>NC_073303.1:64225456-64954623 GCF_027595985.1 Sorex araneus
TAACCCCTGTTCAACGCCGGGTATGACCCAAAAGGATAAAAAAAATTGCTCATAACTGTCTCTTATGATCTAAAGAAAATATTTAAACAATAATAAAAATAGGGAGCCAGAAAAAGAGTATAAGCTAGCATACAGTTGATCCTGCCATCCCATATGGTCCCCGGAGCACACCAGGTGATTCCTGAGTGCAGAGCCAGGAGTAACCCCTGAGCATTGCTATGTGTGGTCCCCAAATAAAAAAAGGAAAAAAAGAAAAAATCAGTTTTGTAATGAGTACTATAATAAGAGCAATATTATAAAATAGATATTCATAACAGTTAAAATTAGACTATGTTACCTGTAAGACTGTCTTATTTGAGAATTTTAAAACATTTCAGGTAGAATTTTTACCATGTTTAAACTTATCTTCCAAAGAAAAAGTTTCTGTTTTTTATTTTTTGTTTTTAAATCCTTAAATTTTTTTTAGCTCATTGCTTACATCAAGGTGACTATATAGTATCTGGATGCCAAAAAATGAGTATGAGGCTTTAATAACCAAAGATAACAGTGTTTGCAGCCCATATGTATTGATGCTTTGAAAGTACGTATTTCATCTACAATAGCTATTACAATCAATTCAATGGTATCAACTGAATTTAGAACCAAGTTTTAAAACACATTGAGAATTATTATACCAAGGTTAAATAGGATAATCTAAAAATAACAGCAAAAGAATTGCATACTTTAATAAACACACTAAAATACTTCTGTAACTAAAAACCTTTCACCTTATGTTGGAAAGACTATGCAGCCAATGGGGGCTTACACTGCGCATGACTGACCCTAGCATGCAGGGTCCACCACAAACAGACAAGAACAGACAAGCATGAGCACTGAGAACACAGCCAGGAGAAAGCTCAGAGCACAGCCAGGTGTGGCTACGGTCCTTGGGCCATGACCTCTTGTAGCCCTGGTGTCGTGAGACATTATCAAAGTGACCTTGGTGGTCCCCGTGCCACAGGGCTGCAGTGAAATTTCATTCTCAAGTTCTTACATTGAATCACCCACCCAGATGATCAAATATCACGCCTGGGTTCCCTGAATATGGCTTGGGAGACCTTATCTCCCAAATTTGGCCTTAACTTCCCCATTTTTTAAATTTAACTTTTTTGGCTTATAATTATGAAGGCAAACTGATATTTAGCCAATAATCGCTGTACATAATTTAGAAGAAATGCAAATAAAATTTTAGACAAATTTATTTTTTTCTTATGTAGTGGAATTGTGGGTTCAAATGGTTTCTACAGGCCAAGTGATAGTATGAAAATCACTAAAAACAAAGGGAATGGGAAGTCTTTCTAGAAATAGTTAGCTGGGCAAAATTATATATAATTGTGGGAAGAGGGTGAACAAGCAATATCAGAATAAATTTTAATACTTTCAAAATAGGAAAAAGAAAATAATGAGAATAATTAGCATAGAAATCAACAATGTCATATCAAACCCTTTCAAAGAATTACTCTATTTCTTTAAGTTCAGTATTTGTTAAGCACCATCTGTGCTTGTCTTGGCTCTGGTAATGAAAAGAAGAAGAAGTGGACCTCTGTCCAAAACTTCCCATTGTCTAATGCAGAAAATGAGAAGGCGTGACTATCGGGAGTAATGGAGTCATGCGACCAGACAACTTCTAAGAAAGATAGATATTTCATAAAAATCTGATAGGGCAGGATTAGGAGAGGCCTTCTGGGTAGTGGTGATATTTAAACTAAGCTTTATTCTGTGTGTGAGTGTACGCATTCATTTTTTTATTGAGTAACATAACATTACAACACACATTTCAGATACATATTATTGAAAATCAGTATACATGTTCTTTTTGAAACTAAGCTTTTCTTAAGAACATGTTAGAGTACTGTACAATTGATTTATTATGAGAAAATTGAATACATTAGGAAGTATTCATTATGCTTTTTTTTCCCGCTTAATGAGACAGAAAAATCTGTAGGAAAATTTATAAAGATTTCTGCCTTCATTTTTGGTTTGCATTTTGGGGCCACACCTGGCTGTGCTCAGGGCTTACTCCTGACTTTTGCTCTGTGTTCACATCCTGGCAGAGATTGGGAGACCAAGTGGGTTGCCCAGGATTGAACCTAGGTTGGCCGTATGACAAGTTAAGTACCCAACCCACTGTATTACCCCTCCAGCCCCCCAAAAAGGTTTAAAGGTTTTGATTGCTGAGGGTGTAAACTTCAGTTATTTTTCCCTCAGAATATACTTGTACTAAATCACTGATATACTTTCCTTTACACTCCCTTATTTAGTTGACTCCAAAAGTGAATTCTGTTTTGGGCATGGGGCAAGGGCTTAGGAATATACAGTCACATAACTTACTGTTTCTGCCCCCCAAAGTTCCATTGCAGAGTGTTGTAATGCAATCCCTGTAAGTCAGCAAGAGAACAGTTGAAATAAAGGTTGAAAGAAGGTGCATGTTGAGGAGTTGCTGCAAAGCTGAGACCGTTCATCTTTGTAAGGGAAGGAAGTAAGATTTTCTAGAAGAGACTTTCTAAAGAAGTGATGGTTAAGCAACATCTTCCAGAATGAATAGATTTTGCTAAGAAGATGGTGGAGAAAAAGTCATTCTAGGGAGAATGAACAAGTGCGAAGGAGCCTGTCAAATTCTCGTCCCATAAAATGATTAACTATTCACGTTCTTGTTCAACGTTACTTCACAAATTCTTGCAGATTGGTTCTGCTAGATTAAGGTATAAAAATAGCCTATCTTCAGCATGTCTACAATCTGATTTGCCTTTGGAAAGCAGACAAATTTAGAATCGCATTTTACATCAACAACGGGGAATTTAAGCATTACAAGTTAGAGGCACCGAATTCCATTTTACTTAATATTTTCTTGTGGGGCTTCTCCTGGTGGTGCTCAGTCCAGTCGTGCTTTGTCAGACTGGGCTCAGAGCTCCCCCTGGGGTGCTCAGGGGGCATCCTGTGCTAGAGATAAGCCCATGTACATGAGCTTAGCCAGTTAAATTATGTGCTTCACCAGTAAAGCATTAGATTCTTTCTGGCAATTCTATAATGTTGTAGGGAGAGACACCTGAAGAGTATGATGTTGCTAGTAGTTTTACGGTGACTGGACTTCATTTATTTATTTATTTTTTGGGGGTCACACCCAGTGATATTCAGGGATTTCTCCTGAGTCAGCACTCAGCATCGCTCCTGGCGGTGCTTGGGGAACCATATGGGTTGCCCAGGATCGAACCCAGGTTGTCCATGTGCAAGGCAAATGCCTGGACTATCGCTCCAGCCCTGGACTTCATTTATTTAACTTATTCTTGTATAGGAGTTTTTCAGTCCACACCACTTGTGGTCTAGGTTTACTCCTGCTTGTGCTCAGGGATCGTTCCTGGTAATGTTTGCAGGTCTATATGTGGTTCCAGGGATCAAACCAGAATTGGCTGTGTGCAAGAAAAGCATTTTAGCCCCTTTACTATTTCTTCGAACTGGAGTGATAGCACAACGGGTGGGGCATGTGCCTTGCAAGGGGCCGACCCGGGTTTGATTTCTCCATCCCTCTTGGGGAGTCCGGCAAGCTACCGAGAGTATCCTGCCTGCACGGCAGAGCTTGGCAAGCTCCCCATGCCATATTTGATATGCCAAAAACAGTAGCAACAAGTCTCACAATGGAGACGTTACTGGTGCCCACTCGAGCAAATCGATGAGCAATGGGATGACAGTGCTATGGTGCTACTATTTCTTCAGCCCTGGCAACTGACACTTACATATTCTTTGGGCCTGTCTGCTGACAGCTGCCTCTTCTTTAGTCTAACAAAACCGTTTCCCTGGTGATTCTCATGGCCATCAGGTCTGTAACAGGAGATTTTAAGACCCTGCATTTCTGGGGGTTGGCACAGCTAATAGGGCAAATCCCTCACAGAAAAGCAGTCAACAAGTCCAGTTAGGCCAGTCAGAGTTTGTCTCTCAGAATCTGAGGTTAAGAAGCTGTTCCCTGAGCGTTTGGTGGCTAAGTGTTCTGCAGAACTATGGATATTCTACGTTTGCTCCTTAGCAGAGAAAAACTCATCCATCTGCATTTGAACTTCCAACTTCCTGAGAGAAAGGCCCGGCAAATGTCTGAGGGCATAGACACCTGGAAAGACCCGGCTAAGACCGCCCAGGGCAAGGTCAACATACCAAAATGTTTGCAGTACCCTGAAATAGCTGGTAATTTCTTATTGCTAAGTCACTTGTCTGGAGAGTTAATAAAAGCTTTCCAGCAAACCAGGTGTGCTAGAGGTTATTTGAAGGTTACACAGAAATCTCATAAAACACAAATGCAGAATGTTACTATCAGGTCTCAAAAATGAAACACCGGGGCTGGAGCTATAGCACAACAGGTAGGGCATTTGCCTTGCATGTGGCCGACCTGAGTTCGATTCCCAGCATCCCATATGGTCCCCTGAGCACCACCAAGAGTAATTCCTGCGTGCAGAGCCAGGAGTAACCCCTGAGCACTCCCGGGTGTGTGACCCAAAAAAAAAAAGCTTTTTTTCCCCTTCTTTTTATTTCAGTCAGCACCTTTTTCTTCTCTTTTTTCCTCATCTCGCCGTTTAATTCTCCCTATGCTACTTGGAGTTCAAGGCTCTTTTTATTTCTTAATAGTTTTAATTTACAAAGAGCCTCTGCCCTGCTCTGGGGTCATTCTGCTCAGATTTGACCTGATTTTATAGCTCCAGTAACCACTAATATTATTTTAATTTGTTTGGTTTGGGTATGTTTGTTTTGGGGGGCCACATCTGCTGTGCTCTGGGTTGACTCCTGGTTCTGTGTTCACAGGTCACTCCGGGTGAGCTCAGAGAACCACACAGGGTACCAGGGTGGAATCTGGGTCTGTCTCAAGTTAGCGAGCCCCCTTCTCATGGCACTATTCCTCTGGCCTCATCACTAATGCTTTCTACGACGACTTTTCATGTCTAAGTTCAAAATCTTTTGGCTAAAGGAGTATCTCCTAGAAAGCAAATGTTTTTGGTCTGATAGAAATTTTACCTATCAGCTACAGGCTTAGAGATTAGATATCACATTGAGAATCCTTTACCAGTAAGAGTTCAAACATACCTTGAACTCTGAAAGTGTAGACTGAAAGTGCTTAGAAGGTATTGCTGGAACATTTGTTAAAAAAAAAAAGAAAAGAAAAGAAATCTGTTGTATTGACAAATTCCTGGTACTTGGCAAAGTGAAAACAAGACTGGGGTTTTCCAGAACTTCATTATTGCGGAGCTTGTCAGCATCGTGATCTATGTAGATAAAAACCAAACAGGAGGGGACCCTTAAGCTTACTTGCTGCAGAAAACAAGCAAAGGAGTGATCTGCACTGTGCCACTATGGTCTTCAATACAGATACTGAGAGGTCACCATGTTTGTTCCTTGACCGCCTTTCAGCACTCAGTTCCTATCCAGAGTGATCATTTCCAACTCTCTTTGTCATAATAGTCCCTTCTCTTTCCCAATTGCCTTCTCCCCATCACTCGAGGCAGGCTTCCAACTGTAGACTAATCCTTCTAATTAGGGCATTTTGGGAGGGAATTTTTCAGTTAAGAACATATGCTAAAGGAGAAGTATTAATTTCAAAACAGTCCAGAACTATTGGAAGCATTGATCTTCTTTTTTTTTTTTAAGCATTTATCTTCTGAATTGAGATGTTGCTGGTGCCCGCTTGAGCAAACGATGAACAACGGGACGACAGTGCAACAGCGCTACAGATCTTCTGAATTATAAAGAATCTGTGTAGCCATAGTAGGCCAAGGGTCACTCAAGATCCTTCCAAATATTTTAGCTGTCCAACAGGAATGAGTGCAGTGCCTTTGGAAGACACGAAGTTTGAATGGTCATCCCCATACAGGCTCAGGTGGGTCAGACCTTAGCAGGGGTCTTCTGGAACCTTGGAGAAGATTTAATTCTACTTAATATCATCAGCCTTGTTTTCTTGTCTTTATCCAAGAGTGTTATTTATTTTCTTTTTGCTCTTTCCCTTCCAGAAAAATGTAAATTTCTTTGAATCACAGTTTTTCATTTACTTTTTCATGCTTTCATGCCCCCCTTCACCCCCCCTTGCCACACACACACACACACACACACACACACACACACACCCTCACCCAGTGCTATGCACTTAACACTTTGAATAATGTTTGGTTCTTAGTACAGTCTAAATAAATATTTCTTGAATAGATCAACAAATGTCTAGGCACTCAATGATCTCATGGTCTGAACAAACCCACGACCCTGAGATCCTGACAGGCTTTGACAAAAAAAAAAAAAAGTCTTCCTTTTGCTTGGAAAACCGAAGGAGACATCATCGCCTTTCCATCTCCACCCACATTCTCTCATGCACTTTGATTTCACAATTTTCTGAGAAGAAAAAAATGTGCCTGTGCCCTTCTGGAAAGAAGAATGTGTGAGGCCACAGAGATTCTACAGGGGGTAGGGTGCTTGTCTGGTCCTCGACAGAGCGTTTGGTTCCTTGGACTCACCAGAGTGACCCCTGAGGCTGGAGTCAGGCAGTAGCCCTGGGTACGACCCTACTTGTCTGTGCTGGGTAGATCCTAGGACACAAGTGTTTTCTCTACTCAGCGTCTGAGAGACGAGCACCTGCTTCCCCGCCAAGCCTCCTCTCACGACGGGTGTTTTTCTTCTTCTCAGTAAACAAACTCATCAGTTCTCACAGGTAATGAACTATCTTTCAGGGAAGTGTAAGTGAGCATATTTTCAGGAAACAGCTGACATTTCTCCTGACTTGGCCTTTTTGAAAGCAGCCGCGTGGTTCGGTTGGAATACAGCACGTGTTTACTAATTAACGAACAGCCTCCCCCCTGGGCTGGCCTTCCTTCCGCCCCCCGTTTCCTTTTCTATTCTTGGAAAATTGCTTCAAGCATACCAGCTTGGCCGCACACTTCTCAACATGTCGTGTGACACCATTTATCAGCACGAGCACTACTATCATCCTTGAGGTATCGATTTATTTAGACTGCGCAATCAAAATGAAAGTAGTATTTTATGAATAAAAGTACCTTGGGTAGACATTAGGGGTATCAACTTTAGAGGATGACTTTCCAACCTCTGAGCTCTTTCTTTGAAAGCAAGAAGTTAGACAGAGTGCATTTGATTAGGCTGAAAAATATAAAATCATCAGCTTTAGAATTCGGCAATGCCATTTGTAATAATCTGTACTATGGATGGGACCTCAATTACAAAGTGATCTGAGATAGATAATCAGTATGAGGCAAAGGAACATAAAATGTGTCGCTGGGAAGACAAATTTGGTGAGCGAGGCAATGTGTTTCTTCTCTCTGCTTTTCTTGTTTGGGGCCACACCTGGCGATACTCAGGGGATACTTTTGGCTCTCTGCTCAGAAACTGCTCCTGGCATCGCTCAGGGGACAATATGGAATGCCGGGGATCAAATCCAGGTCAGTCACATGCCCGGCAAGTGCGCTACCCTCTGTACTATTGCTCCTGCCCCGTGTGTTTATTTTCTAAGGAACTGCTTTAAGGGTGCATAGGAAAGAAAGATAATGTTTATCAAAGGTGGTTGTGAAAGGATTGAGGTAACACACAGTATTCAGGCAGACACTAGAAGTTAGATAATAACAAATTAGAGGGGGGACTTCTTCCAGTCAACTCTGGAAATATGTGGAAAGATACAGTTGGTTTGAGGGTTGGGGAATGAGCGTTTCAGTGGAAATGGTTAACTAGTTACTTGAAAGCCTGTAAGGGCTAGAGATAGGATAGCAGGTAAAGTGCCTGCCCTGCATTGGACCAACTCCAGTTTGACCCCGGGGCACCACCTATGGTCCCCTGAGTCCTGACAAGTGTGGCCCAAAGTAAATCAGTAAAAACAACAAAATGAGCTCAATGATTAGTCTTACTTGCTTTTTGAAGGTCATGTTTTCTCTTGAATCCCTACTCCCCCCTACCCCAGTGGTTGGAGAAACGTGTAGCACTGTAGCACTGTTGTCCCGTTGTTCATCAATTTGCTTGAGCAGGCACCAGTAACGTCTTCATTGTGAGACTTGTTGTTACTGTTTTTGGCATATCCAATACACCACAGGGAGCTTGCCAGGCTCTGCCGTGCTGGATACTCTCGGTACCTTGCCAGGCTCTCCAAGAGGGACGCAGGAATTGATCCCGGGTCGGCTGTGTGCAAGGCAAACGCCCTACCCACTGTGCTACCGCTGCAGTCCAGAGAAACCTGTTTATCTCTTACCTGTGTATTTCTCATTCTTTTCCCTCATGTTTTTCTAAGTAAATTTCTTCTAGTCACTAAAAACTGTTTTTGTGTCCCTGAAAAATAAAAAGAAATTTCGAAGTATCATATCATAAACAGTATATCTTGTCTCCATTGCTGTGGAGCAAACCATGCTAACTAATAAGTGAGGACTACAAAACTAACTCACATCTGGGATTTAATAGGCTTTATACTTTGTTCTTAAAAAGACAGCTTCAATTTTTGCTATACAATATTGAAACAATATTTTCAGAACTGCAATGAGGAGAATTATTTATAACTCAATTAATTAAAAAACATAATGACAACATAGTGCAGGTCTAATTTTCCTGTGTATTGGTGTGTATCACACATGAATACTAATCAATGCACTTTTAGGTTAGTGCAAAATATTTCTTATTAAAGAAGAAAGGTGACTCCGGGCACAGTTAGGCTAAAAAGAGATTACTAGTCTCCTGAAGAGTAGGGTTTTCTTTTTACAATTTATTCATGTGTACAGGTGAGAGAGAAAAACATTAATGAGTTCTGAAGGACATAATTTCTATAATATTTAATACTCATTTTCAGATTTAGCAGCTTGCAAGTGGAATAAATGAATGGCTGTAAAAAGTAAGTTCCCTTGATGCTGGAGCGATAGCACAGCAGGTAGGGAGGGCATTTGCCTTGCATGCAGCCAACCGGGGTTTGATTCCCAGCATCCCATATGGTCCCCTGAGCACTGCCAGGAGTAATTCCTGAGTGCATGAGCCAGGAGTAACCCCTGTGCATCGCCAGGTATGACTCAAAAACAAAACAAAACAAAAAGAGAGGTAAGTTCCCTTGTCTCCCCAATATCAACCTTCTTTGATCAGTATTTTGAAAATAGAGAGCTTTCAGCCCCCACAATTTTGAAATTCAAGATGAATTTGACTGGAAAAGAATGAGATTAATGTGTTTTTAACCGTAGAAATACAAATGCAAACACTGGGAGGCATGAAAATGCACTTCATAAAAGTGATATTTTCAGATTGGGTCTTAATATTAATTTAATGGCTGGTATTAATTTATACATTTTAGTTTGGGGGCCACACCCAGCTCTGCTCAGGGCTTACTCCTGTTTCTGTTCAGGGGTCACTCCTCCTGGGCTAGGAAGTGAGGGGTGGAGTGGGTGCTGGGGATTGAATCAGGTCTACCACATAAGAGTACCATATGTGCTATACTCTCTCTCCAGCCCACAACTAGTATTTATTATATCCTTATTACGTGCCATTACGTGTCATATGACCGCTGGACTAGAGCTGTTACTGACTGGATTCCACAGGACGTCAAAAGACCATGTGGCCGCCCACCACCGAGATGGTCAGACTTCTTAGTCAAAACCCTGAATGAACGATTTGGGGCTCTTCCTGTTCCTGGAGCGAGCAGATATCATTGGGCTACACTCGCACGTGACAGGGACAAATGGGGACGTTACTGGCGCCCACTCGAGCAAATCGAAGATCAACGTGATGACAAGTGATACAACTGATAACATGTGCCAGGAATAACTATCCATAGATTATTATATTTAATCTTTCAATTGAATGTTTAAAGATGTTCCAGAAAGGAGTCTTGAAGGGAGTTTTGGTGTAGGGTAAGTCAGGTAAACATGGTCAATTGTGTGGTGAAAAATAATATGTATTTAGTGGTGAACCTTAACGTCAAATACACAGGTTTTGATTTATAATGACACATCTGAAACACAATGTTATAATACATTGTTGCCTCAATAATTTTTTTACATAAAAGTGACTTGAATTCAAAATGAAGAAAAACTAATTTTGAAAATCTAAAGGTGCAAGTCAACAAATTCTTTTGACTTTGGCTGAAGTTGTTCTCAGAATGAAAACACTTTTGACCTCCTTCATCCCTGTTGGCTAAACCAGTGCTTGTTAAACATTTTCCACTCACAATCCCTTTCACCAAAGAAACACAACATGAGCCAAAACTATACTTCAGATTGGTTATGTATTTGAGTATAAACTAGGTTTTGGTTGTACATACTCAGAGACCTTTTGTTGTTGCCAGATGTTTCATGCTCATTCTGTTAGTTTCTCAACCCCCCGGTTTTAAAAAACTAGACCTCCAGTAATCTTCATTTTTTTATTTGTCCGTTCCAGCAGCCTTCTGACTAATTTCCCTATTTCTGTTCTCTTGCAATCTCTTCTACATAGTGCATTCCGAAAAGCCATTTGTTTGGTTCTGCAAGATCAGGTCATTCCTTTGCTCAAAACATTCCGAAAAAACATATTTTTTTAAATCAAAAATAAGATCTGCGGCAGGAGAGATAGTATAATGGGTAGGCACTTGCCTTACGAGCAGCCAGTTGGGTTCAATCCCAGTCACCTGTGTGGTCCTCTGAGGCCCTGGCCAGAGCGAACCAACTGCAGAGCCAAGAGTCAGTCCTGAGCACCACCAAATCAAACAGACATAGAGAAAAAAAAAAAACAAAAAAAAAACTAAATGCTTTAGCTTCGTCTACAAGGCAAGACATAGTACCATGGTTTTGGTTCCCAATTAATGTAAAAACACCAAAAATAAACACTAAAGGACACCCAGATAAACTTTGTTACTCAGGAGACAGTGCTCTGAAACAATTTACTGCAGTTCAGTTCTGAACACACTCTCTTATAATTAAAACTATGCAGGCCCTGGGGAAGTTTTAGTTGCTGTTTGGTTTTATTGTTCTAATGATTTAGTATAGCTTGGTATTTCTATTATTTCACTAGAAGTGTCAACAGTTGGAGAAAACCGGAATAATTTTGAAAGCATGAATGAAATCATTTTTGTCTGTTGGTGTTTTGAGGGTACACCTCGTGGTACTCAGAGGTTACTCCAGCCTCAGTGATCAGGGGTTGCTCATGCGTCCTTGGTATTGGGAATTGAATCTGGGCCTCCTCCGTGCAATACATATGCTCAGCCCATTGAATATCACATGAGCCCTGCAATTTAATTTTTTTATACTTTATCATATCCTTATGAAACATACTCAAATTGTGAGCTCATGGAATAAGATTATATTTCACTTTATTTCCTCGTTAGAGCATTGAGAATGAGGACAAGTAAAATCATGATGGAAATTAAGAAACACAAAATGGAGTGCCAAAATAAAAAAAAAACTGAAAAGAACAATGAAATAAATATTCTCTAAAAGAAGACTTCTTAAATTATTTTAAAAACAAGAAGCAATAAGGGCAAGAGAGATAGTACAAATTTGGTGCTTGTCCTGTTTACAGCTGGGTCAAGTTCTGTCCCCAGAATCCCAAACTCCCAAACGGTGTCCTGAGTCCCACCAGGAGTGATCTCTGATCACAGTGGCAGGATTGTTCCCTGAACACGAACCAGGGGTAAGACCGTGTGTCCCCCAAGCCCAAACAACGCCCCCTTCAAAAAGAGAAAAAAAAAACAGAGGCAATGAGTCAAACACAAGCCACATAAAATTTATGAAAGCACATTATGAATTATTCACTAAGTGAAGATTTAATTAGTGAGGAAAACAATAAAATCAAGCAGGAAAATTATTCTCATCAAATTCACAACTTGTACATACCACGGACTCAGTGCAACTTCATATCCTTTGCTTAATGAAAATCTAATTACTAATTAAAATCAATTGAATACAGGTGAGCCTTTCTGTTCTCTGATGGGCTTTACAAATGCCCATAAATAGTAGTTAAATATTTGTTATTTTTCTCTCAAAATGGACTGGGGCAATAGCACAGTGGGTATGGATTTGCCTTGCACATGGCCAACCCAGGTTTGATTCCTCCGTCCCTCTCGGAGAGCCTGGCAAGCTACTGAAAGTATCTCACCTGCATGGCAGAGCCTGGCAAGCTACCTGTGGCGTATTGGATATAGAGTAAAAACAGTAACAACAAGTTTCACAACGGAGACGCTGCTGGTGCCCGATCGAGCAAATCGATGAACAATGGGACGACAGTGCTATGACAGTGCTACAGACAGTGCTCTCAAAATGGCTTGTGGAATGACATATTTTATGCCTGTTGATTATAACCTATATCTCTTGATAGTTATTAAGCTCACTGAGAAGATTAGTTTTGTTTTCTTCATATTTCTATCTATTACCAACTTGAAACAGTGCCTGATTCTAAGCACAAGTCAACATGAGTATAGGGTACTGAGATACTGATAGCCTTAACTACTGTACATTCTGCATGCCAAAGAGAGGGCTGTGAAGACCCTCTGGGGAAAAATTTGAGGGCAAAGAAAATCACAGTCTAAATTACATAGTGGAATGTATAGCTTAACAAAAGTAAAATGTTCTGAGAAACGTGTCACTTGCAAGTGTTGTCAATGTCTGAACATCACAGAGTATAATTACACAAACCTAGATGGTATCTCCTTATTTTATGCCTTGGCTATATGGCATTAGTCTACTGGGGCTATTACATAGTATAAATGGATCAAAGTTTGCCAAAATGTTGTGAAGTAATGCAATTTAAATTGGTTCTACAGCAAACATCTCTTCTATCATTATTACTAAAACTCCCGAATTCCTTCTTTGGTCTTATCTTCTAATTGATGAATGTGAAAAGCATTGTGTTGGGTGGTGCCAATTCAAGAAGACTGAGACATTAAGACACGATCCACATTATTGTAGACTGTGCTCGTCTCAAAATACTTCATGTCCCTACTTACTGAACTTGTTTTGACAAGGTTCTCAAACCACTGACCTCACTCTTGGCCAAGGGATCTGCCAATAAAACACTGAAACATTGACGTGCCAATTCAGAAGAGAAGGACTGAGTCATTCCATGGCATCTCTTTAGCTCTTCCCCTGCACCAACAAGCGTATCTTAGATATGGACGGTTCTTTTGTTTTCCTTAATCACAATTTAGCTCACTATGAAGACTGCCTTGTGCAGAGATTAAGCTGTAGTCCCAAATGTGCATGGCAGCAAGAATTAAACCTGTGTTGTGATAAGACATTTGGGTGTGTGTTTGCTTACGCTGGTTTGTGGGAAATGAGTATACTCATCTCCTCTTGGTCCTGCATTAAGGAGACATATTAATTGCTCCAAATAGGGGCTGGAGAGATAGTACAGGGTTAAGGCTGGGCTCAATCCCCGGCTCCACATGTGGTCTCCCCTGAACACCAGTAAAGTCTGTGTACCATGCCAGAAGTAAGCCTTGAGTGCCACTGGTGTGGACCAAAATAACTGAACCAAAGCAAAACTAATTAACCAGGCCATAGGAATATTCACACAATGGAAACTGGCACATACTAAAACCCAGCACTTTTATTCTCAAAGAGCTTATTAGATATTTATTTGTACTTCAGTGTTTAAAATCACTGATATGTGAAGTTGTTACCCCCCAAGTTAGCCCAAGCTGTGCGATACCGTATTCTCTAGAAGTTTGCTGCCTGTGCTAGATATTAGTAGGCAAAAGCAGAATAACATGAAAGTAAGTGTTGTATCAAGTTGAGAACTGGATAACACGGGCTCACTCTTCCAGCCCATGTTCTCCCATGAGCACATATCTTGTTTGTCTCTGTGTTTCTGTGCTTGCTTACTTCCCACTCTGGAGAAGCCTGTGTTCCCTATTGAATAAGTACTTCTCCCTCTCTCTCCTGTGACAAATTTATTTGTCTCTTTCCAAATAAATTTCATAAAAAATGTCTTGGTTCACACACACAGACACACACACACAGACACACACACACACACACACACACACACCAAACCGAGGATAATATGAATGTCAGGAACTACTTGGACTCTGAGGTATTACTTGATTTTTAAGTTCACAAGTTTCTCTTCTAGTTTAATATGTAGTTGCAGAGTTTAAGAGAGTCCTAGATCACAAGCTACTTTATTACTCACAGCACAGAAAGGAGCAGAAGATCCATGATCATACCGGTTCCCCGTGTCCTCAAAAGAGGAATGCAGTGACTCAGGAAAATGCTGCATCTGTCATGAGTTTGGCAACTAAGGTAAGGAGGGAAGGAAAAGAATAGACTGAAGGAAATTCTAAGTTAGTTAAGCTTCAATAATTTTCTTGAATCTTAGTCAAGCTGAATCTTTTTTTTTATAATGCGCTGCAAATAACCTCCCCAATTTTCTAAGACATTTAAAACTAATACATATATAAGTATATGTTACTTATTTCTTATATACCTTAAGTAACACAAGTATGCATTACTTAAAAATACTGAGTTTTGATATCAGATAGATCATATAGATGACTATGGGCCAGAGAAGCTATGTGAATACAGTCTTGGTATGTAGTAGGCTATACCATCTAAATTTGTGAAGTTAAACTTTTTACTACTCCCACAATTTTGTCTAAGATGCATTTTGTATTAATCATTAAATTACACTTGATTGTATTTTACAGCTAACAGGTCAACCTTCTCCTGTAGAGGGGGTTAGGATTTCTATCTTCCATAATTATTTGCTGTACAGCCCTTCCTGAAAAATACCAGTCTAGAATATAAGTGACTCTGCTTGTAGTTCAGAAATAAAAGACTCTTAGAGAATTTACTCCCAAATGAATATAATCCATGATGAACACCTAACCTTCACGAACACCTAACCTAGCTAGGAAGTTTTTCATGGTTCCCCATTTTAACACCTCTCTGATCTCTACTCAGTTGTAAATACCAGAGGTTGTTCTCCACCATCTTTTGCTTCGCCTTTCAGTGTCCTAGAACTCTGTGACATCATTAAACGTAATCAGTTATTGAACCCAAGCAATGAGATTCATCTTAACAAAATGGAAATTCAAGAGTGATTAGTGGATGGAGTTTTGATTTTCTTCTAAGTGACAGTACTAATGGGCGTGAGAATTGATCAAGCTAAGCCCTCTGTTCTGCCTGAAGAAATTTTTAGCATTTTCATTCACTCGTTGTTTGCCATTGGTTGTTTGCCATTGTGTTTATGGACAAATTGCCATTATTTATATATTGGTTGTTGCATGGATAGTGGAAAAAATTTCTTGTCTAGTATTAACAGCAGCTCTTCCTTCCTGATCTACCTATTTGCGAGGGGCTTTATCTTTTCAGTCTAGAGATAGAAAAATTATTGCTTACATTTCCAAATGAAAACTCCATAAAAGAAACAACAACTTAAGAACATGAATATCACCCAGAGAAACTATATTTGGAACAGCAAGAGGAAAGCATGGGTGGGCACCGCCCTAATCTCACATCTCTAGCAGAGGAAAGGTGAGATCAAGGACGTGGTAGACAATTGGCAGTAACTGTAATGAAAGTTGGAACTTACTTCTTTTGAAATCAGAAGCAACCAGAATTACCTTGACTTGGTAAGGTTATATTTACCCTCAATTGTTGAACACAGGCACACACGCACTAATTCTTATTTAGTTCTAGAAAAATGAATGAACTAATTTTGAAGAATCTCAAAGCCTTTTGCTTGTTAATTTGAAATATTCCACACATATAAGGAGGTTGACAGATATCCATATAGAAAATATGTGATGAGTATTGTCAACAGTATTGTGCATGTGAGTTTGCAAGGCCTTGGGAACAATGAGTAGTGTTTGAAATCTGTTTCAGGTGTACTCTGCCTAGTGTTTTTCTTCTTTTGTGCTGTTTCTGATCTCACTCCTTTATTTAGTAACTGATTTTTTTTTTGGTGTTAATTGTTAGATTTACTATTCTCAGGAAAATTTTTCCAGTTGCATAAGACAGCTTTAGACTGGTGCAATAATAAAGTGGGTAGGTCACATGACCAACCAGGATTCAAACCCTGGCATCCCATAGGGCTCTCTGAGCCCAACCAGGAGTGATCCCTGAGCACAGGGCCAGGAGTAAGCCCTGAACAACACCATGTGTGACCCCCAAAAGTACCCTCAAATGTAAAGAATATACATCTAATTATGTATTATAAAATCTGAGACCAGCCATGGAAATATATGGGGGGTAGAAGGGAGGTGTTGCCTTTCTTAAATTATACATCGGAAGTTCCACAGTTTAGTGTAGGATTTCTAAAGTGTTAAACCAAAGGTGGGAATAATAGTGGGGATTTATGGGTTTTTTTTCTGGCAGGTTTTAAGAAGAATGTTTTTGGTTAGCCTCCAAATACTCTGTCCATTCTCCACAATGTCATAGACCTGAAATCATACCATTTGATATTGATCATTCCTAAGTGTTCATAACAATAGACGTGAAGATATTTCTGGGATTGTTTTGATCATTTTATTCTGTCTTGAGATTTACTTCATAAATCTTATGATAAAACATATTAATACTATGTACATGGGAACCCTTGTAAATAATTCATTCTACATTAATCAGCAGAATGTTTAGCCTCATAACTACTATTCTGAGGGAAGGATATTATATTGCTTAACCAATTTAATTCTTAAGTGTTAATACACTTAATTAAGAAAATTTAATTTAAAAGGTTTTATTATTTGTTTATTTCAGGGCCTAACCTGGTGGTACTCAGGGCTTACTCCTGGATCTGTGCTCAGCGGTCAGTCCTCATTGGGCTCAATGGACCATCCGTGGTGCCGGGAATCAAACCCAGATCTGAGAGTGCAAGGCAAGTGCTTCACCTTTGTACTACGTAACTGGCCCCAGGACCAATATCCCCTAAAAAAAAAACACAAAAAACTAAATTTTTCTTTGAAAATCAGCCCCAGCAAATAACTGCAGAGTAACTCACTCCTGTGAATTCACTTGCTATTTCCTATATCTGTACAGGAAGCTCCATAGAAACATATAGGGATCTTGATAATAATACTTAAATTGTTTTCATTTCAGATAATTACTCCATAGTTATGCTTGGTTTTGATCCCAGTGACAAAACATTTGATATAGATTTTCTACTTTCTTCTAGAAAAAGTACTCATTATAATTAGCTTTCAAATTATTCTGCTTAGTTTGAAAAAAAGTCACTTAATATTTAAAATTACTGTTGAATACTTCCCTTCCTGAAGTTCCTGGGAATGTATTCTCCAAGCTTGGTGTAACTAGGACTCCTGGATAACACTAATAATGTGAAGGTTTGCTATACTTTTTTGTTTGCTTTTGGAAAGAGTGAGATCATATATCTGCATATTCCTAGATATAGATAACTGGTAAATAATAAAAATTCCGATGGATCTATAGTGAAAAAGCACTGTCTGTTTTTCAAAATGAAGGCCAGTGCCTTTATTCAGAGGACTGCTTCTTAAATATCTGCTTATTAGTGGGAGCTGCAGTCCAACACGCGGGCACCACTTGATTTGTGCCTCCGAGTGGGAGCTGCATCGCGGTGAGAATGTGCCTTTTTATGGGAGAGCCCTCTGTCTTCACATCTTGGTAAATTACAGCCTGCCTCTCCCACTCATCTGTTCTTTCAGTTTTCCTTCCTTTTCCTTTTCAATCTACACTACACTCTTAATATGAGTCAATAAAAGAGGGACTAGGATAGAACTCAAGTGGCAGAGCACAGGCCGCATGAGTGCAAGTCACATGCTTTTATCCTCAGCACAATGAGGGTCCCAGAACACTCCATGAGGTTTCTCACGGACCCCCTCAGCACTGCAAGGCGTGATCCCCATTTCGTTAAAGTTTGTAAAAAAAATGTTTTTTTTTTCTGAAACTTATTCTTAGCGCCTGACCTTAAGAGAATAATTAATTTGCTTCATTGAATTTAAGATTTTCTAATGTCACTTTCTTAAGAAATTATCTCATCCTGTGTCTATTTCCTAGTATTTTGTTTGTTTGTTTTGGAGATTCTTGGTCAACTGGACCAGGGGTACAGAACAAGGGTTTGAGGCCATGGTTTTATTCACTCCTTGTGGTGCCAGGGATTACCCAGCTATCCTGGTGTAGCAACTGAGGACTGATAGGACCACATTTGGTGGTGTGGGGAAGGTGGGGAAGGGTTTCCAGGACTCTACTCCGGGGGTCTGCATAGTGATGGAGTTTGAACTGGGTTGGCAACATGCAATGCCTGTGCATTAAACCTACACTCTCATTGGCTTCCACTTCCTGCTATTTTTAATGAGTTTTGAAAGTATTATTGTTCTTAAAGAGCTAAAAATAAGATAAAAATTTAGAGCTACTTTATCCTTATGGATTATAACTTTAAGCCCAGATCATTTTATATGATGTAGTTTGCCACGTTAATTCCATTAACTCAAAATCAGATTCCAATGCAGATGGACACAACTTTTTAAAGAATTTTATTTTTATAAAGTTGTCCACAATAATTTTTTATATTCAACATTCCATCAGCAGTCCCACCACCATTACACCTTCCAACCACCATATTTCAAAAGTTTCCACCCTGATCCCAAAGCCTGCCCTCAAAGCAGGAACTAAATAATTTATTTTGTATTGCTTGTTATAAATATTCTACTTTTTAGTGGAACGATCCAAAAGTTTCCTTTGAGGAAAGTGTGTGAAGATTGTTGTATCTCATCCTGGAGACATTAAGACCTTGTATAAAACTATGTTGTTAAAGATTGAGCCTTGTGTGCTAAAATGTATGGTTAAGTTTTAATTGAAATTGGTTGCCTTCTACTTTACACCCCATCAAATGTGGTGCACTACTCTTGGTACATCAATATCGAGGAGTAGGAGATGTCACTCCAGGAATTCTAAAATTTAAACTAGGTTGATAGAACTGGAGTTAGTTTTTTAACTGGATGGTAACTTTGGAACCCGGAGACATCTCTGCAGAGTGTTGCTCTCTTCTGAGATTTATTTGTGAGTGTCTGGATCATTGCCATATATATGAGCTTATATGGCGCCAGAGGCAGTTTCTGGGCATGACTCCCAGGCTCCCGAAAGAAGATGGTTTGGGAGGTTGCCGATTCCTGGCTCCATGCAAGCCTGGAGATTTCAGTCACAAAACCTGCATATCTGAGTTTTTCAGCAGATTCAGTCACCTATGAGGCTCCTCTGAGCCTGTGGAAGTTGACCATTAGCATGGTGGTGATCGAGTTCAGGACACACTTTCTAAATAACAGGTAAGAAGAGGTATCTCTGAATTAGTAGAATTAGCATCATGTCTAACATTGACACTAGCTTATATCATCCCAGGTATGGAAACTTCTGCTTCAGAAAACAGTGAATAGTTTCATAGTTTTCACAGACTGATGATTGTTGAAGTCCAAAATTTCTTAATTTGCAAGGTTAAAGACAACTTTTGTATTACCCTCTAATTCACACTTTTCTAGATTAATTATTCCAAATTTCACTGTAAAGTGCCTAGTTTTGATCTGATTTACCAACTGGTCAGTTTTCTCTGCTTAATACAGTTTCCAAATATGTCATGTCCAAAAATGAAATCAGTCCCCTAAGATAGTGTCTGCTACAAGCCATGTAGAACAGGATTTTATCTTCACTAATTCCAGATTGTCAGAGTGGTTTGCCTCTCTAATTCATAACTTAGTGGATTTCTTTTTTTTTTTTTTAAATAAAAAATTTATTTTATTAAATCACCGTGTGGAAGATTACAATGCTTTCAGGCTTAGGTCTCAGTTATACAATGCTGAAACAACCATCCCTTCACCAGTGCCCATATACCACCACCAAAAAAAAAAAAAAAAAACCCACACAGTACACCTCCCATCCCGCCCCCCCACACCCCCTACCTTGTAACTGATAAGTTTCACTTCACACTCTGTTTAATTTGGTTACATTCAATATTTCAACACAAACCTCACTATTGTTGTTAGGAGTACCCCACTAGACTCAGACCTACTGTGAAGACATAAGGTCGCGCGGCCGCAGTAGCGGCTGCACAGTTTTGAATTTCTGTACTTTAACATGAAGTCCAGGGAGATTTTTCCCAGATATTGGATCATTGCAGGCTTGAAAACCCAATCTGTGGTCGTCTTAATATGGAGGACACCGCGCCCTTCATCCCCGGAGAGAAAGAGGCGCGCGAGAGAGAAATACCTTTCCCCTCCTGGGCGGGCACGGGGCCGAGGCTTAGTTCTCAGGCTGGAGACATTCTGCGAGGAGTTGCCCATGCCGAAAGAGGTTTTGCTGGGTCTGGATTCACGCTTGTGCAGCTGTGGAGAGGCCGCACACGCGTGCGGCCCCCGGGATCACATCTCGGCGGTGGCAACTTAGTGGATTTCTTAAATGCTACTGAAATTAAATCTCGAAAATAACATTTTCTTATGATAGTAAACAAGCCTTCTAGTGTTTATTTTTTTCAGAGAAAAGAATTTAGTATCAGAAGGATAAATTGAAAAATTGATTTTGAGGGAAGTAAAATAAATATGCAGCTTTCTTTTTAGGACCCAAGGGAAGATGGTAAATTGCTGTAAAAATTTTTTAAATGGAGCTAATAATTTTTCCAGTGATGTGCTATTTGTTGTTTAGATTTTTCTGCTAATATATACATCATACTTTGAAGAGAAAAAAGTAATAGACTCCTTGATTGAGATGAAGGGTTATGTTGCTAGTTAGTGACTAGTTTTTCAACATGGTGTTTTGCAAGCTTCCTACTCCTTATTGATTTGAAATCATGCTAAGAAAAGATAAATGAATTTTATTTTCTTTTTTTTTTCCTTTTTGGGTCACACCTGGCGATGCACAGGGGTTATTCCTGGCTCTGAACTCAGGAATTACTCCTGGCCGTGCTCAGGGGACCATATGTGATGCTGGGAATTAAACCTGGGTTGGCCGCGTGCAAGGCAAATGCCCTACCCGCTGTGCTATCGCTCCAGCCCTGAGAAATGAATTTTCAAGGTTTCAATTAAAATTTTTATTTGTTATTATGGATCCTTTGTGTCATGGATACTTGTCTCCATAAGTAGAGTCTCATTCACAATAGTGTCTGAGAGATTAACGACATAGTTCATACTTAGACCTAATAAACTATATTATTAAAAATGGAATCTATTAGCATGATTAAATTGCAGTTATAGTAATTATTCCCAGAACACTTCAGCCGAGTCAACAGAATGGAAAGATAAGGAACATCAAGGACTGGGTATGACAATGGGCATGAACTGAAAATTTTCTTAGTTCTTGATATATTAAGCTCTTGATATATTAAGCTCTTGGCAGTAACTATCCTGTTAGGATGCTATAAGTCTGTGGGATGCATTCTATTGATTCTCACAGTCTGTGATCCTCTGCACAAGATTGTTTGGTTTAGCTTTCTTATAGGAGTAGGACTCGTATTAAGATCTTCAATAGTAGTGAAGTATCCGGACCATTCCGGCAGCACCACAAGCCGGAGATTGCTCCGGACCCCAGACCGGGCCAACAACACCGGGGTGCCACACGGAGAAGGTACAGCCAGCACGCCTTCTGCAGATGAAGCCCCAGCGACACTGAGCTTCTACTAACACGGCTCTGGTATGCGGGACTGGGACACCTACAAACCTTTCCTGATATACAAAATATATGCTCAGGAATGGCTCCACCACCCCTGAGCGTCCATTATTCCAGAGGCACAGAAATCAATCTCAGAATGCAGCAGCTGCTGGCAGATATACTCCTGGACTCTGAACTAAGCTATGGCCCTGTGCAGCCCAGGAGGGGAAGGGTTTCTGTCCCTTGGCCTTTTCCCCCCTGGGACACATGGCGACCACCACCATTCAGAACCAATTGGACAGAGAGGTAGGAGTTTGCAGTGATGGGATGGGATGCATGGGGAATCTCACGATGGGGAATCTCCTGCCCAAATGAGACCCCGAGTGGTCGCCCATGTACAGCTCCTCCGCTCCTGAACAGCCATGATCCCAGTGCCACAGAAACCAATCTTTGGATTGGAATGCAGCGGCTGCTGGCAGAAATACCTCTGGACTTAATACCAGAATTCCAAATATGGGCGGCCGCTTTTGCGACTGTGCAACATCATATGCTCTTTGTTACCAACAATAGAAAACATACAATCTAATGATGCCATTCCGACAGGTCTGACTGTTGGGGGAAAAACTCCAAATAATGACAGTGAGTTTCCTGTCGAAAATTGAATGTAATCAAAGTAAGGAAAGAGTAAGGTGAAAATCATCTGCCACACAGGCAGACGGGGAGTGGGAGGGGCGGTATGCTGGGGTTATTGGTGATGGAACATGTGCACTGGTGAAGGGATGGGTGTTTGAGCATAATATGACTGAGACTTGATCCTAAAAGCCCTGTAACTGTTCTCATAGTAACTCAATTAAAAAATAAATTTTAAAAATTATATTAAAAAAAAGATCTTCAATAGTAAAGCTTCTCAAATTTTATGTCTCAGGAAGTCTAAAACTCTTAAGATTTCTGGGGATTCCAAAGAACTCTTGCTAGTGTGGGTTATATTCATCTGTACTTACTGCATTATAAGGTAAAAGTGAGAAGTTTTCTTAATATTGATCAATATTACTTAGCAATCACTGCTGTTTTGATCAATATTAATTATACTTTGGTAATCATTTATCTTAAATATCAATAATGAACTCATCACATGATAGCAATATTTATGAAAAATATTTACATACTTTAACCTCAATACATAATACAAAGAGCAACAAAGATAATTTACAAATATCTTTGGCTAGGTATTTGATTTGGCTTGATAGCAGGGAATTTCCCACATCTACTTCTGAATTCAATGTTCAGCAGTATATTTTTTCAGTTGAAAGTTTAAAAAAAAACTATTGGTCTCACAGAGCTATAGAGTGAGCAATTAGTAATGGAGCTTAAAAGACCTTTTCAAGGGGCTGGAGAAATAGTGCACCTTACCTCTAAGATGCTTGCTTTGTATGTGGTCAACTTGGTTGTTTTCTGCCACCCTCCACATATGGTTTTCCAGCACTGCCAGGAATGATCCCTGAGCAGAGCCAGGAGTAAATCCCGGGCAACATCCGGTATGGATACAAAAACCAAGTAAATAACTATAAAAAGTCTTTTTAGAGGACTTCCAACACAATGGTGGAATAAATACGGGTGACCAGAACATTAGCTAAGTATAGTTAGAAATCAGCAGAATGTCAAAGAAAAAAACCCTCATTGTTCATAGCACTGCTTGCATAAGAGAGTGATCATCCGCCCGTGATTGTTATACAGAATTGAATCAGAAAGTCAAGACTGATGGGTGAAGAGGACTCTCTCTGGTGGTGGGGACACCAACTGGCATTACTGTGGGCAGATAAGACCTAGCCAGGGGAGGGACAAGAGTGTCGAAAAACCGTTCAACAGTAAGCCAGAGGTACCAACTGTGCTTCCTGCAATCATAGCTCAGTGACAGCACAGCTGAGTCCTGGAACTTGGGCGGGCTGTAGATGGACCAGTCAAGTCTTCTACCTCCTCCAGCAGGGCCACTGCTCGGCCATGGCCTCGAGGTGAGACTAAAGGGTCCATTGTTGGTAGGAGCAAGGGACTGGTGTGGCCACAGAGCTTCCCAGTAGGGCGGCTCCCTTCTCTCCCATCACTGTAACAGACCGAGTGAGATTGGCGGTCCCCTCCTCACCTTTGCCCTCTCCCATTATAGCCAGAGAAACAAGAATTCCAACACTAAAGTCACAGCACCACCTACAGGAAAACAAAGACGTTAAGTCAGGTACCTAAGCAGAAAAATGCCGCAAGCAGGCCACCACAGGAAAAAAAAAAAAAAAAAGACCAAATTCTTCACAAACAATGAAGTCTACATAGAACAAACTTAATGACACAGAACTGGAGTCAGTAATAGAATGGAGGATATGATGCATCTTAATAAAGCTTAATGAATTTAGATGATCTCAACTAATCATAGAAAAACAAGATCTCTAATAGAGTTACTGAGAAAGTGCACAAAAATGAGTCACTAAGGAGGTTGAAGAAATTAAATCCAAACAGAGATGCTGGATTAAGGAGAGATCTGAAGAAAATTCAATTTATCATGAAAAAAATATCAAATAAAGTTATTCTCACAAAGGAGATATCAGAAAAGTAGTACAAAGTCACAGCAATGACTCAAAGAAGAAAAAGGATGAAAACAGGAAAAACGAAGAAAATCTATGAGAAACATAAAACTCCATTAAACAAATAAATATCACAATTTTGAGAGTGCCAAAAGGTAAAGAAAGAGCAAGAACCAAGGGCCATATTCAAGGAAAAAAATAGTGACCAGAGCAGTAGGACAGAGGGAAGGTCACATGCCTTGAGTATGGCTAAATGGTCCCACAGCTCTGCTAGGAGTGAGAAGAGCCAGAAGTAAGCTTCAACATCACCATGTGTGTCCCAAATAAACATTCACCCCCCAAATGAACCAAAAACCTGCCCCTCTCAAAATAAAGCAAAAAAATATACGTATCTCAGAAAACCTCCCAAATTGAAGGAGAGCATTAGCCACAGATGTTCAGAAAGAATACTCAAAAGTCTTAAGCCCAATATATCTTAATTAATTAATTAATTTGCTTTTTGGGTCACACCCAGCAATGCTCAGGGGTCACTCTTGGCTCTGCACTCAGGAATTACCCCTGGCCGTGCTCAGGGGACCATATGGGAAGCTGGGAATTGAACCCGGGTCGGCTGCGTGCAAGGCAAATGTTCTACCCACTGTGCTATCGCTCCAGCCCTCCAATCTATTTAAAGTATGTGATTGTTCAATTTTCAAATATCAGTGATAAAGAAAAAAGTTGAAAGATGCCAGAGAAAATAAAGTACTAAAGGATATTTACTGATTTTCAACAGATTCTCAACAAAAGTTCTACTATTTAAAAGAAGTGAAATGACTTAGCCACATCACTAAGAGACAAAACTGCCAACCTATAATACTTTACCCTGCAAAATTATCTTTAGCTATGCTGAAGATATAAAGGCCTTTTTTTCCCCAGATTTTTTTTTAAACAAGATTCAGTTTAACTTATAAGATAAAAGATTCAGTTTTCCTTATAAAAATAGATATAATCCTGGTTTGCAAGAATGGTCCAGCATCTGAAAATGAATCAATGTGATTAACCATATTAAAAAGATGAAGCACAAAATAATACGATTATCTCAGTTGCATAAGACGCATTTGACAAAATCTAACATCCTTTCATGACAGAATTGTTCAACATCATCCTGGCAATGCTCTTTGTGATGCTGGGGGATCTTGTGGTGCTAGGAATTAAACCGAGATAGAAGGATCCACGCTAGGAATGTGCCCTCACCAGTGGTGTATCTCCCAGTCTCATTTTTCCAGTCTTGTCTTTTATTTTATTTTAATTTTAAAATATTTTTTTAGTTTTATAAAGTTGTTCACAATAATTTATTGCATTCAATATTTCAATACCAATCCCATCATCATTACATCTTCCCATCACCATTATTTTGAATTTTTCTACTACCATCCAAGTCTGCTCCAAAGACAGAAGCCAAGTAATTTATTTTGTATTGCTTGTGATGAATAATCCTCTAAAAATATTTCAGATATTTTTTTCCTTAGAGGAAAGTGTGTGAAGATTGTTATATCTTACACTGGCAACATTAAGCCCCTATATAAGAGATCACTAACATGTTGTTACAGATTGAGCAGTCTGTGCAGACACACACACACACACACACAAACACACACACACATTAGTCAAGACCAGTTGCCTTCTACTTTATAGCCCATCAAATGTGCTGTGTTACTCTTGGTTGGTACATCAGAGGTGTAGAAGTATGACCTGAGCACAGATGGGTGTGGCCCCAAAACAAAAACAAATAAACAAAAATAAACAAAAAGAGTAGTTACTTCTATTTTTTGAAGTGTTCAGAGAGAAGGGCCACTTGAGCTTTTTCTTGAAAAATGATTATTAAAAGAACATTTTAGCCAGACTAAATACTAGTAAGTCTATGGAGAAAGAAAAGAAGAAAATATGTATTGAAATTGGCATTGAGTGACATTGGCATTGAGGTGACCATGAAAAAGGCTAAAATCACTAAAGTGTGCAATGTAAGATAAATGAGAAGATGACAGAATGCTTGGAGATGCCTATTCTAAGAGTGACAGTTGTCAGAAGAGGCCCCATTTGGGACATTAGTAAATTATATTCCAAGATTACTACTCTAGATCTATGAACTAAGAGGTAGTCAAATGGATGACAAGTCATGGAAAAATTTAAGAGATTGAAGTAGAAAGAAGACACTTTTGGACTGCTTTGTGATTTTCAGTCATTTTGAAGATGGAAGTCACATTGCATGGGTTATGCGGTAGAAAAAGGGGGCAATTTTTGTGACATATGTGATGAAAGAAAGGCATGATGGAATGGTAATTTGAAGGGAGTGTAGAATGAAGAAAATGTTTATAATAGCAAATGTTTCTGGCTGCAATCAGAGCCAATTTCTTCTTGTTCCACTTCTAGATGTGGTAGAATGGAACTCAATATCACAGTCTCTGACAGCTTCAGAAAAACGAATAAGAGGCAAATATTCTTCCAGGCAATTTCCCTCTACTGCTATCCCAGGACAAATGAATTTGAGAGAACTGCATGGAAAAAAGGCAGTGTTTGTGAGGCTGGGTGGTAAAAATTTTAATTTGAAATAAAACGTTTCTCATACAAGAAAAACTTAAAGGCAGCTTGGATTGAGATTCTTGAAGACATTTTATTTCATTGTCTCTTCTGTGCTTCTGGTAGCCTGGCAGCCACGCCCACATGACTGCCTCTGGAGCCATGTAAGCTCATTAACAGCCATCACCCAGGGACACACAAATAAATCTTTTGGAAGAGAGCAAGATGAGAGCGACAGGCTGCAGAGATGACTTCAGACACCAAAGTGACCATCTAGCTAAAAGTAATCAAATTAGCCTCAGTTGTGTAACCGTATTTAAAATTTTAGAATGCAGCCAAATGGTATGTCATACTCAATGCCACTGAGGTAACAAGAGTAGAATACCACATTGATGGGGTGTAAAGTAGAAGGCAACCAATCTGGGGAGAAAAAATAATATAAACACAACAAGTCTCAATCTTTAACAACATTTTAGTAATATCTTAATATAAGGGCTTAATGGCTCCAGGGTGAAATACAAAAATCTTGACACACTTTCCTCTAAGAAAACTCTTTTGGATCATGTTTAGTGGATTATTAATAACAAGCAATAAAAAATGAATTATTTAGGTCTTGCTTTGGTGGCAGGGGGGTCGGGGTGGAAACATTCAAAATATGGTGATGGGAAGGTGTAATGGTGGTAGGATTGATGTTGGAATATTATATGTAATAAATTATTGTGAACAACTTTATAAAAATAAAATAAAATAAAAGTAGTATTGCTATATTAAAAGCCAACTATTTTTAGATCCATTATTTTATATTAAACTTTATAATAGCTACAAAGAAGATATTATTTCTCCCATTCCAGTTTAAGAAAAAGGGGCATAGTGTTCAATCAGATTACTCTACCTCTCATTATTAGTAAGACAGAGGACAACATTTCCTGTTCACATGATCCAATTTGGCAATATTTTTAAATCCCTAAATGAGAAGCCGTAGAGTGACAACTGAATTCAATATTCAAAATTAGCTTTAAATTTCAGGAACCTTTCAATATTTCAAAAAGAAGCGTGCTACATATGTTTACAACATTAGTCTATTTTATTCATAGAATGTATATAACACATAACTGTTTCAGTAATCATTAATAATGAAAATTATTTTTGCATATTTTAATTTTCTGTTAAACTTAAGAAGCCTTGTTGATTCGTAAATGCATAATCAGTGATCATTTCCCTAGTGACTATGGTTTCTTTTCTATTTACTTTCTCAGACCCTTCAGGAAGTCCTTTATGCATGTTTGATAGCAAATCACTAGGCAAATAAACAAACTTGTCTCTCATTTACTAAGCACTTCAGTGCCACTGAATTACTGAGGAATGTTTTTTATTATTCTCATCTTATGTGTAGATGACAATTGTATTGACATAATTTTTCTTTTTAGAGCTATATACAGTTTTGTAAATCTGTTTCATAAAGAAAGAAACAGCCTTGGTATAGAAATGTCATATATTTTTAAATATCATAAATATTTTTGATGATAAAAATTTATTCCAAATACTGTAATTGTAGCTGCATAGTAAAGGTTTGAGTGAG
This sequence comes from Sorex araneus, assembly GCF_027595985.1. Lineage (NCBI taxonomy): Eukaryota > Metazoa > Chordata > Mammalia > Eulipotyphla > Soricidae > Sorex > Sorex araneus. Next base: position 64,253,707 of record NC_073303.1, read on the forward strand.
TTTCTGGTTAATTTTTCATAATTCTTTTTTATTATTTTTACATCCAGAGATTTTTATTAAAATTCTAATGCAGACACACAAAGCAGTATTGTTTTTTTTTTAATTGAATCACCATGTGGAAAGTTACATAATTCTCAGGGTTATGTCAGTTATATAATACTCAAACACCCTTCCCTTCACCAGTGCCCATTTTCCAACCACCCCAGTATGCCTCCCACCTCCCGCCTCCACCCATCTCCCCAGCTCCCTCCTTGTAAGTGATAAGTTTCATTTTGATTACTCTTTATTTTGATTACATTCCATGTTTCAACTCATAACTCACTATTTTTGCTGGAGTTCCCCCCCCCCCAAAAAAAGGCAGTCCTACTGCCAAGGAAGCATTTGATAGTTTTCCATTGCTGAGAATGTAGAGATATTAAGTCCCGCTGTTTGTTACATAACTTTTCTTCATTCATTTTTCTTGTTCCCCCTCCTTCCCGCACCACCAAGTTTACGCCTGCTTAGTAATCTTCATAATATGATTGTCCCCACGCTGCCTGACAAAGGGAGAAGAAACGTAGAAAGATGGTTACTTCTCGTCATCAGCCGGCGTGGGCTATAGCTTAGTTGATAGTCTAGCAGCATGTCTGCAAGCAGTTTCTGGAACCAATAGTAGTGCACTGGTATCGGCCCCGGCTCTACCAGCATCCCGCTGTTCCATGTACATAATTTCTTTTTTTTCCCCCTCATATCCCATTCCCACGCCACCAGGTTCGTGTATGCTTAATGGACATCATAATATGGCTTACGCCACGCCACATTTCTTCCCAAGAAAGAAATATTTCTTCCCCTCAGCTGGCGTGGGGTTGTAGCTTAGTTCAGTCTAGAGAGATGGCTACCACTATGATTGCCTTCAATATTTCAACAAAAGACTTACTATTCTTGTTAGGGTTATCCCCCCAAAGTCCAACTCGTTACAAAGGAACCATTTCATATTGCTGATGATTAGATGACATTAGGTTGCGCGGCCGCTACAGCGGCCGCACGGTTTTGGATTTCTGTATAAAGTCCAGGGAAAATTCTGCCAGAAATTCTATCGCTACAATCTTTTACCCTTTTATGGTACTCATAATATGGGAAAACCTAGAGAAATACCGGGTCCCCAATGGGGCAGCCTGGCGGAAACGCTCAGTTCACGTTCTGGAGGAATTTCAGTGGGCAGCTGGTGTCCAAAGTAGCTCTTTTGGGCTCCTCGGTCATGCTGGAGCGGCGGCAGCGGCGAGTGGGGAGTCCACGTGGTTCCACTGTCCTTAAGTGTTGGTGGTGGGCGGAGACCTGTACTTCTCTGCCCCTCGATGTCCCACAAGCCGCACCGCACTTTTGGGTCTGTGTCTTCATTTTGTGCTCAAAGAAAAGGGGTGGAGGCTGTGCTGTGTCCAGGAGGGAGGGGTTGAGAGAGAGAGAGAGATTAAAAAAAATGAGAAATACCGGGCCCCCACTGGGGCAGCCTGGCGGAAACGCTCAGTTCACGTTCTGGAGGAATTTCAGTCAAAGCAGTATTGTTAATATAATATTTTTCTACATTTTTTATTAGAACACTGTGATTTACAAAGTTACTCATAGTTGTTTTAGACATACAATATTGCAGCACCTATCCCACCACCAGTGTCAGCTTCCTTCCACCAATATTCTTGATTTCAGCGTTATTGATTCTATGGTTTGGATATTTGGCTCTGTTATTCCTAAATACCACCTTTGTGTCTCACTCCCCTGACTTATTCCCCCATGCTTTTCATCTGTCTCTTCTCCCTCTCCCCTCCATTCTTTCTTTCTCCCAATACTCTGGGGCCAAGGTTGATCAAGGCATCCCCCCTCTAAAACATTGCATTCCCTCATCCAGTTATTCTAAATACTACATATGGGTGATATTTTCCGGTGTTTATCCTTCTTCTTCTGGCTTACTTCATTTAACATGATATTTTCCAGTTTCATCCATGTTGTGGGGAATTGCGTGATTTCATCATTCCTTACAGTTGTGAAGATCTTAGGAAATGGAAAAATATTCCATGCTCCTGGAGTGGAAGAATGAACATTGTCAAAATGAATGTCTTACCTGAACTACGATAGAGATTCAAGGCAATCCCTGTCTAAACCCAGATAACATTCTTCAAGTACTTAGAACAGTTAGTTATAAAGTTTATGTGGAACCGTGAAAGACCCCACATAGCCAAAATCATACTGAAAAAATAAGAAACTGGGAGGCATCTCACTACCTAAGTTGAACCCATATTATAAAGCCTTAGTGGTCAGACAGAATGTTACTGGAAAAAAGAAAGACCCTCTGAATAATGGGTCAGAATAGAATATCTAAGGATAAACTCCCATATGACCATATGTATTTGGTCAGCTGATCCTTAACAAAGGAGCCGAGAACATGAATGGGAAAGACCACTCTTTTCAACAACTAGTGTTGGGAGAATCGAATAATCACACATAAGAAATAAAACCTGGATTTGTATCTCACATACAAAAGTCAACCAATACAAAGTGGATCAAAGATCTTGAGATCAGACCTGAATCTATAAAGGACATTGAGGAAAACACAGGCAGAATTCTCCAAGACTCCTCAAAGGAGTCATCAGTGATATGATTTTATCGGCAAAGGCTACACAATCAAAAATAAACAAATGGGGCTAAGCTCAAAATATTTCTTAAAAAGTAAACTCATTGAAGCTATTAAAGTGGCTAAACTGTACAGCGTAATTTTAATTTTATTCTGCTGAAAATTATTATTATTTTATGGAGAGCTTGCACATTGATGCCATCAAAGACACACTGGAACTGCTGAGTGCCTCAGGGCACCATGGAGAGCAAACAAACCCCAGGAATGCTTTATATCCTAAGGGATGTTTTGACTTTTAAAGGACAGCTATGCGGCGGCGTGTTGTGCACATAAATTTATGAACAATTAATGGATCATTCAAGAACTCTCATTGTGCATTTATTCTTGATCATATGGCAAGTGGAATAGATAACTCTTTAAGTGATGCTCTAGAACTCCTACCCTAAAATGCCAGCCCAACACTTGGACATATATGTAGCATTGTCTGTAGCACTGTCTTCCCGTTGTACATCGATTTGCTTGAGCAGGCACCGGTAACGTCTCCATTGTGAGACTTGTTGTTACTGTTTTTGGCATATCAGATACACCACAGGTAGCTTGCCAGGCTCTGCTGTGTGGGCGGGATACCCTTGGTAGCTTGCCAGACTCTCTGAGAGGAATGGAGGAATCAAACTCGGGTCGGCCGTATACAAGGCAAATGCCCTAACCGCTGTGCTATCACCCCAGTCCTATTATATGTAATGTGTATATGTAAGAAAAATGTACTTATATATTATAACATATATTCTTTAATATATATGTAAAAGAAAAATGTCTACAAATCACCTTATAATTTCCATCCTAAGCTTCTTTATTTGGAACTCATAAACTATTAGATCTTCAATGCTATAAAGAATAAGAGATATTTGCAGAAATAAATGGGTAACAATTATCCTATTACATGGAATTATTGGTTATAAAATTCTTAACTTTAAGACATTCTTTAGTTTATATTTCCCACCATCAGTGTTCCCACAAATGTACACTGGTGAAAGGATAGGTGTTGGAACATTATGTGACTGAAACCCAATTATAAACAACTTTGTAACTGTATCTTACTGTGACTCACTGTATTACTCTATCATTGTCATCCTTTTCATCGAATTGCTTGAGCGGGCGCCTGTAATGTCTTCATTTGTCCCTGTTGCGTGCTAGTGTGGCCTGATGGCGTCTGCTCACTCCAGGAACATAAAGAGCATGATGTTGTTACTGTTTTTGACATATCAAATACATCACGGGTAGCTTGCCAGGCTCTGCCGTGTGGGGAAAATAATTTAAAAATAACAAAATAAAAATAAAAATAAAGAGATCCAGGAAAAATTATGTGGCTCTCTTCTGGGAGCTTTGTTTTATTGTCTCTGGATCTTGGTCATTGATGAGATTACATGGCACCAGGGAGAAGTTTGTGGGTGTGACTATAAAACAAAGCTCCCGGAAGAGAGCGATGCATGAGTTTCCCTCCCTGCCCCAAGGAGAGACCCGGCAGACGAAAACCTCCAGAATCCAGCCACAGCCATGCTCAAGGCCACTCTCCACATGCTCGGGTGAGCCTCACCCAGGAAGGAACCAACAGGAACCCAGGTGTGCCGGACCCGGGGCTGAGATCTCCAAACCTGCTCGGATTGGGACTGGGCCTCCTCCACCCAGGTCTCCCGTTTTCCAGTAGCTTGGCAGTCACACTCACTGTGACTCAATTAAAAAAAAAATAGAAACTGAAAAAAAAGGAAATTACTTAGAAAAAGATGCTCTAATTATAAACTTGTGTCAAATACTTAATAATAATAATGATAAATAATGGCAGTTAACTTGCAAGAAGCAATTATAATAGACTAGGTTTATTATGAAGAATTTAATTATGTCTGATCCTCATGTTGGAAAAAATTAACTTTATTTCTTATGCTTTGCATATTGAAAAAACTGAGGCTTAGATAAGTTGCAAAAAGAGCCACAGGCTACAACTAACATCTTTTAGGACTGAGACCTTAGCCTTGGAATTCTGACTTCTGTCAGAGCCTGAACAATGAGCTGTGAGGTTTTTAGCTGGAGAAAGCAACACCTATAATAAAGGCTCTTTGGGAAGTTTTCTTTAAAATTATTTCAATTTTGACTTTTTTCTTAATTTATTCATCTATGAGTTACTTTTTGCTCATCAATTATGGTCTTGGTACTGGACCAGATGAAGTGAATAAAAATGAGTAAAGATCTTTTCTCGAGCAGAGCACAGTTCAAGTGAACAAATATCAAATAAATAAAGAATTTTAAATGCATCATGGTATGATCCACATAAAAATAGAAAAAGGTGCTAGACACCCCACAACTGGCACTGGGAAGATTTTTATGATTGGCGCCCGTGACATGATACTCTCTTTTAGAAATTGTACTGGATGCAGTATTTCCTTTTTTTCTTTGCTATACTTTGTTCTGTTCTTTCAGCAAGCATTGTAAGTAATTATATAAAAATAACCAAGGGAGCTAAACAACGGTTAATTGCTCAAGTTCATCTCTTCCACTTCTAGCTGTGAAAACTTGGTTCATGTTTTCTCATTTGTATTTCTTTGGTTTGAGGTGAATATTAACTGGAATAATAGCTCTAGTACTTTATAAATGGCATAATAATGGCAACTTACTGCAATAATCCTTCTCTGTTCTATTTTTTTAGCATAACTGTTGTCATCAGTTCGTATATTTGTATCATTTTGTTTGTTTTAATGTGTAGACTACATGAAAGCAGGGTTATAATTGTTCTTTTGTTGCTGTAACCCATGTACCAAGAATAGAGTTAGAAGCTGAATAAACAGAGCAATGAAAGGCAGCAAAATATCTACCACAATGCTTGGCTTATGATACATATTTAATAAAGAAGAGCTTTTCTATTATAATTATTACCTGACATATATTGTATTTTTAAAAAATCACATAATCATTTTAATTACAAGGGACACTTGGTCAACATTTGTTTTGCGTGCTCTATTATTAATCTTCAGGTCGTTCCTGTTTTTTTCATTATTCTGTTTTTATTTCCTTAAAAGAGAATTTGGAAAAGGTTTACCTTCACACTTATTTGAAAATTTAAGAGAAAATGCTGGAACGAAAAATAATTCAACAAAAGAAGCATAAAATTCTCAATTGTGCATTTTGAGATTAGTGACAGAAATATTGGCACTGGCAGGGAGGTATTTAGTGGAGAGGGAAGGAAAAAAAAACCTCAAAAATAGCTGAGGGAATTGTTGACTAGTACACTTCCTTTTATTTAATTTAGTCTGCCTTCTTCTTAGACTTGTCTCTCTGAAATTACACTAATAATCTGCTCCATTTTGTATTTGACACAGCTGGTTGATGTTTCATTGGCATATAACACAAGATATTTCCAATTTAAGATGTGAATATTTGCACTACCCTGAAACACTGCACGCTAGCTAGGGGAGCAAGGAGGCATGATCCTGAAATATACACGAGGTTTGATGACACAGGAACGCCCCTTCCATTTAAACAAAATTCTGAGAAAGACGTCCTCTGAAATCATGTCTTTTTATTCAGCTTCGTTTCACATCTTGGGGGATGGCTCAGCTTGTTTTAGGTCATTAACCCAGATTCCGTTTTCTGTGTCATCAGAGAAATATGCAGATGTCTTTTAAGATTTTCAGTACTGACACTGGTTTTGATCATAATGATCACTTCTGCATTTTCATATACATATTTTATCTATAACTTTTTCTCTGTGGGGTGTTATAATTTTGTATTCTTTATATTTTATTTCATTTTGATGAAAATAATTGAGTTGTAATTGCCGTCTCTCTCTTTTTTTTTCCTTTTCTATGACAACTAGGCATTCTAGTGTTTCAAAATTATAGTAAATCCTAAATAATGGATTTGAAGGGGAAAATTGGATTGGGCTTTTTAGGGCTTATGAACAACAGGAAGTAACATAACAGATCTCAGTCTGTTTCCTCTTTCTGTACCAGACATTGGCTGTCTTTGGTGATCTTTCTAAAAGGCATTTGAATAAGTTCTTTTGCCCTTGTTGCCATCATGAGAATTAGCTTAACTGTAAAAATGGCTGAATGGAGGAAAGACTTTGCATCAGAAACATTTACAGGAAGCAAAGATATAGCCCAGTGGAATTAGATGTGTGCGTTGCTGGAAAAGGCCCACGTCTTATCCCCAGGACTATAAGGGTATATATGCCCAAGTCATGCTTGGAGTAATTTGTGAGCACAGAGCCTGGAATAGCAACTGAGTACTGCTGAGTTTTGCCTCAAAATCAAACTAATCTCCAATCTCCAAATTTACAGGTTACAATCTAGGCTTAAAGAGTTCAGTTGTTTTTATCTTACAAATGGACACATGTCAGGAGTCAACTCTTTAAGCAGAGTAGGCAATCATTTGAAGTTTAATCAGTGAACATTCTTGCATTCATATGAACATTTGTTGTTTGCATATTTTTGTTAAACTTGTACAGTTTTTTTTAATTTTAATAATTTTTTGGTCACACCAGCGATGCACAGGGGTTATTCCCGGCTCTGCATTCAGGAATTACTCCTATTGGTGCTGGGGCAGCCATATGGGATGCTTGGGTATTAGTTAGGCAACCTCTTTTTATGCCTAGATGCATGTTTGTATGTTTTCCCCACTTGTGATTTGTCTCTGGTAGAGGTATTAGTATACCTGATTCAGGCTGGAGAGATAGTCAAGTGGATAGGGCACTTGCCTTGTGTGCAGCTGACCCAGGTTCAACCCCCAGCACCACATATTGTCCCCTCAACACCACCAAGAGTGAACCTTGAGTACAGAACCAGGAGTAAACCCAAATACCATTTTTTTTCCTTTTCTATTCAGAAAAGAAAGTATTCTGCTGATACTTTGCTTGATGTATTTTATGTATCTTCTGGTCTAATATTGAGGTATTTAATCCATTTTTAGTTAACTTTTGTGTATAATGAGAGACAGTGTACAAATTGATTTTTAAAAAATTTCTGCAAATAACTTAGCAGTTTTCCCAAACCATTTTTTTTAATGGATATTCCTTGCTCCATCAATATGTGTAAAGACCCTTTGTTGAGGGGGCCGGAGTGATAGTACAGCGGGGAAGGCGTTTGCCTTGCACGCGACCAACCCCGGTTCGATCCCTGGCATCCCATATGGCCGCTCCAGCACCAATAGGAGTAATTCCTGAGTGCACAGCCAGGAATAACCCTTGTGCATCGCTGGTGTGACCAAAAAAGAAAAAAAAAAGACCCTTTGTTGAGGATTAATTGTTCATTTACCTGAGGGTTTCTCACTGGGCCTCCACTTCTATTCCACGAATCTGAGAGACTGCTTTACTTTTGTGCCACATAGCTTAGATTACTATAGCTTTATAGGGTGATTTAAAGTCAGGAAAGGAAAAATTCCTCAGCTATTTCTTCTCAAAATGGCTTTGACTATTCAGGGAATTGTATTACTTCATATACAGATTTCCCAAAAAATACCATGGGAATTTTGATGGGAACTACATTGATTGATTAGTGCTTTGGGTAGGATATTCATTTTAATGTTGTTAATTCTTTCAATGCATGAATAAAAAGTATGTTTCCATTTCCTTGTATTTTCTTCTATTTATTTTAAATAAACAGATTTACAGATTTACTTGTATAAGTCTTTCACCTCCCTTGTTGATTCCTAGGTACTAAGTTTTTTGGAGGGGGGCGTGGGAGGGACTCAATTGTGAGTAGCATTTTTTTCAAAAGCTTCTTTGTCATAGTTTTCACATAGCAATTCAGTAGATTTCTTTGTAGTCATCTGCCAGTCAACTGGAAGTACTTACTGTTTTTATTTTTATTTTATATAAATGGACTGGAGCAATAGCACAGCGGGTAGGGTGTTTGCCTTGCATGATTACTCTGTCCTTCTTGGAGAGCCTGGCAAGCTACCTGTGGAATATTCGATATGCCAAAAACAGTAACAACAAGTCTCACAATGAAGATGTTATTGGTGCCCACTCGAGCAAATCAATGAACAACAGGATGACAGTGCTACAGTGCAGTGCTTTCGTTCAGAAAGCTTATGATCTGAAATAATCATGGTAAATAAAATTGCCACTAAATGCAATGACTTAGTATGAAACTTGCATGTCTCTCAAATAATAAAATTGGATAAAATATTTTAACCTACCTGCTAACTAGTCATAATTAGCTAATTATTCATAATTCACATATAAGAAGGAAAATAAATCAGTTTTTCTCACAGGGTTTTGGCTAATTGGGAAATAGAATGGAAATAATTTTGCTAATGCCAGTGAGGAATTTTTGTGCGGTTTTCCAGGCCAGGTAAACTTTCCTGAATGATAAAAAGGAACCTAATCCCAATATCTATAACAATAATGGGTCTTGGGATATTTAGGAACTTGAAATGTTAGAGTTATGTAATGTGGTGAAGTAAAGAAAGGCATGATGAAGGGAAACTTTTGCTGAAGAATAAGGAGAAATTTTGAAAGTAAAACTGGTTGTGTTATCGAATGGACAAAAGGTATAAATAAGTAAATGTAAAAGAGATGAGTAAAATGGTTGTGAGGGAAGGATTTTAGAGAATAAAACTTTATGTGTGGCTAAGTTGAATAACATCTCTAAGGATTTTTAGAGTAAATATTAATATCTGTAGTAGCACTGTCGTCCCGTTGTTCATCGATTTGCTCTAGTGGGCACCAGTAAGGTCTCCATTGTGAGACTTGTTACTGTTTTTGGCATATCCAATATGCCATGGGTAGCTTGTAAACATAAGTGAAATCTGACTTTGGGGGAAAGGCAAAAATATTCCTAAAACTGTAACAAACTTCTACTAGTAGAGTATAAAATGTTTGACTCATCTGCCTTGATTATAAAGACATGTTTGTCATTACAGCAACTTCACATACTTCAGACAATTACCAGCTCTTTAACTACTTAAGTAAATATAAATTTACCTCTTTAGAAATATATGAATAAAATAGAAATGTATGAATAAAATTATGTAGAAATCCTGAAGGTCTGGTGTAGCCTAGTTAGTTCTGGGCAAAAATATAGGAAATTGGTTCAAATTAAAGCAAAGTCTCTTGACAATTGTTTGTAATAAGATTTTCACAAATGTTCTAAAGTTGTTTGCCACTTTGAGAAATTATTGTTAAATATGGTAATGCTGTAGGTACAGAGCTATTTGGGAAGAGACTTGCAATAATCAACTTGTGTTGGTTATTAATAACCAACTAAATAATTAAATAGGTTCAATTATCATAATGAATTACATTTAATTTAATAATAACATTTAATAAAAAGGGTAGATTATTAACTGCTCAAATATAGTCTTTTCATAAACTAATGAAAACTGCAGAGTTTATAGAAAAATTGGGTTTTTAAAAATTGCAAGAATTTGAGCGTGGAGTACAGCAGGTAGGGCATTTGCCTTGCACGCGGCTGACTAGGTTCGATTCCCAGCATCCTATATGGTCCCCTAAGTACTGTCAGGAGTAATTCCTGAGTGCAGAGCCAGGAGTAACCCCTGCGCATCACCAGGTGTGACCCAAAAAGCAAAAATAAATAAATGAATAAATAAAAATTGCAAGAATTTTTGAGATTTCCTACATGAGACTGAATAGATATTGAGGAAAAAAATACATACTAAGAAAATTTTTTTAATCTCCCCCCCTTTGTTTTACTTTTTCCAAATTTAAAAACTTTTCCTTTTTGAGCTATGACCTGCAGTACACAGCTGGGTGTTTTATGTTGTGAGTAGAATGAAAACGTTTGCATCCTCATGGACCTTAGTGTCTAAGGTTGCATACAAACATTCACAGTGATACCAATGCAAACTTCAACAGGAAGAATGAGAACCTTTGGAAATGCCAATCTTGGAAATTTCTCCCCCCCTCCCCCATCCTACCCAACCTCCTTTTTTGAATACGTTGATAAAACCAGAAGTCTTGGGGCCGGAGCGATAGCACAGCGGGTAGGGCGTTTGCCTTGCACGCGGCCGACCCAGGTTCGATCCCCGGCATCCCATATGGTCCCCCAAGCACCGCCAGGAGTAATTCCTGAGTGCAGAGCCAGGAGTAACCCCTGAGCATCGCTGGGTGTGACCCAAAAAGCAAAAAAAAAAAAAACAAAAAAAAACAGAAGTCTTAAGAGAGCTGTCACTGTCAATGCCAATATCATATTCATCCTGATATTTTATCTTTATGGTAGTTCACTATGCCCCAGTCTTTAACTTCTAGCCCCAGAGCCATTTCCATGACCCTGTTTAAGAGGTTTGGGGGGCTGGAGTGCTACAATGGTAGTGTGCTTGCCTTGCACTCGGCTGACATGGGTTTGATCCCCAGTATCCCATACCGTTTCCCAAGCTTGCCTGGAGAGCTCCCCTTGGCCTATTTGATATGCCCAAAACAGTAATAGTAGGTCTCATTCCCCTGACCCTGTAAGAGTCTCCAATCATTGGGAAAAACGAGTAAGGAGAGGCTGCAAAAATCCCAGGGCTGAGTATAATAGAGACATGTGCCTGTTACTGGTGCCCATTCCAGTAAATTGACGAACAACGAGATGACAATGATACAGTGATACACATATGTGTACATGTAATTTTCATAATTTAGAGATATGACATAAAAGAAGAAAACAGGATAAAATTAGCATTTGCATGCCTTGGGCGATGGTTATAAGAAATTCTTTGGATTGCTTTGTATTCTATAAGTCTGAAATAATATAACAGTAGAATGTTAAAGTGAATCCTTCTTGAAGCTGAAAAAAAATGCTATAAGAAAAGGAAAATATAAGAGAACTAGGAAAAACAGGTCAATATTTGTTGGATATCATTGGTTTGTCCTGCTCTCCTTGCCACTAGGAGCTTAGGTATATCAGTCACGCCCATCAAAGTGCTCCCGAGTCACTCCCATTCCTTTGTTTATCTGTAACCACTTCTACCAGTTTATCTGCTCTTCCTCTAATCAAACTCTGTTAATTTGTAGGTCAGACCTTGCTAGGACAGTGTAAGGTAATATTGTCTTTAAGTTAATATTGTCTTTCTCCTCTCTTATGTCTTTTGAATAGTTTACTTTAAAACAATATCCTTTTTGTATGGACAAAGAAAGACACTTATTAATATGCTTTGGTATCATGGGATTTAATTGGCTTCAAATATTATTCATTCCCGGGCATCTGCTTTCTTGACTTAAGCCTCAGCTGGACTTACTTCCTAGCACCCTCAAAAGCAGGGTCCCAACAAGGGACGGGACGGACCCAGGGCAAGTGATGAGTTATGTGCTACCCTGGCATCGAGATGGGCCTGGCCAAAGTGCCTACTGCTTAACTATATGTTAAGAGCTTGGTCATGGGCATGTCATGTCATGATCCAAAAGCAATGACGAGACTAGGGCCCTGCTAGGGCTAGGAAAGACTAATCTGGCCTGAGCGCTGTAGTCTAAGCTTAATGCGTCTCTTGCTATGTCCATACAAAATGATTTATAATATGAATACTTATATGTTAGTCGGACAAAGAGGAGAAACACACCCATGGAATTCCGCTCTTGGGCCGATGTCCTGCTGAGAGAGATTCTGTCCTAGTGAAAGCATCCCCTAAGGGATAGAACTTTACCCCCTATGGATTGTAACCACACCTACGCATAAGCCCCGGCCCCGCCGCATCCGGCTGGATGGGGGGGGGGGTGTTAAGGTAGCTGTATGAGGGGGCTGGGGGCGAGTTCCAGAGGAGCAGAGAGAGAGAATGAAGTTGGATGGGGGAGGAAGAAGCAGGAGGAGAATCAGAGGAGAATGGAGATGGGAATGGAATAAACTACAACTGAGACCAACCATCTTGCCTCCGTTCTTTCCTACACCTGCCTCATCATCGCGATCAACCTCTCCGGGCTGGGGAAGCGGCTGGAGACTACCGAGCGCAGGTGGCGGGAGAGACAGCGCCGCTGCCCTGGGCCCTGGGCTTGGCTCAGTGCGGTGAGGTGCTCCTCCCGCTCCCTTTCTTTTTATTTTTGTGTTTTTTACACAAATATTGAATACAGTTTGGTGTCAATATTAAATAGTTTTATTTAGGATGTTGCATTTCCCATGTATAATATATCGTTTGCACTTATAAAGTGCAAAGTCATTTTCTTTCCTATGCAAGTTTCATAGCCAGGGATTAAGGACGCCTCTTTATTCCTACAGTAGTCTAACTTTCTTGCCATAGAATTGGCTTCAAACTTAGACCCTGCAATGTTTCGAAATGAAATTTGGGTTGGAGGCTTTCCAAGCAGTCCTGCTGGGGGAAGCAGCCCCGTTCCTGGCAGTGCCTGTTTAACTGTGTGGTCCAAGGGTTCACTGCTCAGGCCCATTGATGTGCTGCAGGGCTGTCAGGCCCACAGGGGCTGGGCTCAACAGGGGTGAGCAGGCGGAGTTCACAGGACCGACTGGTGTTACACACAGCAGTGCCTGGGGGACCAGCTGATGTCAGGCTCCTTCAGGGGGGCTCCCCGTGCCAGCCACTCACCCAGTCCTTGAGCTGTCTCCCAGGCCTCTACGTCAGGGTCTTAACGTGGGACGGGGCTACACCTGCATGTTCAGATTGGTTTAATCCGAACCAATCCGATTAAATCTGAATCATCTGGTTGGTTTCATCTCAAGCCATCTGAACCAGAGGTTTATTTAACCTGCACCACCCCCTTCCCCCGCGCGCCCCCCCCCCCCCCCCCAGCGGCAGGCCAGAGGAGGCACTTGCACATTGAAGAGGTACTTTCCCACCAAGGAATCCGCAGGTCTTTTTCCTGCTCTCTCCCCTGCACTCAACAGCACTTGGGAAAGGAAAAAATCAGGAGCCGACGCATGAGCGAGGGGGCTGGTTTCACAGAGGCGGTCTGTCTGTGAGCTGCTCTCCGTGGTCGTGCTCCAGTAGATCTCAGTGGACATATTTCATCAGAAAACCAGAGTAATAATTAAACCCATGCCATGCGGTGCTGTGAAGTTTGAATGATTCAGTAACTAACGCGCTTACCCGGGACTGGAGAGACAGGCCAAGGGTTAAGGGGCTGGCAGGCGGCCGGCCCGGATCCTGGCACGGCACACGTTCCCACATTCCCGAGCACCACCAGGTGCAGCCCCGGAGCACTGCTGGGTGTGGCCCCAAACCAAACCAGACTCAAATCAACACACCTTACTACTAGTTTTATTGTTTTAAGTTTTGAACTTTTTACTGAGGTAACTGACATTGCTCTACAGGGGTGTTGAGGCTGACAGGCATGAGGGGGACGCTGTGACCATCCCAGGTCTAATACCACACGGCTCGGGTGCCGCCCCACGCTCCACTGCACTCCTTCAACCAATATTCCCCTCGGTCCGGGCTCTCCGTGAGCAAAGTCTAAGGGTGTGTTTTCTTTGGACACTGTCGGCTTCCTCATGTTGTTTCTGTGGAGACCACACATGAAGGAGACCGTCCAGCATAGTTAAACTTCCTGATTTATTCTATAGAGCTCAATCTTCTCCAGTGATCCCTGGGCACAGAGCTAGAAGGGACCCCTGTGCTCAGGGATCACCTGTGTGGCCTGGGGTCTCCTCTAGGACAGCTAAGGGCAAGGCATGTGCCTTACCTTCTCTACTTTCCTACTCTCTGTGGCTTCCAATTTTATTCTTGTCTTTGGACATCTGCTTTTCTCAGTGCAATATATTGAAGAGATTCTCTTATGTCCATTCTTAGTGCTTTTGTATTTTTCTGGACTGGAGCAGTAGCACAGCAGGTAGGGTGTTTGCCTTGCACGCTGCTGACCTGGGTTCAATTCCTCCATCCCTCTTGGAGAGCCCGGCAAGCTACCGAGAGTATCGCACCTGCATGGCAGAGCCTGGCAAGCTACCCGTGGCGTATTTGATATGCCAAAAACAGTAACAACAAGTTTCACAATAGAGACGTTACTGGTGCCTACTTGAGCAAATCGATGAGCAATGGGATGACAGTGATACAGTGACAGTGATTTGTATTTTTCATTATAAATGAACATTATAAATCTCCTGGGGCCGGAGAGATAGCACAGTGGGTAAGGCACTTGCCTTGCATGTGACTGACCTTGATGCAGGCAGGTCGGGTAGGGAAGCCTCCTCCCTCTGGGAAGGAAGGTTCTGAGGCTGACGCACCTTGTGGATACAGAAAGCAAGACCTGAGGTAAGACCTTCAGCAGCGGACCCTGAGGAGACTGGACCCCTCCCCATGAAAGAAATTCCTCGAATCCCTTGGGCCTCACCCTTAATCCGATTAACTTTAGTGATTCAGCCCAGAGAAGACTTCAGAACATCCCAGACCAAGACATCCCGAGAAGATACCCTCTAAAAGCCACCTTGAACATGGCCATGGTCTACTCAGACGAGCACCCAGAGTGGCCTCTGGTCTTCCCAGAGCACTTGTGAGCCTGCACTGCTTGTTTCTGCTTCACAGTAGCAGCATAGTCCCCATGGGCTCCCTGATGGCCTCCCAGGCCTGTTCAAACTTGGCACCAAGTGGCCGTGGAAGACTTGTGACTGCACCCCTCATCTCTCTCCAGGCTTTGTTACAGTGCACCCTGGAACTGGTCCTGGGCCAGATCACCCCAGGCTTCTTCAAATGGGATGCACACATGCTCTTGGGCACCCACAATTGTGAACCCTTGGTTACACTACTGAGCCACTCAAACTAGTGGCCACAGGCCTTGCAAAGCATTAATACCGGACTGTAGGACGCTGCCCAGGAGGACAGGAGCTTGACCTTACTGCAGCTAATAAAGATTTGCACATGCAAATTCCCTGATAGCCAGCAGGTGCCTTACCTGCTGCAAGTCTTTAAGCATAAACAAAAGCTAATTTCCTCAGAAATGGTGGGTGGGGTGCTTGACGGCTAGTCTGGTCTACCCTCCCTACCCTGGAGCCCTGGAACTCTCAAAGTTCATGAAAATTCTGGATTGGAGATAGAAACTTAACTACTACATTTTCATGCAGCTCATACTGTAGCTTCTGCTACTTTACATACTTTATTTTCCACACATTGATTTATTCTGAGAAGTGAAACTAAGTTGGAAGAGTGTAAGATTTGTACTCAAATTTAATATGGATCTCCTGACCACACGCAGACACACACACACACACACAGACACACACACACACAGTTTATTGGAAGATCTCTAAAATGGAGTGAATCGCATTTACTCGTACGCCTGGGTACTATGAGGTTTATTCTGTTAGCACCTGAAATTATACTTAAGAATTTTATTATTACTAATGTTTTGATGAAACAGGATTGTTTTTCATTGAGACTTATTTAGAAAGACATGAGGGGAGAGAGGGGGAGAGAAATGTGTGTTCAAGAGCGAGCACGGGCTTCTGTAGAGTGGAAATAAACACTCGAGATGAGCAGGTGCGATCCATTCTCGAGAGAGCATGGGCCTGCAGAGGCAGCCTTATCATTTTTTTCTTTTTGGGTCACACCCGGCAATGCACAGGGGTTACTCCTGGCTCTGTACTCAGGAATTACCCCTGGCGGTGCTCAGGGGACCATATGGGATGCTGGGAATCGAACCCGGCCACGTGCAAGGCAAACGCCCTACCCGCTGTGCTATGGTTCCATCCCCTTATCATTTCATTTTACTTTTTTTTTTTTACAATGCTCGAGAGGCTTGAGAGCTTACTCATGAGAGGCTAGTAACTGTTTTATCACTGAGACTAATCCCTATCCATGAACTGTATTTTTTTTTTTAATTTGGTCACCGTGAATTACGAAGTTATATGTGTTCGGGTTTTAGGCATACCATGTTCCAGCATCAATCCCCTCCCCAGTGTCCAGTGCCCTCCAATTCCCGGGCCAGTCCGCACTCCCCTTGCCCCCACCCCCAGCCTGCCTCTATGACAGACACTTTAGGTAGAAATTTGGGGTGCTGTGATGTGCATTCCTATTACCTATAGGGTTTTATGCTTAACACTTTTTTCTTTTTGGGTCACACCTGGCGATGCACAGGGGTTACTCCTGGCTCATGCACTCAGGAATTACTCCTGGCGGTGCTCGGGAGACCATATAGGATGTTGGGATTGAACCCAGGTTGGCTGTGTGCAAGGCAAATGCCCTACCCGCTGTGCTATTGCTCCAGCCCCTCATACTTAATACTTTACTACCTCTCAGGAAGCCCTTCTCCTGCCGAGTGACCACTTCCTTCCACTTCGTCTTACTATTCCCTTCCCTGTCCTACCCCTTACCCCCACTCTCTCAGCTCCCCTCCCTCTCCAGTCCGTCCTCCCTGCCAGAAGTGGCCAGCTTCCCACTGAAGATGGGTTCTCAGATTCCTCGTGAGTTCCTTTCCCGAGTGGCTAGCATGTCCTGGCTGTTTGGGAGAGCCTCGCAAGTCTTGAAGGACTGGCTTGTAAACACGAAATCGGAAGAGCTCGTGTTGCTGAGAATCCCGAGGAGGTTTTAAATAGCTCCCAGAGAACCAAGCTAGTGTTTCCAAATCCAAGTTATCAAAAATAGTCTCACAGGGGGTGTGTATGTGACCTTTCGTAGCTACTGATGAGAAAAATAATTTCTGCCTTTACCTTTTTCCAGAGGCAAAAGGAAACTCATGGCTTTTTCAGCTATGAACTACCATGTTAAAATCAAATTAATCTCAAACTTAATGCTTGCGTTCAACCCTGTGAGACTCATAAGTTTGCTTTGAATTCAGTGGGAAGACTGGTAAACACCCCGAACAGAAGGAATAGGAGGCTGATGCCTAGTCCTAACTTCACCAGGATAGAGGGAGAGGGAGAGGGAGGGAGGGGTTGAAGGGGAGGAGGGAAGAGGGGGTAGAGGGTGAGGATAAAGATTTTTCTATAGACAGCTTGAGACTCTTTGAAATCTTAATTAGCTTTTCCAAACCAACTTAATGGAGAAGAAGCATTAATATCAGACGCCTTGGCCTGCTTTCATTTTTTTAGGTTTGAGAGAGTTAGCATTTCTAAATCTTGAATCCCGACCAAAACCTTTTGGTAAAGCTAACAACAACACAAAAACTGGTTGCAACGCAGGGATGTTTTTTAAAATGAAAATCATGTGAAAATTCTGTGAAATATAAAGAAAATAAAATGAAGGTATGGGACAAACATTCCAAGCTCTAAGGGAAGCCACATTTCACACCATTCCCACGTAAGAAATCTACAGCTTCAGTCCAGATATGTTTCAGTATGCTTGTCTTTATTTCATAAATTTTATTTTATTAAAGTGCTGTGATTTACAAAACTATTCCTAGCTGAGTTTTAGACATTCAGTGTTCCAGCACCAATCCTGCCTCCAGTGTCAACTTCCCTCTACCAGTGTTCCCAGATTCCCTCTGGAAACACTAGTGGAGGGAGTATTGATAGCACAGCAGGTAGGGTGTTTGCCTTGCACATGGCTGACCTGGGTTCAATTCCTCCATCCCTCTCGGAGAGCCCGGCAAGTTACCAAGAGTATCCCGCCCACACGGCAGAGCCTGGCAAGCTACCTGTGGTGTATTTGATATGCCAAAAACAGTAACAAATCTCACAATGGAGACATTATTGGTGCCCGATAAAGCAAATCGATGAGCAATGGGATGATAGTGACAGTGACAGTGACTGTATTTAATATCACAATCGCAAAATCCCATTGATCGTCGAGTTGCTCAAGCGGTCTCAGTAACGTCTCCATTTGTCCTATCCCTGAGATTTTAGAAGCCTCTCTCTACTGGCCTTCCCAATGATGTCGCATTGGAGGCTCTTTCAGGGTCAGGAAAATGAGATTCAGCTTGTTACTTCCCATGGCATATGGATACAGCATGGGAAGCTTGCCAGGCTCTCACATGTGGGCAGGAAACTCTCAGCAGCTTGCTAGTTTCTCCCAGAGGGAGAAATAGGTTATAGGATATCACGAGGTTGTGCGCTTCTGCGAGCTTGCTTTTAAGTCTCTGGATGTTGGCCATTGATGGGATTACACACACCTGGGTAACTCTGCCAGTACCATTCATTTAATATGTTACTATTAAATATTATCCAGTTCCACTCATCCTTCAGTGAATTGCTGTATTTCAATAATTCGTGGCAACTGCGTAGTATTCCATGGTGTATGCCTTTTCTTTCTTTCTTTCTCTTTATTTTTTTGGGTGCTCAGAGTTTCCACCTGGCTCTGAGTTCATGGATTACTCCTGGCAGTGCTCGATGGGCCAATATGAATGCCAGGAATTGAACCTGGGCCCGGCATATGCAAGTCAGGTGACTTAACCCCTGTCTTATCTCTCTGGCCCCAATGAATATGCTTTTCTATAAGTGAAATTCTAGTTTCTACATTAAGGAACTTGTGATAGTCACATGACATACTGCCTAATGTTCTTCTTTTTCCATTGTTGGCAATAAGGGCTTGGTTCCATTTTTCTAGGTACGTTTTATAAAGACTTTAAAGTTTAGCTGATGAATATGTCAGTACTTATTCAAATAATAGAATACATGACATTTTATTTTATTTACCTTTAAATTAATATTTATTTTAAAATTGCCTTATTCTTTTCCCATGACATTGGGTTTTTTGAGGGGGGAGGGCACACCCAGCTGTGTTCAGGGCTTCCTTCGGCTCTGCACTCAGGGATCACTTGCAGAGGGACTCGGGGGTCTATTCGACACCCTACTCACTATACTCTCCTTACAGCCCTCCCCATATCTTTTGTTTTCTTTTTGGGCACACCCAGTGATGCTCAGGGGTCACTCCTGGCTCATGCACTTAGGAATTACTTCTGGCAGTGCTTGGGGAACCATATGGGATGCTAGGGAGGGATTGAACCTGGGTCAGCCCCGTGCAAGGTAAATGCCCTGCTCGCTGTGCTATTGCTCCAGCCCACTTCCCCTATCTTTAATGTAAAAAAACTAACTAGGCATGCTGCTTTGTAAGTAACTGATTCTGGAACTGCAGAGAACATTAACAATAAATTTTGGGTTTACTCTCTGAGGTTCTGCCCTATCACAATCTTTGTTTCCCTTGTGTTCATTTCAACTTGGTGGAAGCTACTCACCATATAAAACCATAAGCTTTTCCTCCCTTTTTTTCCTTCTTTTTGGGGAAGGAACCCTCATGGAACCATGTGGGGCCAGGGATCCAATCCAGGCCTCCTATATGCAAAGCACAAGCCCAGCATTGAGCTGTCTCCAGCCCTGAGTCCTAATTTCTTAAGATAAGGTCTGGCTAACCAACTCTTCTTTCTCATCAGGTCACAGAAAGTCTGCTTAGGTCATGACCCTTGTGTTATGTGCCTTTGGTTCAAGTCCTATCCTGGTAGGAGTAAGTCTAATAATAATTACCATCTCACATGAATTGGATGAATTGTATTACATGTAGTGGCTTTTATAAATCAATAAATTATAAATTGGGTTTTCCCCAAAACATTATTATAAATCAATATAAAATGTCTACTTTGAAGGTAGTATTAAGATTTGGATAGTATGATTTAATTATTGGCTAGGATAAATTAGATTTTCTTTCCTGCCCTTCTTTCTTTTTAAAAAAACTTTTCAGGCCTTTCTTCCCTCTTAATTTTTGTTCAGTCTTTCCATTCTCCATTTTTCTCTATTATAGTTGGTTCTTTGGTCAATGTTATGTCATATTTTTTTATAACAAAATATTAAGATTTTCTTAGTATTTATGTAACTTGGTGGCAGATATTTTAGAAAATTTGGTGGGAATTTGCCAACATGTTATACTACATGTTAGGTAATACCAAAAAATTGTGAGAAAAACTTTTCCAATTTTCAATTTTCATATTTTTTCTGTAGAAATACAGTCCTTGTTTGAAGCACATACCATGTGTCACCATTATGGCCTAAAAGGGATCACAGATGATGACTAATATTTGATTATTTGCAAATATTTTTCTGCTCACATGTACAAAGAACCTGCATGTTTTAATATTATATTGATTAGCTAAAGGCATAGTTCCATCAAAGTCTGAGAAAGGAAAGTGCTACAGATTTGGCTAAGGATTTGGGTAAAGCATTTGCTTTACATGCATGAAATGTGGATTTGATTCCCAGCACCACAAAAACAAACAAAAAGGAAGGTGGGCATAAAAGTGAGTAAATTGGGTTAAGGATTATAGGGCTCAATTGTACAATGTTGAATAGACTAGACTTTTGGTGATGAGAATAACGCAATAAACTTAGTTATTGGTATATGTCCGTATACTCAAAACCTATATAATGTAATAAGCCAATATTACTTCAATTAAAATACGACAGAGGACTAGGTAATATAATGTTATTTGTTGTATGCTTTAATCCGATCATAATCAAAAAAGATATTTATTTTTTACTTTCTGATTTTTGAAAATTTTATTTTATTTTTTTAATCTCTGTGAGATTTACAGTTACAAAGATATTCAAGATTGGGTTTCAGTCATACAAAGTTCCATCACCGATTTCTCCACCAGTGTAAACTTTCCACCACCAATGTCCTCAGCTTTTCTCCCGCCACTGCCCCTACCCTCAGTCTGTCTCTATAGCAGGTGCTTTCCTTCTTTCTCTCTCTTTCTTTCTCTCTCTCTCTCTCTGTCTCTGTCTCTCTGTCTGTCTGTCTGTCTGTTTCTCCTTTTGGGTATTATCATTTGCAACACAGATACTGAGAGGTTACCATGTTTGTGCCTGTACCTACTTTCAGTGCACAGTTCTTATCCAGAGTGATCATCTCTAACTATCATTGTTCTAGTGGTCTCTTCTCTGTTCCAACTGCCTTGTCCCCCAGCACCTCCATCAGGCTTCCAATTGTGGACCAATTCTCCTGGCCTTGTTTCTACTGTCCTTGGGTATAAAAAACATCTGGCAGGGGGCAACCAGGGGAGAGCCCCGGCAGCTCCCCCTGTTGGCCACAGCTGGGTTTGGGGGATCAGTCCCAGGCCGCTTGCCCAGCCAGGACAGCCCAGGTCATGGGGCAGGCATTTATGTCTTTATATATTATTTATAAAGCCTCTGGTTCCTCCAGGATCAAGAAATCCTCTTCAACAAGTGGTGTTGGGAAAACTACATGCAAAAAAAAAAAAATGAACCCAGACCTCTCTCTAATGCCAGGCACAAAAATCAGATCAAAATGGATTAAAGACCTCTATATCAGATCCAAACCCACTAGGTATGTGGAGGAAAGTGTAGGCAGAACCCTCCATGACATTAAAGCTAAAGGCATCTTTAAAGATGAAACACCACTGACCAAGCAAGTGGAAGCAAGATAAATAAATGGGACTACATTAAATTAAGAAGCTTCTGTACCTCAAAAGAAATGGTGATGAAGATACAGAGAGCCCGCAGGATGGGAAAAGTTAGTTACCCAATACACATTAGATAAGGTGTGAATATCCAAATTATATAAGGCACTGGCAGAACTTCCCAAGAAAAAGCATCCAACCCCATCAAAAAATGGGGAGAAGAACAGAAACTTCCTCAAAGAAAAAATACAAATGGCCAAAAGACACAGAAAAGATATTTAATGTTGAGTGAGACCTGAGACCTTGTGTTTTTCTTGTACACGCATGCCATTTAGTCTGTAAATAAGAAAAACCCAAACAACATTTCTCTCAGGTTTTACTGCATTCAAAAATGTGTAAAATAAAGTGCTGGTGTAAAGTTTCTTTGCTTATACTCCCCTGAAAATTGGAGCAGACATTGCTTTACCAGAATCCAAAGTTCAGGGGTAAGACTGGTTGAAAGATTCCTAATTTTAAAATCACTGTTTGTAGAAGGAAACCTTTGTCCTTAACCTGTAAATTATTAAAATGCGTAAGCAAAGACTTTCCAGGTTTCCTTACTGGGTCTGTCAGAGTTGAAAATATTTGTTTTTTCCCCAATGTGTCTTCTTTTCTAGGAGTTCATCACCCATGATGGTGCTACTGCTTTCCGATTTGCAGAAGACACAGGTGTTGAATGACTGCAATATGTATATACATATATTCACATATATGTATGGAACTGGCAGGAAATTTGTAGCAACAATAGCCTTTATATATGTTATGAATCACATATGCTATATGAATCACATATGCTATTACATAAATTATGTATGGTATACATTGTATATAACACATTATACTATATGTACTATATACACAACATATTATATACCCATATAATTTATATTATATATGTAACACTGTAGCACTGTTGTCCCATTGTTCATCTATTTGCTCGAGGAGGCACCAGTAATGTCTCCATTGTGAAACTTGTTGTTACTTGTTTTTGGCATATGGAATACATATGAAATAAAAATAGGCTTTATAGTATATATTATAATATCACTGTCACTGTCACTGTCATCCCAATGCCCATGGATTTGCATGAGCGGGCACCAGTAACATCTCCATTGTGAAACTTGTTATTGTTTTTGGCATATTGAATATAAAATACTATATACATTTATGTCTTTATATATTATTTATAAAGCCTCTGGTTCCTCCAGCATTTCCTAGAATTTAGAGTTTGAACATTTCAGTGGAAGGTAGAATCCTTGCTCTCGAAATTTCTCAAACTTCTGTTCTCTGGTTTTCCATAAAATTTACTTTGATTTTTGTCTTGAAGTTCTCATCACGTCTGAAGCAGAAAATTAGTCATTTCTAAAAAAATTCAGATGCTTGATTTTGAAATTTAATCATACTCAGGGTATTCTACCTCCTTTTAAATCTTTTCTTGAGCTTTTTTCTAGGTTGGATCTTGAAATTTTAGGAATTCATGTAACTGCTTCTGTATTGATCTGAGAGAGAACTGATTTCATCCTGGTCTTGATTTATTTAGTCCAAACCTGGAGGTTTACTTTTTGTTAATTTATTCTATCTCATTCTTGGCAAAGGCTAAGTATCACGCATCTCAAATGGCACTCGGGATAGAATGTGGAATTGTCTTGGCTTTGGAGCACGGTGATTCCATGAGCTGAGTTACTAATCATTTCTCTTTTGTCAAGAGCCAGTCTAGGTCCTACTGGATGTCTCACTTCATCCCAGTTGTAGATCATCTTTTCCTGCTGACTTTCCATGCTATGCCAGAGTATCCTTCAGACCCCTCTCCTCTCCACAGGGGCCATGAGTGTAGAAACACAATTGTTTTTTAACTCTTGGGCATGCCACACTGCCTTCCCTACTTCCCCACCATCCTTCGGTGTCCTTGATGACTCAAGTAGTATACTGACAATATTCTAACACTCATCCATTCGCCAGGGTACATTTCCTATGACCAATGTCCCCAGTTTCCCTCCTGCCACCTCCCATCCCAAATCTGTCTCTCTGGCAGGCACTTTTCTTCTCTCTCTGTCTCTCTCCCTCTTCTTCCCTCTCTCCTTTTTGGGCATTATGATTTGCAATACAGGTACTGAAATACAATGCTGTATAACGCTTATCTCCTACCAACAGCCAGTTCTAGTCCAGCATGATCATTTATAATTATCATTGTCACAATGGTTCCTTCTCTGTCCTAACTGCACCTATCCAAAACTTGTATCAAGTTTTCCAAAATGGACCAGTCCTCCTGGTCCTCAAACAAAAAGTGGCCCAAATTCACAACTGGAACACTTTGGGTGGCTTCAGCAGGGCTAAATCTCTCACTTTGGCAATACTTATAACTGATAGACACAGAGTGTCCATTTATTTATGTCTTCATTAATTTCTTTGTAATCTTCATGGTATGTTTATTACTTTTATATTCCTGGTGGGGTGTTGGGCCATAACCAGCAGTGCCTCTGTGCGCACCAGTGACCTCGGCAGTACTTGGGGACACTCAGCTATTAGAAGCAGGGTCAGCTGGATGTAGGGCAAACATTTAAACTCCTGTACTATCTCTCTCGCCCTAATATTTTGTTATTTTTGAGACAATTCTAAATTAAATGGAATCTGTAATTTTTCTTATACGTATAAGTAGAATTGAATTTTGTATGCTTATCTTATGTTGATCTTATGCAGAGAGGAGCGCCTTGCTGTCTTCCCCGGGGCCCCTCTGAGGGGATGGGCTCCAGCTTCCTTTCCTGCTCCGAGCAGAACTCCCGGTGGCTGAAGACCTCCAGAGCCTAGCCACAGCCATGCTCAAAGCCCTCTCCACACGTCCAGATGAGCCTCACGCATGAAGGTACCAGCAGAGGAACCCAGGTGTGTGAGACCTGGGGCTGAGACCTCCAAGCCTGGTTGGATCGGGACTGGGCCTTCTCCACCCAGATTTCCCATTTTCCAGTAGCTAAGCGGTTACACCCAAAGACTGCCCCTGGCGCCCTATAATCCCATCAATGGCCAACATCTAGAGACTTAAAAGCAAGTTCTTGGAACCGCACGGCTCCTCTGGGACAAACTGACAAGCTACCGAGAGTTTTCTGCCCACATGGGAGAGCCTCGAAAACTCCCCATGGTGTATTCATATGCCCCAATCAGTAACAATGATGGGTCTTATTCCCCTGACCCTGAAAGAGCCTTCAATGCAGCATCGTTGGAAAGGACGAGTAAAGAGAGGTTTCTAAAATCTCAGGGCTAGAACGAATAGAGACGTTACTGAGACCGCTCGAGAAATTCGCCAATCAATAGGATGATGATGATGTTGATCTTATATCCAACAATTTGGATATACAGTTTTTTGGGGCAAGGACCTCCCAAACTTTGCTTAGGGATACAAAGGACACTCACTCTGACACTCAGCCAAGGGGCCAGTGGTTCAGAGCCAAGCCTGAAAATGAAGAACTGCTTGGGCCCTCCGGTACTGTGACAACCAGGGCCACCCAAATGGCCTCCAGACCTGCACCCTGAGATGTACAGGAATCTCCAGGGCCACACCCAAGGGCGCTCAGAAAACCCTGAGATCCCACAGTCCCAATTCAGTCCTGGTGCATGCAAACATATACCTCTGCTGAGCTCTCCCCTGGCCCTGAACTTAAAAAAAAATGTAATTAATTTTATTTATTAGAGAAGTTTCAGGCTCACAAAATAACTGAGCAGGAAGAACTAGAAAGTTTCCACATATACCCCTCTCTCAGCACCGTTCTCTCTTCACATTCTCTACAGTTGCCTGTTATTAATGTCCTGTATAAGTGTCTAGCATTGGTTCCACCTGATGAGTCAATTATTACATATTGTCATTAAATCAAGGTCAATGTCTTTTTCAGGGTCACTCTGTGCTATGCCCTCTTTATACACCATTACAGTGTCCTACAGGTTAGGTTCAGGGCCCGCCAGTGCCCTGTTCTCTGCTCATTCCTCTCTCCCTCCAAGGCCACGTGTCTTCTTATGATTACAATAATTTTGCCTTTTATGATACGTCACATAGTTTGAATCATGCAGTTTGTAGTTTATTTTATTTCATTTTTTTTTTGGTTTTGGGGGGCCACACATGGAAACACTCAGGGCTTAGTCTTGGGAGGCCAAATGGGTTCCAGGGATTTCTAGGAATGCTGGGTGAGCCATGCGCAAGGCGAGTGTCTTACCACTGCACTATCTCTCTAGCCTTTTTTTTTTTTTTTTGCTTTTTGGGTCGCACCCAGGGATACACAGGGGTTACTCCTGGCTCTACACTTAGGAATTACTCCTGGCGGTGCTGGGGGACCGTATGGGATACTGGGAATCGAACCCGGGTTGGCCGGGTGCAAGGCAAACGCCCTACCCGCTGTGCTATCACTCCAGCCCCTCTCCAGCCTTTTCCACTGGATTTTGTTACTTAGCGTTTCAATGCATTTCAGGTTCCTCCTTATCCATGTCTTAATGGTTCATTCATTTTAGTTGCTGAAGAATATTTCATTGCATCAATATACCAGTTCATTTAGTTTTCACCTGTTGAAAGACATCTGAATTGTTTCCAAGTGTTGGTTTTAGTGTGTTCATAAGATTTCTAGTCATTTCAGTAAATACTAAGGAATGTAACTGCTGGACACTACTGCACGGATACCTGGCTTCAAGACACTGTTCAGCTGTCTTCCAGTGCAGCCATGACTTCATCCCAGCGAGCAATGAGTAAGAGTTACTCCACAGTCCTTGCTCACAGTTGGTGTTGTTACGAATTTTAGTCATATTGTTTTAATATTCAGTTCTTCAGTGACATATGCTTGGCATCTTTGTATTTTATTAGAAAGTCTGCTTAGTTCTTTTGCTCACTTTTTCGGGGGTTAGGGGGTTGATGGAAAAGGACTCCCAAACAATGCTCAGGAGGTCTAGAGCCCTAATATGAGATTCTTTACCAATAGGGCCAGAAGTTTAATGTTCTCATTCCTTAAACAGTGTCTCTTACAGACCGGAAGATTTTATTTTATTAGTATTACTTTAAATTTTAAATTTATTTTATTAAATTGAGTACTGGAGTGATAGCACAGTGAATAGGACAATTGCCTTGCATGTGGCCAACCTGGGTTTGATTCCTCCGCCCCTCTCACTGAGCCCGGCAAGCTACAAGAGTATCCCACCCACACGGCAGAGCCTGGCAAGCTACCCATGGCGTATTCGATATGCCAAAAATAGTAACAACAAGTCACACAATGGAGACGTTACTGGTGCCTGCTCGAGCAAATCGATGAACAATGGGACCACAGTGCTACAGTGCTATTAAGTTGAATCACAGTGAGATACACATAATAAAGTTGTTCATGGCTGGGTTTCAGTTATATAATGTTCTAACACATGACCCTTCACACGTGTACATTTCCCACCACCAGTGTCCCTGTTTTCCTCCTGCCTCCCCTTTCCCAACCCCCCACCTCCAGCACCGTCTCTATGGCAGGAACTTCCCCCCAATCCTCTCTCTCTCTCTCTCTCTCTCTCTCTCCTTTTGGGTTTTATGATTTGCAATACAGATACTGAAAGGTTATCATATATATTCCTTTATCTACTTTGAACACTGAGTTCTTTTCCAGAGTGATCATTTCCAGCTATTATTCAGACATGAAGATTTTCACATAGAAATTTCAATTGATTTATATTTTTTCTTTTACAGTTTATGGTTTTGGTGTTGTATTTATTAGAAGTCATTGCCAAACCTTGTCTATATTTTCTGTTCTAAGTGTTTTGGGTCTAGATTTATGATTTATTCTTGAGTTCATTTTTATGAAAACTATGTGGTCTGTGTATTGATTATTTCTTTGCATTTGGAAATCCAGTTGCCTTAGCACCATCTGTTAAAAGACTCTTTTCTCTTGAAGCATTGTCTTGCATGTGTCAATCAAGAATCACCCAAATTTGTGATTTTGACAAAAATCGCTAAAGACTAGAAAAGACTGGAGCTGATTCTTATTTAAAGTCAGAGAGAATGACTTTGCTGAGATTTCGATTTGGACTTCTAACTTCTAGAACATCGAGTAAGTACATTACTGTTGTTGCAAGACACTCAGTTTCCATTACTTTATTAAGGCATCCCTGGGAACTTATATAGTCTTTTCTGTTCTTTGTACTGTGCACCCACTGAATTCTCAAGTAGGTGGACTTAGCAGTCAGTTACTGGCTGATTCAAGATTTCTAGAGAGGCTTTGAACCAAAGTTTTTGCCAAGAAATATGTGTGTGTTGAAACACTCCTTCTGTGCTCAGGCAATTCTTAAGTTTCATTTCCTATTTACCCAGGCCCTCGGGGTGAGTTAGAAGTTAATGGAATGGGATGCCTTGTCAGATCTTGTCGAGGTCCTGACACAGCTCTGAATGTCCATTTAGCCTTTTAGACCTTCTGGAACACGTGAGTCTTTCCAAGACTTTTCTGAACAACTGTTCCTAACAAAGTCGTTCAGAATACAGCTGCTGTAGGCTTCCGATGTTCCAGCATCAATCCCACGGCCAGAGTGACCTTCTCTCCACCACTGCCCCCATTTTCCAAGCCATTCCCCAAGCCTGACCGCCTTAGCAGTTACAATGAAACTGCTAATGGAATTATCAAAAATATTTCAGTAGAGGAAAATTTGTGAAAATTATATATCTCACCAAGCGGTTGTTAAACCCTTGTCTAAGGATTTACTAAGCTGCTTTTGTGTTAGCTGAGTCTTCTGTATCATTGTTTTTGTTTGCTGAGTTTAGTTGGCTTCTGTTACTGTCCTATCCAACTTGGTGTGTTGCTACTAGGATTTCAATATTGTGGAATTTGGAAGTGTCCCGGCTTTGTGGTCCAAAGACATCAGGGTCTGTAATCTGGGCCAATGAGTTGACATGATGGTGGCTATGGTAGGTGGGTGTGGTTTCCAGGGTTTCCGGAAGTACAGGGATTGGGGGAAGGTTGCCAGCCCTCGCTTGGAGAAGATCCCAGAATTCTCAGCTTGGACACCAGAGTACCTGAAATTTTTGTTTGGCATCTCTCCAGAGATTATTAGTGAAGCAGTGGAGTTGAGCGGTTGGCATGGCTGCAGTGGTGGAGTGCGGCTGCTAGGACTTTGGAAGGGCAGGGACTTGGTCTGCCCACCTCCTGATGGTGCCCCGGTGGTGTTTTCAAAGACAAGAATTTTTATTTCTTTAAATTGGCATTCCTGCCTTGGGCAGTTGCTGAGTTAAACAATTACAATTGCTTGTTGAAGAAAACTGCCCTGCAAATGAGGATTTTCCCCACGGAGCCAGCTGAGTCATATCAAAACCCTGCTAATGGAGTTGTTGTTTTTTTTTTTTTTCCCAAAAAAGCTATGAATTACTTCAAATTAGAACAATGTTCTGGAGATGGTGTTTCTAAAAGAGCTCTTGGCTTGTCACTTCACAGTCTCTTCAAGATGCTGATTTTCAAAGCCACCACTCATTCAGCGTTTTCACGTCTTCTTTAGTCTTAAGGGAAAAGAGGTGGGGAGTAGACGAAACTGAAGACTCCTCTAAATCAACTAGTCTATTTAAAGCTGAAGTTTTTTTCCAGGATAAATTCTCCTCAGATGGTTTTAAATGTTTGCTTAGTTTCTAAAATATAGAAAAGTTTGATTTTTGACAAAATTTTCAAGTTTTCTTCCTTTACACAAATGTAGACATAGAGGAAGCCTCAATTTACCCTAAGAGTTGCCATACTTATTTTAAAATTAGGGCTATGATAAAGAGAATTTAGACATTAAGAATAGGAATTTAGAGTCATTTGAATTGGACAAGTTTCTTAACTTCTATACAATTTGTTTTGCTTATTTGAAGTTAATTTAATGATGTAGAATTTCTGTAATACTAACACCTATAGATTTTCTCTCTCTTTTTTCAAATCACTTTTATTATATTTCTTTATTTTGGAGGGGTCACACCCAGAAACTTTAAAAAACTTAATTTTCTTAAGTTTGTAGATGCTCAGGGTTTACTCCTGGCTCTCCACTTAGGAATTACTATTGGTAGTGCTTGGGGGACTATATGAGATGGTGGAGATTGAACCTGGGTCTGCTGTGTGCAAGGCAAACGTCCTACCCACTGTACTATCACTCCGGTCCCACCTATAGGATTTTCAACAAGACAGATGATCTTTTAATAAAGCAGATAAAGGAAAAATAAAGGTCAAAAAGAAATTTTTAAACCCTTCAGTTTGGCATTTCACTATAACATTTACTGTTCTTCAAGTGTCTTCTTGAGACTAGAAAGAGTTCAGAGGGTGAGGAGCTTGCTTTGCACTCAGTCAGTCGATACCATTTGGATCCCTGCACTGAATGGAATCCCTTGAGCACTATGAGGGGTCACTGTGCTTGACACAGAGTCCAGAATAGCCCTTGAGCTCTGCTGGATGTGACCCCTCTGCATCCCCCTCCCCGCTGCCCCCCATATCTGAACAACAACCATACACACACAAACCAAACTGTATCTTCTTTGCAAGAACCAGCCTCCTATTTCTTAAATTTTAGGAAAGAAGGCACGGGTGTGGCAATTTCTTACATGTTGACACCAGCCCATAGCTCTGTGACTCACAATTGGATGGCACATAGGGTAGAATATACTGCTATATATACTGCTAAGTATGTATAATAGTTTGCAGAATTCATTTGGAAAGTAGAAAAAATTATCATATAATTGAAAATTAATTTACTTATTAATAATTCTAAAACAATGTACATTTATTAGAAGAAAGAATCAATACATCAGGATCCTCTGTGAGCTGTATTATGGATTCACCACCAGGATCTCACCATTCTACAAAGAAGTGATCATGGATGTAAAGACAGGGATTCGACAGGGTGACACCATTTCACCGAAACTCTTCAGTGCCACCTTCGAGAACAGCATGCAATGACTGGACTGGGAAGCAATGGGAGTGAAGATAGAGGGTCGGCAACTACACCACCACCGCTTTGATGATTACATCATTCTCATAACACCAAATATCAGCCAAGCGGCACGAATGCTGGCTGATTTTGACCATGAGTGTGGAAAGGTTGGACTGCAGCTGAATCTCACGAAGACAATGTTCATGAGAAACAGACTAATTTCTGATGTTCCATTTGCCCTCAATGGAACAAACATCTCCAAATGCAGCAGTTATGTGTACCTAGGTAGAAAACTCAACATGACAAATGACCTGGCACCTGAACTGTGCTGGAGGAAGAGAGCAGCATGAACACCTTCAGGAGCATCGAAAAAGTGGTTAAGAGGACAAAGAACCTCCGGCTCCTGGCACATCTTTTAGACTCTACCATTCTTCCTACACTAACATATGCCTCAGAGACCTGGGCCCTACAAAAACAGGATGAGTTTCCCAAAGAGGAATGGAAAAAGCTATGCTTGGAGTATCACGTTTCACTCAAATGAGAGAAGGAATCTGGAGTTCCGACCTCCACTGATGATCAAGAATCAGGGACACTGTCTCGTTTGTCAAGGTGTCGAAAATCAGATGGGCCAGACACATAATGCGATTTAGAGATGACCACTGGACTAGAGCTGTTACCGACTGGATTCCACAGGATGTCAAAAGACCTCGTGGCCGCCCACCTACAAGATGGTCACTTCTTCGTCAAGACCCTGAATGAACGGTTTGAGGCTTTTCGTGTTCCTGGAGCAAGCAGACACCATTGGCCTACACTAGTACGTGACAGGGACAAATGGAGACGTTACTGGCACCTGTTCAAGCAAATCGATGAACAACAAGACGACAAGTGATACAAATGAAGAAGAAAGTTAGATTTATTTAATGAAGCTACCAAATGGTGATATTTAATGAAGCCACCAAATGGTGAGAAATATAAATTGCAGAACTGTGATAAATGTAATTTTCCAAATTATCTGCTCTTGGACTGAGTGCACTTTTGTCTTTAATGGATGATATCCCTCTGGCCCCTCCAGGAGCTGTGCCAGTGGGGCTAGCACTGAAACTTCTCTGAGTTTCCTCTTTGATATAGTAGCTCCAAAGAGTCTTCAAGGCTACCTACTTCAGACTGTTTAAGCTGTATCATTGTATCACTGTCTTCCCGTTGTTCATCAATTTGCTTGAGAGAACGCCAGTAATGTTTCCATTTGTCCCTGTAGCGTTCAGGGTCAGGGGAATGAGGCCCATTATTGTTACTGTTTTTGGCATATTGAATGCACCACAGGTAGCTTGCCAGGCTCTGCCATGCGAGATTCTGCACTGCTCTCTTGTGGGACCTTTGTTTTATAGTCTCTGGATCTTGGCCGTTGATGAGATTACATGGTGTGGGAGAGAGGCTGCATTTTGTGGGTGATAGTGCCAAGTTACTGGGAAACTGGGGATCTGGGTATAGGAGGCCCAGTCCCGATCTGAGCAGGCTTAGAGATCTCAGCCTCAGGTCCCGCATACCTGGGTTCCTCTGCCGGTTCCTTCATGGGTGAGGTTCGTCCGAGCATGTGGAGAGTGGCCTTGAGCATGGCTGTGGCTGGGTTCTGGAGGTTTTTGGCTGCTGGGGCTCTGCTTGGGGTGGGGAGGGACAGTCAACCTGCCTCCTTCTGAGGGTTTAAGCTTTAATTTTCTTAAATTTGGAGAATTTCTGATGGTCCTGAAAAAAGTCTGAAATGAGGGTTGGTTCTTTAGAGATCTTGTTTAATATTGCTTATTTTCAGAGTCACAGACTCTGAGAAGACTGCTGATAAGAGTCATCTGACAAGATTTCAAGGATGATGAAATGACAGAGCCTTTTGTCTCTCTGGACCAATCAGAATGGCAGAATGAGTAGGCTAATGTGTCTGTATTTTTTGTCTATATTCAATATTGACTCCTTTATCTTTATATTTTTATTTGACTATTTCCCTCTCAATCTACCCACATACACATGTGGATTTAAAGCACTTGTTTGCTATCGAGATTTTATCTTGAGCAACATGGAAGCTGCCTAGTTGGTCTTTATTAATGCCACTATTCTTGGGGATGGACAGTTAGTGCAGAGGGTAACATCCTCGTCTTGCAAGTGACCAACCCCGGTTTGATTCCTGGCACCATATATGGTTTCCCAAGCACTGCCTGGAGTGATACCTGAGCACAGAGTCAGGAGTAAGCCTGGAGCTCTGCCTGGCATGGCCCCTGAAGCAACCCCCTTACCCCAAAAGGCTGTTAAATCTAATATTAGAAAGTGAAGTTCAGGTAATCTGGAAGAGTTGATGGCGCTATGAATAGAAGTGAGGTGGGGGAGAATAAAATTGAGCTAGAGAAGTAATGAGAACTGACAATGTTTTCTGTCCATTCGCTCAAAACTTCTAATCTTGATGGTGTGGGCATCTTGTAAAAGGTCCTTTATTGTGGAGCTAAATGTATCCATGCTTCAGAAAACTGGGACAGTAAAAGAGGGCCTTGGCATGGTAAGGCACCGTCTCAGTCTCATACTAATAAGGTAAGTGAGCAGATGCAGGACTATGTAGCAACGATGTGGGCCTCCTGATGTTAGGCATCATATGTGTGAGAGAAAAGCTTGACGAAGTGCTTGTTAAAAATTGGCAAGATGGGGCCAGAGTGATAGCACAGTGGGTAGAGTGTTTGCCTCGCACATGGCTGACCTGGGTTCAATCCCCGGCATCCCATATGATCCCCCAAGCACCGCCAGGAGTAATTCCTGAGTTCAGAGCCAGGAGTAACCCCTGAGCAACGCTGGGTATGAACCCAAAAGAAAAAAAAATTGGTAAGACATCTATGGTTGGAAGCCTGCCTCATAGCTGGGGGAGAAGGCAGCTGGAATAGAGAAGTGGTCACTATTCAGTGATGGCTGGAGGGATCGTTTGTGATGGGAGATGTGTGCTGAGAGTTAGTTAAAGGACCAAACATGATAACCACTCAATATCTGTATTGCAAACCATAATGCCCCAAAGTAGAGAGAGAGTAAGAGGAAAATTGTCTTCCATAGAGGGAGGGGGAGGGGTGGGATGGGGCAGATACTGGGGACATTGGTGGTGGAAAGTGTGCACTGGTGGAGGGATGGGTGTTTGATCATTGTATGACTGAGACTCAGACATGAAAGCTTTGTAATTTTAGCTCACAATGATTCAATATTTTTTTTTTAAATTGGCAAGATGAATTTTATTTGATGTCCTGAGATAGACGAGACTCAGACTAGACCTGAGCCAATTCCAAATGCAGCAAAGCATCTGGGGATATTGGGCAAAGTGGGGGAAAATCCATGGATGAAATATTACCAAGAGGGACTTTTCCACGTATCAAGGAGTAGGGCACTTTTTGTTAATGGTGATGAGCAGGCCACGGTCAGGCAATGACTGAGAAAGGGACTTGAAGGTGCCCAACTAAGATTTGGTCAAGGA
This sequence comes from Sorex araneus, assembly GCF_027595985.1. NCBI lineage: Eukaryota > Metazoa > Chordata > Mammalia > Eulipotyphla > Soricidae > Sorex > Sorex araneus. The sequence continues at coordinate 64,287,928 of NC_073303.1, forward strand.
GCAATTTTTGTTTCTCTGAACTACCCAGATAATCGCAGTTTCATTTTTCCTTCCAAATCTCACTTAAGAACATTTTCTCCCAGTTCATTCTAGTTGAGGGATTTGGTACATGTAGTTTGGCTGAGCCAAAATGACTGATTACAAAGTTACCTCAACCCTCTTGGGGGGGGGGGGGCAGACTCTTAGTTTTGCTTTTGTGCTGTCCAGGGCATGGGAATCAGTGTAGCATCATCCTTCCTGATGGGAGACGGGTAAGTGTAGGGGTTGGTTGACAGGACATTGGTGAACTCAGTGCCCTGCTTCTACTTTGTTTCTTTGTTTTTCATGTGTCAATGATATTGAAGATGGTTTCTTTTACTTTTTTTTTTTGCCATGCCACGGAAAGAAACCAGGGCCTCATACATGCTCTACCACATCCCTGACCTCCTTTGTACTTCTTATCGTGTAGGACTAGGGTTGTGTTAAAAAAAAAACTGGAGCACATGTTTGTGTGTGGGACCCCTGGGGTAGAACCTCAAAACCATTCCGGCTAGGGGTGGGGGTTGCATGGTTCCCGGAGCGGCAGGACTGGACTCAGAACAACTCTGGGTGTAACCCCCTGAATTTTATTGTGATAAAAACCAACTATGGTCTTTCTTAACTCATTTTAAGTGTACATTATTGTTAACTCTAGTATATTGTAAGCAGATATTTGGAGTTTACTTGTCTTGTTTAATTGAAACTTTATAACTGCCAATTAAAATTTCCCCTCCACATGCTGGTAGCCACCACCCCAGTGTTTGGTTTGATGAACTTGACTATTTTAAATGCCTCATATGGCCTGTCTCTCTGTATCGGGCCTATTTTACATATTTTGCTTCTGTTGTAAGCTGAACTTTTTAAAACCTGTTTAAATCACTCCCAGACAGAACTCTTTTTTTTTTTTTTTTTTTTTTTTGCTTTTTGGGTCACACCCGGCGATGCTCAGGGGTCACTCCTGACTCTGCACTCAGGAATTACCTCTGGGGGTGCTCAGGGGACAGTATGGGATGCTGGGAATCAAACCCAGGTTGGCCACATGCAAGGCAAATGCCCTACCCGCTGTGATATTGCTCCAGCCCCCAGACAGAAGTCTTTTTTATAGGAAGCACGGACTCAAAGATGTGAAAAGAGAGTTCTCCATCTTGTTCTGCTGACAGTGTCTCTTTTGCCTTGACAGGGATGCTTTAAAAGGCACATCAGCAAACACACTGACACAGTTCACTCTGAAAAAGTGCTGCGATGAGGAGAAAAGAGAAATTCTAGGCAGTCCACAGCTCATATTTGCCTCCATGATGGTTATGAGTTGCTGGATGTAGAAGCAAGAATTCATACCTCTAGGGGTACCTAGAGAAATCTGCTTCAAATTCTCTTTGTCTGTACATGTGCCCCAATATAGATCACTTTGACTGAATTGAATCTATAAGATGAAGGCGTTGCCTGTGGACAGCGGGGATCATTCCAGAGGCTTTCAGGAGACTAGGATTGATCTCTGACGGGAGCAGGGAGTAGCCTTCAGACACTGCTGAGGGGCCTTCAAACCAATATTCAAAAGAAAATAGATGAATAAAGGGGAATTCTTTTGAAATTACAAGTAGTGCTTCTCCTTTATCAGTTAAGTTGGTTAGAATGGACTGCCTTAATTGAAAAATATTATAAATTGCCCAGACGTCTTCTTTTCTTCATAAAAGAATAATCATGCATCCTGTCTGTGCATAGAACTTGCCTCTATAAACTGAGTTTAAATCTCTGAGGTGGGGGAGATTTAAACAAATAAATCTGATTATGGTCTCGGGACCGTAGTTCTTCCCTCTGACTCTAAGTCACCGCTTTAATAAGTTTTCCTTATTAAACTTTGAAATCACTTCACAGTGAGTGATTATTTCAACAAACATAAAAATATTGAGACTTTTATGGTATTATCAGAGGATGTTCTGGATGCTAGAAAACAGCATTCTAGAAAATAGCCCGTTTACACACAAAGCAAAAGTCAGAAACAGTTTCCTTTCCATGTCCTCCTAGACATAATGAACAAATAATTTACCTACAAGACTTGGGCAGGCTATCTGTGTGTGCGTGTCAGACTTACCAAATTTTGATGATATTTGAAGGGTCAGGGATGTGGCTTAGTGATAGAACACATTTATCACACATTGAGGGGTTGTTTGCATTCAGTTGCTGGCATGCAACACAATACAATAACAATGCAAAATAACAAAAACCAAACCAAAATAACACAATGAAGATATAGTGTTTTGCTTTGCAACTGCAACACAGGTATGAGTTTCAAGGCCCAGGCCTTGCTGGCTCGTTCAGGGCCGTACTTCCTTCTGTCAAAGGGGTCTACCCTTCTCCACTATTTCCTGGCTAAGCCTCTCAGTCTTTGTAGTTCTGCTTGAGACCCAGAACATGAGAATCATGTCTGGCTGATGGACAAGCTTACGCTGGCGGCTCTCTCCCTCCCAAGCTAGTTCATGGCTTCATGGGTCTGATGAAAGGTAAATCTTCTCTTGTTTCTTTAAGACTTGCTGATCTGATTTAAAAGTGGGAAGGAAAAAATTGGCAGAGGTAGGAGCAGAGCAAGTGAGGAGGTAATCAATAAGCTCCTTCTTCAGTGCTCATGACTCAGGAGTCAAGAGATGCTATCTAAAGAAGAAAGATGTGTCCCCTAAATCAAAGAAGCATCTTTTCGCATAGCGTAGAGTGGTGGAGGCAACTGCCAACAGGCAATAAAGCTGCGTATGCGTATGCTTCTCCACAGAGCAAAGAACTGGCAATGAGTTTGCCTGGAGAACAGGAAATTCCTGCGTGCTGTAATAGCCTGTCTTAGTCGAAATTCCTTTTATCCACCTGGAAGTCTTATGTAGGTAGCAATTCAAAAGCGAGTCCAACTAAACCCTTTCAAAAAATCTTGCAGTTTTATTTGGATGCATGCTGCACATTTTGTTAATTATTGAAAATAGGTTGTATTCGGTGAAGGGGGAGCCATATGCAGCATCGTTGTTTTCCCCCCACACTTAATCCAGAGAAATTCTTTCCAGCTCTGTAGGTAGGAGAACTAGACCTAGATTTATACAGATTTTTGAAACTCTTCAATTGCAGCAGGTAAAGGAGGGGACACTCAGCTTAAGAGACTATTTGGATAAAACACTTGAATCATTAACATAATTGGGGCATTTTGGTTGCTCCCACAGGGCTGAGGGTCTCTGGCACGGACGTGGTGTTGTCCCTCTGCCTTTGGGCTGGCTGTGCCCCACTGGCCTTACCCACCGCTGTCTGCTTAGCTGAGACAGTTAGAACCTTCCCACGTAGCGGAGCTCAGGACTGTTTTCTCAAGAGATGTTTCTGAAACTCGATCTCTTCCTGACACTCTGGCCCTTCTCGTTTCTGGGGCCAGGGACAATTGCTAGCCAAGCCTTGCTCCTCAGTGGCGAGCCTTTTCATCTGAGCTGCTCTGCGCCAGAGCTGCCAAAGAAATGTCTGGCACTGGCAGGACTGTGGATGGTGGGGATGCCGAGTGTCCGAGGTACGGAAGGGGTGACCAGGCTGCAGCAGCCAGCACTGTGCTGAAAACAGTCCTGGTTGCCCTTACTTCCCCAAGTGGGCTGACTGCTGCTGATGATGGGAGGCAGGAAGAAGAGTGCAGAAAAGTCTCAAAACGCTTTTGATGCAGTTACCAGAGGCCCCCCAGGTTTCAGAAGTTGTCTTCCGAGACTATTTGGCATGTTCATGGAGGTTTGGGGAGGGGGTCAAGCTTCACCTTTATAGCAGGTAATGGATATTTTGGGCTGGAGCGATAGCACAGCGGGTATTGCACAAGGCCTACCCGGGTTCAATCCCTGGCATCCCAAATGGCCCCCCAAGCACTGCCAGGAGTAATTCCTGAGTTCAGAGCCAAAAGGAACCCCTGAATGTTGCTGGGTGTGACCCCCCCAAAAAAGCAAAAAAAGCAACAAACTTCTGCAGTAGTTGAGGGTATACCTGGCAGTGCTGGGTGTTGGGGTACGGGAATCCTTATGATGCTCTGGGAACCATTTGGTGCTGGGGATTGGATCTGGGCTTCCTCACAAATCCTCAGAGTCCTCTCAGCCTCAACACTGGTAACTTCTGAAGCAGGAGGAGAAAGTCAAGTAAAAAGAGACAGAGAAGAACGAAGATAAAGTTATCAGGGGAGATTGCTCTTTTAGGGACTTTGCGATTAAATAGGCTACTTCAATTTGAAAGACTCTTTTTCTCTTGCCCTTTATTTGTCTTTTTAAAGAAGAAACTACCACTAGCTTCTATTTGAGCCAACTTCTGCAAATATTTTCTTAAATTACTAGATGGGTTTTCTCTGCTGAAAATAGATTTACAATCATTTACTGAACTGTAAACTATTACAGACATCTTTAAGCAGCTGGCAGAAAACAAAAGCTTGGGGAATGTCAACGTATGCTGGGATTGTTAATTTGCTTAATAAATGTTAAGTACAACTGAATTTCAAGTAACACTTGTACTCATAAAATGGTAATTTGTAGTGGCTGACTTTGCATAGTGCAAGAACATCTGTCTTTAACTTCAAGATCAAAGATAGTCACCACCTGCCTAGCTGTTACTACCTTACATTATATTCTCTCTTTGTAAATCTAATTTATAATGAGAAAAAGACCCAGAGGGAGTATAGTTAATCCTAAAACTTGCTCTTTTGCTTGTTCGAAAGCTTTAACCAATTATTGTAGTCATTAATAACTTATTAAGCACTAAGCATTTTATTGGATTTTATTTTCATTATAGTTTCCATTTTCCCTAACATACATATAAGGGAATAAAATAACTGTCCCTTCAAATGACAAGTAGTAAGTGGTTCAGGTAGCACATAAGTGAGAGCTTTCTACTTGCTTTTCAAGTGTTTAATCAGCTCATGATAATGTAGCCTGTGGGTGTGTGGGTGTACATTCAACTTCTGGCCAGAGAAAATAGATGGAATTTGACACAGGTTGAAGTACAGATAATAGTTGTAAGCAAAGTGGGTTCACCCAAATTAAAAAATCCACATACTGCTTAGTTGCTAATAAGTAAAAAAAAGGAAAAATATATTGTTAATATTAATTAGTTAATTAATTAATTTTAAATTAATGACTCACTGTGAGGGTACAGTTACAGATTTACATATTTTTGCGCTTGTGTTTCAGTCATATAATGCTTGAGTAACCATCCTTCCACCAGTGACTATTCTCCTCCACCAATGACCCCAGCATCTCTCCCACCCCCCATCCCATTCCCCCCCCCCCCCACCCCACTTCTGTGGCAGTGCATTCTCTTTTGTTCTCGCTATCCTTTTGGAAAATATGGAATGCTTCACGAATTTGCATGTCATCCTTGCTCAGGGCCATGCTAATCTTCTCTGTATCGTTCCAATTTTAGTATATGTGCTACCGAAGTGAGCACAATTTTAAAATTTTGGTAATGATGTTTATCATGTTCCACGAGAGACCCATGTGACTGCTCCTGCTCCTGCCACAACACTGTTAGCTTCCAGCTCCAGAGTGCCTGAGATGGAGGTGCTGTGCAGAGTCTCTTGCCCCTATGCCTGACTGTCTTCACAGGGGCCCCTTGGGGGGAGTGGATTGAGTTTCCCTCCCCGCCCCAAGCAGAGCCCTGACAGCCGAAGACCTCCAGAACCCAGCCACAGCCATACTCAAGGCCTCTCTCCACACGTTCAGACGAGCCTCACACATGAAGGAACCGGCAGAGGAACCCAGGTGTGTGGGACCTAGGGCTGAGATCGCGAAGCCTGCTTGGATCGGGACTGGGCCTCTTCCACCCAGATCCCCCATTTTCCAGTAGCTAGGCAGTCACACCTAGAAACTACCCCGGGCACTGTGTAATCCCATCAATGGCCAACATCCAGAGACTATAAAACCAAGCTCCCAGAAGGAGACATTTTATAGCCTAGTTCTCCCTCTCGGAGAACCTGGCAAGCTACCGAGAGTTCCCTGCCCACGTGGGAGAGCCTGGCAAGTTTTCTGTGGCATATTCATATGCCAAAACAAATAACAATAATGGGTCTCATTCCCCTGACCCTGAAAGAGCCTCCAATGCAGCACTGTTGGGCAGGATGAGTAAAGAGAGGCTGCTAAAATCTCAGGGCTAGGGCAAATGGAGACGTTACTGAGATCACTCGAGAAAAATGATGATCAATGGCATGATGATGATGATGATGAATTTTTTTTGATGTTTGGGGGCCCAGTTCCAGTGGTACCCAGGGCTAACTCCTGACTCTGTGCTCAAGAATTACTCCTGGAGGACTTAATGCTTAGAGCAAAGTACTTTATATAAATTGTTTTGTATTTTGGCAAGAATTAACTTCCAGATGGAACAGTTGTACTTAGATTAATTTCACTGTCCAGGGCATAATGTCATACTGTTTATTCAGATCTTATGATTCCCAATTCTTATAATTCTTAGATAATGGCAATATTGGGGAAAGTTGGTATGATAAATTGCACAATTCAAATTTATGGGTAAAATGAAAAAATTTTCCACTTCTTTAGCACCAAGTACAGAAAGGAGGTGTGTGTGTGTGTGTGTGTGTGTGTGTGTGTGTGTGTTCATGATATGTATGTGTGGTAGTGATTATGTCCAGGGTGATTTGGCACCTACAGAACAATTTCACAGAGAACTGTAGAGGATGACTTGACTAGTTGTCATTTTGCTCTTTAATTTGTTGTAGGAGAGCCAAAGAATCTCCACAAGACTATATTTAGATGCATTTTTTTAACCTCTGATTGCCATAATTTATCTGCTGGTTAACATTTTTTTTCCATTTGGCTGTTCTGACACCCAGGGAAATAATTGTCTCTTAAGTTTGTACACAAATGCTAGTAAAATATTTCTATTAATAATAATGACAATTCTCTTTCTTTCAAATGCTCAAGCACCATATAGCAGTTGAAGTAGCAATTGCTTTTTATTATTCTATAGTCAGTTTATAATTTAAAAAATAGAGGGAGCCAAAGAGTTTGACTTGGCTTAGAAAAGAGCTTTATGTTTAAGTCTGGCAATATAGTTTTGGATACTATGGAAAAATTCATATAATGATGATATATGGTAAGACTGGGCTGGAGCTATAGCACAATGGGTAGGGCATTGGCCTTGCACGTGGCCGACCCGGGTTTGATTCCTCCACCCCTCTCGAAGAGCCCGGCAAGCTACTAAGAATATCCCACCCACATGGCAGAGCCTGGCAAGCTACCCGTGGCATATTCAATATGCCAAAAATAGTAACAACAAGTCTCACAATGGAGACATTACTGGTGCCCGCTTGAGCAAATTGATGAGCAATGGGATGACAGTGCTACAGTGGTGGTACAGACTGATGCAAGGTAGTAATATTTCATGACCCCTTTTCATCTGAGTGGCAATATGCAATCAATGCTAAAACTTATCTACTAAAGCTTTCAGAACATCAATTTTTGAATGCTTGAAATTTGGGATGTTAGTAGATGCTATTGGTCAATATGTGCATATAATTAATATATCAATAGCACTGCACTGTCATCCTGTTGTTCATCGGTTTGCTTCAGTGGGCACCAGTAACACCTCCATTGTGAGACTTGTTGTTACTGTTTTTGGTATATCGAATACACCACGGGTAGCTTGCCAGGCTCTGCCGTGCGGGCCGGATACTCTCAGTAGCTTGCCAGGCTCTCCGAGAGGGGCAGAGGAATCAAACCCAGGTCAGCTGTGTGCAAAGAAAATGCCCTACCCTCTGTGCTATCGCTCCAGCCCAATATTATCAATATGGAATGAAATGCTATTATTTACCATAAATAGTTCTGAACTTGATGGGTGGCAAAGGGTCCTAAATATTTGGAATTTTACAGAAAGATGCATATTTGTGGGTCTTAATTACAAAATAAAGTATGAAAGGAATAAAAATATTAAAGAAAAACCACATATTTTTAAATGAGCAACAGATTCAAGAAATGAAACGTGAAAAGAAATTTGTAACAGGGAATACGGAAAACTAGTGAATTCTTCAATTGAGTACTAAACTTTCTTTGTTTGGGGGCCACATCTGGTGGTGTTCGGGGCTTACTCTTGGCTCCGAGCTCAGGGATCACTCTGAATGGGGGTTGGGGAATCAGACGGGGTGTTGGGGATTGAACCCAGATGCAGCATGTCAAAGCACAGGCCCTACCCGCACTACACTCTCTCTGGCCTTGAGTTACCACCTGCAGCCAGGATCTTTAGACTAAATCTCTTTGAGCAGCTATTTCTCTTAGGGGAAGTCTTTGAAGCATTGGAAATTAATCTAAGGGAAGTTTAACGCAATCGTTGCAATAAACTTTGCCTGAATACTTGTGTTATTGCCAGGCAGGACACACGGGCAGGGTGTGGATTCACAATTGTTTGGCTCTCTTAGGAACTGAAAACTAGACACAATGAAGATTCTGAGTATTTGTGGGAACAAACCAAGTGCCAAATTGGACAGGAACAAGCAGTGATGTGTTAACAACTTTGGTTATAAGGAGAATGAATTCACAATCTTAATGATGGGTGTGGCCAGGACTGCTCCTTGGCTGGGCTATTACAGTTCATTGAAACTGACGTCTGTTATGACTGCCAGGACTTTGAGCATTCTGGTTGTTCAGAAATTAGAGATATCTCCTTTTGTGTGTCATTAGGGCTCGCAGCAGTTTTTTTGGCAGCTCAATAATTTAGGCTGGTGTGGAAGAGCCGTAAAGTGTTTGGACTACCATTGCTTATAATTTAGATTATACCATTTACCTTTTTTTTTCTTTTGCTTTTTTGGGTCATGCCCAGCAATACTTAGGGCTTACTCCTGACTCTGCACTCAGGAGTTACTTCTGGCGGTGTTTGGGGGACCATATGGGATGCCGAGTATTGAACCAGAGTCAGCCTTGTGCAAGGCAAACGCCCTGCCGCTGTACTATCGCTCCGGCCCCACCCATTTACCTTTAGATCATGGCTAAATTATGAAATATTTTTGGAATTAGAATATCAGTTTTAATTGTGGTAGTAATCTAAATCGATAAAATGGCTATTCATGAAATTATATATGTATTGGAACACCTATCATAGCACTACATATGAAGGCAAAAAATTAATGATCACTGAAATATAATACATTTAACATAAATAATTTATGGAAACCTGTATAACAGATGATTGTTAGATTTTCCAAAAATCAAATTGTTAATGAGCACTTAAATTAAAATTAAAATGCTTTATATAGTAAAATGATAAGTATAATTTAATTTGGATGTAAAACATAAAGTAAATAATAGTAATAAAGTAATAAAATAAAGTAATAAAATAAAGTAATAATGTTTTTGTCAGTGATTTCCTTTTCTTTATATTTTTTTCCTTTTCTTTCTAATTTTTCTTTCTATTTATTCTTTACTTAAATTTTTGAATTTGCTGAATGAAGTTGATAGTTCCTTAATAAACTCCATAGAAACAGAAGAAAAGTTGTAAACAAAAATAAATAGGCTACTGTAACACTGTTGCACTGTTGCACTGTCATCCCATTGTTCATGGATTTGCTGGAGCAGGCACCAGTAATGTCTCCATTGTGAGACTTGTTGATACTGTTTCTGGCATATCAAATACACCACAGGTAGCTTGCCAGGCTAGCCTGTGGGTGGGATACTCTCAGTAGCTTGCTGGGCTCTCCGAAAGATCTGTACATATCTTTTATTGTATTTGGGATATGAATATGCCATGGGGAGCTTGCAAGGCTCTCCTGTGTGGGCAATAGACTCTTGGTAGCTTGTCAGGTTCTCCAAGAGGGAGAAGTAGGCTATTAGATGTCATGAGGTCACTTTGTGGCCACGTGTTTCTGGGAGTTTAGTCTTATAGTCTCTGGATGTTGGCCGTTGGTGGGATCACACGGTGCTGGGGGCAGTTTCTGGGTGTGACTGCCCAGCTGCTGGAAAATGGGGGGGTCTGGGTGGAGAAGGCACAGAGTCAACCCAAGCAGGCTTGGAGATCTCAGCCCCAGCCATGTTCAAAGAAAAGAAAAAAAGTTTAAAAAAATTTAAAAAACATATTTTTTTCTCTTCCTGAGTTTTTATTTTGGTCAGTACTAAAGCCTTTAATTTGAAGATTTTTTTTATGTTTTCTAAGTGATATTTTATTGTATGGGTACATATAATTTGTTTATTATCTTTTTATTTATTTTTTTATTAGTGAATCACCATGAGTTACAGTTACAAACTTATGAACTTTCATATTTCATTTTGTTTTTATCCCTCCACCAGTGCCCAGTCCCCTCCACCAATGTTCCCAGTATCCCTCCCACTAATTTGAAGATTAAAGAAGCCTCTTTTCTTGTCAGATTTTTCCTTTTTGATAATTTTTCAACTTAAAACAAATTTTAGACTTATCATTTTCTAAGTTTTTTTCTCCTTTGTAAATTCTTTTCTTAAATTCTACCTGCAGTTCCGTGAACAGCATTACCATGTCTTCATTTGGTTAAAATGTAATTAGCTATAACTATTGCTGCATAGAGTTGTGTTTATAATATTTGTATATCCCCTAAGTGGGAAATATCACAATAGTAGCACTAGCTTAGTCTCATTCAATATAAAAGTCTACTTGGGGCCAGAGCAATTAGTACAATGGGTAAGTCGCTTGCCTTGCACGTGGCTGACCCAGGTTCAATCCTTGGCATCCTATGTGGTGCCTTGAACTAGCCAGAAGTGATCTTTGAACATAGAACCTGGAGTCAGTCCTGAACACCACTCTACTAGTTTTAGAGTTTTATAGGATCTGGGTGTGGAGATGTCCTTTCAAATAGCGATGAGCAATGTAGGATTATCGTCAGTAATGTTTAAAAGCAAATTTTTTTTTTTTTTGCTTTTTTGGTCACACTGGTGATGCTCAGAGGTTACTCCTGGCTCTGCACTCAGGAATCACTGCTGACAGTGCTCTGCAGGCCCTATGGGATGCCAGGGATCGAACCCGGGTTTGCAAGGCAAATGTCCTCCCCGATGTACTATCGCTCAGGCCCCTATAAGCAAATTCTTGCATCATATTTCGCCCCTCAGCGGTGGGGTCCACATAAGGTCTTGTCATGTCTGAAGAACAGGCTAATATCAGGGGTCAACCTGGCTGTATCACAGCACCCAAACATGTGGGTAGACATTATTTGAGCTATTTCTGTGGGGTTCGAGGCAGGCTGTGAGAATTTGATCAGTAGATTGTGTAAGGCATGTTGGATTCTTTAATGTATGTGGAACTCATACAATCCATTGAAGACTTTTTTTAAAAAATTTATTTTATTGAATCACCATGTGGAAGGTTACAAAGTTCTCAGGCTTATGTCTCAGTTATACAATACTTAAACACTTCAATGTTTGTAAAACAATATTCAATACCTTTCACCAGTGCCCATATTTCACCACCAAAAACCCCAGTATACCTCCCGCGCCCCCCCACCCCCACCCGCGTAACTGATAAATTTCACTTTGTTTTCTCTTTACCTTGAGTACATTCCATATTTCAACACAAAACTCACTATTGTTGTTGGGGTTTCCCCCCAAAAAAGACAGTCCTACTGCCAAGGAAGCATTTGATAATTAGTTTTCCATTGCTGAGAATGAAGAGATATTAAGTCCCGCTGCTGTTCCAAGTACATAACTATTTTTCCCCCTCCTTCCTGCGCCACTGAGTTCGTGCCTGTTTAGTAATCCTCATAATATGACTGACGCCACGCCACCCGACAAAGGGAAAAAAAAACTGAGAAAGAGGGATATTTCCCGTCCTCAGCCGGCGTGGGGCTACGGCTTAGTTGACAGTCTAGCGGTATGTCTGCAAGCAGTTTCTGGGACCAAGAGTAGTCTAGTTGGTTTCCGGATTCTGGTATATCAGCAGCTAAGTGGCCGCACAAAAGTGTGGCTACCTGGGTGGAATTTCGGTGTAGCGTGCGCTGGTATTGGCCCCGGCCCAAGACTGCCCAAGTGTCCCACTGTTGTAAGTACATATATTTTTTTCCTTTTTTCCTGTTTCCATGCCACCAAGTTCGTGCCTGCTTAATAGACATCATAATATGACTGACACGACGCCGTATTTCTTCCCGAGAAAGGAAGAGATCCAAGAAAAAAGGATATTTCCTCTCCTCGGCCTGCGTGGGGTTATGGCTTAGTTCACAGTCTAGAGAAATGGCTGCTATTTTGATTACCTTCAATATTTCAACAATAGACTCACTATTATTGTTTGGATTTTCCCCCCAAAGTCAGACCTGCTAAAAAGGAACCATTTCATATTGCCGACAATTAGAAGATATAAGGTCGTGCGGCCGCACGCGGTTTTGGATTTCTGTATAAAGTCCAGTGAAAATTCTGCCAGAAATGACATCACTGCAAGCTTTTACTCCCCTTTTGTGGTGCTCGTAAGATGGAAAAGCCTGGAGAGGGAAACCCTTCCCCGATATCGCAGCCTGGGGTAGAGGCTCGGATCACAGTCTGGAGGCATTTCAGTGGGCTGCTGGTGTCCAAAGTCATTCATTTGGCCTCCGTGATCCTGCTCGTGCAGCAGCAGCGGCAGAAAGCTCCATTGAAGACTTTAATATAAAAACTGAATTCCTCTGAACAAAAAGGAAGTCATTTACCAGATGATTCATTGAATTTGAATTGCAAAAGGAATTCTCCAGCCTGTTAGCCGAACTGCAAATTTTGGGCCTTTTCCCTATGCTCACTCTCTCTCTCACCTCTGATTTTCTCAGCAAACATAGACACCTTGTTCTTGCTAACAAAAATACCTCTCGGTTTTGATTTTTGGCCTGCACCTGGCTCCGCCCTCAGGAATTACTCCTGGTGGTGCTTGGGGGACAATACAGAATGCTGGAAACCGAACCAAAGTCAGCTGCCTGCAAGGCAAACACCCTACTGACTATGCTATCGCTCCAGCCCCACCTCTGTTTTTAACATTACATCTCCATTGGACATAGAGTTAAACATTATTCAAACATAAACAAAATTACATTCAAATTAGGATAGATACATCAACATTAACTTCCTGGGTTTTTGTTCCTAAAAGTCTATCATGGTTTGCATATTCAGGATCTGGGGATCTGATAGATATTTTACTTACAAGAAGAATCACATATTATTTTATTGCTAATGCAGTAGCATCTTCATCATTGCCTCTGAATACTTGGATATTTTCTGGGGTAAAGGGGAGTTGTGTTTAAGATGGTGGCCCTGTCTTTGTACAACTTTATCTCTCTAAATCTTTTATTAACATAAAGTTTAAAAGTAATTGCAACCAGTTAAGTAGATTTCTCTTTTGTGTTACGTCTTTTCAGAAATTTGGTGAGAGATGAATCCAAAATTGAAAATCCTTGATTCCTATCCCCTAAGTTCTTTTTTTTGTAAAGAGGCGTTGCTGTTCTGGCCTGTGGTCACTGGCCGCTTTCCGTGACCTGAGATTCTACTTGGTGGGTTTGGGGTCAAATCAGCACCCCTCATCCCTCACCTGCCCCCTGATGGCCAATGGAAATGGACAAACAAAGAAGGGAAGGGGGGCACCAGATTGATTGGTAATCAGTGGTGTTTATTCAAGTCTTACAGTGCTGGCTATAGAGAAAATATGAAGAGCTGGTGGTATGATTACACATAGGTGTGGTTGAACATTATCATAAACAATGAACAGATGTAAAGCCCTTCTTTCTTCAGGGGAAGTTTTTCTAGGAGATTAACTCAAGGACAAAATTTCATCAGCACTCTAAAATTCTTTAAAAAAAATTTTTTTAAATTGAATCACTGTGAGATAGTTACAAGCTTTCATGTTTGGGTTACAATCACACAATGATCAAATATCCATCCCTCCACCAGTGCACATTCCCCACCACCAATATCCCCAGTATACCCCCCCTTTCCCACCTCCCCCTGCCTCCATGGCAGACAATATTCCCCATACTCTCTCTCTCTCTACTTTTGGGCATTATGATTTGCAATATAGATACTGAGAGGTTATCATGTTTGGTCCATTATCTACTTTCAACACACATCTCCCATCCCGACTGATTCCTCCAGCCACCATTTTCTCAGCGATCCCTCCTCTATTCCAGCTGCCTTCTCCCCTCCACTCATAAGGCAGACTTCCAGCTATGGAACAATCTTCCTGGCCCTTATAATCTACTGTCCTTGGGTGTCAGCCTCATGTGATGTTATTCTATACTCCACAAATGAGTGCAGTCATTCTATGTCTGTCCCTCTCTTTCTGACTCATTTCACTTAGCATGATACTCTCCATGTCTATCCATTTATAAGCAAATTTCATGACTTCATCTCTCCTAACAGCTGCACAGTATTCCACTGTGTAGATGTATCAAAGTTTCTTTAACCAGTCATCTGTCCTAGGGCTGTTTCCAGATTTTGGCTATTGTGAACAGTGCTGCAATGAACATATAGGTACAGATGTCATTTCTACTAGCACTCTAAAATTCTTACTAGGAGACCTGCTCATGGGCAGAATTCCATCTAAGGGTGTGTTGCTTTCTCCTTTCCTTAGCCAGTATCCACTTAAACAATCATCTTAAATTTACATCTTTATAATATTTCTAGTCATTTGGTAGAGGAACAGTAAGTGATATATTAAACTTAAAGGGCGACTTTTCGCTATATATTCCAGACTACAGTTCTCAGACCAGGTTAGTCTCTCCAAACCCAGCACAATCCTTATTCAGTTATTTCTTTTTTAGGACATGACAGAGTTTGTTCCACAAATGTGCTCTTAAATTATTATACTTCTTATGGCACTTAGCCTGACCCTTTCTGATGCCAGAGTAGCTTATGGCTTGCCCTGGATCCATCCTTGTCCCTTGGAAGGACCCCCATTTTGGGGTACTAGGAACTAAGAGCAACTGAGGCTTAAGTCAAGTAAATATGACAGACTCCCAGGAATAAATAGTTGGAGTCAATTAACTCCCAAGTTACAAAAGCATAGCATTAACTGTACTCCTGTGTTTATACAAAAAGGACACTGCTCTAAAATAAACTGCACAAAGGACATTAAGGAAAAAGAAAAGCCACATTGCACTTAATACACAAAATCCAAATCCCTCAGAAAAATTTGACTTTACAAGTTACAGGGTCTGATTTAGGGATGAGTGATTAACAGATAGGCGAATAAGAGCACAAAGGAGAGGTTAAAGGTAAACACAGAGGAATGGGAGTGCCTGATAGAATTGGGTATGCTTTGGGGCCACTGTGGTGGGAGTAATTTAATAAATTTAAGTTCTTGTGGACAGGATGGGAGAGGAAAAACAATGTTAAACCTAAAATGTTTAGAACTATAATCCAATAATCCAACAAAGAGGTTTCTAAATTTTTATGATGTAAATAACGGCAACTATTCCAAACATGATCTAACTATGGCTGGGACAGATAACTTAATACTTTCCTTGTTCTAAATATTTTAGTGATTGTCTCTTAGGCATAGAGCATGCTCAAACCTTCCAGGTCCAACATATGACTGTGCGATATCTTCCCATCGAATTTGATAGTGCAGTAAAATTTCTCAGAGTAACATCTGTTCCACAATAACTTTAGGAGAAATTAAATAATGGCAACAGATTCCAGGGTTTATTTGCTTTCTTATTTATATTTTAGTTTTGGGGACACACCCAACGGCCCTGAAGTGGGAGGAACTCCCATCAATGTGTCTGGGCTTTACTCCAGGGCATCAAAACTAAAACTTAAGTGCTCCAGCCCTTTGACCTGTCTTCAGGCCTCCAACACCAGGGCTTTCAAGGGTTGTCTTTCAATAAAATTAAAGCATACATTTTGTATAGTTCTTATATATTTTTTGAAATAAAGCCTTCTAGAATATATATTTAGCAAATCTGATTAAAAATTTGGGTGAAATCATTCTAGGCATCAGTATATTTACCTTTATGCCATATTTATTTTAAGAAAAGTCTTTTTGAAACCATCTACCAAGGATTTGCAAAATGTAGTTAATGACACTTAGCTATTTGATCCAAGTGTCCTGTGGCTATTAATCAGTTGTGGAAGACCATACTTAGAAATTGAAAAACAACTTCATATATACTGTGCTTATAGGGCCTCGGGGGATGTTATCTCTTATTGGCATCCTGGAATTGGCAAAGTGGTACCCCTTGAGATACTTTCACGCTATCTAAAGTAGATTTAGAGTAGGAGCACCCCAGGCTTCCCTCCCCTCCGGACTGCCGGCCGAGTGGCCGGCACGCCGACCCCAAGCGCCGCCGCCGTCCTGTCTTCCCGCAAAGGTCTGTGACGCTCCCTCGACCCGCCCTTCCGGACCCAGCCTGCTCCGCGGCTCTGAGCACCCCGGGCTTCCCTCCCCTCCGGACTGCCGGCCAAGTGGCCGGCACGCCAACCCCAAGCGCCGCCGCCGTCCTGTCTTCCCGCAAAGGTCTGTGGGAAAGGGGCGTGGCCTAACCACCAGGGGCGTGGCCTAAGAAAAGTGGGCGTGGTCTAAGAAAAGTGGGCGTGGCCTCATTGCTGGCGGCAGCCGCCGCTAGCGCGGCGGAAAGTAGTTTTCTCAACATCCTATCCAAGACTAACATCCTAGCTATTCGCAAGCAGTAGGACAATAAAACACAAGACTTCACATAAGAACATCTCAGTAGGAGACCAGGTTCTACACCGGCAAGTAAAAAGCCAACCACTATTAACTGAGCCTATCCACAATCCTTTTTCGCAACAAAAGGAAACAGGGACACTCATCTTCAAGAGCCCTCTTTCATATCACCACAAACAACATGAAGAAACAGCGAAAATCCCCATTGCAACCAGAGGACGATCAAAGGAGTCCGGAAACCTCAATGGGCGCCTCCTACAAACTTGACCTCTCTGAGAAAGAATTCAGACTTGAAATCCTCAACATGTTCAATCAACTCAATGCAAAGATGGACAACTTCAAGGAAGACCTGGCGGAAACAATACAACAGACAGCCGACAAAATACGGGAAGAAATGAGAGCAGAAATAAAAAACCTTCAAAAAGAAATGAAGGATTCCGTACATGAAATCAAAAACTCTCTGACTGCCCTCAACAATAGGATGACTGCAGCCGAAGACAGAATCAGTATGCTTGAAGATGAGCTGCAAGAGGCCTACAGGCAACATCAAACCATGGCAAGAGACCTCAAAATAGCTCTAGCCAGAATCAGAGTCCTAGGGGATGAATTCAAGAGGAACAACATTAGAATCATTGGACTACCAGAACCACAGGGAACCAACCCCAACAAAAAAGACACAGTCAAACAAATCATTGCGGAAAACTTCCCACAGCTGGACAATGCAGGCATCCAGATTCAAGGCGCCCGGAGAGTGCCAGCTAAAAGAGATCCTAACAGAAAAACCCCAAGACATATCATAGTTACAATGATGGACATCTTCCAGAGAGACACAATACTCCAAGCAGCAAGGTCCAAGAAGGAAATCGCATACAAAGGAGCACCCCTTAGGCTCACAGCAGATCTATCAGAGGAAACCCTCCAAGCTCGAAGGCAATGGTGGGATATAGTGAAAAAACTCAATGAAATCAACGCTTCACCAAGAATACTTTATCCGGCTAAACTCTCATTCAAACTAGAAGGGATCATACACTACTTTGGGGATAAACAACAGCTCAGGAACTTCATAGACTCAAAACCAAACCTAAAAGAAGCACTAAAGGGGCTATTGTAAGACAAGAACAACCTCTACAAGCACAACAAACCCTTGCACAAAGACGGCACAAAATCCCATAACAATAATCTCCCTTAATGTCAATGGTCTGAATTCACCAATTAAGAGACACAGACTGGCAAAATGGATTCAAAGACTCAACCCAACCTTCTGTTGCCTGCAAGAAACACATCTGAATAGCCAGAACAAACACAGACTCAAAGTCAAAGGATGGAAAACAATCCTGCAAGCAAACAACTCCCTCAAGAAAGCCGGGGTGGCTTTACTAGTATCGGACAACATAGACTTCAGGTTGAAAAAGATTAGAAGGGATAGTGAAGGCCACTTTTTATTAATCAAGGGATGTGTACATCAGGAAGAAATCACACTCCTAAATGTCTACGCACCCAATGAGGGACCAGCTAAATACCTACAACAGCTGCTAAGAGACCTCGAGAAGGACATCTCGAGCAACACAATAGTAGTTGGAGACTTCAACACTGCACTGTCTCCTCTGGACAGATCTAGAAGATTAAAACTCACCAATGAAATACTGGCTTTGAAGGAAGAAATAGAAGAGAGAGGGCTAATAGATCTATACAGGGCTTTATATCCCCAAAAAAAGGAATACACATTCTTTTCCAGTGCACATGGAACATTTTCCAGAATAGACCATGCGCTGGGCCACACAACATACCTCAACAGAATCAACAAGATAGACATTGTACCAGCTATCTTTTCAGACCATGATGCACTGAAGATAAAACTTAACTGTGGACAGATGCAGAAAACCAAATCAAACACCTGGAAATTAAATAGCTCGATATTGAACAATGAGTGGGTCAGGAAGGAAATCAAGGAAGAAATCAAAAGGTACCTAGAAACAAATGAGAATGAAGACACGAGCTACCAGAACCTGTGGGACGCAGCTAAAGCCGTTTTAAGGGGAAAATTTATAGCTCTGCAAGCATATCTCAGGAAGGAAGAAAGGGCCCACATAAATAACTTGACTTCACAGCTCAAGACCTTAGAAAAGGACCAACAAAAGGAGCCAAAACCAGGCAGAAGGAAAGAGATAATAAAACTTAGAGCAGAAATTAATGACATGGAAACCCAAAAGACAATCCGGAAGATCAATGAAACCAAGAGCTGGTTCTTCGAGAAAATAAACAAGATTGATAAACCACTAGCAAGACTCACAAAGAAAGAGAGAGAGAGAACCCTTATAAGCCGAATCAGAAATGAAAAGGGGGACATCACGACAGAAACCAATGAAATTCAAAAGATCATCAGAGACTACTTTGAAAATCTCTATGCCACGAAACAAGAGAATCTAGAAGAAATGGATAAATTCCTCGACTCCTATAATCTCCCAAGGCTGAACCAAGAAGACCTGGAGTACCTGAATAGTCCAATTAACATCAAGGAAATTGAAATGGTAATCAAAAGTCTCCCCAAAAACAAAAGCCCAGGTCCAGACGGATTCACTAGTGAGTTCTTCCAAACATTTAAAGAGGACCTTTTGCCAGTCCTTCTCAAGCTCTTCCAGGAAATTGAAGAAACAGAAACCCTCCCTAACAGTTTCTATGAGGCTCATATCTCCCTAATACCAAAAGCAAACAAAGACACCACAAAAAAAGAAAACTACAGGCCAATATCCCTGATGAACACAGATGCAAAAATTCTCAACAAAATATTAGCAAATAGAATTCAGCAACTTATCAAAAAGATCATACACCACGACCAAGTGGGATTCATCCCAGGGATGCAAGGATGGTTTAACATCCGGAAATCAATCAACATAATCCACCATATCAACAAAAGAAAAGATAAAAATCATATAATCATATCAATAGATGCAGAGAAAGCATTTGACAAGATCCAGCATCCGTTTATGATGAAAACACTAGCCAAAATAGGTATAGAAGGGACCTTCCTCAATATAGTCAAAGCCATTTATCACAAGCCTATGGCAAGCATTGTCCTCAATGGGGAAAAACTAAGAGCCTTCCCTCTGAGAACAGGGATGAGACAAGGATGCCCACTCTCTCCACTTCTGTTCAATATAGTACTGGAAGTACTTGCAATAGCGATTAGGCAGGAAAAAGACATTAAGGGCATTCAGGTAGGAAAGGAAGAAATCAAGCTCTCACTATTCGCAGATGATATGATACTATACTTAGAGAACCCTAAAACCTCTACCAAGAAACTCCTAGAAACAATAGACTCGTACAGTAAAGTTGCAGGCTATAGAATCAATACCCAAAAGTCCATGGCTTTCCTATATGCAAATAATGAGAGAGAAGAAAGTGACCTGAGAAAAGCAATCCCATTCACAATTGCGCCTCAAAAAATCAAATACCTCGGAATCAGCTTAACAAAGGAGGTAAAGGACTTGTATAATGAAAACTATAAAACACTACTTCAGGAAATAAAAGAGGACACGAGGAAATGGAAAGACATCCCCTGCTCATGGATTGGAAGAATTAATATTGTCAAAATGGCAATTCTCCCCAAAGCATTGTACAAATTCAATGCGATCCCTATAGGGATACCCTTGACATTCTTCAAAGAAATGGAGCAAGCGCTCCTGAAATTCATATGGAACAATAAGCCCCCACGAATAGCTAAAGCAATCCTTGGGAAAAAGAAAATGGGAGGAATCAACCTCCCCAACTTCCAACTCTACTACAAAGCGGTAGTCATTAAAACAGCATGGTACTGGAACAAAGGCAGAGCGGCAGACCAATGGAACAGGTCTGCCTGGAACAATTGAATACTCTGACATACACCCCCAAATATATGATCATCTAATCTTTGATAAGGGAGCAAGAAATGTGAAGTGGAGCAAGGAAAGCATGTTTAACAAATTGTGCTGGCAAAACTGGACGGCTACATGCAAAAAAATGGGCTTAGACCTCCATCTATCACCATGTACAAAAATCAGATCAAAATGGATTAAAGACCTCAACATCAGACCAGAATCCCTAAGGTACATTGAAGATAAGGTCGGCAAAACCCTCCACGACATTGAAGCCAAAGGTATCTTCAAAGCTGACACGCCACTGGCTAAGCTAGTGAAAACAAAGATAAATAAATGGGACTATCTCAAACTAAGAAGCTTCTGCGACTCAAAAGAAACAGTGACCAAAATACAAAGACAGTCTACAGAATGGGAAAGGATATTTATGCAGTACCCATCCGATAAAGGGTTGATAACAAGGATATACAATGCACTGGTTGAACTCCACAAGAAGAAAACTGCCAACCCGATCAAAAAATGGGCTGATGAAATGAACAGAAACTTTTCCAAAGAAGAAATCCGAATGGCTAAGAGGCACATGAGAAAATGTTCAACATCACTAATCATCAGGGAAATGCAGATCAAAACAACAATGAGATATCATCTCACACCACAGAGACTGGCCCACATCCCCAAAAACAAAAGCAACCGGTGTTGGCGTGGATGTGGGGAGAAAGGGACTCTCCTTCACTGCTGGTGGGAATGCCGACTGGTTCAGCCCTTTTGGAAAACAATATGGACGATTCTCAAAAAGTTAGAAATTGAGCTCCCATTTGACCCAGCAATACCACTCCTGGGAATATATCCCGGAGAGGCAAAAAGGTATAGTAGAGATGACATCTGCATTTCCATGTTCATTGCCGCTCTGTTCACAATAGCCACAATATGGAAAAAACCAGAGTGCCCGAAAACAGATGATTGGCTAAAGAAACTCTGGTATATTTACACAATGGAATACTATGTAGCTGTCAGGAAACATGAAGTCATGAAATTTGCATACAAGTGGATCAACATGGAAAGTATCATGTTGAGTGAAATGAGTCAGAAAGAAAGAGACAGACATAGAAAGATTGCACTCATATGTGGAATATAATGTAACTGAGAAGTACAAGTTGGCAACGATGCAACTTCTGGCAGATATCTCTCTGGACTTAGTTACTAAAATACTAAATTACAGAAACCCAAAACTGAGAGGCCGCTAAGTGTGGTCACTCGACCTCACACTTCTTCATCCTCAGCAATGGAAAACAAATTACCTAATGCTTCCTTTTCAGCAGGTCTGACTTTAGGGGAGAGACTCTCCAAACAATAATAGTGAGTTTTGTTGAAATATTGTATGCAATCAAAGTGAAAGTAAAGTGAAATTTATTAGTTACACAGGCGGGGGGGGCTTAGGGTGGGGGGGCTAGGGGCGTGGGGGTGTTTGGGGTGTGAGGGGGCGGGGTGGAGCTATACTGGGATTCTTGGTGGTGGAATATGAGCACTGGTGAAGGGATGGGTATTCGAGCATTGTATAACTGAGATTTAAACCTGAAAACTTTGTAACTTTGTAACTTTCCACAATAAAAAAAAATTTGAAAAAAAAAGTAGATTTAGAGTAGATCTGAGAGGGTGTATTAATTTCCTAGGGTTTCCATCACAGGTTTGGTGAGTAATGAAACCTGAATTACATTCTTGCACACCTTTAGAGGCCAGGACAAAACCAAACTATTGATTCATTTTGGGAAGTTCTGAGCAGACCGTCAGATCTATAGTTACCACGTAGCTCCTAGTGATGACTGAAAGTCCCTCAAATTTCTTATTTTCTACTGCACTGCTCCACTACTTGCATCTGTCTCCAAAAGCGTTCCCCTATAACTCTCTGCATCAGATCTCTCTCTGCTCTCTCTAACAAGGGCACCAGTCATCACACTTAAGGCCCACCCTAAACTCAGGGTCATTTCATTTGGTATCCAGAACTCAATAACACATGCAAAGACCCTCGCTCCAAATAAAGTCTCATTATGGCATTCTAGGTGGGTATGTCTTTAGGGGCCAACTGTTCAATCCACTAACTTTGCGGGTTGATGACTGGGGTGAATGAGCAGAATAGGTTCTCAACAAGCCTAAAGGAATAAAACAGTCCCTTTGATCTGGCGCTAGCAATGCAAGTTCAAAAATGAATGGGTTTGTCCTTTGTTACCATTTTAAGGGACCTGAGGGGAAAAAAGTTAATGTTATTTATTTATTTATTTATTTATTTATTTATTTATTCATTTCTAGTTAAACTTTCTAGTCATCAAATCTAATTCCTGATCTCTGCGGTGATCTCTTTCCGACACAGAGGCTGATTCATGGAGATCATCCTGTTTTTCTCATCTGCAAGCTGGAGTTGTAACTAAAACAAGCCATCTGGAAAGATCTCAAACTCTGCTCCAAGATGCGGTACTGTAAGCTTCCATATTAGCAATGTCTCCTGAAAGGATGTGATCAGGTCTTCAAAAGAAACTATAAACTACACTTGTAAAACATGGCCAGCCCATCCCCAGAGTTGGATTATTATGATCTGGATGTCAGAGCAACCCGGCAGACAAAGAGAGCCCTGGGAATTCCTGACAGGCAAGAATCTTCGTGTTGCTATTTATACCGTGTGTTTTTGTCTTGACTAATGATGTAGTTGTGAAGGAAATAACTGGGCCTCGCTCGCTCTGTTCATCTCTTCCATTAGGTCTGGAAGTTTGGTTCAGCAGCCTGGAGATGACTTCCCTCTGAGTTGAAGGAAACTGCAGCTTGTTCAATTTCTTGCTCATGTGGACAGTTGGAAGGAACGAAAAGTAATTTTGTGCGTGTGTCAGCCCTCTGCCAGTGTGTAGGGCATGTGGGGGATGTTTCCAGGAATATAACATGTTATGTTCTGTACAAGTGTGAGAAGCAAACTTCCCAGATGTAAATAAATCTCAGTAATTTTGCAGGAAGTAAAATTTCAGGATTATAGTTCTGAAGAAGGTATTTCTGTTTCTTTATGAGGTTAAAAAAAAGTTAAAATTTTCTTCATATACTTATAAAATTAAAGTGGGAAATTTCTCAGGTCCCTTAAAATGGTAACAAATGAGAAGCCCACCCACTCTTGAACTTGTATTGCTAGTGCCAGATGAGAAGAACTCAGTTTTATTCTTTTAGGCTTGTTGATAACCTACTGTGCTCATTCACCCAACCTACTATTGAAATATAACATTAAATTAGTATTTACTTAAAGAAGGTATTGATGGATACTTTGTTCTGTGCCTGTAAAACAAATATCTTTGCAATCTCCCCTCTATATTTCCGTTTTCCATAACATAGTATTGCTGGGAAACACTTATTTCTCATTTGTATTGATGAAATAGTTTCCTTCTTCAGTAACTTTGGAATACAATCTATTATGAGAATTATGAAGCTTTTAAAAAGAGCATGAATTTGAGACTCTTTGGAAAATGTTAGTTAGTAGGTCTTATGCAAATAACCAATGTATTATCTTTTCTTCAACACGATTTATTATAAAAGTAGTATATTCTTACCATGAAGGATCCAAGTGAATCCAGCTGAATAAGGCCTCAGAAATTTGTCTGTCTTTGAGTAAAGTGTGTGAAAGTGTGATGTCTAAACTTCTGTTTTTGTAGAGTTCTATTTATAAAACTGGGCATATATACACACTGTTCACATATATTCTAATTTCAGGTTAATAAGATCATATTATTTGAAGTACTTTGAAAATATTTTACGATCTAATAACATATTAGTTGTTTTTGCTCATTTAACAGTATATTGTAGAAATATGTACATGTCATTATGCACACTACATAGACACCATGCAGTTTTAAGTAACTCACTGGCATTCTGCCTTGCAGATCAGTCATTTTTTTTCAGTTTTCTGATATAGACTTTCAGATATGATACTTCTTTTTTTTCTTTTTTCTATTCTTTTTTTCTGGGGGATGGGATGAGGTGAGCACACCTGGTAAGCTCAGGGCTTACTTCTGATTCTACACTCAGGAATCACTCCTAACGGTGCTCATGGGACCTATATGCAAGGCAAGTGCTCTATTGGCTGTACGATCACCCCAGCCTCTAGATGTGATATTTCTTAGTATAATATTAATTTTGAGTTACTGCCTAATCATCTCCAGTAGAAAGGTAAAATTTACTTAAGGTAAATTGCAGGAGTATTTTTTCTCCTCTATGACTTTAGTGACATTGAAAATGAATTGTCCAACTACATTTGAAATAGCAAAGTAATAGTGCATTATTTTTATTTCTTTGTGCAGATGGATATTACATATTTACAAACAGATACACATGTATCTTGGATGTCTGTGAATTTTGTATACTTTCGTTTATTTGTTTGAAAAGTCTTCATATGAACTGCATGAGTCTGCTCCCAGATCATTTTTTTCTGTTCTACTGACCCATATGCTTAATTTATGTGCACATGAAAATAAAAGGTTTTCAAAAATAACAATGTTTTACCTACTGTACTGGATTGTATAGTATCTCTCCCAATTCATGCACTTTCCCTAGTCTCAGTGTGAAATAAGTTCTTTGCAGAAGCAATTAATTAAGGTGAGGTCAGATTGGGTAAGTAACATTAACACAGGTACACAAGGCACAAATGTACCAAAATATTTGTCTTATAGTTTTGTAACTCAGAAGTCCCATATTTCAAAATTAATAACACATTAAAAATGTCTATCTGAATTATAGGTTTGATGGCTGAAGTGTATATTGGGGCAAACTAGAAAATCTTTGTTTCATGTATTTATAAACACTTAGTGTGGCAACAAAACTTTATTGGCTGGCCCTTCTCCTTTGCTAAAAGGAAATGAATTTTATTCTGATAAAAGAAAAACCATTCTCAGATTCAGGGAAAAATTCATCATCTACTTAAATCATCACCGTGATTTCATGTCTCTGATCTGTGATTGCCTTAGGCAGGTGACAGTCTGGCCACAGAATTTATAAGATTGTTCTCTCTGATTAAAAGACAAAAATCTGACTAAGTTCCCTATATTTTCCTTTCTTAGAATTATGCTGGTCATCTGTGACTCTGAGGTGAAAGTTGGGAGAGCTGGGAAGAAATAGCTTTCATACTGCCAATCTGAAACAACCAAAACCTTGGAACTACTTATCCCTGGGCCTCTGGTAAGGTGTTTTTGATTTTCCAAGGTACCCAGAACTTACTCCTAGCTCTGTGCTCAGGGTTATACCTACCAGTGCTCAGGAGCTCATGTGTGGTACCTTGGATCCAACCCAGGGAGCGGCATGTAAGACAAGTGTTTTACTGTCTGCACAATCTCTCTCATCCTAGTCCATGTTTGAACTGAATTTACTTAGGATTTAAGACACTTATCCCCAAAATAGTTTATGCCAAAAATAGTCTCACTGGAAAACGTGGTAAAAATGCAGGGTGTAAGTGGTAACTAACAGCTTGAGAGTGGAAAGAGGTGATAATAAATCTCTTGGAATCTATTTTCTCATTTACAAATTAGGATTAACCAACTCCCACTTATATTGTTTTAATGAGAACTAAATGTGATAATGCATCAAAAAAAGATATTGTCTTTTTTTGCTCCAGATGCATGATTAAATAGTCATTAATGATATTTAAAGTAATTAATAACTATGCTTATTTATTTGCATAATTGTTTTTATAACATCATGATTTGGTCCGATGAGGCTAGGCAAATATCAGGCAGGTCTTCTATACAGTCATGTGTCATTTGGTGATGAATATAATATCTGAAAATGTGATTTTATCATTGTATTAACATCATAGGATATAATTATAGAATAACAGTGAGCTTAACTGCATAATCCTAGTTGGTATAACCAACCACATGCCTTGGCTGTGTGGGCCCATTAAAACCAATGTATATGAGGACCGCCATTGAACAAAACGTCATTAAGAAAAACATTACTTTATAGTTTGAAGTTTATATAGTTTCTATATATAGAAGTTACAATATATTTTCATGGCATGTGGCAGTCAATAAAATTTTTGAAACAGGTGAACATAGGAGGTCTGCAATATCTTTTATTAAATGGATCACTTGTATCACTTGTATTGCTTGTCATCCTGTTGATCTTCAATTTGCTCGAGCGGGTGCCAGTAACATCTCCAACTAATTAATATTAAATGGATACATAGAATTATAAGTGAGTGAGTTTGCCTACTGTTCTATGAACCAAATGGCATACATGATCACACTGAGTTTTGTAATAAAGGGAAAGCCTTTTGTTGCCCTCAGGAATGCTATGAAATCAGGAGCAGTGCTCAGAGCTAAGCGCACCTTTGTGTCTGAGATTGTTTATAGGTTCACAAAGAAGCTCCAGAAACTTCTACCTTGTCAATTTCTTGAAAAACAGGAGATGGATTTGCAGATAAGCAGACTGGAGCTATGAGGTCACCAGGTCATCTGGTTTTCTGGAGAATTGTGTTTCCTGTGCATTTCTTCCTCTGCTGTGGCCCTGCCAGCAAACAGGAACTTTGATTTGATGCTTGTGCTTCTTTGCGAAAAACAAAAATATTTAAAAAAAGAACCCGATTTTACATCTTCACTGCCTGTACAATAGCAACTCCCTGAAGAGTTACTATTTTCCTATGTTCAATAGTTCCTCATGCTCGAAGAAACAGTAACATGTACCAAATAAACTCTGAAAAGTTGAATAGACATAGGATCTCTAGGAAACTTAAGGCAGAGTGACAAGAAGTGAAAATATGAACTCTTTATAGGGCAGTGTGCAGTGTCACTTAATGCTGACAAAATAGTCCACCACCTTGGGAAAATTATCCTGGAGTCCCCCAGAGGAAATCCCACTGAAAGACACGACAGACCTTGTCTTTCATTCTGAGATTTTATCTGATCATCCTACAATCTACCTATGCAGCTTTGAGTTTCATTTATATAATACACTTTTAGCACTTTGCCATAAACAGAACTCATTAAAACAAATGAAAAGCACGGGAAAGGTTTCTATAGAACAAGATGTTCTTCTTAAAAGCTTGTGTTTTTTAAATTTTTTTTTCCCCTTCTGAAATGATGGGTTCACCCTGGGCATCGGGGAGAGTTCCAATTTCAGTTTCATCATCTGTTGGTTCTAATCTTATCACAACAGTTTTTTATTTAAAAAAGAAATACATAAAACTGAAAGATAATGTTATTTTGTTTTGCTCACAGGAAACTTGCATTGTGTTTCTCACTGAAAAATTCTGGCTCACATAACTCTTGACGTCACGACTGAACTCAAAGTCCATTCTTGTTTGGGAATTTTTCAAAGCCTGACTGCAAGTTCTATAGAAATCATCATTTTAAAAGCAAGAGCTCAAAACTTTGGGATGTTTTTGAAGCTGGTTCAACAGAATCCCAGTTACCTCGGTCAATATAAAGGAAATTGCTTAAACAAATGATTAAATGCCTGTAAAGACCTCTGTTGGAAGCAGATACGGACAGTTGAGTATTTCATAAACCTAGGAGCTGAATAAAAAAGATATGACTTTGAAAAACTCAAGTCATGAGAGAATTAATTTAGCTTCTATGGGTCTTGTCTGGAAAGCCATTATGGGCACAAGTAATGTGTTAAGGGGAAAGAAGCCACTAATGGGCAGTGCTTTGTTCTGTATGTAAGCTCCTAGACGCTCACGGCTTATCAGACTCCCCTTGTGGTCTGCCGAGGATCAATGTTCATTCACAAATACAAATTAGTGAGCACTGAAGGTGTGACTTACTTAGGTAGACTCCCAGAGCACTGGTGAAATTTCCCCCTTGGTAAAACTAGTAAGATGAGGACTCACACTCCAGAGAAAGACTATGCAGTCAGAGTTCTAACTTTATTTTTTGTTTTCTTGGGGGCCAGACCCAGTGGTGCTCAGGGGTTACTACTGGCTCTGCACTCAGAGATCACTCCTGGCAGTGCTTGGGGGAACCGTGTGGTGGGGAGGGGATCAAACCATGATCAACTGCGTGCAAGGCAAATGCCTTACCCACTGTACTAACCTGCCAGCCCTCACACATCTTTTGAATTGCAGTGCTCACAGGAAATCTCACCCATCGGCAGGAGTGCTCACATATGCCTGGCTGGAAATTACTTGTGGTGCTGGGAGATCATAGACAACACTTTCTTCTGCCAGGCACAGACAGCATAACTGCGCACAGACAGCATAACTGCCAGCACTGTGGTTGGCACAATCCTTCTTTTGCTAGGGATTAAATGAGTGACCTCGAACTTGGAAGGCAGTTATTTGTGTTAGTCACAGAATCATTCTCAGCCCCACCGCCCAAACTTTGAAAATTGGGGCATACAAAAAGAGTTCGGGAGTGACAATTATCACTCTCCACGTTGGAGATTAACATTCTGTTTGCAGCTTCACACTGATAATGGAGGTAGGTGTGATAATATCTCACTCTCCTGGGATTACTGGAAGGTTTAAGTGAAATTATGCTAAGTCTATAATAAGGATTCAGCAATATGTGAGCAGGTATCATTATGTATGTGCAGTCCAAAATAGCTTTTCTACAGAGGCGATTCTTTAGATTCACTCTAGAGACAATAATAAAATGAGCAAGTCAGTCACTCATTTTCAAACATCCATGCTTCGTTATTTTTATAACAAGAAAGGATGGATGAGACGTTTATGACATTTTAGAATTACTTTTTCATTCCATAAGTGTCATGGCAGGAGGAAATGTTCAGCAAGTTGAAAACAATCGTGCTAATGACCAAAATTAGATCTCATTGTCAAACAGTGCATCTCAGAGCGTATAAAAGTTACCTACACAATGAGCGTGCCTTAGTCTTTCCTCCCATTCCATCTTGTCATCTTTCGCATTTTTTCGGTATTTTGATATTTTCAACAAGGATTAGGTATTTCTGGTTTGTTGAGAAAATGTTGAGTACAGGAAAGGATAGGACTACTCTGCTAAACTGCATTTTCTCAAATTTTGAAAGGCTACATTTCCTAATAAATATAGAAAAACAAAACTATGCCTTTCAAAAACCAGGTGGGAGGGCTAAAAAAAGTATAAATGTTACCCTTCAGGAGCTGAAATATAAGAAGCATACAATAAAGGCAAAAGCACGTGGTAGTCATTTTCTGAAAAGTGCCTATAGGTGATATTTTTAGAGATTAACTTACTGCTTATATTTTCTTTTTTTATATTGAGAAACACTTTTCCTTGATTTGCTTTCTTAGCGGTGAAAATAATATATCCAAATGCTCGTGTTTCTTTTAAGAGTTGCTCATCTAATGTAGAGAACAAAATATCAGCATGCTCCAAGGTTTTATGTGGCTTGATCCAAACTTTAAAAAGCAATTCTTTTAATACAGTACAAAACTGTTGACTAACTTCCCTAGTACTTGAACCTATTGCACTTGAAACATTTACAGAAATTTTAACTCGCCATGAACCAAACTGAACATCTTTCCTACCAAATCTACTGTGTTTTTACGTCTCAGTAAGTGGCACCGGTAACTTCTAACACTGCATTTGAGTTTTCCCTCCCTTCACATTCTAATTACAACTAGTTTTATCTTTAATTTTATCTTTAAGCAGTGTTTTTTCACATTGCTTTTCTTTACGTGGTCACATCCATATTTTTTTAAAAATTAAGTTCTTGATGTTGGACAAGATATCTGCAACACCAAAAACCAATTCCCTTTTCTACCAGTTGCTACAATATCCTCCTGTGCTGACATGGAAAGATACTGAATTTTTGTATCCTGTTCCTGGCGTGCAAATACTAAAATCCTCTGAACTTTCCTGAGGGACAAAGTTAAATGGAACTTCATTTGTTCACATGAGGCAACTCTTGGTGCCCTGAGGACAACGTTAGGATGGAAACTGGTCACCAGAAAGACCAAGCCTTGATTAAAAAAAGATATATAGAACATTCAGCTTCATCCTCGAAACCTCTGGGCATAGGCATTCATTACTAATGGCCAATAAAGAAATTAACCACACCGAGCTAATAGGATGCTTGTAAAAAAATCCCAAGGAAGAAGTTTGGGGAAATAAAATCACAACATTTCCCAAAGATTAGGTTTGGAGAAATAACAGATTGCTGCATCTAAGGGCCAGGAAGGGGACTCAGTCCAACTCCTGTGCTTACGGCTTATTGGGATCTTGCCCTACATGCCTTAGTATCTCGATATTTATAGATGACTTTTAAAATGCTTTTATTAATAAGCCAGGAAATGTAAGTATGTTTCCAAGTTGCGGAGACATTACCAAACATGAGCAAAGGGTTTGTGAAATGCAGTTGATCAGCTAGTCAGAAGTACAGGAGTCTGGGACCTATGGATGGTTTCCCAACTGGCGGCCAGTCTCAGGACACTGAGCCCCTCGCCTGTGGAGTCTGCACTGGCTTCACTTGGGGCCATACTTGGTGAAATCCAGTTGATTCTTAGAGAATTAGCTTTACTCTTTCTTGTTCTCTCTGTCTCTCTCTGTCTCTCTGTCTTAGCCTCTCTCTTTATCCCATCTTTGGGACACCTAATGGTACTCAGGAATTAATCCTGGCTCTGAGTTTAGGGAAGAACTGAAGGTGTTCAGGAGACACCGTAAATAGTGCTGGGGCTCAAACCCAGGTTGGTCACATTCAAGGCAGATGCCTTACCTATTATGCTATCTCTGTAGTACCCCTTATTCTTGTTGTAAAAATTAAAGTGTAATTCACATGTAATACTATATTAGGTATATGCATACAGCACAGCAATCAATAGTTGTATATATTATGACCACAATAGATCTAGTTAACAATGTCACCATACATTTTTTTTCCCTTGATTTCACTTGTGTGGTGATAATCAGAAATAGTCCAGCTTGGTTATGGTACTCATATTGTGGTTGTCAATGTGGTTGTGGTTCTCAATGAGGGTTACATATTTTAGCTTTGGTGCTTGCACACATGCTCACATCCATTAATCGTCATGTCTTAGCATGACATGCTAAGACACAGTCTTTTTTTCTTCTTTTTGGGTCACACCGAAAAAGCAGTGCACGGGGGTTCCTCCTGGTTTTGCACTTATGAATTTTTCCCAGTGGTACTCGGAGGACCATATGGGATGCTGGGAATCAAACCCAGGTTGGCTGCATGCAAGGCATATGTCCTACCCACTGTAGTATTGCTCCAGCCCCTCAGGCACATTCTGGTTTTCATGGTCACTGGGATTCACGCTCCTGGCCATGGTGCTCACATATATTTTAGTTGAGATGCTCCCACATACCTGACCATAATACTCCATGAATCACACACTCTGTTGCAATGCTGGGGCTCGAGACAACAGAGCCCAGAGCTACAATGTGCATGTGGGCTGTTCAGGGGACTAAACTCTCAGCTTATATTTGCAAGGTAGATACTTTGGCACTGAGCTACCCCAGGTCCTCTGTAGTACAAATTTTTGAGAATCAGCTGTTGGTAGTTGAAAGCACTGCAAATGGGTTGTCACTGTCACTGTCATCCCATTGCTCATCGATTAGTTCGAGCGGGCACCAGTAATGTCTGGGTTAGGAGAAAATACTACTCATTTAAGGAAACAGAAGAACGGCTTGCTGGAGAAAATGGAGACTTTTGTGGATAGAAGCTAATAGGAGCAAATGGAACACAGGAAAAGGGTGAATAAGATGATGTTCTAATTTAGGAAATAGTTGAGAATATGCTACGTATCTGGACAACTTAATTCTGTAGCGTGTGTGTTAAATATTAAAAGCAAAAGATTATCATTTTAGAAGTACATACTTCTAAGACAATGAGTATATTTCACACTATTCAATAGCCTTCACTACAATCGACCTGCAAAGTTTTGACTTCTTTCCCTATTAAGATGCTGTGCCCTTAAAACAAAAACCAGGTCCCCTTACTCCTGACAATCACCTGCTTTGTAACTCTATGAACTTGACAACTCTAGGTACCCAATGTAAATTAGTCACATAGTATTATTAGTCCACTTGTAATGGTCTTATTTTTTTATGCTCCCAATGACAATAGTCACTTCCCCCTGGGGGATGTTGCTTATGTGTTATAGATGCGAAGAAAGAAGTAATTTCACTGGTCTGGACCATTTTAAGACAATCTGTTCTATAAACATGCTGAGGGTAGTGTTCCCCAGTTGATAAAAACAATAAACCATGATTGTATGATTCTACTGTTGACTTCCTATTTGCTTTCTAGCTGGCTATTCTAATTCTCTTTCACATGGAGAATTCTGCACCAGGAACTGATGATGGCTTTAGTTAACCTTTATCTTTTGGCTTTGGTACAGGATAACCTTGTAACTAGAAGGATGTTTGCACTTTGCTCACAGGCTAACTTTATTCCTAAAAGCCCAGCTGAGACTCCATTTCTTCCAGAAAGCTAAAAACATCCATGATTAGGAAACTCCTAGATATATACTTATAATATGTTCTACTAAGTACTAATTTGAATTAAAATTTAAAATTAAATTCTACATTTTAATTCAAATTAAGTTATAAACTTTTATTTTAAAGCTGAAATTTAGCCTGGTAGACCTTTATTTTAGAATAAATTTTAGTATAGTTATCTAAAAATTCCTTTAGCTCTCAGAAATAGACAAACTAACTCATCTGGATTTAATTCGCTTTACAGAGCTACATTGTATTATGATAGCCACTGAAAATTAATACCATTTTTAAGGGAATAAATTATGCTGTGACATTTCTCAAATCTTTAATTTTCATTATTTGAACCTCTAAAAATCTAGCTCTAATTTTATCTTACCTCAATGTGGTTATTGAAATTCTTTTCTTTGTACTGTTTTTCAGGTGAGAAAGAATGTCATTTATTTACTGGACAGCCTACAGGTAATTAAATATTTATTTTCTTCTTTTTCCCCTTTTTCTGCTGTTGTAAAGACCGTGTGTCACCCATACTTTGTATGTTAACTGTACACTCTAGTTGTGGGCTGGCAAATATGTTGGCTGCAGTGTTGCCAGGGGTTAGACATGTTAGTTGGAGTGCTCTCAAGCATCTGGTCCCAGTGTGCCAGAAATGGCACGTTTGCTCATGGCACTGGGGATCCCAACTGACAGTGCCACTCGGGCAGGGGTACACTGAGGCAACACAGGTGGGATCAAGGGTCAACCCTCAACTTCACTGCCTGTAAGGCAATTCTTCTACTAGGAATCTGTCTCTGCGACCCCCTCCCCCTGCCAGCCTATATTTCTTTTTAAAATAAATAGTACAGAGAGATAGAATACAGTTTTTGGCACTTGCCTGGCATGTGGCCAACCAAGGTTCTAATTCTAAGACCTCATGTTGTTCTCTGAGCACCACCAGGAGTGAGCCTTGACGACAGAGCCAGGACTAAGCCCTGAGAAATGCCAGGTGTAAATCTCAAAGCCAAAATAAATAAATAAACATTGAGAAAATTTTAGAATTAAGATTCTGTGGGTTATAATACTATAAATAATGTTTTCTCATGCACACAATTCCAACACCACATCTGTCACCAGTGTATGCTGTTCCTTCTGCCACAGACCCAGTACTCAGCCTTTCAATCCCCACTTCACTCAGTGATGAGGATCGGTTCTCTCAGAGTTGGAAATCTGAACATAACATGTAGCACCATAGCACTGTCATCCCGTTGTTCATCGATTTGCTCGAGCGGGTATCAGTAATGTCTCCATTGTGAGACTTGTTGTTACTGTTTTTAACATATCGAATATGCCACGGGGAGCTTGCCAGGCTCTGCCATGCAGGTGGTTTACTCTTAGTAGCTTGCTGGGCTTTCTGAGAGGGAGGAGGAATCGAACACAGGTCGGCCGCGTGCAGGGCAAACGCCCCACGTGATGGGCTATTGCTCCATAGAATAGTGGGTAGGACGTTTGCCTTGCACGCCATCGATTTTCAGCATCCCATATGGTCCCCTGAGCACTGTCAGGAGTAATTCCTGAGTGCAGAGCCAGGAGTAACCCCTGTGCATCACCGGATGTGACCCCAAAACGCAAAAAAATGTAATATAATATAATAAAGAAAATTGGAGTCTACAAAGTTAAAGGGGCAAAAGATTACAGTGATTCCTTCATTCAAGGTGGCGTGCGTGTGTGTGTGTGTGTGTGTGTGTGTGTGTACGCGAGCGCACGTAAGTGCATGCATGCATGCTTAGTGCTTATTCCTGGATCTGCATTCAGGAATCAATCCCGGTGGGGCATAGTATCCCATATGGGATGCCACGGATTTTGCCCAGGGCAGCTGCATCCAACCTGCTCTGCTATTTCTCCAGCTCCAGGCAAAACTTTTTTAGAACGTGAGACATGTTCTAAGGGTAAAAATGAAGCTTATTTGATAAATAGGAACTAGTTTATGGCCCATTGAACATGATAAATCATCTCTACACAGTGTGTCTGGGAAAAATGTAACCTTAAGAGAATGTCATGAATCAGTGAAGAATTTACATGAGAGTATTTTAGTGGAGATTGAAGACAGAACTACAAGGGAAATCAATTTGCCATTCCAATTTATTTGTAAAACTATGCACTATCTTTTTGATTAGTTCATCTAAAAATTGTTTAGTAAAGTGAATTTTTCAATGAACAATTAAAGGTTATTGACCTTAACCATACGAGGAAAGTGTGTGCATGTTTGACCCATGGGATACTGCAATGACAGCACCACCATCGAAGGAAATAGAAGGGAAAATAATATTAGCAGTTTAGGAAAATTAATTTTCTATAACTTGTGCATTTTTTCTCAGAATATCCTAAGTATGCACTATTTTCAGACTGGTGTCGACCATGAGCAGCTGAAACTATAGAAAGTAAAGTCACAGGAGATGGGACGATAGTACAGCGGATAAGACCATGGGTATCTCCATCCCCAAAACCACACAGCAGATCCCAAAAGGAAGTAAAATCATTGGAAAAGGGTTACTGTGCAATGCTTTTTGCTTCCTGGAGGGAATCATGGGGAAGGAGTTGGAACAAATGGTAGGAAACTATGGACAAGTGAAGAATAGATTCTCTGTAGAATCCTTGGGATTTTGTCATTGACGCTGGAAATTTTCCTTGTACACAAAAGTAGATTCTTGATCTGGAGTGATAGTGCAGGAAGTAAGGCTTTTACCTTGCACATGGTCAACCCCAGTTTGATTCTTCCCTCTGCATATTTTACCCCTAGCACTGCCAGGAGTGACCCCGAGCACAGAGCCAGGAGCAAGACCCGAGCATATATGGGTGTGCCTCCAAAATTAATTCTGGATTAAGAGAAATTCTTGAGTTTTACTCATTCTTCTCTAGAGAAGAACCACCAGCAACATAGTTAGCATTGGTGCATATTCATTAAGTGCCTGTAAGGTACATGTACTTTAATTAGGGATTATGTATTTTCTTTTCATTTTTTTTTTACCATGGGAAACAATGATAACTCTCACAGAAAAACAAGTTGTTGGGTAGGAAAATTTAAAAGTGTATGTAGCTTCTGTGGATATGACTTAGTGTGCAATCTCTGGCACACCAAAATCAAATGTATGATCTTTGGATATCTCAGCAGCAAGAACTTGGGGAAGTGGGGTGATGTCAGTAACCACTCACACCCATGTGAAATGAACCATAGCAGCCAGTAGCAGATGGCTGCTCGGACACGTCCATCCTACTAGGACCTCTTCGCCTCTCTGCTTTAGTTTTCTGACTTCTGTGCTGAAAATATCTACTTTTCTTTTGGGGGATTATGTCTCTTAATCACAGAGGTTGTTTTCCTTCCACAATCCATTCCTCTTTTCCAGAGAGCTCTCCAGACTGAGTTCTTCATTTCAAAGTCAAATTCTTAGGGGTTAGGGGAGAGTTAATGATCTGTGCCGACACTCCCCAAGTATCTTGGCAGCAGCCGGAGCAGGCGTGAGTGTTCCAGGACACATCCGTCTGCAAGAACACTGCAAGTCCGCAGAATGGCAGTTCTCCTGGCAATTGTGCAGGGAGGAATACGTAAAATACTCAGACACATGCACACATCCCACCTCCCAAAGCTCTGCATTAATTCTGATAGTGAATTCCAATCCTACAATGAAGTGGAGAAAAACTGACCCCTAACTGTACCAGTCATCCACATTTTTTTATGTATGTGAAACAAAATATTGTGTTTTTCTTATTCCAAGTATTCCTCTTAATTGCCAACTACTTTTCATCACAACATCCTATGAAAGTTTGAGATTCCTTCAGGTACTCTGGAGGGCTGGTTACCTCCTATTCTTCCACTTGATTTTTGCACAATAAAAATAACAAATGATCCATCCATTCATTCATTTATTGATTTTGTATTCCGTCCACTGAGTCATTCAACAGATTCATTTGTTGAGTACTACTATGTGCTACTTGGTACTTGGTGTAAAGATAGGCTTTCAATTCCACAAATATCTCACAAAGTAATGAACTATACAGACATACCCAAAGTGGTGTAGAAGTAGGCACAGAAAAAGTGGCAATTAAATTTTCCTTTAGGATAAAGTCATTATCCTCTTTATTTCCACAGATGATGGGAAGTAGCAGTTCAATTGTAAAAGTAAAAAATATTTATTTTTCTTAATGCATATTAGGATTCTACTATACCTCAAAAAATTTTTTTTGAATTTTTTTATTGAGTCACCATGTGGAAAGTTACAAAGTTTTCAGGTTTAAGTCTCAGTTATACAATGCTCAAACACCCATCCCTTCACCAGTGCGCATTTTCCACCACCAAGAATCACAGTATAGCTCCACCCCGCACCCCCACACCCCTAGCCCCCCAGCCTGTGTAACTAATAAATTTCACTTTGATTGCATTCAATATTTCAACAAAACTCAGTTATTGTTTGGAGAGTCTCTCCCCTAAAGTTGGACCTGCTGAAAAGGAAGCATTAGATAATTTGTTTTCCATTGCTGAGAATGAAGAAGTATGTATACCTCAAAATTAATACTCAGGTTTGGTGTGTGTGTGTGTGTGTGTGTGTGTGTGTGTGTGTGTGTGTGTGTGTATCGCCTTCCAATGAACCATTTTGTTCAACTGAAGGAAAGATTTTTTCCATACCTTCAACTTAGGGTGCTGAGTGGTTTTGCCAAGTCTGGCTCCACCTAACTGACTCTGCCTCCCTGCTTATAGGCTGGCAATCCACCTAGTATTAGAAATGAAATCTGACGTTGTAATTTAATATGAAATATGAGTCCATTCCCACCAGGCAGGCAGTGGTTAATCTCATCACTTCACTTCGCAAGAGAGCTCCTTGCTGGGCTACACCAACGGCCATGGTCCCGTTTCTAGGGTGCCTGTGGACCTCCAGCTCTGTTCTGGGCCC
This sequence comes from Sorex araneus, assembly GCF_027595985.1. NCBI lineage: Eukaryota > Metazoa > Chordata > Mammalia > Eulipotyphla > Soricidae > Sorex > Sorex araneus. The sequence continues at coordinate 64,325,710 of NC_073303.1, forward strand.
GCAGTATTTCTGGGTCAGTGACAGAAAAGTTTCCAATATGAGCAAAGGTCAGAGCGCTCATTAATTTTAGACATGAAATTAATGTCTCCATTTAAAAATCTTATAAATATTTATTGAGTGCATGCCTTGAAATAGGAATTGTCACACTTGCCGGAAACATGACACGCAGACACAGACATTGGGTCTCCTGACATTTTTTTTTTCTCTTTTTCCCTGATCGATGGTTGCCACCTACTGCCAGTATTTCTCAGTTTCTTTTGCAGGTAGGTGTAGTCATGTGACTAAGCCGTGATGGATGGGATGTGAATAGAAGTGACATTTGCTATTTTAGAAATCTCACCTTTTAAAGAACTTATCCCACTCGGCTCTATTCCTATTTCTAATTGACAGGAAAATAGCGAGGAGTTGACTGCCCTCAGGACTTGAGATGGAAGTAGGGGCATCCCATCAGCCCAGATTGTCCAGATAGAAACCATTTCATGGAAAAAAAAAAGAACCTTGCAACATTTACAAGTTGCATTACTTGGGGTTTTCATTGTTAAAGGGCATTTTTATCATAATGAAATATTTTCATAAAAATTACCTACAGGTAAACAGATATTTATCAATGAATCTCAAAATAATGAATGTGTTACTAAAAATAGAGATAAAATCTTGTAAAAAAAAGAACATGATAGAGTCAAATCTTGTAAGAAAAGATGGTAAGGTAAGAGCATGTGAAAACGGAGAGCTGGGCCAGTGAGTGTCAGTGGATCTGCTGAATATCTTGCACATGGTTGACCCAGGTTTGATTCCCCAATCAAATGTGATCCACATAGGGTCCCCTGAACACTTCCAAGAGTGATTTCTGAACCCAGAGCTAGGAGTAAGCCCCCAGAACACAGAGAAATGTGGCTCAAAAAAAATAAATAAGAAAGCTCTGACCTAGTTTGGGGGTGAGATAAAGGAGATTGGAAAAACAACAAGACTGAAACAAGTCCCTGAAATGTGCTGGATGTGGATGTGCTAATTTTTTAAAAGCCAGATTAGAATAGAAAAAAAACCAGTAATAAAACCAGTTTATTCAATATGATTACCTAAATACTTTTGTTTGTTTGTTTGTTTTGGGCCTCACCTGAAGGTGCCCAGGGCTTACTCCTGACGGTGCTCAGGAATCACTCCTGGTGGTCTCTTAGGACTATATGGGGTGTTGGGGATTGAATTTGGGTTGGCCACATGCGTGGCAAATGCCCTACTTACTGTACTACCACTCTGGCCTGATAATCTAAATATTTTCCTACATGAATATCTCTGCTTGATGTGACTATTCGTCTAGGGTGGAGGATTGCCAAATGTCTTGCTATAAAATTAACAATTAATACAATGAAATTAAAATATTTTGTATATTATAAAATAACAAACTGAAGGAAGCGATAGCATAGCGGGCAGGGCATTTGCCTTGCATTTGCCTTGCATGACCTGGGTTCGATTCCTCCGTTCCTCTCAGAGAGCCCGGCAAGCTACTGAAACTATCCTGCCTGCACAGCAGAGCCTGGCAAGCTCCCTGTGGCGTACTCGATATGCCAAAAACAGTAACAATAAGTCTCACAACGGAGACGTTACTGGTGCCCGCTCAAGCAAATCAATGAACCATGGGATGACAGTGCTACAGTCCTATTATAAAATAACAAATTAAGATGATTAAGCAATAGTTCCTAGTAAGTGGTGTAAGCTGTAATTCTTCTAAAAATAAAATCTTAAATTTTGGAGAATATTATATTATTTTTATTTCATTGTAGTCGCATGGCTTACCATCCTGTTGATGATAGGGTGTCATGCATGTCCCATTCTGCCACCACACTCACCAGCAGAGTCTGCTTCCCTCCACTACCTCAGGCTTCCCACGCCACCCCCCCACTAAATTCTCTCCTCCCTCCACGCCTTTCTCCCCATCAAGGTCAACTTGATTCTACAGATCCGTTCACAGATTTTGTAGCTTTGGGCCATTTGTTACTTCCTTCCACTGCTTTTTTATATTATAATGCTTGCCTTACAAAGAAACAGCAAAGAAAAACGTTTAAGTCAGTTCTCATAGACAAATACATGAGGACAGCTAAAGTAGATAGAAAATCTAAGCAAAACATATAAATAATTTCTGCTTTTAAGGAAAAGAAGGAGGGTTTTGTTCTGGAGGCATACCCAGTGTTGTTCAGGGCTGACTCCTGGCTCTGTGCTCAGAAATTACTCCTGGCATGTGCAAGGCAAATGCTGTGCTACCACTGTACATTGTCTGCCGTACTATCACTCCAGCTCCAGAATGAGGCGTATTTATTTATTTTTAAAAAATATTAACTGGTTTTATTTTTTCAGTTAAAGAAATGGGCTGGAGTGATAACACTTAGGGCATTATTCCTCTGTCCCTCTCGGAGAACCCGGCCAGCTACCGAGAGTATCCTGCCCGCACGGTAGAGCCTGGCAAGCGACCCATGGCTTATTCCATATGCCAAAAACAGTAACAACAAGTCTCACAATGGAGACGTTACTGGTGCCCGCTTGAGCAAATCAATGAACAATGGGATGACAGCAACAGTGACAGTTAAAGAACTGTGATTCACAAAGTTATTGAGTTTTAGACATATAATATTTCAACAGCAATCCCTCCACCAGTGTCAACTTCCCTCCACTAGTGTTCCCATCTTCCCTCCCTGCCCTAACCCCCACCCCATCCCCACCCGTCAGCTCGGCAGGCACATTGTCAAGTTCCAGTGGTTGCCACCTCCTGTTTTCAGTTCTGTTGAGTCTGTGTTTTGGATATTGGGCTATACCACTCACCCATGTCACCAGTATAAATGAAGCCCTGATACATGGTCACTATTATTTCCTGTTCTCTTCTCCTCCCCTTGATTTCTTCTCTGCCATTCTCCTTTCTAAACATTGGGGTGGAAAGGGTGAAACAGGCATCCATTTTTCACTACATTTCCTCATCAAGTCAGAATGAAGTTTTTTGGTACCGTTGGCATCTTACTGACACTGATGAAACACAACTGAGAGACCACAATTGCCTGTTCACTTTGCTGACATTGAACTGGAGGCTAGTTACAGCGAATAATGTGAACTGATGGGAAAAACATGAAACCAGAACAATGTTTAAGGAGTAGGAAACACTTTAGAATTCTCGACACACAAGCAAGTTTTATAAGGTGATACATTTATATGCTTTTATTTTTATCACCAACATAACATTGCTGTTTGACACACAGATGCAAGAAAAATCAAAACCAGTGGGGACAGGCTGATACAGGGATGGTTGAGCACAGCTCAACAATCTAGTCAGACTCCATTGTCATGCGGGAGCAGACTGTGTGACTTTTATGTATCACTGTCACTGTCATCCCGGTGCTCATCGATTTGCTCGAGAGGGCACCAGTAATGTCTCCATTGTAAGACTTGTTGTTACTGTTTATGGCATATTGGATACGCCACAAGTAGCTTGCTAGGCTCTGCCACGCAGGTGAGATACTCTAGGTAGATTGCTGGGTTCTCCAAGAGGGACAGAAGAATTGAACTCAGGTCGGCTGCATGCAAGACAAACGCCCTACCCACTGTGCTATCGCTCCAGTGATATTAAAAAGTGTGACTTTTATTTATTTATTTATTTATTTTATTTATTTTATTGAATCACCATGTGGAAAGGTACAAAGCTTTCAGGCTTATGTCTCAGTTATACAATGCTCGAACACCCGTCCCTTCACTGGTGCACATATTCCACCACCAAAAACCCCAGTATACCTCCTACCCCCCGCCCCCCCCCCACCTGTGTAGCTGATAAATTTCACTTCACTTTCTCTTTACCTTGATTACATTCCATATTTCAACACAAAACTCACTATTGTTGTTGGAGTTTCCCCCCAAAAAAACAGCCCTGCTGAAAAGGAAGCATTTGATAATTAGTTTTCCATTGCTGAGAATGGAGAGATATGAAGTCTCTTTTTTTGGATTTCTGTATTTTAGCATTTTAGTAACTAAGTCCAGGGAGATTTATGTTAGAAATTGCATCATTTCCCCTCCTGGGTCAGTATGGGGCTATTGCTTAGTTCACAGTCTAGAGACATTTCTACAAGCAGCTGCTGGTACCAAAAGTAGTCTAGCTGGCCTCCAGATCGTGGTCGATCTGCAGCAGGGCAGCCACAGAAACGTGTGGCCACCCGCGTTGAATCTCGGCGGAGAGCTTGCCGATATTGTCCCCGTCCCGAGATCACCCACGTGTCCTGCTGTTGCAAGTTCATACCTCTTTTATTTTCTTCCCGTGCTTCCAAGTTCATACCTCCTTAGTGGTCCTTATAAAATGGCGGCTGCCACACCGTCTTTCCCCAAAAAGGGAAAAAAAGCCGAGAAAGAAAGACCTTTCCTTTCCTCGGCTGGCGTGGGGCTATGGCTTAGTTTACAGTCTGGAGACATTTCTGCAAGCAGCTGCTGGTACTAAAAGTAGTCTAGCTGGCCTCCAGATCATGGGCGATCAGTAGCAGAGCAGCCGCACAAATGTGTGGCCACCCGGGTCACATCTCAGCAGAAAGTGCCTAAAAGTGTGACTTTTAAATATGTTAAAATATATTTTATGACTCAGCGTGTCTCTATATCTGTGTATGCTTCCTAAGAGTTTCAGATGGTTATCTATACAAAATTGTTGATAATTGGTATTGATAAGCTAGGTATTGATCAGATCTGCAATATTAATTTATAACATATATACTCAATAAAATCTGGTACCCCAAATTTAAAAGATTCTGTGATTTTAATAAAGAGTAGTATTTATTTCATGTTACTTATTATTGTTATTATATTATTATTTTGGAGGCAGTCGTCTTTGGGCTACCCCTGGCAGTGCATGAGATTTCTATGTCTTGCTGGAGACCGAGGCCAGGTACACTACATGTCAAGCATGTGCTATAAACACTGTACTATCTCTCTGGTCCTACTCTGTATTAATTTTATTTATTAAACTCTTATTCCACATTATTTTAGAATTAAGAGGCAATTACATAGAAGAAACAGCCATATCAAGAAAAAGACTGTGTTTCTTTCTTTTTTCTTTAATTTTGAATTTATTTATTTTTTAATTAGTGAATCACCGTGAGGGTACAGTTACAGATTTATACATTTTCGTGCTTGTGTTTCCCTCATACAATGTTTGAGAACCCATCCCTTCACCAGTGCCCATTCTCCACCACCAATAAACCCAGCATCCCTCCCACCTCTCAATCCCATCTCCTCCCACCCCACCCTGCCTCTGTGGCAGGGTATTCCCTTTTGTTCTCTCTATCCAATTGGGTGTTGTGGTTTGCAATAGGGGTGTTGATTGGCCATCGTGTTAAAGGACTGTGCTTCTTTAAGGGTTGTCTGGGTTAATTAGTCCACATGAGAAATTAAATATGATTTTAATTTAGTACTTTAGGGAGAGAAGAAAAATCCTCACTGGGAGGAAAATAGCAGCATAAATATTGTATGAATAGTTACAGGCAATGATAGCAAAATAACCATGGTCACACTTCTCTCCCATGTAGATGGGAAAAATTCTACCAGAGGACATCATCTTAGTTATTATGGTGATGCAATTTTCCCTTCACAAGAAGTTACCACAAGCAAGTATTATACAAGAGAATTCTAATAATTCAAATAAATGACTTTGGAGAGGAAATAGTTTAGTGTTATGGATTGTAGAAAGAGGAAGTGTAGGTGCTTTTGGAAAGCTAACTCTTAAATATCACTGAATCACTGTCACCCCGTTGCGCATCGATTTGCTCGAGTGGGCACCAGTAATGTCTCCATTATGAGACTTGCTGTTACTGTTTTTGGCATACTGAATATGCTATGGGTAGCTTGCCAGGCTCTGCCATGCAGGCGGGATACTCGGTAGCTTGCCTGGCTCTCCAAGAGGGACGGAGGAATTGAACCCAGATCAGCCGTGTGCAAGGCAAATGCCCTACCCATTGTGCTATCACTCTTAAATAAAAAAAAAATTTTTTTAATTCATTGTAAATGTTACTTCACCTAGTCTGATGTTTTAATATTATCATAAAAGTCATATCCAATTAAGGTAACAGAAACTTTAATATAGTTCAATTATGACTGCTTTATAGAGATAAAATTCATAATTTATAAAATTATGAATAGTGATATCATCTTAAGTGGAAAACAGTAAAGGTCAATAAAAATAGAAACACATTTCATGGTCCAGAGCTGTTGCCTGGCCCTTCTTACCAGTGGGCTGCAGGCACTGAGCAGGTTGCACAGTGAAAATAAAAAGTAGAAATACATGTGCTTAAAAGGCAAAACATATTTTAGTATACTTAATCATGATATACCACTTTAGTATTTTAAGACATTACCACAGACATAAATTATGTTGCATAGCGATATATAAAATTTATGTGAGAGCTGGTTTTTATTCAGTGGTTACTTATTTTTGTTTGGTTTTTTGCTTTTCTGGGCTACCCTTGGTGGTTCATAGGACTCTGAGGATAGAACCCAGGTTGGCCATGTGCAAGGCAAATGCCCTACCCACTGTACTATTGCTCTGGTCCCTCAATATTACCTATTGAGCACCTGCATGAGCCAGGCACTGCCAGGCACTGAGAATATAAAACTGGGCCAACAGAGAGAGGCTCCGGCTTCTTGAAGTTTAAAATTTCCTGGGAAAGAAGAACCACATATTTAATAGCTTCTTAGTAGGAGGAAATATGACGTATTTTGAGAAACTTAAAGTTGATTAGTGTGGTTAAAACAGAATGCAAGAGGGAGTGTGAGGTAGGAGAGAGCTAAAGGCTGTGGTTTGCTGGTGAACTGTTTCTCCTGTGGGGAGGACACTCTCTGCTCCACAGCATGGACTCTCAGCCCAGAGTCTGGACTCTACTACACCCAACTTGGAACTACCAATGGTCAACAGTGAGCTTGTAATAGCCTGTCAACTCAACTATCCTGTGCTGGCACCAGACAATCTGCGCCAGCTGGAACAACATCCCTTTCTCTTATTTGCACCAAATCTTTAAAAATAATAGGAAACTTAAAGTTGGAGCAATAGTACAGGGGGTAGGGCATTTGCCTTGCATGCGGACAACCTGGGTTAGATTTCCAGCATCTCGTATGGTCCCCTGAGCACTGCCAGGAGTAATTCCTGAGTGCAGAGCCAGGAGTAACCTTTGTGCATTACCAGGTGTGCCCCCCCCAGAAAAAAAAGCAAAAAAAAGAGTATAAAACCATGGAAAAATATATATGTTTTTAAAAAGAACTTTGGCACACCAGAGAGGTAGTACAGTGGGTAGGGTACTTGCCCCACGTGTGGGTTCCATCACTCGCATCCCATATAGTCATTTAAGTCCTTTCAGAAGTGATCCCTGAATGCAGAGTCAGGAGTAAGCCCTAAACATCACTGGGGGTAGCTTAAAAATGAAAATAAGAATAAAGAAAAAGTTAGTTTGAGACTACGAGATGTTACAGGGGCTCAGGTGCTCACCTTACATTCGGCCAAACCCAGTTCTATTCTTGGCACCATATATGGTTCCCCAAGCACCACCAGGAATAAGTCCTGAGCACTGCCAGTTGTACTCCCCTAAACACACACACACAAAGTCAACTCTAACTCTTGAATGGTAAAATAGAGTTGAAAATACGACAGCAACTAATAGGACAATTTCTGCGAATGAGTCGTATGAGGAGAAATCAGGCTTGGGGGATTAGAGGATCATGAAATCAGTGATGGATTTGTTGATTCTGAGTTGGCTTTGAGATTGCCAAGTCAAACGTTGGGTTGGAAGCCAAGTCAAACGTTGGACTTGAAAATTAGGAGTAGGATGAGTCAGTGAAAATGGAGTAGAGTTTTGAGTAGATGGCCATTACAGCATGTTCTTAAACTGTTGCCTAGGAAGCAAATGAGGAGAGAAAATGAGGACAATTCAGATGAAGTCTGACGTCACTTCATGGTCAGGCAAGGGACTGAGTCAGCAATGAGCAGGAGGAAGGCCAGGCATGTGGGGCTTCAGAAACCCCCAGAGTCTGCTTCAAGGTGGGTGGAGGGGGGCGACTGTGCTGATGTGAATTCATGGAGTCGCTTTTCAGCTTTTCAAACTCACCCTGGGGGTTGGGAGTCAAGCTTTATCCCCTGTGTCAGTGAGAAACAAAACTCCCATTTCATTAGAACAAATAGAAAATAATATTACAAGAATAAAAAGACTTCAGGGAGAAGCAAAGGCAGGATCTTGGATTGATGGGAAATTTAACTGGGAAGTCCCTAGTTTTTATTACTGATCATTGTATTTTATTATAATTATCATATCATAACATATAATGATATAATTTTATCAGTTTAATATGGGTTGAACAATGTTCAGTACTCACATATTGACTTTTTTTAATCTAACAACTACTGTGTGTATGTGATACTATTAGTTTCACTTTACACAAGAAGAAATCAAATTTTATTTTATTTATTTCTTATTATCATTTTTGTAAGTTTAGTTTTTTTTAGAGTATCCCACCCGCACGGTAGAGCCTGACAACCTACCCATGGCATATTCGATATGCCAAAAACAGTAACAACAAGTCTCACAATGGAGACGTTACTGGTGCCTGCTTAAGCAAATCAATGAACAATGGGATGACAGTGTTACAGTACTACTGTTTTTGTTTGTTTGTTTGTTTGTTTTGGGTGGGGGCGGGGAGTCACACCAGTGATGCTCAGGAGTTATTCCTGGTTCTGCACTCAGGAATTACTCCTGGCAGTGCTCAGGTGATCATATGGGATACTGGGTTGAACCCAGGTCAACCACATGCAAGGCAAATGCCCTATCTGCTGTACTAATCTCCGGCCCCCAGAAGAGAAATTTCAAAGAGGATAAAGAATGTGTACAAGGGTTGGGGGCTGGAGCGATAGCACAGCACGGAGGCCGTTTGCCTTGCATGAGGCTGACCCGGGTTCGATTCCCAGCATCCCATATGGTCCCCTGAGCACCGCCAGGCCAGGAGTAATTCCTGAGTGCAGAGCCAGGAGTAACCCCTGTGCATCGCTGGGTGTGACCCAAAACCCCCCCCCAAAAAAAAAGAATGTGTACAAGGGCATATCTGTTCCATGGGAAGCTAAGGCTCAAACAAAGCTTTAGCAGGTTCTGAAGCTCGTAATCTTCAACAATATAAAGGTTCCCAAGGATGCAGAAAACTGCCGAAGCACACTCTTTCAGGGTCCCTAGTTACTGAGTCTCTCTGCAGGGTGACCCATTGTTTTTCCAGCGGCTGACTTCCTCAGCCTTTCCTGGCACCTGGTTCCTCTTCCTATGAAGAGCGCTGCCTCGTCAAGAGCTTCGTCTCTCCCCCTCTCAGTTCTAAATCCCACACACAAAAATCTAATCAGTCCAGTTCGTCGAGGAGATAGAAAAAAGTCAGGTGGCCACTCAAGAATCCAGACAGCTGGGACCTGGGGCTGCAGTGATAGGGACAGAAGGGATTGGAGGGAGGGACTGTTCCTTCAGGTGAGGGCGGTGGGCAAGCTGAAACAGCACTGCTGTCTGGGCTCAGCTCCATCATCAGTGATCAGTATCTGGATCTTTCTCCTTTCTCCCGGCTCTCTTTCCAGGAGAGGATGCTCCAGTCAGTATCAACCTCGCTTCTGGTGATAAATAGCAGAAACTCAGCCAGAACTTACTTCAGCAAGAAAGGGGGACTTGTGAGTTATAAGATTCTTGACCAGCTCATTGTTCTCCAGGACAAGGACAGCGCTGGACATCAGGAATAACCTGAAGAAGCAATGAACTAAATGTTGCTAGGACTTTTGTCTTTCAGTCTTTTAGCACTGTATATTCCTGTTCATCAAGACTTTTGTCTTTCTCCTTGTAGGTTGTTTTCAACACATAACAAGCAACAGGTGTTGACATTTCACAATTTATGGTTTCAATCACTGCGTGACAGTGATACAGCATTTCATGGCTCAAAAGCCTAAAAATCTCGAGGTGTCAATATTTTGCCTCACTTAAGTAAGTTGACTCCTCTTCATTTATGCAGAAGATGGCAGGTTTTTTTTATATTGATTTGGATTCAATTTGTCCTCTACCAGTTTTTCTTAACCAGGAAAGAGGCTTTGTAAAAGTATGAAATCTTTAAAAACAACAACAGAAACCCTTAAACCCAAATGGCTTTTGAAGGAGGTGGAAAGAGGAAATCATTTCTAGAGGAAGGAAGTTTCTCTACACTCATCCTTCTGATGACTGGCTTCCTCGATTCTGGTTTGCACACAGCCTGTGAACATTTCTGAGTGTTCAGAAGCTCCCTTGCAATGTAAGTGCTGAGCAAACACTCTTCTTACCTCTTCCTGTCCTTTGCACGGCCCAGCTTAAAGCTTTTGCCAAGGTTCTCTCTGACAAATGAAGGCTTTTCAGTTTTTATCTTACAAAAACTCGATTCAGTTTGTTTTCATTCCCCAGTTTCTGTGTGGTGAAGACTTGCAGTTGTTTTGGGGGATCTTTTTCCTCCTTCTTTCTTAGAAAATACAACTCTGTTTTCAGCAGAACTCAAATGGCCAAAGTCATCAGAACAGGAGATTTTATCTATAGAAATGAACATACATGGCAAAGGGGGACTTGGGATACTAGCAGAGGGGAGCAGATGGGGGCTTCAGCTCTGCGCCCAGTGATTCTGGGAGTGACCCTGCCTCTTCTTACCCTTCAGTCTCTCCCCATATTCTTGGCATTGATATTTCATCCAAGGGTGCAGCTAATGAGTCCTGTAAGACCAAGGAGATACTTTGTCTCCAGACATTTGAAAATAGATTGAGACAGGCAGAGTGGAAGTTGCAGGAACCGAGTCCTCTGGTTTGCGTGTCCTAGAGAGAAAGCTCACGAGCAACCAGTTCTTGTATTTCCTTGGATTTGCCCTGATTCCTGTGTTCTACGCCGTCTGTTTACCCAGCCTCTCCTTTGATTTCACAAGTACCTTTTAACCACTCTCGCTTTTCATTTGGGTCAGCTGGATATAGTTTCTTTGCTTGTAAATAAAAGGAGCTCTAACCAAAGCACCAATTATAAAAGCCCTGAATCAGGATTAATTGTAAACACTATTGGCAGATTCTCTGCTGGGTGGGTTAATGATTTGACTCCCAGAAATCCACATCGTGAAGCTCTCCGAGCACTCAAATTGTATAGCTCCCTCCTGGTCCCAAGGGATTAGATCAAGTAGAAACAAACACAAAGACACACACACAAAAATATATTTTACTACCATAACAACTCAATTTTAGCATTTCCTCCCAGGACTGGTATTCTCCCACATTTTAATAAAAATATATAAATTTTCCCTTCAAGAAACTGATAATTTTCCACTTCAAATTTAAGATGCCATGTCAAGCTAATAAAGGATGTAGGGGGTAAATTGTTCCTAGAGATTAGGTTCACTTTCTCTCAATGCTAATTAAAATCACCACCAGTCTGACATAACATAGTATCTGATGTTTCCATAGCAGCCCTCACTGAGCAGCTTTAACTTACTAATTAGCCTGGCAGTACACTATGAAATTCCTTCCACTCGAAGACAAGTGGTTAGAAGACCTTTTGGTAAACATAACCTTATAAGACAGAATAGCAGATAATCAAAATTTATCCAGATGAAACAGAAAGGGGACAGGGACATGTGTTCAGCCAAAGAGTTAAATTCAAGCTGAGACTTGGCAGAACACTGGAAAGAAAATATCCTCTCCTGTTTTGTTATCAAACACATACTCCTTTGAATACTTAATAATCAGAGAGCATGAAAGGCTTGGTTTTGTGATGCAGTTTGGCTGTGGGCATCTCTAGTACCCAAGGTCTTTTCAAGTATCATCGCAAGCATTATTCAATGCTGAGTTGGAGGGCATATCCGACTGCTGATTCAGCGCCACCACTTCCTGTCAACAAAATGCTAATATTATACAAACCCTTCACATACCCAGTGGTTATTTAACAAAGAAATCTCATATCCGAAGAAGTAGAAAATAATCTGTCACACCAAAGGGCTTGCAGAGAATTCAAAGCTGTACCACATTGCCCACTCTGAGTCTATTTACCTTCTTTCAGACCTAATTCTAGCCAGTATGGAAATTGAGTTTTATTGCATCCGGTAGGTTAGTAAAATATCAAATTCAATAGAAGGAAGCCTCCCCCCCCCCAAAAAAAAACCCTATAAAAATAACCTCAATTACAATGACAGTGAGAGAAGGGGCAAGAAAATTTAAAACAACATCATCAACAACAACAACAACACACACACACACAAGCAACCCAACAACCCCACAGAACTAGAGAAATAACTCAAAAGACTGGGATGCAGGCTTTGTATGGTGGGAGCTTAGGTTCTAGGGTGGTTCCACATAATTACACAAGCACTGCAAGGAGTGGTCACTGAGCACTGAGCCGGGAGTAGTCAATAAACAACAATACAGAAAACATAACACTATGAAATATGTCCTTGTTTGGGGGTAATTGCAAAGGAAGGCAAAATGGGCTCTTTAGATCAGCAGTCCTGCAGGCAATACTCTGCTTACCCTTTTTATGTCTTACATTCTGAAATTATGATAACTCCTTTCCTACAGCAGCATTTGCAGAATGGCAGCTATCAGCAAGATTCCTGGACACAAGTATATGCTCTGTACCATAACTCCACCTACACCTTTCATCATGTATATGTAGTGTGCAGCACCCAAGGGAAGGAGTGGGGAGCATTTCCTCGGGCCAAGTGCTGGTGTGCGATTGTCTTATCGTGTTGCATGAAAGGTGGACTGCAACAGCACATGTTCCCATCACATTTAATTTAATTATTTTTTTTATTTTTTGGTTTCTGGAACATTCTCAGTGGTGCTCAGAGCTCAGTCCTGGCTTTCTCAGTCAACAGCTCTGAATGGCGGGGCTCTGTGCAACAACTCTTATTTTACTTAATAACTTCTCCCCAGTGCAAGAGTACTTGGTAGCAGCTTTAGAGCAGGTCGTAGTGCCTGAAGCAGTCACCTCACTTTTCCTCATCACAAGGCATTGTCTCACCTCAAGGCTATCACCACACACACACACACACACACACAAACACACACACACACATACACACTCACACACACACACTATTGAGTACGGTACAATCAGATTTTTTTTGTGGGACAAAATATTTATTACTTTTATTACATACATTGTTGCAACTTTCCTGTTCTTAGTCATTGGTTTTCATTTAGGAGGGTGAGGTTAGGTCACACCTAGGGGTGCTCAGGGCTTACTTCTAGCTCAGTGCTCAGGGATCACTCTTGGCAGGGTTCGGGGACCATGTGTGGTTTGGGAGATTAAGTGGATCAGCAACGTGTAAGGCAAGAGCATTAATCTCTGCACTACCACCTGTCCCCATTTTGTTATTTTTTTACCAGGCCTAATTGACAAAAAGTAAATTTTATCATGTGCATAAATGAAAAATGGAAAAAAGACATTTTATAGAGTTTGCTATTAGCCATAGTCTCAGGCATTCACAAGAGTCCTTGGAACATATGCCCCACAGATAAGGGCAAATACTATGCTTGCTTCAAAAGCATTTGGGAAAAGGTAGTTAAAAAAAAATCAAAATGTTAGGGGCTGAAGCTATAGGATAGTGGGGAAGGCACTGGCCTTGCATGTGGCTGACATGCTTTGATCCTGGAATCTCATATGGTCCCCTGAGCACTGCCAGGAGGAACCATTGAACACCATCGGGTGGTCCCCAAACAAACAAACAGAAAATTAAAATGTTATCCTGGTACTCTATCTGGCTCCCCGAGTCTGCCAGGAGGGACCCCTGACTAAGGCTAATCAGTGGACAGGGGCACCTGTGGATCTGCTGCATAAAGGGATGAGTCAGGAGATTTCTTTGCACTATTCTGAGTAGGGCACGACTTAAAATAGATCAATTATTTATGAAAATTCTTATTGAACTCTTTTTGAACTAGGATGACCAGGAGTAGCTTAAACCCCCCCAAGTATAACCATGAATGAGGAAGGGGGTGGCTGGGTTAGTCCTGGAAGTAGCCTCTCAAACCAGGCCCCGGGACTGTTGATATACTCTGATCATAGCACTTGGGGACATGATCAAAAAATTTTCCAAAAAACAGGTTAAGTCCAAAATGCTTTAATCTTTCATAACTTCTCTTTATCTATTTTTCATGTGTTTCTAAGTTTGTGTGTGTGTTTTATTAAATTTACTTTGTTAAATTGGGGAATGTCTCCTTTGAACGTCTCCGTATTCAAAGTGATGAATTAAGAAATATTTGGCAGAACAGATTTACTGTCCAAGTGCCTAGAAGGAGTGGGTGTGACTGAGGAAACAGCACTATTCCACAGTGCAAATGTTTCCAGCATTCTTTACTTTGAGAACAATTACACAACCTCAGAGGTTTCTCAAGACCCCATGTGTCACGTGACCCATAATCTGGTTATTGGGCATGGTTTTACAAATCTTTTAAAAATAATTTTAAATTAAGACACGGTGATTCACAGTTGAATTATTCATAATTGAGTTTCGGGTTTATGATGTTCCAACGCCAATATCACCAGCAGTGTCAACTTCCCTTCAATGCTCTCGGTTCCCTCCCACTTCCACCTGCTTCTTTAATGGCACATTTTGAAGTTTGCTTGTGGTAGTTGGGGCCTCATGCTTCCACTCTTGCTAGTTCTGTGGTCAGGTCTATAGACATACCACACACCGCTACACCTTCCAAATCTTGACCAACACCTGAAAGTTTCCAATGTAGAACACTCTCCCCTCTCTCCCCAAGGATTCCACGTATAAGGCAAAATATTTATTTTGAATAGATGCCTACATGCTACCTAATCGTAGCTACTACACTAAGCATACGCAACAGAACAGATGCACCTACACCACCTTTCAGAAAATCGCGGATGCTAATCTAGCTTATTAGTATTAGACTCTCGGTCCTATTTCTTTTCTTAAAAAAAGTTTGTTTTTTAAGTTTATTTTAGGGAACCCCCCGCGAGCCCCAGGAGCACCAGAAGTGAGCGGCACAAGTGAGCACCACATCCCGCACAGGCACTGAAGGGCCCCCAGGCTCCCTGCACAGGTGAGGTGGCTGGTGGGCGTGGCCTCCGCAGTGGCCGGTGGGCGTGGCCTCCTCAGCGGCAGGTATTTTTCCCTCTCCCAGCTTTTTGGACTCACAGCTCAGCCTCCACTGTCTAATTCTGAAGAAGACATCCTAGCTATCCCAATCACATTAGGCCAACAGTCCACTAGCCTATTCCAATCAAAATACTCCCCCCAAACACCGAAATAACAGTGAATACAAAGAACTGAACAGCCCCAGTGAAAAAAAGCACATCTCCTTGAAGCTCCACTAGTGACCCCACAAGGCACAGAGGAGCACCGGAGAGGGAGTATTCTTAGAGGGGAAAAAAGAGACTACCATCGACTGAGCCCATCTAGAATCCTCCCTCCTTGCAGTGAGAGGGGGTCACTGATGGTGGACTGAAGGGACCCACCTTCATACAGCCACAGCAAAATGAAGAAACAGCAGATCTCCCCACGAGGAGTGGATGAAGAAAAGAGCCCTGAGGCCTCATCAGGAAATTCCCAAAAGTATAATCTCTCAGACAAAAATGTATTTTAATGTAGAAAAAAAAGCCACAACCATTGATACAATTTGAAAATTAAAATTGATTAAACAACAAAGCTGCAATACTAAAATATTGGCATAAGAAATCCATTTTTTTTGAAAATTAATATATCTGATGGCAGAGTTATTAACTTCTTATCTAAGAATTTATTTAGCTGCTCGTTGCTTTAGGAGGTATGCTGTGAAACAGAATTTTACAGGTAGAAAATTCTGCTCATTGGTTCCTAGAGATAACCAAATTGAGCTCATGCTTTGCATACAATTACCTCTGATCTCTGAACCAAGAGCTGGGATTAGCTACCCTAAACAATGCTGGGTGTGACCCAAATCACATGCCCCCACAAAAAAAGAGAAAAATGTGCTTATTTATTGAGCAAATATATATTAAATGCTACTCTCTGTCAGTTTCTGTGTCAAATGCTAAATATATAGCAAATAATTTAGAAAATAACAAAAATATTTGGTTTCATATAATAAAAATATAAATTTTCTGTTTTCATAATTTCAGTGTTTGTAAATGTTCCCACTATGTCAAAACAAATATGTTCATGATTATAAAATATGCAAACAACATAGTAGGATGCTGAAAGAGATCAGAAGGCACCTTCATAAGATAAGATAAGAGTGTCTTATCTTACGAGGTGGCAAGCAGTATAGTTCTATACCGTAGTCATCTTCACAGTTCCCAAGAGATAAAAGGTGCCCAGTGCAGTTGGGTAACATGTCATGACATTAAAACTTGAAGGAAAGGGGAGTGTGTGTGTGTGTGTGTATGTGTGTGTTTTGGGGGGGGGGGGTGATGGGAGGGAAACTGGGGAAACTGGAGCTGGGAAATGTACAGTGATGGGGGGATGGGTGTTGGAACACTGTATGACTGAACCCAATCATGAACAGCTTTGTAGTGGTCTAACTCACTGAGATTCAATAGAAAAGATTAAAAAAAAAAAAACTTGAAGAAAAGGAACAATTGGTAAAAATACAGTGGAAAGGAATTCTTTGATAAGAACATGTCTGATTGTCTGACAGACCCACATTAGGAGCATTAGGAGTATTCAGAGTTTTAAAGTGGTTTTTTTTTTTTTTTCAGGGGTTGGCATTAGACCACTCTTGGCTATGCTCAGGGCTTCCTCCTGCTCTGCCTTCAGCCATCACTCCCGGCTCTGCGTTCAGGGATCACTCCGGGTGTTGCTGGGAGACCATATGGGGTGCTAGGGACCAGTTGCGGATGAGGCGGATGCCCTGGTTGCTGTGTGATCATTCTGTTCTCTGAAAAATTTAAAGGCCAGTGACAGTGGGAGAGTGGACAGGGGAGGGCAATGGAGGACAAAATGGAAAGAGCAGCGAAGGTCTGAACGTTGGGGCTTAGTAAGACACAGGACAGTTTTTGTTTGATTTCAAGTGTGGTGAGGTACTATGGGAGCACTTTCAGTGCGGGGGGGGGGGGTGATAACGTCTTAGGCTTTGAAAAAGCTTTCTCGGTTGTACTGGGTATAATGACTGGTCTGTCAAACTTAGTCATCGTTAAATCCAGAAGAGTCTATTAGGGTTGGACAGGAGCATTCTTTCTGCTGGGCTGACAAGCTGATAAAGCGTCTGTCTGAGCTATTGCCGCTCATCTCTAGGTGGAGAAAAACACCAAAAGAAATCTTTGAATCTTAAAATGAAAGGCTCAACAAAGAAAAGTTTGAGGTCCTGGTTTCATGTGTATTAGCTCTTAAAATTGCGGATGATGTAAGCCACTGCTGCTTCTCTGTATTGTAAGCTAGTTTGATAAGCTTTCTGTCACTTTGTCACAGAATGTCTTTGAATCTTCAACTAGAGACTATCAGTGCTGAAGAAAATAAAGATTGAAAACCCACACTAAGTAGAACATGTATATGTATATCCATATTCTACATCACGTGGTTTATATAGAATATAAAGATAGCTATAACTTCTTTGTAAATGATACAGAATTTATACCTTTTAATTAAAAAATTTAGGACACTGAGATATAGTTTTGTTTCTGTTTTTCATGGGGTGGGAGTATTGGCTCTACTTGGGGACTCTGCTCACGAATGACCCCTGGTAGTTCTTGGAGGACTGTATGTGATGCTGGGGACTTGAAGCATGGTCAGGGATGCCATGGCCATCACGTGCCAGCCTTGCATCCTGCACTATCTCCAGCTTGAAACAAAGTTTTAATTCCTCTTAGCATTTCTGATCATAGTTTCCCTACTTGGGGAATGTGTCCATACGATTCTAAGTGCCCCTTTTATGTTTATGCTTCAGTATCTGGTTTAAATTATATATCTTATTTCTTGATCTTTTTAGGACAGATACAACAGTGGTTAAAGACACATTTCTAAGGTAGTAATAGTAAATAAGGAAGCAAATGAATATTAGGAATACTGTAGGAAAGTTGCTAGATAAACCCACGATCATTAGAGACTATTCAAGACTGAGTTACTGTAGAAAAATCAATGGATAATGCACGTCAACTTATTTATGGGGTTATTGTATTAAAATTTGAACTTGTGCTATAAGGCAAAGGACTTCTTGCACAGAGAATGTGGAGTCTGCTATTCTCTTGGAAAGCTGATGCAGACCAATTCGTGCTGATCAGGTGTCCTGAGGCACAGAAAGGCTAGCACTGTCCTCAGTTGTTCATCGATTTGCTCAAGCGGGCACCAGTAACGTCTCGATTGTGAGACTTATTGTTACTGTTTTTGGCATATCGAATATGCCATGGGGAGCTTGCCGGGCTCGGATGTGCAGGCAGGATACTCTCAATAGCTTGCTGGGCTCTTCGAGAGGGTGGAGGAATCGAACCTGGTTGGCCCTGTGGAAGGCAAATGCCCTACCTGCTGTGCTATTGCTCCAGCCTGGCATGATATGATAATCCACATGCTATTCCATCAGAAAGGCTGAGTACCATAAAATATAAAAGTAAGACTTCTTCATGCCTCTTTGGAGAAACCATTGGCTGGTTCTTCTGTTATCTTACTTGGTTAAAATATTGCTTTCCTAAATTTCCACATCATTGTGTACATAAAAAAATTTTTCTTTTGGGTACTCAGGGAAGACTGCTAGGGCCACAGGAGATGAGACCATGGATATTCTGAGGCTGGAGAATCCATCCCTGCTCCCCTCTCCTCCTCTCCCCTCTCCTCCCCCTTTCTTTTTTAGTAGGAGTTACTCCTGGCGCTGTACTCAAGAATTTCTCCTGGTGGTGCTCCAGAGGCCACGTGCGATGCTGGGGATGCTACCCAGTTTGGCCATGTGCAAGGCAAGTGACCTACCTGTTGTGCAGTGGCTCCGGCCCTGGGAATCTGCATTTTTCTTCCTCTGTCATGTGAGGCAAAGCTAGGTGCTTGAGAAACTCCTGTTTAAGATGTATGTGGACACAAACATTTCAATTCTTTTTTTTTTAACTTTTGTTTTTATTGAGTCACAGTGTTGGTGATTGGGTTTCCATCATACAATGTTTCAACACCTGTCCTTCACCAGTGTACGTTTACCAGCAGCAGAGTCCCCATCAGTTCTTTTTTTATTTTTATTTTATTTTATTTTTTGCTTTCTGGGTCACACCTGGCAATGTACAGGGGTTACTCCTGGCTCTGCACTCAGGAATTACTCTAGGCAGTGCTCAGGGGACCATATGGGATGCTGGGAATCGAACCAGGGTCGGCCTCGTGTAAGGCAAATGCCCTACCTGCTGTGCTATCACTCAAGCCCTCATTTCTTTTTTTAAACGAATGCTACAAATCCTTTTTCTTAAGCTCCAGCTTTGGTCTTATGTACGTTGGCAATATCAAGGGCCAGAGAGATAGTCCTGTGGATAAAGTCCTTGCATGTGGCCAACTGCTGCTAACTGGGATTTGATCCCTGGCACCCCGTATGGTTTTTCTGGGCCCACCAGGAGTGATCTCTGAGCTTAGAACCCTGGCTACCAAAGTTGGCAATATATCTGTTGACCCTAAAAGTCAGTTTAACAAGAATATTAACATTTTCACAAGATTTTTGTTGTTGTTGTTGTTGTGTTTTTGTTTGGGGGCCACACCTAGCACTGTTCAGTGATTACTCCTTGGTCTATGTCAGGGATCATGTACCTATGGGCTCTGAGGACCATACTGAATGCCGGGGACTGAACACAGGTCTGCTGCATGCAAGACAAATGCCCCATCTGCTCATCTATCCCCCCCACAACACCTTCACAAGTTTAATAAAGGCCCTTGATCTATATCAGCTTTATCCAATTAGCAGATCCTTTAACAGAAAGGAATTTTTTCTTTTGTGCAGCCCCTTTCATAGAATGCCAGAGATGGGGATCACATTCCACGACATAATTTTTAAATCCACTTTCTTAGGGTCTCTGTTTATAGAACACTTCAGTAGCCATTGCAGTGATTCCTTGGATGTTTAACATTGTTCTACTGCCTGAATCTTGTATTTCCTAATTAAATTTAGTAGGTATAACAGTCACAGTCTATTGGGAAAATCTGCAGAGGAAATGTACAAGAACTTAGTGGGGAAGAGGTTCAAGATACTAATAAGACAAAATTCAAGTTCTGGAACGGAGTTCAGGGGCAGAGAACCTGTTTTACATGGAGGAGGCCCTGGGTTTAATTCTGTGGAAAAAGGAAAAACAAAAGGAAAAAAAATAACCTTTAAGCATACAAAAACCCTGGGATATAAGAGTTCTTCTCCTCACTTAACTTTCACAGACATTTGCTTTTATTTATTTTTCCATGGGTAAATTTTTATCTCAAAGTAGGCTATTCTCATGGCTTCAACCCAGAGCTAATTTTGAGAAGCAAAAACAAATCTCACTTCCTCTCAATTGATGGACGTTTTTCTGCTTTATTTTTACAGAAACATCCTTTTTCCCCTTGCAACTCCCTTTTCACATTTCAAAACCGTTCCTATCTCCAGTAAAGTCGCACTTTCCATGTGGCTCGGGAGAACTTAGCTGCATTTATACCTACACAGCTCTGATTTATAAGTGAGCACTCTCTTTGCAGCCCTGCCTGAAATGGCCTCATCAAAGCAGAAGAGCTCAGACTACTCCCAGAACATAAAGATAGATGTTTCCTTCTAGGAAATAAATGGATTCAAATTCCATATTTATAATACTTACTAAGGTGGTCGTGCATCTGTTCAGCCCACTCCATTCCACTCAACCTGCGTTTTCTGGCCTTGAGCAGTAAAAGATGAATAAGAAGATAGAAATGATTCATGTCTAGCTCCCACAAGGGAAATAGGAAAGCACATTTTTCTTCCATTTCACCGAAAATGAAGCTTTAAGAATAAATTTTTCCCACTTGATCATTGAATTCTGAAGGTTGACTTCAAGAAATATTTGCTGGTCTCGATTTATGTTTTTAAGACTCAATTTTTTTTTAAAAAAGTACTTCTCAGTTTATATCAGAATTGAGAGGAGGGAACAGAGATTTCTCATGGATTATAGCCTCCAGCTCTATCAACATCATGAAATTAATACATTTATATGCCAGAGAGGAACCTATCTATACTGACACATCGTAGTCATCCACACTATTTAGTGTCTGCTTAGTGTCAGACTTAAGAGTCTGTACACTCTATGGGTCAGGAAAAAATACATAATAACATATATCCATTATTATAACGTTACACATAAAACTTTTACTGGCATCTGAATACTCTATGCTTTGATTATCAAGTCAATGGTAAACACTACATTTTATATTGACTCTATCAGCATTTTCTAAGAATATCCTATGATTGAAATCAGACAATATTGAAGCTTCTCGGGTTTATATGCATCTGTATGCACATACATATATGTATAGTAACATGTAATATGCATAGTAATATGCATTTATAGTTCCCCATTGTCTTGTCAACACTTGTCAACACTTCAAAACTCATTTCACTTTAGTTTGCATGTGTCATATCTTATATGTTCAACTCTTAAAGAACATCTTGGTTGCTTATACATGTTGGCAATTCTGAGAAAAACTTGTACAAACTTCAGATTTTGTGTAGACACAAGTTTAGGAAATCCTTTGGGAAAATACCAAAGAGGATTCACTGTAGCACTGTTGTCCTGTTGTTCATCAATTTGCTCGAGTGGGCACCAGTAACGTCTCCTTTGTGAGACTTGTTGTTACTGTTTTTGGCATATCGAATACGCCACGGGGAGCTTGCCAGGCTCTGCCATGCGGGCGGGATATTCTCAGTAGCTTGCCAGGCTCTCTGAGAGGGACGGAGGAATCTAACCCAGGTCGGCTGTGTGCAAGGCAAACACCCTACTCGCTGTGCTATCGCTCCAGTCCACCAAAGAGGATAATTGGGAACGTACCAAGTGGTTAATTTCTGAATTGTGTGGTAAAGTTATAAGAAACTGCGGTCAGAGAAATAGCACAGGGGTAAAAGTATTTGTTTTGCACACAGACCAACCCACCTCAAGCATTGCCAGGAGAAATCCCAGAGTCAGAAATAAACCCTGAGCACTGCTGGGGTGGCTCAACCCCACCCCCTCTCCTGGCCTAAAGAAGCTGCCCACTTTCCAAAATTGCTGCATAGTTTTGTATTTCTGACATCACCAAATAAGAATTCTTTTTGCTCCACACCAGAATTCACCAGAATTTGGGAGTGTCGATGTTCTGGGGTTTGGGAATCTAGTAGATGTCTAGCAGTACCACCCTGGTGCTTTAATTTGCATTTCCCTGGTAATATATAATATGATATTGGACATATTTGGTGAGACAGCATTAATGTTTATCTATTGATGTCTAAAGCTACTGTATACCACCAGAATTAGCCTCTGTCCCTGTGTCACCTCTTGATACCTCCTTGGTAATCTGAGCGAGTCATCATTTGATATCGTTGTCCCCTTGCTTTGTTCCTCTATACCACAGATGAGTGAGATACTCCTCCAGGTTTTGTTTTTTAATAGGAGCCACACCCTGCAGTGCTCAGGGCGCCCCTTGGCACAGGGCATAAGACTCAGGACTATGATCTCAACAGTGGGCTAGTTCCCTGAGGAATGGGAGATAAAATTCTACTCAGCCACTTAAAAATGATGAAAGTTCAAGACATCTTGAAGTTATCGGGTGTGTGTTCTTATCTCTTAGAGGGGCACATTCTGTTTGTCTCCCGGGGCTGCAGGGAAGTTCCTCTCTTCTGTGTTCACATACTAGTGACACTTGGCTTGAGGGCGGGTGGGGGAGTCATTGTTTTTGGCTAGGAAAAGGCAACAGCGACTCCCGGAGGAGCCTTGAGGGGGGATTAGCCACAGGCTTATCCCTGGCCCGTGGGTGTAAAGGCTTCATCAGAGAATTACCGTGAAACTTTCCTCTAAGCTACCCATCTCTCATTGGCATTTCTGCTGCCAGGCTTTGAGATCTCTCTCATCTGTACAGCATAAAGAAGCGCAGGAACACAGCACGGAATACCACGTGGCCCACAGCAGCAGAACCTGTGAACATGTCTGCAGGTCACCAGGAGCTTGCTGGGGAGAGGGCAGCGGGGCAGATGACAAGAGGAAGATTCTGAGTCAGTGTTGGAGGGAAGTGGATGCTCTGGTGGGATGTTTTATGTAGACAACCCTGTCACCACCAATATTGCAAATCATAGCGCTGGAGCACTGTTGTCCCCTTGTTCATCGATTTGCTCGAGCAGGCGCCAGTAACGTCTCCATTGTGAGAGTTGTTACTGTTTTTGGCATATCGAATACGCCTGGGAGCTTGCCAGGCTCTGCTGTGCGGGCGGGATACTCTCGGTAGCTTGCTGGGCTCTCCGAGAGGGACGGAGGAATCGAACCCAGGTCGGCTGCATGCAAGGCAAACGCCCTACCCACTGTGCTATCGGTCTAGCCCATTGCAAATCATGGAGACTAAAATTTTAAAAAGTCAATAAGGAAAATAAAACATTACAATTTGTGTGGAGTTTTGAAAAATAGTAAAGAAGCCAAAAAACTGCAAATCCCTTACTGTAAAGACACAAGCTAAAAACATGAAATTCTGGTGTTCCTGACAAAGCAGGGAATGTGACCCAGAGTCACCTCCAGAATTAACTCCTGGGACTGAGCTGAGGAAAGTCTGGCCTGGAGGCCACACACCCCACCCCCCAGGCTTCAACCCTCAACCTCAGGTGCCACCAGGACTCAGCTGAGAGTCAGGCCTCCTGAGCCAGTGAGAACACAGCGCTTTGGCTTTCTCTGACTCTGAAAGCCACTGTTAGTCCTTGCACTGAAAAATCCCTACCACTAAATAGTTTATTACTCAAAAAGTCTCCAAAGGGCCAGAGAGGTGGTCCAGTGGGTAGAGCACTTGCCTTGTACACAGCTGACATTCCTCAGTACTCCAGGGTTCCCTGAGCCCCTCCAGGAATGATCCCAAATCAAACAAAACAAAATCTTTTTTTCTTTTTTTTTTTTTTTTGCTTTTTGGGTCACACCCAGTGAAGGACAGAGGCTACTCCTGGCTCATGTACTCAGGAATTACTCCTGGCGGTGCTCGGGTAACCATATGGGATGCTGGGAATTGAATCCAGGTTGGCTGCATGCAAGGCAAATGCCCTACCCTCTGTGCTATCGCTCCAGCCCCAACAAAACAAAATCTGCAAATAAAGATTGAATTATTTTTTTGTGAATTGATTTGCCCTGTGGTCTGTGCCTCATTCCTCACATGCATATACTCTTTAAATACTCTCACTGGAAGAATTTTTAGATGTATATGTCTTTAATATTTTAAAACCAATGAATACAGAATTATTATCATTCTTATGTTTTGGGGTCCCACTCGGGATACTCAGGAGCTATTCCTACACCCTAGCTCAGGGGGTGTTCCCACTGGTGCTGGGGGGTAGAACCTGAACCTTCCACATGGAAAGGAAGTACATAGGTGCTAAGCTGTCTCCCAGCCCACTAATTCCCTTAATTTTATTATTATTTTGTTTTTTTTTTTGAGGGGGGCATGGCTTATTCTGGGCTCGAGGATCACTCCTAGTAGAACTCGGGACCACAAGTGGCGCCAGGAATTGAACCAGGCTTGGCAAGCGCCTTACCTTCTGTTCCAGTGCTCCGCCTCACCTCTTTTATTTAAAAATTGTGATTCAATATAAATATTATCTTTGTTAGCCAAAATAATGTCCACTGTCACATGGAGGGAAGCAAACACACTTTCTCTTTCCTGTTGACGTGGAGGGTTGTCTGAGGGAAGTTAGCGGGAGAGAGTTCTGATCGGCCGCGTCCCTCACACCTACCCTCCCTGGGAAACATTGACATCGAGACAATTATTAACTGCATCGCATGCCTTAGTTTCCCCCTCCCCATCCCCATCTCAGCAGACCTGCGATGTTTGGCCCTTGTGGCCATCCGTGTGCTCAGGGCTCTTTATCCTGACCAAGAATCTGCAGATGCTGAACTCAAGAGATTTTCTCCCAGGCAAGAAGCATTATTGATACGGGAAACTCGAGTAAAGTGATAATTCAGCCTCAGGCATTTCAGTAGATGGCTACTGTTATGGGGCTGTCTGGACTGGGCCAAGGGTCGGGGAGCAGATCTTTGCAGCCACGGGGTTTTGAAGAGCCTAAAAGAGCTACTTCTCTTTACGAGCCATTAGGGGAACACCTCTGCAACGTCACCTCTGTGCCCAGTTTCATCTCAAGGCCTAAATAAACTGCCACACTGTGTGCATCAAGAGACCACAAACGGGAATTCTCTAACTTCCCCAAGCCCGCCAGATCAAAGAGTATTAGGGGGGAAATAACACTTCTCAGCAATCTGTTCCTTGTTGGATACACACAACACATGCAAGTAACAGTCTTATGAAACTAGGGAAGTATCAAAGCTTTTTGGAACTTTCACCTTCTCTCCCTTGAGATGATTTAGAAGGACTCTGGGGTTTGGAAAAACTAAAGACTGGTCTGAGGCAGCCCATCTCTGAGGGAAGCCGCCCCGTTGCATCCTATTAACTCTGAGCGGGCCTCAGAGCAATGTTAAGAATACTTAGACACCGATGAGGACTCCGGGTCCCAAGCTGGGCAGCACTGACCAGTAGAGACGATGCAGTAGTCCTCCACTTCTAGCCTCCTTGCTCTCCTCACCACTCTGAAGAGCACCTGCCCAGAGTCTCTGCCCGTCTGTGCACACGGGATTGACGTGAGTTCACTATCCTTTCCCAAGCTGTGCGTGTTCACCATTCTCTTTCATGGATATACACGGGTTTCTTGGGGGGAATAATGCTGGAGTATGTATAAGCTACTATGTCACTCATCTCTGTAGGGCGGGAGACCCCCCCAACTCCCTCTTTTGAAGCTGTTCTCCAGTCTGTGCAGGAAGATAACCCAACCGAACTTGTAGCCTTGCCAATAAAACTTTGTTTGGGGGTCACACCTGTAGTGCGCTGGGCTAAATCCTGGCTTTTCGATAAGGAATCAGTCCCAGTGGGGCTTGGGTGACCATATAGGGTACGAGTGATGGAGTGATCGAACCCAGGTCGGCTCTGTATAAGGCAAGCGTCCTACCCTCTGTGTTATCTTTCTTTCTTTTTTTTTTTTTTTTGCTTTTTTTAGGTTAGACCTGGCGATGCACAGGGGTTACTCCTGGCTCTGCATTCAGGAATTACTCCTGGCAGTGCTCAGGGGACCATATGGGATGCTGGGAATTGAACCTGGGTCGGCCGCGTGCCAGGCAAAATGCCCTACCCCCTGTGCTATTGCTCCAGCCCCCACTGTGTTATCTTTCTATACCTAAAAAAATCCTTTCTATTCAGATGTCCCTGAGCTTTATCTAGGATGACAGAAGAGTGAAAATGTTAAGTACTCAATGTGTTTTTCTTTTTTGGGGGGAGTCATACCCAGTGATGGTCAGGACTTACTCCTGGCAGTGCATGGGGGACCGTATGGAATGTCGGGGATCCAACCCAGTTTATCTGTGTGCAAGGCAAGCACCCACCCACCTGTATTATCATTCCAGCCCCAAGCCCTTAATATTTGTGTACAGTCACTGTATCACTGTCACCGTCATCCCGTTGATCAACCATTTGCTCGAGTGGGATAGAAGTATGGAAAAGCAAGAGTAAAACATTTTTAGTAGATGTAATTTTTAATACAATCATACATGAATGAGAAACATTACAGAGTTATTTTGTGCTAACAAAGGCCCAGTGAAGATTGAGACTTAAGTATGGAAACAAATTTTTTTTTTTTTTTTTTTTTTGCTTTTTGGGTCACACCCAGCGATGCTCAGGGGTTACTCCTGGCTTTGCACTCAGGAATTACTCCTGGCGGTGTTTGGGGGGCCATATGGGATGCCGGGGATCGAACCCGGGTCGGCCGCGTGCAAGGCGAACGCCCTACCCACTGTGCTATCGCTCCGGCCCCAAGCTGGTTATGTTTCTTTTTTCTTTCTTTCTTTCTTTCTTTTTTTTTTTTTTTGCTTTTTGGGTCATACCTGGCGATGCACAGGGGTTACTCCTGGCTCTGCATTCAGGAATTAGCCCTAGTGGTGCTCAGGGGACCATATGGGATGCTGGGGTTTGAACCCAGGTTGGCCTGATGCAAGGCAAATGCCCTAACCACTGTGCTATCTCTCCAGCCCTATGGAAACAAAATTTAAGATTGCTGGAGGGAAGGAAAGAAGGATGGAAGAAAGGAAGCTAAGGAAGGAGGGAGAAAAACTGAAGGGAGGAAAGGACTAAAAGAAGGGGAAAGGGAGGAAGAGAAAAGGAAAGGAATGAGTAAAGAAGGAGCAGAAAAAGTAATAAATGTGCTGTCTCAAGATTAGTTTACTGTAATTCCAGCAGATCTGCAATAATTGTATGCATGCAGTGTGGCTTACTTTCTTTGAAACTTAAATAATATAACACCATTCCTATTATTTTTCTAACAGCTTCCTCTGAAGATTTATGATTTTCTGCATCTGAGATCCCCATCCATTGGGCTATAAGATTGGAATGTAACTATTAATTTTAGCTCGATGTCTTTGGGAAATGCACTCTGCTATCCACACGATGTTTCTCATTTCTTGTTCCTTCAGCTTGGTATAGGCGTAAAACACACCATAGTGGAACTGCCTGTTGAAAGCCAGCACATTCATCTGTACCTGAAGAAAAGAAATAACATGCAGACTATCATCTTTTCTTATATTATTAATAAAATGATTAATCATTAATAACTTTTAAATAAAATAATAATAAGGTACTAGTAAGGCTTGCACTTGTGTTTGTAGTTAAACAGGCAAATTAGGTCAGAGAGAAACAGTAATTCAGCAAGCTAAAAGGACAGGGTCACTCTGCAAATAAACAAAGGAAAGTGTAATGTAGAAAGCAAGCTTTTAAAATTACAAGAGAGGCTCTAAATCCTAGTAGCACTGCTAACGCTAAGATTGTTTAGCTCTGTGTGTGTGTGTGTGTGTGTGTGTGTGTGTGTGTGGTAATATTCATCAACATTTATCTGATTTCTGACTAAGAGACTTGTGACATTTAGGTAAAATATTTTTTCTTGGCCATGAGCTTTTAGCTTGCTGAATTACTGTTTCTCTCTGACCTAGGTTTTTAAAAGTGGCGTACGACCCTTGTTCCCTTCTGGGGCAGTGTCCCCGGCCCTCGGCATTTACACTGAGAGAAACCACTTTAGCTTCTCTTACAGAAGGCAGATCCATTAGAGAAAATGTCACAGAGATTTCAAAAAAGGAGTGAAGTTTAAAATGGAACGATTCCTTGATTCTTTCCATCTTCAAGACAAGGCGGAGGGTTACGGAAATTTTTATGAAGTTCTGAAAATCTCAAGCAAAGTGCTTGGGAGCGGGACGTCTCACCAGGGATACGCAGAAGCGTCCCGTTGTGAAACATCCCTAAGACATCAGATTCTTCATATTCTTTCTATGACAAGTTGTAGAAAGCAATTATCTCAAGAGCACGCCTTAAGCCAGGGAGAAAGCTCAAAGAGTTGGAGCAAATATTTTGCATGCAGGACTCCTGAGTTCAATTCCTGGTCCCGACTGTGCTCCCACCTGGCTGAAAAAATAAAATAGACCTTCTGGGGGAAACTTCCATAATTCTTGCCAGAGTCAGTTTGACCCTCAGGTTTGACAGAATTTTCAGGATTCTCAGTCTATTACCGTGAGACTGAAATGAATGAGGAAGTGGTTTTAGGAAAATTAATGTAATAATTAGAAAATGTGTAAGATCCTTTGTTTGAATTGTCCAGTAGGGTGGAAATTAACTGTAAATTAATTAAGTAAGCCATTACCTTCTCAGGGCATCAAAGTCATCTAGATTCTCTGGATGAATTCTCATAAAATAATTCTTAATAGTGTGAGTCTTACTACCAATCAGCATAATCCTTTTTGAAGAAGGGATGGTTCAAAAGTGAGATGTACCTAACAAAGTATGTATTACGAGGCCGTGTGTGTGTGTGTGTGTGTGTGTGTGTGTGTGTGTGTAACCATTCAAATGTCCTCTTCTCTTTCTCTTGCTAATTATGGAACAGTTGCATCCTTCATTCCCTACAGAGTTCCACTATGCTTGTATCGTCTTGATTGCACAATTCTATAAGAAGTTATCACATATGAATCATAGGACAAAAATATTCACTCATAATATCCATTGACTGTCAAATTATGAATATGCCTAATCAACAGGCTTGATCCACTGTAAAAAGAAACCCGAAGGACGAAAGTATTTAAGACCTATAGTCAAGAAAAGGAGCATACAAGCTAACAATATTCCTATTTATGGCATACCTCACGTTCATAAAACACATCCTCCAGCGTTTTTCCCCCATTGTCATCACCCACAGCGTCGAACAAAGGCTTGTAAACCTTAAAAACAAAGCCAGGAGAAGATGATCAAATTTGAGCTGACTGACTTACTCAGACCTACAATGCAAGGGGCAAAAGGAGCTCTGCCCTCCAGACCTACTCTTTTGGAGTCATTTGACAAATGCATTTCTTAGGTCCTAACAGTCCCAGCATGAATGAATGCCATTTGACTAGTGTTGGGTTCAAGAGGTTTATGAGACCAGAACTTATAAGATACAAATAAAACTTCGAGTGTGGAAGGAGTAGAATATAGGAAAACGCTCAAATTTTAGTATTATGCAAAAGAGCCTTTGACTATGACAATAGGAGGTATTACAAAGGCTTATGTAATGTTTGTCAACTATTACTTTTCCTGTGGGGCATCAGACCTTCGTAGAGAATGGCAAGAGATACGTCATTCTAGATCTGGAAGAGTTACCTGGGTACCTGTAGGCAACTGTCTATATGTTGGAAGGAACTGAATCAGGGTTTAGGACCTTAATCTGAGATGCTTCAGTTGCCCCAAAAGTAAGCTGGGTGCTAGAATAAGCAGAGAAATAAAAGTAGTTCTCCTTCGGTTCCCTAGTTCTGGCCACTGAACAAAGGTAATGAGATAAACCAATATATCCATATTCTCCTCTGCATTTCAAACAGACAGGCTGTACCTAGCCCTGTTGACACAAGGGCACTTGAGAGAACTGCTGGATCAGGCCATTTTACATAACTTTGACATGAGCTCACATTTCCAGAACACTGCCCCTGTCTCTTGGGGAACTGGTTTTATCAAGCACTTCAAAAGGGAGTACTCAAATGACCACTCCGTGGAGATTTAAGCAAGCACTTGCTTAGCCGGAGCCTTAGAGAGCACCAGCTCAGGTTAGAACCTTAGAGTGTTTCTTTGGAGAGAAGGAAGTTGCAGCAAGAAATACTGGTTTCTCCCTGACAAACATGACTAACTGCTTAAGACAAGAAGTACAAATCTGATGTGCAGATCCGTGAAGCACATGGGACGCAATGATTCGAGACATTTAGGGGCCCGGGAGAATCACATACTGCATAATGGTCTGCGACCCTCTTCATCTGCTCGAAGTCTTCTGCTTGGGCCAGCAGGCGCAGTCCCTCTGGATAGAGTTTGCCACAAGTGGGGTAGAGGCTTTCCCGCTCATCCTTGCTCAGCTCGGTGCCAAAGGAGTTCAGAGTGATGATAAAAGCCCGTCTGTCCGCCTCAAACTGAATTTGCGAGACATGAGATCAGTAAAATCCAGCCACGGACTCAAAACAGGAAACAGAGCCAATCAGTAGACAAATTCATTTCTGAAGGGATTTGTCTTTCTTTCCGGATCTCTGTCTAATTACAATACAGACATGTGTTATTAATGTTCCCTGAGTCTTGTATAGTGGAGTCACTATGCTTGCCAGAAAAGCCTCTCTGCAGTGATAGTGGCCTGTGACTCTGAAACTCCCACTGAACCGTCCTTCCCAGGAACCTTGCAATTGTCACATCAGTCACATGTCTACCACAGAGGCCTTGGCCGCTAGAATTTCAAGTGCCTCTTCTATGAAAATTGGAATAACAATTACTTGTTGGGGTCAATTTGGGGATAAAAATTTTAAATGTAAGTGGAATCACCTCTACTACCATGTGTGGAACAAAAAGAGTATGTCATATGTAAACATCCCTTTTCAACTGTTGATGCCAGTCGTTGATGTCATTTTATATAATGGAACTTCATAGGATCTGCCATTTCATTGGACTGTGGCTTTGTTTTCTTTTTGCTTCTTCTTCTTTTCGTTTTTTGGCCACACCTAGCGATGTTCAGGAGTTCCTCCTACCTGCATTCAGGAATCACTCCTGAGAATACTGGGAGACCATATGAAATGCAAACAATAGAACCTGGGAACTGGGGTCGGCTGCATGTAAGGCAAACGCCTTACCCACTGTACTATCGCTCTGGCCCCTGGTTTTGCTTTATTTGTGTATTATGGGGGTATGTGGGTGTGTTGTGGGGGGGGTTCAAGTACCTCTTCTATAAAAAAATTGGAATAACAATTACTTGTTGGGCTTAATTCGGGGATAAAAATTTAAATATAAGTGGAATCACCACTACCATCACTATCACTGTCATCCCATTGTTCATCGATTTACTCAAGCGGGCACCAGTAATGTCTCCATTTGTCCCAGCCCTGAGATTTTAGCAGCCTCTCCTTACTCGTTGTTCCCAATGATTGGAGGCTCTTTTCAGGGTCAGGGGATGAGACCTGTTATTGTTACTGTATGTGGTATATTGAATACACCATGGGGAGCTTGCCAGGCTCTGCTGTGTGGGCATAATACTCTTGGTACCTTGCTGTGCTCCCCACTACCATGTGTGGTTGGAGAGTGAAAGGGGTTGTAGGGTAGACACATCCAGCCCGGAGTCTCACTCCTGCGGGGCAGGTAACCCACCAGGAGCCACATCCTCCACCCAAGCTTTATTCACTTTCTTAAAACCCCAAGTTTGATGTCACTAAATCTAAGTCTGCAGCTAAGAGCTATGTGTCTCAGGTCAGGTTCTCTTCCTCACAGGCCCTCAGTTTCCTCATTTGTGCGGTGATAGGATCTGGTCCTTGCGGTCGCTTCTGTACACCCAGAGCCCATCTTCCCTGCTGGGCACCACAAGGCATCTCAGCAAACAGCCCCGTCAGCCTCTCTTTGCCATCCTACCACTTGAATTTCTTATTATTCTCTCAGACTTTCCTTGACGAGTCCTCGTCCCAGACCATGGTTATTGCTCGATAACGTTGGACTAAGCAAGTCTTCTCATGGAAGCACCAACGCTTACCACCTAATTTTCATTTTATTTCGCATTTATTTTGGGGTGGCACATAGCTGGCAGTGGTCAGGGTTTACTTCTAGTCCTGAGCTCAGGGTTAACTCTTGGTGGTGCTTGGGGGACTACACGAAGTTCCAGGGATCTAAGCAGGGTCAAATTTATGTAAGGCAAGCAACTTAACCCCTATACTATCTCTCTAGCGCCACATGATTTTTGAAATCTGCATGTGTTTTTCTTTCTCCCCACTACACTAAAGTGTTTGAGGGGTCATTCCCATTCACTAGCCAGCTTCGCATCTACAGTGGCTGACACACAGAAGGATCTTCATCGTCTACTGAATCTAACAGAAATAGTTCAAAGACTTAAGAAATTCTCTAACATTTTCTCCCGTGTTGCATCTTATACTGTGTGTTTCATGGATTACCAGTCGTACTTTTTGGCATTTTCCAGAAGCTTGTGAGAAATGCAAAATTTCAGGCCAAAGACCAGACTTGTGTAGCCAGAAATCTGTATTTTACATAATCCCAAAGTTACTAGTAATGCACATGGAAGAAGAAATGAGTTGTTTTATGTCCTTTGATCGGCTTATTCCGAGTAATGGACTAATAACAAATCCAGACTTGCATCAATTTTATGGGAACTCACGTTGAACAAGTGTTTCCTCTTAGGAGCAGTAGACCTAGCTTTTGATCTTTATGACTACTCTCACGGAAACTATGGGCTAAAAGCAGGAGTGACCTTACTTGGGAGCAAAGACAGCTTCCTCAGGCAACTGAGTAAAGTCAGTCTCATCAGTAGTTTTATGCCTTTCGGTGACTAGACAATAAATGCAAAAGGAAGACTTCATATTACTCAGGGACCTTGGAGATAGAGAAATAACACAGGAGGCCACAATGGTTAATTGCCTCAAGCATTCTTTGTCTTGCTTTCTAGTCTAAAATGTTAGGGTATTCTTTTTGGGGGGAGAGGATACTTATCTTTGAATCACACCCAGAAATGCTGTGGACTACTTAGGGGTCACAGTGCTCATGGTCATGTGTTAGCCAGGGACCAGGCCCAGGGCTCCTGCATGCCAACTTTAAACTTCAGTCTTTTGAGGCCCAAGATATGAAGATTTTATGTATTATTAGTAGTATTATTTTGGGTCACACCTAGTGATGCTTAGGGCTTATTCCTGCCTCTGCACTCAATGATCCATTCCTGGTGGTATTCAGGGGACTATATGTGGTGCCAGGGGCCAAACTTGAATTCATGGTATGCAAGACAAATAGCCAATCTCAGTACTATCTTTCCAGCCCCAAGATGCTAGAATTGTAAGGAAAGGGATAGATTAGGGGGCATTCTAGATATGCAAGGCAGGGAGTCCTTTCCGGAAGGAAGCTAGATGAAGCAAAGCGTGGCATTTCAGAAGAATGGACACAGCTTAAACACTGGGAAAACTGCGCTGCAATAAGTTACTTGAACAATCCAAGACTTCCCCACTTCTTGTAAATACATCTCCCCTTTACCTACAATGCACAGACCTATTCCCGTATCATTACATGGCAAACTTCTCTCTCGATTAGCAGGCCCACGGGCATCCCAAGGCATCTTTTCCATAGGAAAACTTTCCATTTCCTCATTGGATATGATTTCCTTTTGAGTGCCTTGCAACTTTAATTTCTCGTGTCTATTATTGTTGTCTTTAAATGTACCTTATTATCATCTTCTAATCTTGAGACTGTAGGCAAGTGTTTGCAAGCTCTTCGTGAAAAAGAACTATAATTTTGTGGAATTAGAAGAGGACTAGACTGTCTTTCGCAAGCCCCCATTTGACAGGATGTCTGATAATGGAGGAAAGTAAATAGATTGAAAAAGAGGCTTTGTTAGTCAAAAGCCTTATAAAATGTTCACAGGTTTGGCATCCTGTTGACAAAATTTGTGATGAATACACTATGTTCTATGTATTCTTTCCACTCCTTCCTTCAAATACTCATAACCTTCAAAACAACATTTTGTTATTGCAAAAGATAACAAAGTACTGTTGACTTACTCAAAATCATTATCAGTTACACATGCCAGAATAAGGGTGATCAGGTCCAATATTCTTGCCAACTCGTACAGGGGGAAAGGAATACCTTGCAGGAGGAGGGGGTGGGGGGTGAGGGGGGGGAGCGGAGAAAGGGAGTGACAGACTGTAATCAGGTCCAGCCTGGCTAGTGGGGTTACTGACCAGGGGAGGTGGACAATATTCCCTGAATGTCATCCCTGTTTGTTTAGTCACATGGGCTGCCAGTAGAGCAAAGGGAAACAAGTCATTCAAGACACAAAGGCAAACAGTACACTGTGCTCTATTTGCCTCGAATATGTCAATTTCCTTTTTTCCCGATGAAGTTACAATCTTATAATTGGACCAGATTCTCTCAGACAAATCTAGGTTCCATCGCAGACTCCTTTCTATCATACTGACTCCTTTGAAATCTCCAGTCAAATGAGATCAAATGAGAATATACATGGAAGAATTGTAACATAAAAACTTTATTAATTAAATGCACCACAAGCAAAAGGAAAGGTCATTACTTGATCTTATGTAATTATGTAAAATTGATGAATCTCCTTTGTTCATGTCATGAGAAAGGTCACAATTGCCATGTGCCATGTGTAACTGATATTTTGATGTGTATAAAATTTTATTTAATTTTTTGCAGTGCCAGAGATTGGATATTGAACCCAGGGCCTCATATATGCAAAGCAAATAACTACCACTGACTTACATCCCTGGTCCTGGTGTTTCTAGATTTAAGCTGTAAAGATAATAATTTTTTAAAGCACAGCTTGAAAAAAAAAAAACCTGAAGCTAATGTAGCACTATCATGGGTATAAGAAAGAGCCAACGGTAATAATAGGTACATACAGTTTGATCAAATACTCTCAGAGATGAGCAATATTAAATTATTATGGTGTCTTTATAATTACCTAAAGAATTACAAAGATTTTTTTATCTATTTCTTATTTTATAGTATAAACATATGATATTGCTTTTGAATTATCATTTACCTTTTAGACAAAGGAATTGTGAAAAGTAAATTTAATGTAGATGCTCTGTAAGGCAATGGGTGTATAGGTGGGAATGGGACCCCCAGGCTGCTTCAGTTCAAATCCTGACACAGCCACCTACGACCTACTTAATGCTATTTACTATCATTAGGCAAGTTACTAATGTCTCTGGGCCTCTGTTTTCCCCCTTCTGAAAAGAGACTCTGAACTGCGCAGTGCACTATGCTATTTTGAGGTGTAAATGAATCTACATATTAAGGCACTTTGGATAATATTCGGCACATAATACATGTTATTTATTAAGCACACCATTGTATACCTTTCCTAACATTCCTTCCTTCCCTCCCTCCCTCCCTCCCTCCCTCCCTCCTTCCTTCCTTCCTTCCTTCCTTCCTTCCTTCCTTCCTTCCTTCCTTCTTCCTTCCTTCCTTCCTTCCTTCCTTCCTTCCTTCCTTCCTTCCTTCATTCCTTCCTTCCTTCCTCTGTTCCTCTTTCTCTCCTTTCCTTTCTTTCTTCTCTTTCTCTTTATCTCTCTCTTTCTCTCTCTTCTTTCTTTCTTTCTTTCTTTCTTTCTTTCTTTCTTTCTTTCTTTCTTTCTTTCTTTCTTTCTTTCTTTCTTTCTTTCTTTCCTTCCTTCTTTCTTTCTTTCTTTCTTTCTTTCTTTCTTTCTTTCTTTCTTTCTTTCTTTCTTTCTTTCTTTCTTTCTTTCTTTCTTTCTTTCTTTCTTTCTTTCTTTCTTTCTTTTTTCCTTTCTTTTCTTTTTCTTTCTTTCTCCACAACTGGGAATATGCAGAAGCTATTCCTGGCCCATTGTTCAACAGTGCTCAGGAGACCTGCAGTGCCAGGGATTAAAACTAGAATTCAATGAAAAGCAAGTACTCCTGCTCTTTAAACTATCTCCCTGGCTCTTAGGCCACATATTTCAGGTAAATATACACAAGTCATTTATAGCACTGTAGCACTGTCATTCCGTTGTTCATCGATTTGCTCGAGCAGGCAGCAGTAACGTCTTCATTGTGAGACTTGTTACTGTTTCTGACATATCGAACATGCTATGGGTCGGTTGCAGGCTCTGCCATACAAAAGGGTTACTGTCAGTAGCTTGCCAGGTTCTCTGTGAGGGACAGAGGAATCGAACCCAGGTTGGCCACATGCAAGGCAAACGCCCTACCTGCTGTGCTATCGCTCCAGCCTGAATACCACAGGAATTATGCCATGTGGAGACTGTACTTTTTAAACTTTGATAAAATGTTCTTATAGTGTGGCTAGTTGTTTTGTTTATTAAAAGAGAGGGATGAGTCTCATGGACCACAAATTTGCATGGTTAGCATGTCTGAAAGAGACTCGGCCACTTTCTGATATTTAGTGTCCCATAAAAGAATTGTGTATTGATAGACATTTTTTGGTGTCATATTGATAAGGACAACAAAAAGTTTTCAGAGCTTCTCAGCTAAACTTCTTCCTTCAAGGACTTCTTGCAGGGCCAGGATGATTGGCCCACAGTTGGAAGCCTGCCTCAAATATTGGGGGGAGGGCAGTTGGGATAGACAAGGGACCAGTACGGCAGTGATGGTTGGAAGGAATCCCTCTGGATGGGAGCTGCTTGCTGAAAGTGAGCAAACATGATGGTCTCTCAGTATCTGTATTGCAAACCATAGGTCCTAAGGGTGGGGAGGTGGAGAAAGAGAGAGAGAGAGAGAGAGAGAGAGAGAGAGAGAGAGAGAGAGAGAGAGAGAGAGAGAGAGAGAGAGAGGGAGAGAGAGAGAGACAAACAGACAGAGAGAAAGACAGAGAGAGAGAGAGAGAGAGAGAGAGAGAGAGAGAGAAGAAAAGTGCCTGCCCTAGAGACAGGAGGGGGGAAGGGGAGTGGAAGGGAGGGATGGGAGGGACACTGGGGACATTGGTGGTGGGAAATGTACGCTGGTGGAGGGATGGGTGTTGGAACATTGTATGACTAAAACCACATCAGGAACAGTTTTGTAACTGTATCTCTTGGTAATTCAGTTTTTAAAAAATTTAAAAAAAAAAAGCATAACCCAGGACTTCTTGGGCTTTATAAGAATTTTAACAGGGGGTAAGAAAAGTATCTCTAATTGTGAAATTTGAATAATCAGATTTTCTGAGGGGAACTAATTTTGCATGCAGTATCAACACTGGTTTAAATACATATACATGTGAGGTTATTCACTTCCCTTTGTTCACTCCTAATTAAAGGATAGTTCTTACCACTTTTTTTAAAATCAGAAGTCATTGACTCATTCAGATATTTATCTACCAATAAAATTACTGAAACAGAAAGCCTTATGATTAAAGATTTAGATGAAAATAAGCTTCACATGGCAAAGCAAGGGCTCACATGGTCTTTTCAAAGATTAAGTGAATTTGGAAACTAGCACAAAAAATCTGGGGCTGGAGCAATAGCACAGTGGGGAGGGCGTTTGCTTTGCACACAGCCGACCCGGATTCGATTCCCAGCATCCCATATGGTCCCCAAGCACTGCCAGGAGTAGTTCCTGAGTGCAGAGCCAGGAGTAACCCCTGAGCATTGCTGGGTGTGACCCAAAGAGAAAAAAAAAAAAAGAAAGAAATCTGTATTGAACACTCAACATATATTCTGCCCAGGGTATTCTATTATCTGGCCTGAATTTCCCAGATGCTTTCAGAACAACATTTGCAAAGAAGGAGATCTAGATAACAGATTAAATCAGTGACCCTAAACAGTTAAAAAAAATCCAGCCTGTCCTTATCCACCAAGGTTGTCTTCGAGAGTCACTGATGATAGTAAAACTGTGAATTGTACCAATCCCTACATGTACTGCCCAGTTTCCTATACAGACACACCCATGACAGAGTTTGATTTCTAAACTAGACACAGTATGGTATTTACAGTTATAATGATAAAATGAAAGATGTATAGTAACATATTGCAATGTTAATGTAGTCTATCTCTCTCTGAAAATATTTTACTCTATCATGTTATTTCCTGAGCATGATTGATGGAGGGTAACTGTGGAAGGGAAAACTGCAAGAAAGGAAGAACCACTTTAGAAGAACAATTTGAGAGGTAGAAGCCAATGGTAACATTTGACAAATCATTAAGTGACTGTCAATCACATGACCCATAGAGTAACTGTCCATCATGTAACTGCCAATCAACCATAACCTATAGTCTCGGTGATTGACAGTTGCATGTTTGTTAGTTACTCTATGGATGGGAAGATGCTGAGATATAGTAACCCACACCTGGACTGCTTACCGGGTGGTTGGGGCGACCTTTATTTTGGATTTATTTTAATTTATTATCTTTGGGCCACACTCAGTGGTGCTCAGGGTTTACTCCTATTTAAGGATCCATGTTAAGTACATATAACAACAACCCTCTGGAAGGAACCACAGTGAACTTTGGTGCTAAGTTGTGAGGATTCCCAGTCATTTGATATTCTCCTATTAGAGGTTTTTTATTCATTTAAAAAAATAAAAGCATCACCAATTTCCTATAGTTTACTAAAGTTTTGATTAGTTACAATTTTTTCTTCTCAAACTACATCAGAAAGAAACAGCAGCAAATGTTTATATTTTTTTCTAACTCCAAAATGATTCTTCTATGTTGAAAGCTTTCAAAAAATGTATTCTTAATTATAGACATCAAATTTTGTATGTATACGTAGTTTTTGTCCAATTAAAATATTCAATGTTAGAAAAAATAAGTAGGATTATATAAATTAAATTTCATAAGCACTCCAGCACAGAGCCAGAAAATGTCCCTGAGCACCATTAGGTGTGGCCCAAACAAACAAATAAACACACAGACAATTATGTAAGCACTATATTTAGTGCAAAAAAAATATTTCAAGGACTCTTTCTTACCTCAAGAATGGGACACATAATTTCTGCTGTGACATCACCATGATTCTTGCAGAATTTATAGAATGCCTCAAGGTAAGACTTAAAAAAAGAAGATCATAAAACAATAAAGTGAATGTGTTTTCCTTTCGGGAAGTCTACATAAAGTTAAACCTGATTTATTAAATGCTTTAATGGAAAGTGAAATATTTTATAATAAATCTGCTATTAACTTCCACACTGAAGCCTGCTATACAGCCTAAGAAAGAACTGCACCGAAAAACAAAATTGCACTTATCATACATTATAATTGCTTAGCAAGCACTTTCTTGCAAGGTTCTTGGATCATTTCACATAGTCGACCATTGATATTATAATAAAAATGCCAAAGTCTCTTGTGAGCTCAGCAAATAAGTCTAGATTTTGTCCTCTGCTGACATTTCATCTCTGTTAGGACTCATGAGGTCTACTTGGATAACTCAGAGCATAGTGGTTGCATTATTCAAAGCAGAGTCTAGGCTGTGGAATGAGACTACTTTGATCACAGTTCTGGAATATTCTAGCTAACAGACTCTGCCAAGTAAGTCTTATCTCTCCATGTCCCAGTTTTCTCAGCTGAACACTGAAGATAAATGGTAACTTTGCTGGATGAATTAAGTGGATGCCTCAAAATTGCACATAACAGTGTCTTCTATTTGGAATAACTCAAAGATGCTTTATTTGAGATGGAGTTTTCTAATAAAAATGAAACATCCCTGCAATTCAACACATTATTTTTGGGGCTACACCCGGCGATGCTCAGGGGTTACTTCTGGCTCTGAACTCAGGAATTACTCCTGGTGGTGCTCAGGGGACCATATGGAATGTCGAGGGTCGAACCCAGGTCGACCTCATGCAGGGCAAACACCCTACCCGCTGTACCATTGCTGTGGCCAATGCAATGCAATACTTTAAAGAGGACCCTATGTTTCATCATAAGATAGCATAAGAGTGTCTATTATTTCATTGTGCTGATAGTTCTCTTGTGTAATTCAGGAACTGTACAACAATTAAGAACAAAAAGATGTAGCACAGTACAAGACTCACTGTGCATAGTAACAACTTTAAAATGGAATAATATGATTCACCCTATTACCTGTCTACAGACATACCACCCAGGCATTTAATCCAAACATTTAATGGTTCAGACACCATGAATGCTCTGGATCAAAGAAAAGGATGTTATTTCCTCTCGGGAACTTATGGGTTGAGGAAAGGTGATATGTGTGAACTTAATTGAGAGACAAGCAGGGCTGTAGAGGCTATGTTCCAAGTAAGCACAGCTTCCTAATCGCAGCATTTAGCTAATAGACAAAACAACATATATAGGTATATTTTGATAATGGTGTTATTAGGTATTTGGGGAAAGTTACCTTGTATAATTTATTGCGCAGTAATTCAATATTCAATTCATCTAGAGTATTTTCAGACATACAGTCTTGAAAGAATGGGGCTGAAAATAGAAATAGAAATTATCATATAAATCAATTAAAACATGATAATAAGTTATAGGAAAGGTCTCCTGAAGGTACCAGTATGTCACCCATGCCTGACAAAGTTGTTCTGTGGTACCGTAACTCTTCATTGTACAGACACTAGGAAGAACTATTTACTAATCACTTTGTATGTAAAAGCCAGACACTACTTGCTAAATATACTTTAATTTATTAATCCTCACAAGACCTTGAAGTAATTTATTTTAATGCTGACTGTTCGGGATCGCACGCCTACCTCCCCTGGGCATTATCTCATATTTACTATTTGTGATGTGCCCAAACTTTGAGTTGCTCTGAAAGTGTATTTAGTTTACAGAATTCTAGTAGGGTTAAATCCAACCACTTTTAAAGTGAGGAGACAGTTAAACTGAACTTCTCCATGTCATCTTATAAGAACAGGCTGAGTCTGGCTTTTTACTCAAAAATGTTTAGTGCATCCTGTTTCTGTCATTTGATGCTCTCATGGCATGGGCCACTTAGAGAAAAATTGTTTTTCTTCCTCAAATTTGTTTCAAATGGCAATTCTTTTTGTTGTTGTTGTTTTATTTTTAGGGGCCCTATTGAGAGGTGCTTGGGGTTTACTCTTTGCTCTGCTCCCAGGGATCACTCCTGGCACTTGCGGGATGGTATGGAGTGTCAGCGAGCCAACCTGGGTCAGCTGTGTGCACGGCAAGAACTTTATCTCTGTACTGTCTCTCCTCGCCCCTAAATGCCAGTCAATGGAAAACTGGCCATTAACCAGATTTTCTTACGATCGTTTGCACAAAATTATTGCTCTACCGTTTGTAATACTTCAACTATTGTTCATACCAAATTAGAATAAAACTATTTATATCATCATTGTAGCACTGTCGTCTCGTTGTTCATCGATTTGCTCGAGTGGGCACCAGTAATATCTCCATTGTGAGACTTGTTGTTACTGTTTTGGCATATAGAATATGCTGCGGGTAGCTTGCCAGACTCTGCCATGCAGGCGAGATACTCTTGGTAGTTTGCCGGGCTCTCCGAGAGGGATGGAGGAATCAAACCCGGGTTGGCTGTGTACAAGGCAAACGCCCTACCCACTATGCTATTATTCCAGTCCCATGACATCATTGCTTCCGATAATTTGATAGACATTCTTAAACATTTGATAGAAAAATGGCATTCCTAAACTTCCTAATACTAAATACTTTCCATATCAACCTTATTTACACAGAAATAGAAACTAGAAGGTGATAGGATTAATCACAATAAAGTTCCATTTGAGATTTTTTTTTTTTAAATTGCATTCTATCACAGTGGGTAGGGTGTTTGCCTTGCACGAGACCGACCCGGGTTCAATTCCCAGTATCCCATATGGTCCCCTGAGCACCGCCAGGAGTAATTCCTGAGTGCAGAGTCAGGAGTAACCCCTGTGCATCGACGGGTGTGACCCCCCCCTGCAAAAAAAAAAGCAAAAAAAAATTGCATTGTACAAGTTGTTAAGTTCTAGTGGAAACTGTGGTGACTTTAAAGTTTGAGAGATGAAGCTTCTAGGGTTCCCAGGTCATCCTGGGCAGATTTTTCACCTGGATTAAAGAAAGGTAGGGCTGAAGTAGACGGTTTAAGGCCTTATTCAATCTAATAGTCATGTAGAATGCATCTGTGCACAAGGAGAAAGCTCTAGGCTGCATATGTATATCCTAATGACAGCTTTGTTTGTTTGTTTGTTTTGGGGGGGTCACATCCGGTAATGCACAAGGGTTTACTCCTGGCTCTGCACTCAGTAATTACTCCTGGAGGTGCTCGGGGACCATATGGGATGCTTGGAACCGAACCCACGACAGCCGCATGCAATGCCCTACCCTACCTGCTGTATTATCGATCCCACCCCAAATGATGGTTAATAACAGATAGAGGAGCTGTGAGTGTGTGCCTTCCTACCTAGTGGTGTCTCAACCAGGACAGCATGGAAGAGGTCAGAGGGTGTCTCTGCAATGTTGACCGCTTCCATTTCTATGAAGCGACCCAGAGGATGGCACTTCATCAGAATTTCTTTCACAGACTTCTTTTGCAATGCTCCGTTCATCAATAGAATCACGTTGTCTATCATATAACTGCACCTGGTATAAAAGAACATTCAATCATTTGGAAAACAACTGCATGAGAGAAAATAGCATCCCTGAAATTGAAAGGTATGTAGATTTGGACACATACTGTTTCAGCAGGGAAGAAAAGTTTCTCTCTCTCTTCTCTCTCTCTCTCTCTCTCTCTCTCTCTCCACACTTCCTTTTTTTTAAACTCTGGGGTTTCAGATATGTAGGTGAGACAGAATATCTGACTTTATAGGTAGGTGATAGGTTGAAAAAGCACTTTACTATTACAATTACCAATGAAAAATAAGTTAAACATTGGCTTGTGAGAACATGCAGAAGCTTTTCAAATGTGATGTTGTCTGGAGAACACATAAAATTGGTTTCTCATGTTGGGTTAGGGGTTTGAAAAGTTAAGAAACAGACAGCTTTATATCTTACCATTCACTCTCACTATTAAAAAATTAATGAATCTATGATGAAATTCATCACTGAGGATTCAAAAGATTGAAATATTTTAAGTGAAATAAAAATAATTAATATGAACATAATTATTTTTATTTCATTCAAAATATTTCAATCATGTTAAATAAATAATTAATATGAACATGGGCTGGAGCAATAGCACAGCAGTTGGGCGTTCGCCTTTCATGCAGCCAACCCGAGTTTGATTCCTCCGCCTCTTTCTGAGAGCCCAGCAAGCTACCAAGAGTATCGAGCCCGTGCGGCAGAGCCTGGCAAGCTCCCCGTGCGTATTGGATATGCCAAATATAGTAATAATAAGTCTCTCAATGAGAGATGTTACTGGTGCCTGCTCGAACAAATGGATGAGGAACGGGATGACAATATGAACATATTAAATACTTTATTAAAATTAATGACTGGAGTGACAGCACAGAGGGTAGGGCATTTGCCTTGCACATGGCTATTCAATCTTCGATTTCTCTGTTCCTCTCAGAGAGCCTGGCAAGCTACCGAGAGTATCCCACCCACACTGCAGAGCCTGGCAAGCTATCCATGGCATACTCGATATGCCAAAAACAGTAACAAGTCTCACAATGGTGACGTTACAGTGCCCGCTGGTGCCCTGCTGGTGCCTGCTCGAGCAAATTGATGAACAATGGGATGACAGTGCTACAGTGCTATTAAAATTAAGATATGCAATATACTTTTTCTCCTATAGAGCAGATGTAAAGGTTCTAGATTTCCCACTCCCCTTAAACCCTAAGATTTCAACAGATCCAGACTTTATGGGATTTCTTTCCTAATATAAATGGTACCCAGGACACAGGGGTGAAAGGACCCAGCTCATAGGCTGGGACTCACAAGTCTTTCAAAAAGATTGAAAAGAGACAAAGTTCCTTTCTTCACATAAAAAATGGTCCAAAGGA
Source organism: Sorex araneus (assembly GCF_027595985.1). Taxonomy (NCBI): domain Eukaryota; kingdom Metazoa; phylum Chordata; class Mammalia; order Eulipotyphla; family Soricidae; genus Sorex; species Sorex araneus. Next base: position 64,369,775 of record NC_073303.1, read on the forward strand.
AGAGCAGGGCCAAAAATAAATAAATAAATAAAATGTCTCAGGGTAAATGACAAGGAAGTGGACAAGCTTTGCAGGGGAAATTAGAGGATTGTGGTGGCATCAGAGCAAAGCCCTCCGCTAGCCTGGATCAGACTTACTGAGGTTCCATTCAGGCTGAAACCTACAGACCGACAGGGAGCTATGCAGGCAGAAGCAACTGAAAATTGGGGAGTGAGTGTTTCAAGGCAGCCAGAAAAGCCAGTGAGAAGGCCCAAGAAGATGTTCTTCTGCCTAGATTTGAGCACTGGAGTGGGGACCCAGGCTGAGGTCACGTGGTTCTTTCAGGGGAGAAATTTGAACATTAAGATACCGAATATGACTGAGAAGATACTAAATCCACTTAAGCAGAAGATACTGAATGCATTTAATGCATTGAAGCAGAAGAATGCGGTTTGAATCCTTAGTGGTTGATTTCATCATGGATTCATTTTTTTTTTAAATAGTGAGATTAAGTAGTAAGATCTAAAGTTGTCTGTTTCTTAACTTCTCAAACCCCCAGCCCAATGTGAGAAACTAATAATGCATTTAAGAACAATTATGGACTATGTAGATGAGATTAAAACAGAAGAGGAAGATCAATACTAATATAGTGAGATGCTTCCCAAATAACAAATTATTTAATCCTGCAAACACTATGATGGTAATCAGTATTTCTTATCTTATAGATGAGGAATCAGAGACATAACAAAATCCCACCCAAGCTGATACAATGAACAAATGAGGGATCAGGGTGATATGTATAGTACATTTGCCTTGCATGCAGCAGCCCTAAGTTGAATTCCTGGCATCCCATATGGTCCCCTGAATACTACCAGGAGCCATCCCTGAACACAGAGTCAGGGTTAACCCTTGAGCCTTGCTAGGTGTGACTCCAAAAAAAAAAAACCACGAAAGAGAGAGCTGAAAAATCAAATAGGCATTCTGTGGCTGAACTTTCTCTTTCACCCCCTCTTTTTAATTGAGGTATGGTAATGAAATTTGTCTCTTAGCTGAAATACCCAAAGGTTCTGCAATCAAGAGTTCCTTTGAGAAAATATTGTAAATGCTTCTGGTGGAGTTGTAGAAGGAAAAACAGAGAAAGCAGAAAAGCTGATGACTGCAATTAATAAGCAGGATTGGTAAGACAAGAGGTTTTGAAATAAAAAGAGTTCAAACCACAAATTGACCACAAAGAAAGGGAATCATCACTATATGGTGACTGAAGGACAAAGAAAGTTTTGATTTTCAGTGTTTGTGAATATATACAATTTGCAAACAAGAAACAAGCAAATATGTTGAAATGGTGATGGGAAAGAGGGAATAGACAGCAAATAAGAAGAGGGAATGGGCAGCTAATCGATACACTTAAATCCTCATGAATAAATGGTGATGGACTTCATCCCAATGCAGACTTGAGTAATAGTGGCTTTACTGGATAAAATTTAACCAAGAAACCTAGAAGCATTGTCACATGAGTCTGCCTGCGTGGTTTATCAACATCCTAAGCAAGGAGGAACTTTCAGGTAGAAAAGAAAGTCCCCTTCATTATGGAAGTTCTACAATCCATCCTGACAAAAATCCTATCTCAAGAAGTTTGGAATCAGCCAATTATTCCTTTATAAAAAGCACATGGTAATAAAGTTTCTTCATGTCTTAAACAACAGTACTAAATTTAGACATAATGGAATCTTAGAATCCTTTTTATCCCTTGAAAATGATATTCAAATGGAAGTGCTTATTTAACTGTCCCTTTATGGCTCACAAGCTCTTGCCTGAAGAAGGAATTACCAGCACTTAATAATCCTTAGTAGGTTCCTGACATTTAATTGTTCCTCACAGCACCCCCATAATGTAAAAGCTTATGAGCCGCCAACATTCTCAGTTTTGCAGAGAACTGTGAGGCCAGCGTTGATGAGCACCTGGTGTCAGTGCAATGAGTGTGAATTTAGCTCACATGTAAACCTTAAGCTCAGCATTACTGCAAACCTGGGCTCGATCCTTAGCACTGCCAGGAGTGATCCCTGAGTGCAGAGCCAGGAAGGAGTAAGCCCTGAGCATAGTGGACATGGCCCAACCCTTCCCTCCAAACAGAAACAGTCCCCCTTCTGAAAAAAAAAAAATCAAAACCAAAATATTAAAGCTCATGTAGAGTTTGCACATGTAGCTGTGTCAATGCAGATGTGTGTGCATATGTGTAATAAGCATTGTCATTCATGTTACAACATAGGTGATAGACTGCAGTGTTCGGGGGTTATCAGGATCGAATTGCTTTATTTCAATTCATTATTTAAGTGGCCCTACTTCTGACAGGGGTCAGTAACACCAATTCTTTGTGTTTCTTAGCAAGTAATGAGGGAACCCCAAGACTGATAGGGTCACGGTTCCTCTGTACCCCACTACACCCCTGTCACAGAGATCCATTGGGTATAGATTCATATTTGACTGTTGGAAGGGAAGGGGGATAGTACACCTAGGAGCTTTTATTTTTTCAGACTTTAATCTTTATAAACTTTCAGGTACATAGTCACCAGGAATGGAATTATTGCTAATATCATCGAGTAATTTTTGAGCTGAAAGACACTTATGTATTTGCCTGGTTGTATTTAATGACCAGGTATTTAATAAACCCTCGTATATAAGGAGACCTGGCTCCTACAGGCCAGGGGAGTTCGTATTCACAGGGAGACAGTTTTTCACCTGCTTTTCTCTGAACAAACATTCTCATTTTTAGCATTTTCTAAATACTTTATTCAAGAGTTCTGTAACTCTGAGAGGAAAACCTGTGAAAATCATGAAGTTCCTTAAAATTGCAGAGTAAATTATTCTTCACATTTCAAACACGTTGGGTTGTAAAAATAATGTTTTCAATGCCAACCCTTTCCGAGCCTTTCACGATGTGTTTCACTCAAACGTCATGATTCAATGCCGGGAAGACCCTGAAAATCATCACTTGCTGTCAGTGAAAGACTAAGGCTCACAGGTGTTAATACCTTGTCCAAACAGAGTTGCCCTAAAACCGAAATTCTGGTTCACTCTTAGATTTAGATAAAATCACTTGACTTGAAAGATATTTTTTTCCCTTTTTTTTTGGGAGCATTTTAGACCATGACTGTTTGTGTTCAAGGCTGACTCCTGGCTTTGTTCTCAAGGATAACTCCTTGTCATACTCAAGGACCATATGCGGTGACACGATTGAGGCAGGGTTGGCCATACGCAGGCAAGCACCTGACCCACTGTACTCTTACTCTGGTCCCATCAAGCTGAAAGATGTAAAAACCTCTTATTGGTCTTAGAGACATTTCCCATAGCTGGGAGCCTGCTTCATGAGCGGAGGGGAGAAGGCAGATGGAATAGAGAAGGGATCATTAAGAAAATGATGGCTGGAGGAACCAGTTGGGATGGGGGATATGTGTCGAAAGTTGATAATGGACCAAACACGATGACCTCTCAGTGTCTGTGTTGCAAGCCATAATGCCCAAAAGTAGAGAGAGAGTATGGGGAATATTGTCTGCCATGGAGGCAGGGGGAGGGTGGGAAATGGTGGGGGGGTATACCCAGGATATTGGTGGTGGGGATTGTGCACTGGTGGAGGGATGGGTGTTTGATTATTGTGAGATTGTAACCCAAACATGAAAGCTTGTAACTATCTCGCAATGATTCAATAAAATTTTAAAAATTTTAAAAAGACAGATATTCTTTATCCTAGATATTTTTTTCTCACAAACTTATTTAAGAATCCTGAAGGTAAATAAAACACATTTCCTATATGATGACTATCAAACTCTGAGCTGATATCCATTGTCAAATGATAACATAATCTAGACCCAAGAATTACAAGCTAAAGGAACTGTTTTATGGATAAAAGACTTAAATACTTGAATGTAATTACCAGTGCCTGAGAAATGACTGTCGTTCTCATTCACTAAGCACTCAGACATAAGAATGAAAATGGGAAGCTGGAACGAACAGGAGAAACAGTTCAGGCCTTTTCCAAGGACAAACCAACAAGATGGAGGACAAAAATAAAACCATGATAATTTCCACAAATCTTTACAAACCTCTCTCATCAGATCTGGGATTGGGCATACACACACACTCTTTAACCTTCTCCAAAACTGATGAGCAATATTGATGGATAATCAAGGTAAATGGAATAATGACAAAAATAATGAAAAAAGAAGTATGTGTTTTAGAACAATGCTTCAAAATTTCCTTCCTTCCTCCCTCCATTCTTCCTCCCTCCATTCTTCCTTCCATTCTTCCTTCCTTCCTTCCTTCCTTCCTTCCTTCCTTCCTTCCTTCCTTCCTTCCTTCCTTCCTTCCTTCCTTCCTTCCTTCCTTCCTTCCTTCCTTCCTTCCTTCCTTCCCTCCTTCCTCCCTCTCTCCCTTTCTTTTCCTCCCTCTCCCCTCCCTCCCTCCCCCCTTTCTCCCTCCCTCTCTCCCTTTCTTCTCTTCCTCCCTTTCTCCCTCCCTCCCCCCATTCTCCCTCCCTCTCTCCCTTCTCTTCCTCCCTTTCTCCCTCCCTCCCTCCCTCCCTCCCCTGTTTACTCCACACAGGGCTGAGGGTTTATTTAACACACGCTAAAAGGGTGGCTTTTGAAACTTAGACACTTGCACAAAGAAGCAGATAAGCTGCTGCTCAGAACATTAAAGACTTAATTGCTGCTGACAAAGCTTTTTTTCTCCAGGTGGTTAGATTCCACTCTAGTATGGAGATAGACATTATTATCTCCCAAAGCAAACACTATTTACAAGAGCTGCTCTGAAGTGGCCTGTGTTTATCTTAATGAAGGAGTCTCTTTATTTCCAGTGTCCTTGTGAGAGAATTTATGGATTAAGCTAAGAAGGCTTCATCCTGGGTAGAATCTCTCTTTATGGATTTAGCTGTCCCCACACTGGCACTGTCCTTGGTAGTGTCTTCTCAGCAGGCCCACCCAGTGGGACCTTTGTGCAGGAGAGGAATGTGCTTGAGACAAGCCAGAAAGCTGCAGGTTTGACTGTCACAGAACTGGGAATAAAGACGGCCAAGGCCGGCCGAGAGAGATGTATAGAGAACAGGGCACTTGCACTGCTTGCGGCAGACCCAGGTTCAATCCCCAGCACCACGTATGATCCCAGAAGCCTGCTAGGAGTGAGCCCTGTCCCAAGCACCCCTGGGTGTATCTCTCTACCCTCACCCCCAAGGGAAAAAAAAGGATGGAGGTCCTTGGTTTCTTTTTTTTTTCATATGAATTTCTTTATTTTAAAGAATCCCCACATTGTTTTCCATAGTAAATGCACCAATTTATATTTCTATCAACAATAGATAAAGAGTCCCTTCCCTCCACAGCCTCTTACATATGCTGATTTTCTGTCTTTTTTTAAAAAAAATTTTTATTAGAGAATCACTGTGATGTACAGTCACAAACTTATGAACTTTCGTGTTTGCATTTCAGTCATACAGTGATCATTTACCCATCCCTCCCACCAGTGCCCATTCTCCTCTACCAATGATCTGAGTATCCCTCTCACCACCCCCACCCCATCCTACCTCTGTGGCAGGGCATTCCCCTTTGTTCTCTCTCCTTTTGGGTGTTGTACTTTGCTATAGAGGTATTGAGTGGCCTTAATGTTCAGTCTATGGTCTACTTTCAGTTCGCATCTTCCAACCCGAATGGTTTCTTTTTTAGTATGTTAAAACTCTCTCGTGTCACCCTTTCAGGGAGAATAAGGTGGTTCCTGCCCATCTTTATGCTTTGGATTCTATTTCCCAGCAAAGCTCCTGCTGATTATCTCTTCGCTGAGCAAGTACAGCTCTTATACTCATGACTATACCCGTGGGTCCCAGACAGGCATGATTTACTGGACAGCAGTGAGTTGAGAGCCGTGACTATGTTGGTAAGCAATTTTCCAAACATGGAACTCAGCATAGGGCCGAATCGGGGATGGGGGTTCCAAACTGGAGCATAATTGGACTTTCTCTTCCCCTCAGGACACAGCGACAGACCAGGCATGGCGGGCGAGAAGGATGGCAGCGTTCCTAGGCTGGTCTGGCATGTAAGTGTCACCAGTTCTGTGGATCTGAGTCTCTGTGCAAAACTCTTAAGGAACAGAAAGGGGATGGCAAGGAACACCCAGGTAAGGACCTGAAGGGCAAAGGTACACACAGTCTCCTCACGGAAGGGGAGGGGCAAGGACACCAGCAATCCTGAGCACCTGGGGGGGGGGAGGGTTGGAAAGGCCCAAAAACACTAGCCACTGGATGCAGTGAATGATAGAAGATGAAATGCAACTGAAAGGGTTTGAGAAAATAAGTGAGAAAATAGATGAACATAGATCCCCTGCACCACCACCTGCTTCCCCCAACACAGACACACACACAGACACAGACACAGACACACACACACACAGACACAGACACACAGACACACAGACACACACACAGACACACACAGACACACACACAGACACACACATACAGACACACACACACACACACACACACACACACACACACACACACACACACACACACACACACACACACACACTGGTGCTCAGGGATCCAATCCAGACCTTTTTCCTGCGAGGCAAGGCAGACATCTGGCATATATTCTGACTCCTAGAGGATCCTTTTGGTTATTGTTTTATTTTGCTCTGTCTTAGGGTCACACCAGCAATGCTTAGTTAGGATGCTCAGTTAGGGCTAATTCCTGGCTCTACACTCAGAGATCCTTCTGGCAACCATCTGGGACAGAGCCCATTAGAGGATCCTTTCTAAGAAGCCTGGCCTCAAAGGACGAGAAGAGCAAAGAATCACAAGGTCACTGTGTCAATTAAATTACATCATGCATAAGAAAAGTGTTTGTAAATCCTAAAATGCTACTGTGGAAGGACTTAAATTTTTTTTTTAATTGAATCACCATAAGATACAGTTATAAAGCTTTCATGTTCGAGTTTCAGTCATGTAATGATTGCACACCCATCCCTCCACTAGTGCACATTTTCCACCACCAATATCCCCAGTTTACACCCCCATCCCAACCCTCCCCCTGCCTCTATGGCAGATAATATTCCCCATACTCTCTCTCTACGTTTGGATATTATGGTTTGCAATATAGATACTGAGAGGCTATTACATTTGGTCCTTTATCTACTTTCGGCACACATCTCCCATCACAAATGATCCCTCCAACCATCATCGACTTAGTGATCCCTTCTCTATCTCAGCTGCCTTCTCCCCCAGCTCATGAGGCAGGCTACCAACCATGGGGCAATATTCCTGGCCCTTGTGTCTACTGTCCTTGGGTGTCAGTCTCATATTTTGTTATTTTATATTTGTGGAAGGACTCTGGAGCAGATGAGCCTAATTCTAAACCCAAGTCTGTCACTTAAAAAAACAGTTTAACAAGAGATCTATTTCCCAGGCTTAAAATGGAACTTTTACTGGTTGTTGAATAGCTAGTGCAGGAATTAGTCATACATATGAGATTGCTAGCACAGTGTCTTTGACAAAGGAGAGTCATGTACTATAAGGTATTTTCTGTGAATCAGATTTTAGAGGAAGGGGAAACATATAACCATAAGCCACAAAAATGTTAATGTATAAAGACTTACAATATTTAGACTCTTTTATTAAGCCTGAAATCTTTGTAGTTTTGCAGTTTTACATTGAGCCGTTAGGATCTTCTCTAAGTTAACCTGGTGCTCTTAGAGGATAAGACGCTAGCACCTAGCTAATGCGGTGGGAACCAAGTGGTCATTATTTGGGAGGGAAAGGCTCTTAAAATCCTGTTCTGCACCTTCTAAGCTTAAAATTATCCTCATGTGGTGATTATTTAATCTGATGTTTCCTTTGAGATTGTCAAACTTCAAAACGGTTGATGTTCTTTCTTTGGGAATGTAACCAATAATCTTGAAACAAAGATGTTAACTAGGTGTCTTAAGTAATAACTGGTTTTAGATATATTTTAAAAGAAAAGAACCTCCAAATTCTTCCTTTGACCATGCACCATTCAGTAGTAAAAACAAAACAAACCTCTGGTGATTTCAACAATTTCAATAAAGCCACAAGCACTGTGACTAAATGGCGTCACCAGAGCCATTTCTTGATGATCAGTCGGATGGTTTCTTTCGACCTAAGAGATCTGGTCTGGTCTGATAGTCGTTGGAGAGGTAGTAGCAGACATAGTGGACTTGTCTTGCAGGTGACCGTGTCCTGTGAACCTGGTTCGAATGCCAGGTACCCTTGGCACAGAGCCGGGAGTAAATCCTGAGCGCTGCTGGGTATGAGCCCAAGACAAAGCAAACAAAAAAGAGAACTTGTCAACATCTTTTCATCCATAATACATCCTGTAGGGTCCTCAATAACCACAGTTGTTTCTAGATGGCCAGGACCAGGTGACACTTGCTTAGTCACACTTTTATGTATGGAAAATACAAGGGAAAGAACTAAAATGCATAATCAGGAATAATTCATGGAAAGAATTGAGGGTGTGTTTATGAAAAATATTTAATGTATTTTATAAACATCTTAAAAGGAGTCACTTTGGGCAGTGTTTGGGGGACACCGGGACTATGGTGTCCATTGGTATTTGGGGGGACCATGTGGTGCTGGAAATCAAATCCAGAGTCTAACACTGAAAGGCATGAGCTTTACCACTTGAAGCACATTTCTGTCCCCTATTTGGCACACTTTCATAAGTCATTATAGTTAGTGATATTTCTCAGCAAAAGTGCTCATCTACCTTAACGACCCCAATGGTTACTAATTATAACATGAACACAGTGGAAGTGTTTGTCAGTGTGTTAAATTTCACGTAAGAGTTGCCTCTGATGACACTAGTGACCATTTCTGTTCTATTCCATTTAGGACTCACCCCATATGCTTACATGGGGCAACCCTGTCATTTACTGGGACTGGTTAAACAGTTGAGACTTAGAAATCCCTATAAACATTATTTGTTCTTCCTGAAATTTGACAGTTGGGTTAAATTTCCTTGTTTTCCTGAAATCCTTTCCCCCTTTAAATAGGGGAAGTGAAAATTAAAAAACAATTTTAAAAAGCAATTAATTTTTGCTATCACACTCATTTTTTATTCTTGCAAAATAAAATGCTGAACAATTTCTCAGAAATCAGCATTGCCAATAATAGCACATTCTGGAACAAGAATGCTGATCACTATGCATTTCTCAAACCCTTAGTAACTGTGAAATCTTTAGAAAACTTCACTAGTTCTTAAAACTCCTTAAAATTCTATCTAACCCATCTGTTTGGATTTAAAATTTCTTAAACTTGTTTCCACATCTGTCTTTGTTCCTAGATATATAAAGCTTCCCTCCCCACCAATTGCTGAAAATTGAACTGCTTTCCTTTTCATAAGACCAATTCAAACTTATTTTTAAAAATGTGTCTGGCTACAAGTGATATTTTTTTCTCCTAAATTTTCACATTTATGTTTATCTTACAGAGAAATTAGTGTTTATCAGTAATATATAAGTAGCAGCAGTGGTAGATAGAAGAAACTTATTTTAAATATTAATCACTTATCAAATCCAGTAGTATTTGATCTGGATTCTGCTACTGATTCTGTCTCTACTCAAATTGGTCTTCTATATTAAGTCATTTTGCACATTCATTTCAAAAATTCTTATTTACAGATGATTTTTGCCACCTTTACTGATTATAAAGATCTTAGGTACAAGGACTTTGTTCAGTAAGTCCCATATTGCAGGTCAGAGCAGATGGTCTGACCATTCTTGCACAAAACAAGGACAAAATAATAATTTTCTCGCTCTGTGGAATGTATTGTCCTCTATGTTCTTACAGGTATAACTATGATCCCATCTATTAAATAAAAGTGAAAGTGATAAGTCACTACTTATCTTACCCCAAGCACCTTGTCTAGAGCTGCCTATTCTTTGCTTTCCTATGCTTTCTGCATTGAGGAGAATTAAAACATTAGAGATTGCTTCGATGTCTCTTAATCTCTAGTCAAGTATGTGAGTATTGAATCTTAATTTGTGGTACCCTAGAATACCAATGGAGTGATGTTCCTTTCCCATTAGATGGGTTCCTTATATTGGATGCCCAGTGCAGCCTCTTCAATAAACAGTCAAGAACAACGGTGAGTAGATCTCATCTGTGTGTTCATATTCTAGTCACCACAGACTCAAAGGATCTTATTTCTTCCCCAAAGCAAGTGGGAAACCAGACACACAGCTGAGAGAATAGGAGAAAACCAACACTTTTCTATGTTATTGTAGTATGAGAGAGAAATCTGCTAAGATCTGTCAAAATCTAAACCTGCACAACTCTTGACAAAGCAATTTCACTTCTGGAAACCTATATGAGGGATACACTGGCATAAGAAAGTAAAGACTTGGGGCTGGAGTGATAGCACAGTGGGTAGGGCGTTTGCCTTGCATGCGGCTGACCCGGGTTCAAATCCCAGCATCCCATATGGTCCCCTGAGCACCACCAGGGATGATTCCTGAGTGCATGAGCCAGGAGTGACCCCTGTGCATTGCTGGGTGTGACCCAAAAAGCAAAAAAAAAAAAAAAAGAAAGTAAAGGCTCATGGACTGTGATGTCTGCTACAGTATTACTTGATTGGGAGGTGATGGAGACTACACCCCCACAGCCAGTGATGCTCGGGGGCTACTCCAGGCTAGTGCTTAAGGGATGCTCAACCCTGGGCTTTCTGAATGCAAGACATGCACTTCGTCCACTCAGCTACATTCTTGGCTCCAGAATATTACTTCAACCAGCAAAGAAATAACTTATTTGGACAAAAGAGGAATGATTAATTAAATTATGTAAAATTAAATTATGTAATGCATACTACAATATATGACATATGCTTGAAATAAGCTAGACCTATATATACTTATGTAGAAAGCTTTTAAAGATTGCATCAAGACAATCCACTATCTCACTATTCACAATAGCCAGAATCTGGAGACAACCCAAGAGCTCAAGAACAGATGACTGGATAAGGAAGCCAAGGTACATCTATACAATGGAATACTACGCAGCAGCTGTTAGGAAGAATAAAATAATGAAATTTGCTTATAAATGGATGGACATAAGAAAGTATTATGCTGAGTGAAGTGAGTCAGAAGGAGAGGGACAGGTACAGAATGACTGCATACATTTGGGGGATATAGTATGAGACCAATATTCAAGGTCAGGGTAAACAGGGTCTAGGAAGACTGGTCCAATGTTGGAAGCTTGCCATAAGAGTGTGTGGGGGTAAAGGGATGGGTGTTGGAACATTATATGACTGAAATCTAATCATCAACAACTTTGTAAATGTGTATATCATTGTGATGCATTTAAAAAATAAATTAATTAAAAAGAATAAAGATAAGGCATATTGCAGTGTTGTCTCAGAGAAGTGACAACATATGAACACAAGTTATTATTATTAATGATGGAAATTTAATTAATATGGGTATGTGTTACAAAAAATCCCTAATAAATAAATGCTCTGAAATTCAGTTTGTAACCTCAAAAAATAAAAAGACAAACTGCTATAATGCATATATGAGCTTACTGCTCTAAAATAAATTATGCTTGTATAGCTGTATGCATATTTTGGGGCTGGAGTGATTGCACAGTGGGTAGGGTATTTGCCTTGCACACGGCCAACCCGGATTCGATACCAACGTCCCTCTTGGAGAGCCTGACAAGCTACCGAGAGTATCCTTCCTGCACGGCAGAGCCTGGCAAGCTACCCATGGCATATTCAATATGCCAAAAACAGTAACAACAAGTCTCACAATGGAAACATTACTGGTGCCCGCTCGAGCAAATCGATGAACAATGGGACAACAGTGCTACAGTGCTAAAGATAGATAACATTTGGAATAAAAACTGGGAAGATATACATGAAATTTATGATTGGCTACTTCTGGAATTGGGAAATATTTACCAAAGTATAGCTTTTACTTAATATTTGTTTGCTTATGTCTGAAAATAAATGGAAAAGCCATTAAATAATATTTGTGCCACCTCAATGAGTTATTAAGAAATTAAAAAACGTAATACATATAAAATAGTGATAAGTGCTGGCATGTGGTGAGCACTAAATACAATGTAATAAAAATGAACCATAAGATTCTTTTTAATCTAAATAAGATACAGTTAAATAAAATTAGGATAGTGGCTATTTGGATCAGTCCCAGGGCAGATTTCAACCTCTGCAGATTATGAAGCATATTTAAATCTCCTTTACCGAACCATTGTGAAAAGAGCCATGGAAGATTCTAGAGAACAGGTGAATAGACTCAATCATGCCCCCTGGTGGTTCAGTGATGCCTAGGAGGAGGGTTCATGTGCACCTCGGTCCAGATTGCAATATATATATTTAAAACAATTTCACTATTATAGTTGAAGCCACTCACTTAGAATAGTGCTAACGTGTTAACACTTATGGTTTTTAATGTACACAGCTAACCACCAAAGTGCCCAGACCCCCAACAATAGCACGAGAAATAGCAAAAGGCCTGGCCCCTGACTGGGACCCTACACACAGGGACCTGCGGTGGTGATGGTATCCCAGCCTCTCCACCCCTCACTAAGATCTTTCTTTTATGTTTCTTGGGTCACACCCAGCGATACTCAGGGGGTTATACCATGATCACCAGTAACTACCTGGTGGGGAGCAGCAAATGGGATGCTGGGGATCAAACCCGGGCCGATCGTGTGCAAGGCAAACGCCCTCCCCGCTGTTCTATCGCTCCAGCCCTCACTAACTTCCCTTACCCTGAAACAGGACCGTTGCTGATCCTGTGTGGCATCAGCGTCCCAGCTGCCAGTGTTTCTGCTCTCGTTGTCGGTTTGGTCTACAACGTTTTCATTCTCTTCTTTTACATAAACTTTCCTCACTTTTTTTTTGTTTTTTTGCTTTTGGGGTCACACCCAGTGATGCTCAGGGGCTACTCCTGGCTCTGCACTCAGGAATCACTCCTGGAGATGCTCAGGGACCACATGGGATGCCGAGGATTGAACTCCGGTCGGCTGTGTGCAAGGCAAACGCCCTCCCCCCTGGGCTATTGCTCCAGCCCGACCTTTCCTCATTTTCACAACTGAATCTATGTGTGCTCTAACATACACATAGAGGGAAGTACATTTTTGGGGAGCAGATGTAATGTGTGTGGGTATATTTATGTATTGCATATGAATGAACTTCAATAAGTCAGTGGCATGGTTATGCAACCATATAATTATACAGGGAGCCACACTTGTCTAATTCTCTGTTGTTGCTCTAAACATTCTTTCACTTTGCACAAGGTCTTGCAAAATATGTTGCTGGTCTTGTTTTCAAATTAAACGCATAATTTTATATTGTATATAACTGTTATTATTATAGATGTGGAAACCAAGGTTTTAAATGACTAAGAAATTTTTATTTTTTTAAGTCCCACAGTTAGTATATTGTAGATAATAACAAAGCCTATATTTAGTTTTTCTCTAATATTACATTCAAACATAAAGTTCCACTCTAGTAGTCAGTATATTGATAAAATAAATAAACATAATAAGCATAATTCTGTTCAAAATAGACTAAGTATTTCTATTTGCAGAATAGCACCAGTGTTATTTTTTAATTTACAAAACACCTGAGAAGTGCAAGCATCGAAAATCTTATCAGTAGCCATGTTGAGATATACTTTCTCTGCCTTGACTCCTCATCAGATCTTTGGATATAAATTTCTTTAAGATCGTGCGACACTGAAGATTTCAGAAAAATATTCTCTACTGTCTCCCCGTCTCTAAAGCAACAAAAAGATCTCAGAAGAGCTTACTGGTCCAGAAGTTAAATGTAACAAACCTGTAGTGATATGAAGTAGTCCTCCTCACGTTATTGGAAATGTAATTACAAAAATCAGAAACTTAGCAAATACTGCACAGACTTTAAGGTATGGATGACACAAAACTCAATTTATCTAGAAGCTTATGATTAACTACATGGAGAGCTGGTGATTTTTTAATGTTTAATTAAAATTTTTCTTTAAATTTTGTGAGCTATACTCAGCAGTGCTCAGGAGTTACTCCTGGCTCTATAAGAAGGAGTTGCCTGTGTCAGTGCTCCAGGGGACCCTGCAATGCTCTGGATCCAAGCTGGGCCTCCTGCATGACAAGGATGTGCTCAGGGCTGGAGAGATAGCACAGCAGGAAGGGTGTTTGCCTTGCACGTGGCGGACCTGGATTCGATACCCAGCATCCCTTATGCTCCCCCGAGCATTGCCAGGAGTAATTCCTGAGTGTAGATCCAGGAGTAACTCCTGAACATCGCTGGGTGTGACCCAAAAAGCAAAAACAAAAACAAGAATGTGCTCAGTCTGGTCAGCTACCTAGCTGGCCCCAATAAGTGATTTTTTAAAAAATTAGTTACACATTTTTTTCCACATGAGAAGAGGCTGATACAAGTGTAAAAAATTAAAATTTCATGACAAGGGTCATTATTGTATTTTAAAATTAGAGAAAAAGACTAAAAGAAATGTTGAATGCTGATGAGATTAATGGTATTTGTTTAGAAACATTTTTTGTATTTTACAGTCAACTATAATTCTTTTAATAAGAAATAAATAACCCAAACCACAACACCCAAAAGGAGAGAGAGAGCAAAAGGGAATGCCCTGCCACAGAGGCGAGGTGGGGTGGAGGGGACGGGATGGGGGTGGTGGGAGAGATGCTGGGACCATTGATGGTGGAAAATGGGCACTGGTGGAGAGATGGGTACTTGACCATTGTATGACTGAAATGCAAGCACGAAACTTTGTAAGTCTGTAACTGTTGCTCACAGTGATTCATTAATAAAAAAAAATAAAATAAATAAATAACCCAGAAGTTTAGTTCTTTTTTTTTTTTATTTGGGGGGAGGGTGATCAACACCAGCTATGCTTAGAGATCACTCCTGGTGGCGCTCAGGGCATCATCTGCAAATGTCGAGGATTGAACTAGGCTTGGTAGCATGAAAGCACCTCTATTCCTTTACTATCTCTCCAGCCCCCAAACCTGAATATTTAATCTGGCAATTTTTTTTTCTTCCCTTAGCTCAGAAGCACTAGGAATCAAGAATCATTGTCTGTTTTCATTCTCATGATAAAGATACTAGATTCCCTGGTTGCCCAGGTTCAATCCCTGGCACCCCAGATGGTCCCCCAAGCATCACCAGGAGTGATCTCTGGGCACAGAGCCAGAACTAAGCCCTGAGTCAGCCAGGCTTGGTCCCCAAACAAAACAAAAAATGAAACAAAACAAAACTGTTAAATACAAATGTTAATTCCAAATGTATTCCGATCAGTTCCCGTCTTCCTGACCTTCTTATTTCCAGTAACACTGTTGCCCAGTCGTCCCATTGTTCATCGATTTGCTTGAGCGGGCACCAGTAATGTCTCCACTGTGAGACTTGTTACTGTTTTTGGCATATTGAATACGCCACAGGTAGCTTGCCAGGATCTGTCTTGAGGGCGGGATACTCTTGGTAGCTTGCCAGGCTCTCCGAGAGGGACAGGGAATCGGGGAATCGAGCCTGGGTCTGCTGCGTGCAAGGCAAACGCCCTACCTGCTGTGCTATCACTCTAATCCCTTATTTCCAGTAAGCCTTTAAATTTAGAGTCCATATTTTCTCTATTTCAAGTTTCATCCCCGCAATACATCCTTCACAAAAATAACTGGTTCATATTTTTTAAATATACATCAGACAAATACCCTCACTTTTCAAGGCAGTTGAAAAGTAAAAACAAACAAAAATTGGAATGCAATCTGAGGTCATCGGATGTGGCCTTTTCATTACTTGGCAGAGAAGGATTATAGCACTCTGTCGCTAAGTATGAACCAGGAGATAAGCACGATAATAATAGTTTTCATTTATTTAACTAAGATCCTGTGTATAATAATCCTGAGAACTCTACCATGGAGATGCTGGATTACCTGAGGTCATATAGGCCCAGACGTGTACAATCACTCAGCCGTCTGCCTCTTCTAAGACCAGGCTATCCTTTCCTGATGGGGTGGGAACCACTAAGTCTGCATCATCACATGCATGCAAATTCTAACACTCTTTCTGAGAAGTTTATCTTTATTGACATCTCCAAATACAAAATCTCTTTATGCTTGACTAATACCCTACTTCTTCAATCTGATGTATAATTTAAATATGGCTTCAAATTCTACTTCCTCTGCAAAATCTTTTGAAATCAGAATTAGTTGCTCCACCTTTCACCTCTTCCCATGGAATGTCCAAGTTTCTATTCTAACTGGAGCTTAATTCTGTCTTATTTTTCCTGGCTTTGTGCTTACATCTGTTTTCTCCATCAGAATGTGAGCTCTTCATTCTCAGAATTATGCTGTTTGGCTTTTGTTAGTTTAAGGGTCATACTCGGCTGTGCTCAGGGGATTCCCAGATCCGAGCTCAGGGATCACTCTTGGCAGTACTCATGGGGACCAGGTACAGTGCCAGGGATGAAAATTTGGTAAGATAAGGGATAGAGAAGAGACCAATGTGACAAGAGTAGGTGGAAATGATCACTCTGGACAAGAACTGAGTATTGAAAGTAGTTAAAGTGACATACATGATAGCCTTTCAGTATCTGTATTGCAAACCATAATGCCCAAAAGAAAAGAGAGAGAGAGAAGAGTGGGGAGAGAGAGAGAGAGAAGAGAGAGAAGTAAAGTGCCTGCCATAGAGGTGTGTGTGTGTGTGTGTGTGTGTGTATTGGGGGGGGATTGGTAGGGAGACTGGGGTCATTGTTGGTGGGAAATGTATACTGGTGAAGGGACTGATGTTGGGGGGAAAAAAATACCCGAAGCCCAAAAAATTGGATCAGCTACATGCAAGGGAAGTACCTTACCCTCTGTACTATCTCTCCAGCCCCAGCTATTTGGTTTTTGACTAACAAGTAATGAGGTAACCAGCTTAGTTGACTTGCTAAAGTCTTTCCTACTTGTAGTATTAAAATACCTGCATCTAAGCTCTTACTGCAAACTAACATGTGTAAGTCCCCTAATGTACAACACAGTGGCCTTCGTTGGTCTACACTGCACAACCATGTAGCAGAAAGCTCGTAACACTTCACTAAGATAGGTGGGGACTTTGATTAGCTTTTATGAGGAAATCTTCAATAAGTTCTCCAGAGTACTGCCCCTAGGCTCTGATTCGTGCTTGATCTTACTATGTAAATACTGAAGATTGTATTTCCTTGGATAACCTACGTTAAGGAAATTTAAAGTCCCTGGGGTAATATATTTTGAACATTGAAAGGTTATTTTTTAAATCAGCTAACCTCAAAAGAAAGGAGATTTTGAAATGCTGCTGGAAAGTGTTGAATTGAAGACAAGAAAAATAAAACCACGGGGCTATCTTCACTAGTGTCTTCTAAAATGCTACTAGATTCATTCTTCTGCTCCACACAATTGTGTATAATTACAGTATACAAAATCTCCAGATCTTCCTGTTATTAAGCATTTAAAAATATCTATCCTAGATTTTCAAAACAAGTTTCGCATATACAGTAATTATGTCACCAAAATGTGCAATACCCAGCTTGTGTTTATTGTATCAACCTAAATTTAGAGTATATATGTTTATAGGGTAGGTTTGCTGCCTTAGGGTTGATTTACTCATTTCTGTCACTTTAGCGAGGTATTTCCTAATAGGATAAGAAGTTAATTCTACGTGGGAGAAGTTCATCATGCTGAGATGCATACCTGATTCAAAAATGTTCTTGAAGA
Source organism: Sorex araneus (assembly GCF_027595985.1). NCBI lineage: Eukaryota > Metazoa > Chordata > Mammalia > Eulipotyphla > Soricidae > Sorex > Sorex araneus. The sequence goes on from NC_073303.1 coordinate 64,387,515, forward strand.
GCAACAAGAATAATAGTTCCAAGGGGTGGAACACTTCCCACACTGTGCCTCTTTTGTTAAAATGCTGCACCTTGAGATCTATAGAGAGCCATTGGATGCTAGCAAGCCACCACAGGTGGGATAAGCAATGAATTGATTCAGAAGGCCTAGATTTTGGTCCAGTTGAACTTCCTGCTCTCTTGTATAATAGCTGTGGAGAGAAACTTTGGAGAATGGTTGTGAAAGTTGACTTCCAAGTGGAAAAGTTGCAGGACCATGATAGGCACTTTGATGCAAAGACGTTTATCAGGGAAGTCTGGCTTTGTCCCGGACATAGACAGGCTGCCCAAAGCCAACTTGATCAGAATCTCCCAGGCAAGCATCAGGAATACACTGATTTTCCAAATGGCACCTGCGCATTTCTCATTTGCTTTTGCCTTTTTGGGTGGTGTATGGGGAGGCGCCCAAGTGAGTCTCAGGAAGTCAGGGGGTTCTACTAGAGGTTCTCAGCCAAACCGACCAGATGTTCCAGCAAGGACTAGAAGATGCGACACTGCTCAGGCCCCACAGTGCTCGGGGCTCCAGTCACACTTGGCAGTGCTTGGGGCCTCTAGAGTTGCCTAGGCTTAGGGGACCACAAGGTACCAGAAATTGTATCCAGTGGGTGCCAGGTATTTGCCTAATGACTGTTTCCCAAGCCCTACTTTTACCTTATAATAAACTAGTGTGACTTTGCAAGAGTTTTAGTTAGTTTCCTTCCCAGCCTGTTAATAATACTCTACCTTTAGAAGATTCATTCTTTTTAAAATTTCTTTTTTTGGGGGGTCACACACAGAGGTGCTCAGAGCTTACTCCTGGCTCTGAACTCAAGGATCACTTCTGTAGGTGCAGGGGGGGACCATTTGGGGTACTGGGGATTGAACCCATGTTAGCTGGGTTCGAAGCAAATGGCCTACTTGCTATACTATCACTCCTGTCTGTCATTTATTTCTTTTTTTTTTTTTCTGTTTGCCTGTTTGTTTGCTTTGTTTCTTTTTGTTTGTTTCCTTTTGGGGACCATACCCAGCCATGGTCAAAGATGACTCCTGTGTTTTCTCCAGATGGAATTCCAGTGAACTGAGCTTCTACTAACATGGCTCCGGTATGTGGGGACCAAGACTATCTCTCCAAGACGCACGGCCGCTTATGCAGCTGTGCAACCTTTTCTGATATACAAAAAAAAAAAAAAAAAAAACATTCAGGAGCTGCTCCTTTGTCCCTGAATGGCCACGATCCCAGAGGCACACAAACCAATCTCCGAATGCGGCTGCTGGCAGAAATGATCCTGGACTGTGAACCAAGCTACGGCCCCGTGCAGCCCCTGGAGGGGAAGGGTTTTTGTCCTTCGGCCTTTTCCCCTTTGTGGCAGCATGGTGACTGCCACCTTTCAGAGCCAATTGGACAGAGAAGGAGGAGCTTGCAGTGATGGGGTGTGTGGGAAATCTCACCATGGGGGGGGTGGAGCCGGCCCTGCCCTCTGCCCAACGGGACCCCGAGTGGCCACCCACGAATGGCTCCTCCGCTCCTAAACATCCATGATCCCCGAGGCACACAAACAAATCTCAGGATTCAGCGGCTGCTGGCAGAAATACCTCTGGACTTAATTACTAAAATACCAGAATTGCAAAACTGCGTGGCCGATATCTCGGCCATGCGACATCATATGCTCTTCATTATCAGCAATAGAAAACAAATGATTTAACGATGCCTTTTCAGCAAGTTTGATTGTTGGAGGAATATTCCAAATAATGATAGTGGGTTTTCTGTTGGAAACTGAATGTAAACAAAGCAAAGAGAGACTAAAGTGAAAATCATCTGCCACACAAGCAGAGTTGGAGGTGGGGGGGATACTGGGGTTCTTGGTGGTGGAACATGTGCACAGGTGAAGTGATGTGTGTTTGATTATTGTATGGCTGAGACTTAAACCTGAAAGCTTGTAACTGTTCTCATGGTGATTCAAGAAAAAAAAAAAAAGTTCAAAAAAAAAAATGACTCCTGGCTCTGTGCTTAGCGATCACTCCGGAGGTGCTCAGGGGTACCGGAGATCACACCTGGGTCCAGTGCACACAAGGCCTGCCCCTTATCCACTATGCTATCTCCCCAGCTCTAAATGGTTACCTTTTGTTTAGTTCTGGGTTGGTTTGGGTGACACACATGCTGGTATCAGAGTCACTTCAGTGCTGTGTTTAGGTTCACTCCTGGCAATGTTCTGAGGACCTCGTGGTGTGGGGGATGAAACCCGGGGCTTGTACAGCCAAGGCATCTACTTAACTCTAGAGCTATCTCCCCAGTCCTGCGGTGTATGTGTGTGGTTGGGGTGGGAGTGGCGGGTGACTACTATAGATACAGCCCTTTGAGCCATCACTCTGGGCTCTGGCCTTTAAGTTTCTGAATTTACAGTCCTCTCATATCAGCAACAACAAAAAAATGTCGAGTAAAAAAAATAGATAAAGGTATTTAGTCAGAGAGCAAATATATATGACAAATCTTAAATGATGTTGAGTCTTGAAGATAAACTACAGTAGATATAAAATTTTTAACCTTTCAGATTGGCATAACAACATTGAGAATAACAGAAAATATTCGAAAATGGTGAGTTGAATGCTTGTACTACTTTTGCTAAGTTCAATTTAGGATAAATTTCCAAAATTATAAAGGACATTCTTTTGATTCATTACTTTCCAGTGCTAGAATTGTATTTTGAAAATAATTTATGAGCTATACAGTAAAAAGCTATTTTTAATGAGAAAATTAGATATCACATATATTTTTAAATGAGAAAAAAATTCCATAACCTTTTCATGAGAAAAAAATAGAAGTGTGATAATAGGAGTTTGATTTAATTTGTATCCATTGGAAATGTGGGGTAGAATGGGTTGAGTGTCAATATACATAGAAAATGCAACATTTTTCCAGAAAAACATAAAAAAAACCAAGAAGTAGTTGCTTTGAGGGAGAGTAATAGAGTAGGTAGAAGGATATATGTGGAACAAAGGAACAAATTTATATATATATATAAATATATATAAACTGGAACCTAGCTACAGCCATGCTGGAGGCCCCTCTCCACACGTTCGGACAGGCCTCATGCATGAACGTACCGGCAGAGGAACCCAGGTGTGTGTAACTCCATCAAAGGCCAACATCCAGAGACTTAAAAGCGAGCTCCCAGAAGTGATATCTTGTAGCCTACTTCTCCCTCTGAGAGAAAATGGCAAGCTTCTGAGAGTTTCCTACCCACATGGGACAGCCTTGCAAGCTTCCCATGGTGTATTCCTGTGCAAAATCCAGTAACAAGCTGGATCTCATTCCCCTGACCCTGAAGAGCCCCCAGTGCAACATCGTTAGGAGGACTGAGTCAAGATAGACTTCTAAGATCTCAGGGAAAGGACAAAATGAGATGTTACTGAGCCCGCCCGAGAAATCAATGACTAATGGGATTTTGTGATTCATGATATATAATTTATATATATTTATAGATATAATTTATATATATAATTTTTTGTTTTGGAGCCACACCCAGTGGTGCTCAGGGCTGACTCCTGACTCCGGGCTCAGGGGTCTCTCCTGCAGACTTGGGGGGCCTTTAGGGATGCAACTCGAATCAAGTTTGCTGTGTGCAAGACAAGCACCATATCACTCTAGTATATCTTTGGCCAAAACACATATATTTTATGTTAAATCTTTGTTCTGTTACATATAAAGACATATAATTTATGTTAAATATTCATAATGCTGAATATTATATCTGAAGTGTATACAGGTAAGAGGTCATCAACCGCAGACATTTATTCACACGTACACGTCAGGAAAACTGGTGAGTCCATTGTAAGCACAGGATAGAATTTAGCTAAATTAATACAAACCAAATTTACTCATTGGGTAGAAATTCAATGATATTTTTAGACTAACAGGCTTTAAATTGAAAGATTGGGACACTCATGATAGAGATGGATAAAAATTTAAAAAAACACATGCGACTGGAAAGAAGGCCAGTTAAACTATTACAAGAGGAAACCATGAAAAAGTAGATGTAGGCTTAAGAACAATCTGTAATATTTTAACTTAATTTTGCGATCCAAAAATGTCACATATTTGCCTTCAGTCCAACAGTTGGAATATTTTAAGCATTAGCTCCAGTTAACATGTTTTAAAATGAAAACAGAATAGAGAAGGGATCAGTAAGACAATGATAGTTGGAAATGATCACTCTTAACAAGAACTGAGTGCTGAAAGCAGATCAAAGGATATACCTGACAATCTTTCAGTACCTGTATTGCAAATCATAGTAACCCATATCGTAATAAACCCAATTATGAATAACCTTGTAACTTTGTGTCTCACATGATTCAATTAAAAAAATAAGATAAAATAAAATAAAAACAGAAAGTACTGCTTTGTAAGAGGTTACCAACACCTGTAAAAACTCATATATAAATAATGAAAACTATTTTCAAATAGTAAAATTAGGATGTTAGGTTTCCTATTAGTAGTTTACTATTTGTAGTTGCTAAGATTTGAATGTATTTAAAGTTGCAAACAATAGAAGTCTTAATGTTCCACTTTAATTGTAAGGGGATATTTGTATAAAAACATTGGGGACTTCTAGTTACCACTTACGTCATATAGTTGAAAAATGTGCTCAGGGGCTCCAGAGAATGATTCCGTAAATATTCAAATTCCATGCAAAGTTTTTTCCTCATCTCAGTGTCAATTTTGGAAACAGTAAGAGGATTCGTTTGATTAGACAAGAAGTTGCCATAATCAGTGGTCTGGAGGTGAATTTTCAGATCTGAAATTAAATGAAAACCAAATAAGGTTAATATTTGAATATGTATGAATCCCCTTTGCAACATTAAATTCAGAGTAACTTAAAAGAATTCTGTTAAATTCAAGAATTTAGTAGCACATACAAATTTTACTATCTGAATATTTTATATGTGTTTATTTAAATTACTTTATTCAGCTGAAGAGGACGTTAATAACGACCTAGCCCAGAAATGATAATCAGGTTTTACATATTTCAATCAGTTGGAAAAAAGTGCTTGGAAAGCTGCTAAGTAGGAAAATAAAACTCCATCTTAGCTTAATGAAAAAGGGAATTTTACTCCTAATATTTACCATGGGTATTGGTGATGGAATGGACAGCAACAATATCCCTTTATGCCAGATGAAAATAAATTAAGTCTTAGGTTGAATTAAACTGAAGATTGGAGCTATATAGTAAAGTCCCAAGGGATGAGTTCTCTGACTTTTTAAAATCTAATATTATTTCCACTGTTTACGCCACGGAGCCTGCCTTTATTTATTTATTTATTTATTTATTTATTTATTTATTTATTTATTTATTGGCTTTTTGGGTCACACCCAGCGATGCTCAGGGGTTACTCCTGGCTTTAGCACTCAGAAATCACTCCTGGTGGTGCTTGGGGGAATCATACAGGATGCTGGGAATCGAACCCGGGTCGGCCCCTTGCAAGACAAATGCCCTACCTGCTGTATTATTGTTTCAGCCCCACAAAGCCTTTTTTAAGATTTATTTTATAAACCATTGTTACTGAGATACTGGATAAACAATACTGTTGCTGATACTTTTCATGCACACATCATTCCACAAGTACCATCACAGGGGCGGAGCAGCAGGACGGTCAGGAAAGAACTGTACCATGGCCTGGTTTTGAGGTGCAGGTCGGCGTGGAGGCTGCGAGGAGCCAAGCAGAAGGGAGGGGCTCTGCCTCCAATCCGGGATTAAGCCCAGTGACGTCAGCAGGCAGCACACCTCACCTGCATTGACAGAGCGGCAAGGCAGCTCACGCTGCGCTGGGTCCTTTTGATTCCAGTGTCGTGGATTATGGAAACTCCTCAAAAAACTAGGAACTAATCTTCCATATGACCCAGAAATTCCATGTCTTGCCGTTTACACCAAGGGCCTAAAAACTCTATTCAAAAAACACATCTGTACTCCTATGTTCATTACAGCACTCTGCACAGTAGCCCAAATCTGAGACCAACCCCAGTGTCCAAGAACGAATGACTGGATTAAAGAAACTACTACATAGTTGTGATGGAATATTACTCAGCTAGAAGAATAGATGAAATCATGTGATTTGTTATTCAGCGGATGGATCTGTAGAGGATCATGTGGAGTGAAGTTAGTCAGGAGAGAGAGGGACAGATACCGAATGATCTCCCTCACGGGTGGTATATAAAGAAACAGCAAGGAAACAAGGAAGACCAAAGGCAACAGAAACGGATCCTCTGGTCTTTAATAGAAAGCACATCGCTGTAGTGGGGTGCGGGAGCACCTGGATAACGGTGGAGGCTGTGGTGTTGGAACGTTTTATGCATGAAACCCTGACATCAGCAATATTGTAAAGCACAGTGCCTAAAATAAAATGTATAAGATAAATACAATAAAAATTTAAATTGGAAAATAAAGTACAGAAAAAGGGGAAAACAACCAAAGATCAGAGATATTAGTAAACTGCTCCAGATGACATTCACAAACTGTGATTCAAAGCCAAGTAATCTGATTCCAAAGCCACTTCCAATCAGTATTTTATTACCAGTCAATTGAATTAGATTGCAATGATTCTGTAATCCTATCAGGTAAAATTAGTTGATCTCATTCATCTCATTTCAAATTATGTTGACAGTTATTCTAGCTTACACCTATTACAGGGAATTATATAGTCTTCAGAACGTTAACTCCATAAGACTGTCCTTTCTCTTTTATCTGTGGTTCATTGTATAGCATTCAACATTTAAGTGTTATTGAATTATCAGGAATGTGTCTGGCACCCCCTAGCATGCAACCAGAGCAAAGACAGCATTCTGGAACTTTCATTCAAACATTTATTAAGCATCTATTATGCACCTCTAACCACAGAAGATCAAAAGGTGGACAAGGCATATTTCTTGTTCTCAAGGAAACTCAAAAATCTGGTTGGGAGAAGAGGTACCACAAATACATGATCCACGTACATAATAACATTCTGAGTTCAGTGATAGAGGGAAGAACATGATTTATAAAGAACTTAGAAAATGAAAGATATGTTAGGATGAGGCAGCAAAACAGAGCCTGAGAAATTTTCCTGGAGAAATTGAACAAAGAGAAGACTCAGTGGAATGTGATGGTGGGAGAAAGTCATTCTATGGATTAATACATGTATGGAAAGTACAAAAGCTCAAAGCAATTCAGTATATCTCTGATAGCTGGATCTGCAATTGGACACAATGTAATTGTGAGTGGTTCAGATCGCATAAGTAGCTAAGATTCTGTGAACAGTCATTCTTAGTACCTGGTGTAGATTATGCATAGAAAATGATCTTTATCTGAACATGGAATCTATTTGCTCAATTACTAGCTAAGTTAATTTTATTTTTCTCACTGTAAGTTTACTCAACTTCTTTGCTCTTTGAATGTAGAAATTGTGTCTCTAGCAAGTAGATCCAACTTGCTTACGTTTGCTTACTTCTTTCATATTTTATTTAGCTAAGTTAATTTCAAAATACATTTTACTCTCTCTTACTTGAATTTTATTTTGACAGTTGAAATTTTACATAATTTTGACAGTTTTCATTCTCAGCAAAAAAGAGTATTTTCCAACAGGAGTGACACAAATGATATTTCTTTCAAAATATCAGAGATACTTTGTTCATGTGACATATGCTTCTTTTCAACCAAACAACCTCCAAACCTTCCTCTTACTTAGTAAGATCCTGAGATGAAATGTGTCAAGTGTTTCAAACCCTAAACGAATCTTGAAACACTTTAGTTGGTGCTGAGACAACAGAGACAGCAGGAACCTCGCTTCCTTCCCGGGCTCCAGAATAGTGCCGAGGGATACTTGCATTGCTACAGTTCATGAAAATCTTAGGGTCTGAAATGTTTGCTCTGAGATGCTACATGGATGATAAAAGCAAGAAAGCTTAGAATTTTTTCCTTTTCAAATGCAATCGCATAAATTTTCTTTGCAATTCCCTAATGTCTTTCAAAATAGATATGTGGTAAAAAAGAACTTTGTGGTCAAATAAGTTTGGAATAAACAGACTTATTAACAGAGGGAACTAAACGTCTTTGCTGCATTTCTCTACGTGACTTCTTTGGAATGAGCATGGTACAGATCCTCTGAGTCACTACAAAACAGCAGAGCCTCCCACAGTGCACAATTTGGAAAATAACACTGCTTTTATTTTTCTCTCATTTGTTTTGGTTTTGGGCCACATACATAGGGATCACTCCCGCTGGGGATTGTGGGAACCATTTGGGCTTCTGGGAATAAAGCCGGGTCAGCTACCTGCAAGGCAAGGGCTAACCCATTATACTATCTCTCCGACCCTAACTTGCTTTATAAATTAGGGAAATCTTGTGGCAAGTGGCATTTTTTAAAAATAAATTTCAATGAGGAAAATGTCATATTTTCTAAACTGAGATAATTATCAACTGAATCAATTTTATAGGTCCCTGTGAGAAATAAAAATAAAAGGAATAAATTGGGGTTATAACAACAAAAATCAGCGAATATCCTACAGAGTAGCATATACATATATATGCCTTCGTGGAAGTATCAGGGTCATAAGGTAAAAATGTCCATCCTGGGATTGCAATTCTGATTTCTGGTCACTGATCTCATTTGACTCATGAGACAGGACAATGATTGGAGACACCATGGTTATTTTTTTCTCTGTTACTGTATTGGTGGGTAATTTTTAGGAAATGAACAGGGTTTTAATTTCCCCCTTCTTTTTGTGCAAGATTCTTATTGTGGGTCTCTTTAAGAATCTATTCCACCATTCCAGTTTGAGCCCCAAAGCATCCCAGTGGTCTTGGAAGGTGTTATCCCATGGGTTCTCCCTCCTTTTAGTTCATACTTTGCCGAATCACGTTCTTGCCTACGAAGGGGATTTGAATCTGCACTTTCCAACTGTGTGTGACTGATTGCTTAGGGGACCATGTGGGCTGAGGTTTGAACTGGGATCTGCTGCCTGAGAGACAATCACCTTAATCCTTGTACTATCTCTTGGTCCCATTGTGTAGGATTAAACAAGATGATGTGATACAGGTATAGAGTGAACATATATATCTAGTACATAATATTCTTTCTCTCTTTTTACATGCATCTACTTTCATAATAATTGTTTTCTTTTGGGGTCACACCCGGCGGTGCTCAGGGGTTACTCCTGGCTCTGCATTCAGGAATTACTCCTGGGATGTTGGGGATCAAACCCAGGTTGGCTTAGTGCAAGGCAGATGCCCTACCCACTGTACTATAACTCCAGTCCACTATTTTCACACTGATTTGATTGAACTGGTTAACGTTTTTCTTAACTTTTTAACTTTTATTTTTCTTTTTGGATCATACCCAACTATGCTCAGGGGTTACTCCTGGTTCTGCACTCGGGAATTGCACATAGTAGTGCTTGGGGGACCATATAGGATGCCAGTGTTTGAACTCGGGTTAGCCACATGCAAGGCAGACACCTACCCACTGTACTATTGTTCCAGCCTCTGGTTAACATTTTTATTCTCAATAAATATATTAGCATCTACCATTCAATCTTAGAGTCATCATGTAAAACCAGATGCAGCTTCCCAGCTTTTGCTTATCTCATTATTTTAGTGATGATATTTCAAATCCTCTTTGGTTCTTTATTATTCTAAATCCCATTCATTCTTCCTCAATAGTTTATCTTGCCTTCTACTCTAAATAATCCTGATTAGGAGGACCATTCAAGGGGCTAGGGATGTAGCTCATTAGAACAACACTTATATATGTGAGGGCCTGAGTTCAATCTCTGGCACCATAAACACACAAAATAGAATGACTATCCAGTACCTGTGCCAATCTTATTTCTGTTGCTGTTACTCATTTGGACACAGTACTGGGGATCCCCATGGCAATGCCAGGCTGGAGCTCTGAGCTGAGCCTCATTTACACAAAGCAGGTGCTCCACCACTGAGCCACAGGCCCAGACTTCCTCTTAGCAATCTCTTAATCAATTCTCCCCAAATTAAGTTCTTCTTGTGAACTCTACTTCAAAGTTATCTTTCTTTTTTGGGGTGATTGTGTAATATGCCAGGCCTGGCAGTGTACATGGCTTATTCCTTGCTCTGTAATCAGGGATTATTCCTGTTGGTGCTTGGGGCATCATATGCAGTGCTGGGTATCTAACTTTGGTTGGCTGCATGCAGAGTAAGCACCTTAAGCTGTATATATACTCTCTCTCTCTCTCTCTCACACACACACAAACACATTTATCCTTTCTGAAAATTTTATTGGGTCTGAAAATAATTTTTTTTCTTTTTGGGTCACACCTGGCAATGCACAGGGGTTACTCCTGGCTCTGCACTCAGGAATTACTCCTGGCAGTGCTCAGGGGACCATATGGGATGCTGGGGATCGAACCTGGGTCAGCCGCGTGCAAGGCAAACGCCCTACCCGCTGTGCTATCACTCCGGCCCCCTGAAAATAATTTTATCAGTAGTTTGAGTCACTGAAAGTTTTAGGCAGATTGCACTGTTGGGGAAAAGTAAACTTCACTAGTTTTTGTAAGAATATTGTCTGGGGGGCTGGAGCAATAGCACAGCGGGTAGGGCGTTTGCCTTGCACGCGGCCGACCTGGGTTCGAATCCCAGCATCCCATATGGTCCCCTGAGCACCGCCAGGGGTGATTCCTGAGTGCATGAGCCAGGAGTGACCCCTGTGCATTGCCGGGTGTAACCCAAAAAGCAAAAAAAAAAAAAAAAAAAAAAAAAGAATATTGTCTGGTTACATCTTTATAAAAAACAGTACTGAAAAATCTCTAAGAATTGAGCTCCCGTAAGACCCAACAATTTTAGCTCTTGGCATCTACCCAAGAGTGAAAAAATGGTAATTTTAAAGGATATTTGCATCACTATTGACAATAGTCAAGATCTGGGGAAAAATAAGTGCCTAAGAACACATAACTGGGTAAAGAAGCTGTGGGATGCACACACAACAGTTATAAGAAATATATAATTTGCGGCTACATGAATGGAGCTAGAAGGTGGCATGCTGAGGTTAGTGAATCAGAGTGAGAGAGAGAGAGAGAGAGAGGAGAGGGCCAAGCACAAGATGATCTCTTGTCTGTGGGATACAAAGAAACACAGTATAGAAATAAAAAGTGGCAAATAATAACAAACCCTGAGAATGGTGCTACAGAAGTGAGTTTACCAGGATGCAGGTGGCAGGGTGGGCAGAGACCCGGAGATGTGGATGCGGGATGTTGACACTCTGGTGGCAGGAGTGATGTTGGAAGATCATTGCGTGAAACTATTAGTGATGGTACTATTAGTCACAGTGTCTACATAATGATGAGATAAGAGGGTAAGAAGGCTAAAATAGGATATTAGAGATAAACCAATAAGAAAAACCTTCCTAGCCAGGGAGACGGTTCGAAGGGATGGAGTGTATTCCTTATGTGGACCAGGCCCTGGTACCATCAAAGAAAGGGGTGGTACACATGAAGCTGGCAGGTCTACATCCCAGGATGGGCATCACTAGAGAAGGTCTCAGCATCCCTCAGAACCCCTGGGGAGGACCCAGTAGGTGAAATTTCATATTCACTGTTTCAAATCACAGAACAATTTTATTGCACAATAGCTTTCAACGTTAACAAGAATCGCTATTTCTTAAATGAAGAAACAGAAACTTGGAAAACTATCTTGTTTCGTATGGTTCCAAGTATTTGACCAGGCTATTCAGACTATGTCTCTCGTCCTCTTCCAATATCTTGAAGTTCCATAATCAAACCTTCAAGAGAGCTTTAAAATTTTTTTTCATTATCTAAATTCTCAGGTGTTCTAGTGTGGAAGCCAGATGGCTTACTCTCTGGACAGTTTTTTTTTTTTTAATTTTTTCCTACCTATAATTCTTTAGTTTTTCTTGTAAGCTTAAAATACCCAGTGTCTCAACTCTCGCCAGCCCTCCTACCTCACTGGCATTCCCCCAAAGCAATTATCCTTCAAGTTTTGATCTATATTTTAATATAGCTGCTCTCTATAGGTTTAAGCTGTCCTCATACTTTTAATTATATTTACTTATAATATCCTCTTAACTATATAGCTGTTTAGAGCGTGAATCATGTCTTTCTTTGTATTGTATTCTCTGCATTAGCCTAATAATTTTGAATCACATATATGACTTTTAATATGAACAGATTAAATTTGTGATTAATGCCCGGAGCCCATGTACTATTGGTCACATGGAACCCTGTTACAAAATTCAGTGCCTAGTACTAGGGTTAAACTTTTTTTGTTGTTGTAAAATCCATTTTATTTCTTACTCATCAGAATAAATATTTCAAAAATCAAGTGTTGTTCTCGAAAAGAGACAAATACTCAGGCTCATGTACCAAATGTCATTAGTCATAACCAGAAAATGGGAAGCTATTTTGTGATTTAAAGATCTAGCAGGGTGTGGAAATTGATTCTTATTGCAAACATATTGCAGTTCAGTGGGGATGTGCTCAAGATTTCTCAAGAATTTGTATGATTTACAGTTTACAAAACATTTTCAGTCATTTCAGCTCCTCCTAGAAGCTGGGAGTTAGGCCAGGCAGATAGCAGTTAAGTATTATAAATGAAAGTATCATGCTTAAAAGTTAAGCAGCTGGCTACACATCCCAGAGCCAGAAGGTTGAGCCAGATTGGAACCTGAATATGCAGACAGTTCTTCTGTGTGCTATCACACTCGGACAACATACTAACACAACCTGGGGCTTGGGACACAAGGAGTGAAAAAAAATTATATGATTAGTTTTTGTTTCATTTATTTAAAATAAGTATTATCTTTTTTTTTTCTTTTTGGGTCACACCCGGTGATGCACAGGGGTTACTCCTGGCTCTGTACTCAGGAATCACCCCTGGCGGTGCTCAGGGGACCATATGGGATGCTGGGATTCGAACCCGGGTCGGTCGCGTGCAAGGCAAACGCCCTACCCGCTGTGCTATCACTCCAGCCCCTATCATTTCTTTTTTAAATAAAATAGTACAGTGGGTAGAGCACTAGCCTTATATTAGCCAAACTTGGGGTCCCAGAACCGCAGATAGTCCAGAAGCAAGGCCAGAAATAATCCCTGATCATGGAGCCAGGAGTAAGTACTGAGAATTGGTGGGTGTGGTCCCAAACAAAAATAAATATAATCATTAAGAAAAAATTAAAATCAGACTTATTGAGATAAACTGACAATTACAGAATATTTAAAATGTGTCTCTATGGTGGCAATGTGATTTATAGTATATCACTGTATCACTGCCATCCGTTGTTCATCGATTTACTTGAGTGAGCACCAGTTACATTTCCATTCTGCCCTGTCTCGTGCTAGTGTAGCCCGATGGCATACTGGGGGATCTTTCAGGATCAGGGGAATGAGGGCCGTCGTTGTTATTGTTTTTGGCATATCGAATATGCCACGCATAGCTTGCCAGGCTTTGCTGTGTGGGCGGGATACTCTCAGTAGCTTGCTGGGCTTTTGGGGCAGCCTTAACAGGTGTTCCCACTCTACTGAATGTAAGCTTTTGGTCGACTGGCATGTAGTAACGATCTTCACACTGACAAACACACACCTGCCTGCACCTCTGGGCAGCACCTGGGACATCTGCAGCCTCAGGTTGATCTCCTTGAGGTTGATGGAGTGTGTCCGGAGGTGTTGAGCAGCTGGCAGAGCAGGACCCTATTGAGGAGGTCCCAGGTCACCCCGTGGTCGGCTGACAGCACCCCACAGTGGAAGAGCCACTGCATGCACTGCCACCATGGCTCTATGTCCGACGGTACTGCGACTAGCCAGACTGGGGCAGGTGGCGAAGTGCCCCTCCTATGCCATTTTGTCTGAATCTTGCAAAACAGCTGGAGATGTCCATCAGGAATCATGCGTAGAGTTCCAGCAGAGATCCCGAGTAGAGTGCCATGCCTGATGTGCTGAGCCACACATTGTCTAAGGCGAGATGGTGAGCCGGGTTCAAGAGAGTTCGAGGGGATTGGGTGGCATTGGTGCCATCTTGCCCTTATAATATATATATATATATACACGTGTGTATATATGTGTGTGTATATATGTGTGTATATATGTGTGTGTGTATATATATATATGTATATATCTCACTATCACTGTGAGAGACTGCATCTCTTGCCTGCACGCCTGGCTGTCTTCCCCAGGGCCCCTCAGAGGGGATGGGCTCCAGCTTCCCTCCCCGCCCCGAGCAAAGCTCCCGGTGGCCAAAGACCACCAGAACCTAGCCACAGCCATGCTGGAGGCCCCTCTCCACACATTCAAACAGGCCTCACACATGAAGGTACCAGCAAAGGAACCCAGGTGTGTGTAATCCCATCAAGGGCCAACATCCAGAGACTTAAAAGCAAGCTCCCAGAAGCGATATCTTATAACCCACTTCTCCCTCTGGGAGAAACTGGCAAGCTACTGAGAGTTTCCTGCCCACGTGGGACAGCCTTGCAAGCTTCCCATGGTGTATTCATATGCTAAAGCTGGATCTCATTCCCCTGACCCTGAAAGAGCCTACAGTGTGACATCATTGGGAGGGCCAAATCCGAGAGAGACTTCTAAGATCTCAGGAAAGGACGAATGGAGAGGTTACTGAGCTTGCTCGAGAAATCGACAATCAACGGAATGTCCTGATTTGTGATTTGTGATCACTATCACTATCATCCCGTTAATCCTCGATTTGCTCGAGCGGGCCCAGTAACGTCTCAATTTGTCCTAGCCCTGAGATTTTAGCAGCCTATATATAACACCAGGCGATGCACAGGGGTCACTCCTGGCTCTGCACTCAGGAATTACTCCTGGCAGTGCTTGGGAGACCATATGGGATGCTGGGAATCGAGCCCTGGGTTGGCCATGTGCAAGGCAAATGCCCTACTCACTTTGTTATTGCTCCATCCCCTTTAGTATATAGTATGAAATTATTCCCTTCCCCTAGTTTAATAACACCCTAAGACCTCATATATTTATGACTCCTGCCCTTAAAAAACTTAAAGTATAGGAGACAGATTCATTGAATGTATTACGAGTTAAGACCTTAACTATGATTCCTTGGTTCAGGAAAGTGACGCACATATCCAAGGTGTGTGCAAATACCACTGAGACTATTTGCACAGTGGTTCTTCATAAAGCACAGAGGCTGAGACTGGTCAATTCTACCCCATCAGAGATGCAGTTGGGAAAGGTTGTAAAGAAAGTTCCACAAGACTATTCAGTGAGGACTTTATAGAATAATGGGTGACTCTGGGCACCATATAAGCTCATTAACAACCATGATCCAGCAGAGACTCACAAATTTAGCTCGGAAGAGAGCGGCATGTTGCAGAGATGCCCCCGGGCCCCCAAATCACCATCCACTTAAAAATTTCACTCCGGCTCTACCACCCTATTTAAAATTTTAGAATTCCTAGAGTGTGTGGCTGTTTTTGTGGTCATGTGATATCTCACACTTTACACTACTGATATATCAAGAGTAGCACACCATATTTGATGGGGTGTAAGGTAGAAGGCAAGCAATCTCGATAGACCTATCTGTCTGTCTGTCTATTAGCACACAAGGTTTATTTAGCCTGTAACAACATGTCAATGATCTCTTATACAGGGACTTAATGGCTCCAAGGTAAGATACAACAATCTTCACACACTCTCCTCTAAAAAAACCTTTTTGGATCATTTTTCGTCGACTTTTCCTAAAAGCAATACAAAATAAATTATTTAGCATCTGTCTTTGGGGCAGGCTTGGGTGGTGGTGGGAAAATTTGAAATAACGGTGGTGAGAAGGTGTAATGGTGGTGGGGTCAGTGTTGAAATCACTGTCACTGTCATCCCGTTGCTCATCAATTTGTTCAAGCGGGCACCAGTAATGTCTCTCATTGAGAGACATTGTTACTGTTTTTGGCATATCGAATACGCCATGGGTAGCTTGCTAGGCTCTGCTGTGCGGGCTCCATACTCTCAGTAGCTTGCCGGGCTCTCCAAGATGGGCGGAGGAATCGAACACGGATTGGCCACATGAAAGGTGAATGTCCAACAGCTATGCTATCACTCCAGCCCAGTGTTGAAATAGTGAATGTAATACAACTTTATAAAAATAAAATTTAAAAGAGGAAAACAGAATAATGCGTGTTCTCTAAAGGAATATACGTAGTGGGGTGAGGGAATAGCTCAATGGGATGGAACACATTCACTGCAAGCGGGAATGGAATGATAGGAATGATCTCCAACACCACCTGGTCCGAGAACCACTGGAAACGATCTGCTGGGGGTGACTCCCAAGCATTCCCAACTGTGCTCCAAACACATGGGAGCTGACAAAAACAGGATTTGTGTCAGAAAGAATAACTGTAGAAAATGCAAAAGAGTTCCAAGGAATTCCTAGCAAGGTAGGGAGGTAGGGACAAGATGACCTGCCCAGCCTCTTGAGTGAAGAGTGAGGTTTATCTTCTCTGCTAGAAGGCATTAATGTAGTTGGACAAGGGAGTAACAGCATTGTGTATGCATTAATACAAGCCAGCAAACTCTTCTAGAGTTAGAGGCACACATGATGTTGAAGGGGGCGTGAAAGGAAGCTCAGGACCTTGAAATAAGTTTTCACTTACATGTGTTTTACTTTCTTGGTCACACCCAGCCATGCTCAGGGGTTACACCTGACTTTGCACTCAGGAATCCCTCCTGGCAGTGCTGGAGAGCCATATGGGATCAAACCCGGGTCAGCCTCATGCAAGGCAAATGCCCTATCCATTGCACTATCATCCAGCCCTTACATGTGTTTTATTTTTTAAAAAATAGTAAATTGATATAAATACATGCAAATATAAATAATGAAATATTTTCTATACTACTCAGCTGGGCTGGGCTGGAACGATAGCACAGTGGGTAGGGCATTTGCCTTGCATGCAGCAGACCTGGGTTCGATTACTCTGCCTTTCACTAAAAGCCCAGCAAGCTACCCAGAGTATCCCACAGCATGGCAGAGCCTGGCAAGCTCCCCGTGGCATATTGGATATGCCAAAAACAGTAACAACAAGTTTCACAATGGAGACATTACTGGTGCCTGCTAGAGGATATCGATGAACAATGGACAATAGTGCTACAGTGCTACTACTCAGCTACCCATTGAGTGCTCCCAGATAATTTCTAATTTTAGTTACTTTGGAGCCCCTGGGAATTTTACAATGGTGTAACTCAATTATTCTTTGGTTAGTTTGACTTTGGACTGGACCGATAGCACAGTGGGTAGGGCATTTGCCTTGCATGCGGCCGACCCGGCTTTGATTCCTCTGTCCCTCTAGGACAGCCTGGCTAGCTACCCAGAGCGTCCTATTCACACGGCAGAGCCTGGCAAGCTCCCCGTGGTGTATTCAATATGCCAAAAACAGTAACAACAGGTCTCACAATGGAGAATTCCTGGTGTCAGCTGGAGCAAATCGATGAACCACGGGAGGACAGTGCTACAGAGCCACACTGCTTGGGGCCCTTTCAAGTTCTTTGTAACTAGACCATCAAATAGAAAATAAGTTTTAAAATGTATCTATATTGTTTTGATTTGTACTTTTGATAGGGGGCTACACTCAGCCCTGTTCAGGTCTTACTACTGACCCTATGTCAGGGATCACTCCTGGCGGTATGTGGGGGGCTATACGGGTACCAGGGATTGACCCCAGGTCTGCCGAATGCAAGGTAAATTCCGACCACTTATACTATATATCTGGCCATTAAAATTTATCTGCTTTTGAATTTAAGTGTCAGCCGCTCAGTTCTTCCTTGTGATTTCCTCACTTAATACATCTTGACAATCTTTCCACATTAGTTGTCTTAAGCGTATCCTCATGGTTTTTCTTTTTTGAAAGTGGCAGAAAATTCTATTTTGTGATTGGTTAACTTGTTCCTTGCAGAGGACGGTTTGTTTTCAGATGGTCTCTGTGAAGCCCCCAGACTCACCGTCATATGTTCTGTCCAACTGAAACAACTGCCTGATTGCTGCCATCAAGGATAACAAAATTTCCAACATTTAATTCGTTTCATTCTAGAGTGGGAATCCCTTTAGTGTGGGGGACTATGTCTTAACTATCTTTCCGTCTTTGAGTCTGACTAGAAAGTGTTTAACTTAATGTGTGATTATTGAATTCATTCCTATGTAAAGGTGCAGCCAGAAAGGAATGAAGGTTATGCCCCTTGGGGGTACAATCGCCTCCCTTCAAAACATAATGGCAGAGTGTTCTCACCACACATGGGAGTCAGTGGACATGACCACCGTATATATTAGGAAAGACTGGACTATTACATTCTAGGGCCGTCAGGTCTTAACTAAAATCACGAAAATCACAAAATCACAAAATTCCATTAATCACCGATTTCTGATTTCTCGGGCGGGCTCAGTAACATCTCATTTTGTCCCTTCCCTGAGATCTTAGAAGTCTATCTCAACTTGGCCCTCCCAACGATGTCGCACTGGGTGCTCTTCAGGGTCAGGGGAATGAGATCCAGCTTGTTACTGGATTTAGCATATGAATACACCATGGGAAGCTTGCAAGGCTGTCCCATGTGGGCAGGAAACTCTCAGAAGCTTGCCAGTTTCTCCCAGAGGGAGAAGTAGGCTACAAGATATCACTTCTGGGAGCTTGCTTTTAAGTCTCTCTCTGGATGTTGGCCATTGATGGGATTACACACACCTGGGTTCCTCTGCCGGTACCTTCACGCATGAGGCCTGTCCGAATGTGTGGAGAAGGGCCTCCAGCATGGCTGTGGCTAGGTTCCAGTGGTCTTTGGCCGCCGGAAGCTCTGCTTGAGGTGGGGAGGGAAGCTGGAGCCCATCCCCTCTGAGGGGCCCCCGGGCTTAACTAAAGTAATTTTTTTTTTAATGAATCACTATGAGATACACAGTTACGAAGTTGTTCATGACTGGGTTTCAGTCATGCAATGTTTCAATCCCCATCCCTTCATCAGGTATTACATTTTGAAGCAACTATACAGATCATAAGATGGGGCATATTCTCTGCCTTGAGGCTGGGTAGTTCCATGGGGCTCCCCAGCACCGCGAGGAAGGGGTAACTGCACACCATGAGCATAAATGCCAACACCATTGTAACCACACCTCTGAACTCACTGTACCTTCTTTTAATTCCCTCCCTCCCCCAAACTCCAAAATTCTGTTTCTGTGTTCCCTCACGAACAATAATTTGAAAAAGAAATTTGAAAGAAAATCACATGAATTCTCTAAAGAGCATTTTGTATCTCTTTAACTGTTATTTCGGTTCTAAGCCACTTGTAAAGTTTTGAGAGTTTCTCCATGGATCACATCCTGAACTCCTGTAGTACCACGGGGGGTGGTGGCTACCAGAACCGCATTGCCACAGAGTTCCCTGAAAAAGACTGAGTCACAGACGGCCCCAGTGACTGACTCAGTTCCCAGTGACTGACTTTTCGAAGCCAACCATGGAACTGATGAATCTTTCTGAGAAAACGCATCCTCTCTGCACTCTGGCACACAGTTCTAAATATGGGACTTCCTAAAGCTTTTCTGGATAATCTTTGTACCCCCTCCTTTCCAAACTGACCTAAACTTTTTACTATTCCTTATAAACCAGTGCTCCTAAAACGTTTTGCTTTGCTCCTGCCCTGGGTCCCGGTGCCTGGGGCAGTCAAGATTACCCCTTCTGCACCGAGGATAGAGCTCACAGCTGCGCTCAGTCCTGTGAGCACAGAGCAATTTTGATGATAGATTTATTTACTTCCTTTCTCCCTTTTCTTTTTTCTTCTCTTGGCTCAACTAAATTACGAGGTCACAAAGGTACTTGGCAGAAGATACTTGGATACTTGGGAGCAACTTATAAATTTCTGATTTTTGTCCATTTTAAACTCTTATTTTTCTGGAATTCTTTGTTTGATTTTAGAATGCCTGCCCTTCGTGTCTCTTTGACTTGTATTTTTTCTTTTAAGTTGAAGCAGCCCCACAGCCGCTGGGGTTAGACTAGCGGCCTTGGGCTTGGCAGGAACATTTTGTTTTGTTTGAGTAGGGGGTGATACTCCCAAGAGGCGGTCAGGAGGCTGGGGGAGGGTTTGGTATTGGGATGCCCAGGAGGCTGGGGGAGGATTTGGTATTGGGATGCCTCAGGGCTATCTGGGTGGAGTTCAGAGGGCCCCAGGGCTATACCAATGACACTTGTAGCACCTTGTGAGGCCAGGGATGAAGCCAGGTCAGCAGCATGCAAGGCCTGTGCCTTAACTCCTGAACTCTCCCCAGCCCTCCGGGAAAGCGTTCTAAAAGCAGTAGCACAGTGGGTAAAGCGTTTGCCTTGCAAGCGGCAGACCCGGGTTCGATTCCCAGCATCCCATATAGTCCCCTGAGCACTGCCAGGGGGTGATTCCTGAGTGCAGAGCCAGGAGTAACCCCTGTGCATTGCCAGGTGTGAACCCCCCCCCCGCAAAAAAAAAAGAAATCTAGGCTCCAACCATTTGTTGGTGCCATGAGACTTTAAAAATAAAAGACAGAGTTGGGAGCAATAGTAGAGAGGGTACAGCCTTGCACTTGGCTGATCTGGGTTCCATTCCCAATACATCATATGACCGCCCCCGCCCCATCAGGAGTGATCTCTGAGCTCAGAGCCAGGAGTAGGTCCTGAGAAGCAGGAATAAGCCCTGAGTACTGTCAGGTGTGGCCCCCAAAACTAAAAGTAAAATTAAATAAAGACAAGTTAGCTTTCAATAAAGGAAATATATATTTTATTGACTTCAGCACATTATATGTGCTGAATATATATATATATATATACATATATATCACTGTTTTACTCCATATTCTTTATCCTTAATTTGTATGAGGCAGATTTTCTGCAAATATAAACTGAAATACCAAAGTCCCTAACGTCTATCTAAAAATTGCCCTTTAATTTTTTTCCCCCTCTCAACAACACAGTTCAGCTCAGAAAAGGGCTGTGTTTCTTTTGGTGCATCTACACATTCAACAATTGCTTTCAAGTCAAGTATTCCTTTACATCCTATGTATAGTATAATCTCATCGTGTAGGCTTTATTTTCAAAAGAAAACTGGAGCAGACATTGACACATCATCACAATTCAGAGTAAGGCAGAAGATCCATTTTAGTGAAAAAAAGATAGAAAAACTTCTGTCCTCCATTGCTACATTGGTCACGGCCTTTCTAAGCCTCAGTGTTCTAAACTGTTCACTGAGAAAACAAGATCCTTATTTAGATGGAGTTTTCAGCATCCATTTATAACCCAGTTTGATGATTTATATATGATATTCCTGGGAGTCTACGAAGAACTGACTGGCACACAGTTTCCAACATAAATTGTGAAATAAATGGATCAAATATTATATATTTTTATAGGAAAAAAACTATATAAATTACAATTAGAACATGTGCTAACTTTTTTTATTGAGCCAGGATTTGAGGATAACTTGGGGTAATCCCTAAATGTTACATGAAAATTTTTGTATGTATGCACTTCTGTGTATATTTCTGAATAGATTTATTCTTCAGATCTTCAAAGTGTCTGAGACCTTGTCTTCTTTCTCATATTAAACTTGAGGGTACCAAACTCAACTAAGTGCAGTTTGATGATAGATTTATTTACTTTCTTTCTCCCTTTTCTTTTTGCTTCTCCTAAAAGCAAACTAAATTACTAACTAAATTACTAGGTCAAGAAAGTACTTGGCAGAAGATATTTGGGAGCAATTTATAAATTTCTGATTTTTGTCCATTTTAAACTCTTATTCTTCTGGAATTCTTTGTTTGATTTAAGAATGCCTGCCCTTCGTGTCTCTCTGACTTGTATTTCTTTTTTTTTTAAGTTGACTACACCTTGCTTTGTATCTTTAAGACATGCCATATACTTTTTGTATTTCATTTTGCATTCTTCAGCTAATTTAAAAGCTTGACTAGGAATGAAATAGAATCATTCAAAGCATTTTTCTTTTCTGTGTTTTTTAAAGTTTTTGCTTACCTCAAAATTCCACAGATTTTCTGTGCAGAATTAATATTCTCCAGTTACCAAAGTCCTAATTTAATATGCTGAAAAGATTTTGGATGGAGGGTTATACAGTAGGAACAGAATTAATTGTTTTCTGAAAGATTTTTCTAGCTGTTTCTGTTAGTAATGAAAAGAGTCTCTCAGCTCTGCTCTGCCCGGTGCTGGCCTACGCAGGTCAGAACTATAAACAACCAGCCCAGAGAGAAGCGTGCAAGGTCACCTTCAGAAGGGCACCTGCTTCCCAATAGTCTTCCTTGCCGTCTTGATTGTTATTGCTACCTGGCATTTTCTAGAATAATGGAAAAGCTGTAAAGTTTTATTGGGCATATATTGATTTTATAAGTTTATTTCAAGTTGAGCATGTGTAACCTTTTGATAACAAAAGTATTATGAATGTAAAATCTTTGGTGAGGCTTTGAAGACAATGTGACTTAAAGATAATTTCCAGAGAGGATGGGGAAATGGGGAGGTATTGGGTAAAGAATACTATGTTTTGGGACACTCTGTGTCCCAGAGATTTATGGCATAGAGCATATAGATAATAACACCATGCTCTGTGGCTAAAATCTGTTAGCAGTTCTTACATTAGGTGTCCTTACTCTCTCTCTCTCTCTCTCTCTCTCTCTCTCTCTCTCTCTGACAGAGAATAAAAAAGTGAGGAGTAGAAAAGTTTCAGAGGTAATAGATTTATGATATAGATTATAATAATGGTTTCTTGGGTACATAATTATTGCCGAGATTCTAAAACTATAATGACTAAATACGGACAACTTTTTGTATGGTAGTCATACCTCAGTCAAATGATGTTTTAGAAAAATAGTTTCTGGGGCTGGAATGATAGCATAGCGGGTAGAGCGTTTGCCTTGCACTCGGCCGACCCGGGTTCAAATCCCAGCATCCCATATGGTCCCCTGAGCACCGCCAGGAGTAATTCCTGAGTGCAGAGCCAGGAGTAACCCCTGTGCATCGCCAGGTGTGACCCCAAAACAAAAAAAAAAAAGAAAGAAAGAAAGAAAAATAGTTTCTGTTTGCTCAGTGCTCCCTGCTGTTGCTTTCCTTTCTTTTGTTTTTGGTCCAGAGATTCAACCCTGTGACTCACATATGCAAGGCAAAATTTATTCAGCACAGGCTTAATCTCATTATCACATTTTTCAAATGAGGCATCAGAGACTCAGCGCCCCAGGTCACCTACTTTGAATATCAGAGGTCAAAGTCGGGACTTCCAAATTCAGGACAGACAACAGTAAAACCCACCTCTAAGTTTCTTTCATTTTGGTCAAATACAAATCTCAAACTCTAATCAGTAGATACTGAAAATTTTGGTAGTAGAACAATTTTCTTAGCATTTTTCAGGGGGTGGGTGTGGGTGAGGCAGAAGCTTAGATCTCTAATCTGGAGAAGTAGCACTGTAGCACTGTCATCCCGTTGTTCATCGATTTGCTCAAGCAGGCACTAGTAACATCTCCATTGTGAAACTTGTTGTTACTGTTTTGGGCATATGGAAAACCGAGAGCTTGCCAGGCTCTGCCTTGCGGGCAGGATACTCTGGGTAGCTTGCCTGGCTTTTCAAGAGGGGCGGAGGAATCGAACTCGGGTTAGCCACGTGCATGGCAAACGCCCTCCCCTCTGTGCTATCGTTTCAGTCCAATCTGAAGAAATATCTCCAAATAATGCTGATAAATAGCATAATGAAAATACATAAATTACAAAGGAAACCAAATATATTAAAATAGAGTTAGCAAGCTATTTCTTAAATATATAAATACTGTAACTTATTAAGACATTAAACATGCATCCTAAATGAGAAGTCAATACTGGTATAATTTTGAAATAAAAATTTATATCAATGATCATATAATTTACACTAATATAACTTATATAATTCTGAAATAATGATATTGATTATGCATATTAATTAATTTTGAAATAATTTTGAATAATTGATAAACATACATGGTATATCAATACCTCGGTAGGAAATACGGTCTCTCTTGGTGACTAAGTACTAAGTAACACAACACATGATGTCTTGTCTGCATTCAGAAAGAAAAGAAATACTGAGTATTTTTTTTCTTTTTTTTTCTTTTTGGGTCACACCCAGAGATGCTCAGGGGTTACTCCTGACTCTGCACTCAGGAATTACTCCTGGTGGTGCTGGGGGACCATATGGGATGCCGGATATCGAACCCGGGTCGGCCGCGTGCAAGGCAAACGCCCTCCCCGCTGTACTATTGCTCCGGCCCGAAATACTCAGTTTTCCTTATATAGAAAGGAAGCTGTCATGCTCCTCCTTGTCCAGGCTCCTTGGGACCTCTAGGAGTCGGGGCCTGCCCTAATGTCCCGGCAGGGGACACCGCCTGCCGCCTCTCTGTGCCCAGCGCGCCCCTCCATTCGCCAGGCGCCGCCCCCACTCACCCTCCAGGGTCTCGCACTGCGCCAGGTTGGCGTAGTCCTGCTGGCGGAGCAGCCCGGCCTTGCAGCCGCGCACCAGCCCCTCCAGGTAGCCGTGGTCTGCGTTAAAGTACAGCTCAGCCGCCTCCAGCATGGCTCAGGGCACCGGCTCCTGCTCAGCCCTTGCCCGCCACCTGGAACAAAATGCGCCAAGTCCTGAGGATTTACCAGGAGACGTCAGCTGAGAGGGTGTCTGTGACCAGTTTCTCCCGGTCTGAGTGACTTTCAGCACAGCCCGCCTCCCCAGGCCTCTGTTTTGGCAGCAACAATGAACCAAGTCAGTCAGCTCAAGGAAACCCAGGAACCAACCACAGAGGGAGGAGGCCCCATCAGCCCGGGAGGGTGGCAGGGGAGGTGGGAGGGGGTGGAGGGGGGTGGTCCCAGCTCCCCGCCCCCCCCTCTCTCCTTGAGCAATTGCATCTCCCCACTTGGCTTTTGGAAGGAATGAGACACCTGCATGTTTTAGGAAGCATTCTTCTCCCCCAGGAGCTTTGAGCTTTTATTGAAAGTTACATTTCTCCCAAATTTCTAAAGACTATTCATTTAAAAAAAAAAAAAGGGAAGAGGTCAAAAAAATTTAACTTGCTTGAGTAGGTTAGAATGGCAAAAGGGACAGGACGAAGAACCCGAGAAGCTGGTGTAGTAACACGGTTGGCCAGAAAATCAATGATTCGTGGTTATCAGCACTGCCAGAGGCTGGTATGTGCTCCCCGCCCCTCTCCCTTCTCCACAGGGAGGTCCCCGCCCGCAGAGCAGTCCAGGAAACAGGAACCTGGGCGGTGACTCATCGTCAGTCACTACCTTGCAAAATTGCGCTGTTCATGAAGTGGGTTGCATTTCATTTTTTCCCCATTTGAGACTGGCATCTGGACAGGGTGATTACCCTCATCAGAGAGAAGGACTTCCTCTTCAGAAGCTGGGGGGAGCTCAAAGTACACAGTAGGAGAACACAGTCTTAATTAAGGCGCTGCATTTTTTTTTTTTATTAAATGAAGCAAAATCATTTAATTAGAGAAATGTGAAGGGAGAGGAAGAGAGATCCACGTTCAAGAGAGAACACAGGCCTCTCCGGAGTGGAAAAGCTGAACGTCTCTCAAAAACCACGAGGGCATGATTTACTCTGGCATCTCCGGCAGGAACCAGCCCCGAAGGACACCTTGACCCAGAGAGTCTGGCGTGGCTCTGTGACCTACTGAATGCAAGCAATGAACTTGTGTTCATCCGAGACTCTGGTTTGTAGTAATGTCACGACAGCCATAAGAAACACATGTACCGAGTAGCATAACAACCTGAATACTTGGTGGGAATGATCTATTGGGGGAGAAAGAAGGGTGGGGAGCAGAGGAGGAAAACCATTCTTAAAAGCCAGTGCGTAATCTGAAAGATAAAACCAATGGGGACTGGAGCAACAGTACAGTGGTTGGACACTTGTCTTGCACGTGGCCAAACTAGGTTTGTTCCCCATCATATATATATATATATAGTCCCCAAGCTCTGCCAGGAGTAATCCCTGAGTGCAGAGCCAGGAATCAACCCTGAGCACCACCAGGTGTGGCCCGAAACCCAAAACAAAACCAAACCGAAACAAATAAAACACCTGCAACTATGTGGGGAAAAAAAAAAACCACCAAACACTTCAAGTGATAAGAGTAAGGCTGTAGGACATTCCTTCCCCGGCAATACCAATATGCCATTAACTTATGTGCATGTATTATCCAAAATTGAAGTTAAATTAAAAAGCTCCCAATGCCATGATTGTAAGGCTTACGGCTCTAGTTATGTTCCTCAGCCTCGGGCCCTGCTTCCAGCCAGGCCTGGACTTTTGAGTAAGTGTGATTCAGCAAAGTTTAAAATTCTGTAACCACAGTTGTGCATGGACGTCCGGGAGGCTGGAGTGAGGGGTCCCCCAGCTCTGTGCCAGCTTCCTTCCCTCCCCGACCACTGAAAGGCAGTGCAGCGGCCACAGTGGGGGCTGGGCAAAGGCAGCTCAGACCCTGTATGTGGCTCCTTGCTGCTTTGGACCCGCAAAATCACAAGTCCTAGCGCATAGCACGGATCCCTACAGTCATCCTCAAAGAAATAGAAATAAACATGCTGCGAAAGCAGAAGGACAACAGCAGAGGAGACAGCTCCCAAGAGGCAAGGACAAATTAAGGAATGAAAGAAACCTAAGTAATCTGGGTTGCCGAAAGGGGAAACAAACTGGCAGGCCACGGGATCCCAGCCTCTGAGATCACAAGTTCCCAGACCGGCCTTACTTGAATCACCCGGAAAGCTTTTAAAGTCCCATTTATCTTTCTAATACTCCTAATAACATGGCTAAGGGCCAGACCACAGACAGGACCATCAGTCACATCAGGATCACATCTGAGGACGGGGCCCAGGCTCCAGTAGCTCACAGTGACTCCAAGGTGCAACCAACGTGGAGAAACTCTGTCCTAGATCAGTGTCTTCAAACACTGGGTCCACGGTGTAGACAGGTTGGAAATCAGTGGCCTATCACAGTGGTTATGATTATTCCTGGGTTGGTATGCAGACTGGCCTGTCCTGGGCATAAAAATGTCAAAGAAAGTTCTCCTAGATGACAATGAAGGAAAGAAAAGGTAAAATAAACCTAGGATGGTGTGACAAGATATCTCACTGTTGTTCTGATCTGCATCTCCCTGATGATTAGTGATGAAGAGCATTTTTTTCAAGTGCCTTTTGGGCATTCGGATTTCTTCTTTGAAAAAGTTTCTGTTCATTGCATATACCTACACAATGGAATAATATGCAGCTGTTAGAAAAGATGAAATCATGAAATTTGCATGTAAGTGGATCAACATGGAGAGTATCATGCTAAGTGAAACGAGTCAGAAAGAGAGGGACAGACATAGAATGACTGCAGTCATTTGTGGAATGTAAAGTGACATAATGGGAGACTAACACCTACGGATAATAGAGAAAAGGACCAGAAGCATAGCTCCACGGCTTGGAAGCTGGCCTCACATGCTGGGGAAGAAGGCAGCTGGGATAGATAGAGAAGGGACCACTAAGTAAATGATGTTTGGAGGGCTCAGTTGGGATGGGAGATGCGTACTGAAAGTAGAGTATGGACCAAACATGATGACCACTTAGTACCTGTATTGCAAACCATAACGCCCCAAAGGAGAGAGAGAATAAAAGGGAATGTGCCTGCCACAGAGGCGAGAGGGGGCGGGGGATGCGGAGGGATGGGTGTGGCAGGAAGGGTACTGGGAACATTGGTGGAGGAGAATGGGCACTGGTGGACGAATGGGTACTCAATCATTGTATGACTGAAACATAATCACGAAAGTTTGTAAGTCTGTAAAAGAAAGTTAAAAGAAAGTAAACCTACTAGTTTGCAGCAACTTGGATGGGATTGGAGAGTACCGTGCTGAGAAAAAGAAGCCAGACACAGAAAGACAGGTATGGAATAATCTCACATATCTGTGGCTGGGCCGCCACGGCCCTCCGAGAGCCGCAGTACATTTTTGGAGATTTTAGCCCAGATGAATTTGATCAGTTCTTTGTGACTCTTCGTTCTTCAGTGGAGGCAAGACTTTCTGTGGTTCTATGTGTAGACGTCAATGTTTAAGCTTTGGGTTTGGTTTCTTGGTTGGTGCTTCTTGATAAAGAATTCTGGCTTACAGAAGAGCACAGGCTGGTAAGAGAGATGCCTGGATCCACCAGCCAGGTTCGACCAATACTGGGTTTTGCTCTACTTGTAAACAGTAGAACATTAAAGACCCTGGAGGCTTCGGTATGTCCCTCGCTCCCCACCCCCAGACCCACCCCTCCATCCCAGAGACCCCAGGTGCCCCGCTGAGATTGCAGATGGTGGCTCAGGGCGGGCGGGCCCCTGGCCGTGTCCCACATGCCTCTGGGTGCCATGCAAATGGTTCGAGGGCACTCATGCCAACATTTCATCAGCTTTGTCCATGCTCGGCAGAACCTGGCAAGCTCCTGGTGGTGGACTCGATATGCCAAATACAGTAACAATAACAGGGCTCATTCCCCTAGCCCTGAAAAGAGCCTCCAATCGTTGGGGAAAACGAGTAAGGAGAGGCTGCTAAAATCTCAGGGCTGGGGTGAATGGAGATGTTACTGGTGCCTGCTTGAGTAAATCGATGAACAACGGGATGACAGTGATAAGTGATCTGTGGTAGAAAGAGAAACTAACCATGGGCATGGATAGTATTCATCATCAATAATAATAATAATAATAATAATAATAATAATAATAATAATAATAATAATAATAATAAAAACCTCAGACACTAGGTTACATCCTGAGAGTGGCAGGGCTGGGGTAAGAGGGACAGGAGAATAAGTAGATTGGTGGGAAGCACTAAGGGGACCTGGGAGGAGAGTCTGAAGCACACGTGTGCTGGCTAAGGAAGGGGACAGTCTGTCCCCAAACCAGAACTTTCAGTCAACAGAGGAAGGGGGGAGGGAAAGGAAGGAAGGAAGGAAGGAAGGAAGGAAGGAAGGAAGGAAGGAAGGAAGGAAGGAAGGAAGGAAGGAAGGAAGGAAGGAAGGAAGGAAGGAAGGAAGGAAGGAAGGAAGGAAGGAAGGAAGGAAGGAAGAAAGGATGGATCCCAAGTGACAAAAGGCCAGGGGCGTGGGGGTGAGGATCCCTGCCACCTCAGTTTTGTGACATGCAGTAACTTTGTTCATCACTAGCACAAACTTGAACACTCTGGTTACCCTGTTACCTAAACTACAATAAGGCTATTTTATTTTTAAATAAAACTGCTAAGATTCTTGGTATGGGTTTTGGTTTTGGTAAGTTAAGATACTCACTCTGGATATAAAAGGCAACATGAAAAAAATCTTAGTATTTCTCTGATCTCTTAGCTCTGAAAGCATTCAGAGGCAATAGTTGCTGTGAGCAAAATGACCTAGTTAGACTAGTGGGTGATAAAGTAGGGTGATATTGCTCCCCCATGCATCTCTGGAAGTATCTATGGGCAATAGTTCCCTTGGATTAAAGGGGGTGGAACTTTCTGTGGATTTCTGGGGGTGGTGTGGAGAAGGTTTTTGTTTGTTTGTTTGTTTGTTTATGAAATGGGAAAACTAGGCCAAATAAGTAAATAAGTTCGGGAACCCTTGAACTGTTAGACTAAAGTCCCTGAGATTCTTTATTTTTCTTTATGGATCACACCTGGTGATGCACAGGGGTTACTCCTGGCTTATGCACTGAGGAATTACTCCAGGCAGTGCTCAGGGGACCATATGGGATGTTGGGAATCGAACCGGGCTCGGCCATGTGCAAGGCAAACGCCCTACCCGCTATGCTTTGGCTCCAGCCCCCACCCCTGAGATACTTGAAGCAGCTCTGCAGATACTGCTTGTCGGCGGGTATGGACCAAAGCTAAGGGTGATGGAAGAGGCAAACTGAGGCCAGTTAGTTGCTCCCCAGTGCACATGAGCACCCCCCCCCCACCCCATGGGGAATAATGGGAAGCACTTTGAAGGGCTGCATGGGGACTGTGACATCCTAAATAGAGCCTCTAGACCAAGCGACTAAGATGGCAAATGAGTGAGCCAACGATGTCATAGGTATGGGCTGGTAATTTGAGGGCTTCAAAAGCCTTTGCATGTGAAAGTAGACTAAGAACCAAACATGGTGGCCTCTTAGTATCTGTATTGCAAATCATAACACCCCGAATTAGAAAGAGAGTAAGAAGGAATGTACCTCCCACAGAGGCAGGGGATGGGATGGGGTGGGGGAGCTTGCCAGGCTTTGCCATGCAGGCGGGATACTCTCGGTAGCCTGCTGGGCTCTTCAAGAGGGACGGAGGAATCGAACCCGAGTTGGCCACGTGCAAGGCAAAAGCCCTACCTGCTGTGCTATCGCTCCAGTCCCCTATTTTCTCATATATAAGAAAATTAAATAAAAATTAACAACCCTATGAGTTATGGTGTAGAGTGTAGGGTCAGAAATATCAGGCATAAATAAAAACAAGCAAAAACATCCTGAAGAAAGAGTTTGGATATTTATGGAGGGCCAGTGTGTTTGTTGAATTATGAGCAACTAGAAGAATGGAGCAAGATGTGATACGTGAGGTAGAAAGGTATCAACTTTTGATCATCTTTTAAATTTTTTATTATGATGACACATTATTATTATTATTATTTTATTTATAATAATATCATTTATTATTATGAGAGACCTGTATTTAACTGAGAGTGCCATTTCTATGCTAAGATAGATCATGTTTTCTTCACACACTCACAAAATTTAAAAAACAACACCAATGGGCCGGAGCGTTAGTACTGCAGGTAGGGCATTTGCTTTGCATGCCCTGACCTGAGTTCAATCCCCAGCATCCCATATGGTCCCCCAAGTATCGCCAGGAGCAATTTCTGAGTGCAAAGCCAGGAGTAATCCCTGAGCATCCTGGGGTGACCCAAAAAAAAAAAGTCACCAAGTCTCTGAAGTCATTGGTGTTTACAGCAATGTGGAAATAAATTTGAAAGGATGTTAAGACTTAGATGAGATAGTGGACACATTCTGTTTACGTTTTTATAGCTTCTGATGTGAGGGCAGGCACATTCAGCACACAGAGTGGCTAAAACTTCCATTAAAACTTGATATTATTTTGGTCTTGGGAAAATTGGAGTTTGAGGCTACTAGAGCAACTGAAAATTTAAGAGTGAGAAAGTAGGAGGAATGAAAAACTTATAAAAATTGTGTATATGAATAATACCTAAATAACTTTTCAATATACAGGTCAGAATCCAAACATCCCAATGAATGAAGGCTGAAAGAACAGAGCAGGAATTTGAGCTGCCACCCAAGAGACAGACTATTAGTCCAACTGAGTTAAAATACTAAAATAAAGCAACATCTTCAAGGGAATAAAGTACAAAGATAAAAGTATATAACATGTCTAAGATACAATTTAATTCCATTTAAAAAATTCAAAGAACATGACCCATTTTCATAAGAAATAAATCAGCATTAAACAACTCAGATGAAAGCCAAGTGTTGAGGAAACAAAAAATATTTAGCTTCTATTAGGGGCCAGAGAGGTGAAATAGCAGGCAAGGTGCTTGCTTTCCATGCACCTTACTCAGGTGTTCGTTCCCCAGATTACACTTGATCCGCTTACCCCACCCAGAGTGATCCAAAGTGAAGACTCAGGAGCAAGACCTGAGCACTGCAAGTGGCCCCCAAGCCAAGAATATGAAGCAAACAAATCTACTCTGACTTCACTCAAATATGGAATGAACGGAGCAGTAAATCATGTCTATAATACTTAAACTAAGTGCTAAATCCTTAGTGCTAAATCTCTAGACACTGTTCATATTTCCCCACATAATTACAATTTTTCCCTTGATATATTTGAATGAAGAAACATTATACTTGATTTACACAGTATGTCTAAATCTTACTTAAATACTCTTTCTCTCCCCCCGGCCCTGTCTGCTTTGAGTAACTGAGTAACATGTTCCGTAGTTTTCTAGTGTAGAACTTGCTCATAACCTCCTGAGATATCATTGAACGTGTTCTGCCTCCTCTAATTCCATAAAATTGGCAGTTAGACCTAGTTGCCACATCAGGGGTGTGTGTGTGTGTGTGTGTGTGTGTGTGTGTGTGTGCACATGTACTAGACAAGAACTCTTCACAGTAGAATTAAATAGCTACTTCCATCAGAGGAAATGTAACTTCTGTCACTTTCTGTTTGACTTTTGGGGCACACCCAGCTCTGTCAGGACTTATTCCTGGATCATTGCTAAGAGGTTACTCCGGGCAGTATCCTGGGACCATATACATCACCGAAGGACCTTATGTGGTGTCAGGAATGAATCCAAGGTCAGCTGTACACAAAACCCTCACCTTAAGCACCGTGCTATCTCTCTCCAGTTCCCCAGTTCTCAATTTATTTTTTTAATTTAAAAAAATAATTTTTATTTTAAAACACTGTAATTTACAAATTTGTTCATTATGTAGTTGTTTCAAGCATTTAGTCTTCCCACACCATCAATGTGACCTTGCCTCCACCCATAATCCCATTTCCCTCCCAATCTTAACCTACCCTCTTAGGCACATAACACATTTACTTTACATTACTTATTCTAACAAAACCTTAAGAAATAGCAAATAGAATGATCAGAAAATAAATCTGTAAGAGCCAATTTGTGATTACTATATGATTTTGACCTTTGCAAATATGAAAATTAAAACCATTTAATACAATATGATAAAATGTCTATTCTCATTTACATATATATGTCTATTCTTATTTAAATATGCACATATATACATATATTACTCTGGAATCTAAAGTACATTACATTTAATTTTATTTTATATTTGGATCTCATTATGGAAATAATCATATCTCACCTGTCATTAATAAAACATTTAAAGCAATTCTGTGTTGATATATTTTGGAATGTACATGGAATAGATAAGGCCTACATATGCAAATTTTTCTCTATAATTTATATAAAAACTATGGTTTACAAACTTGTACATGATGACTTGTTACAGGGATTCAATATTCCAACACCGATCCTGTCACCATTGCACTTTGTCTCCAATTTTCCCAACCACCCCTTAAGCTGCCCCCATAACAGGCCCTCAAGCCAGTGGAGTCTGGCCAGGGTCATGGAGGCAATTTTGAAGTGTGGAAACAAGCGTCTGATGGGGTTCTGTGCCAGCTGTAATTTTAAAAAGTTAAAAAATGCCAACATCCATTAAGGAGCACCACCTATATCCACTGTTTCCTTTTTAGTCACAAAATAATTTGTGCTTATTATTGGGCTGGAGCGACAGCACAGTGGGTAGGGCGTTTGCCTTGCATGAGGCTGACCCGGGTTCGATTCCTCTGCCCCTCTTAGAGAGCCGGGCAAGCTACCGAGAGTATCCCACCCGCAGAACAGAGCCTGGCAAGCTACCTGTGGCATATTCAATATGCCAAAAATAGTAACAAGTCTCACAATGGAGATGTTACTGGTGTCCGCTCGAGCAAATCAATTAACAACAGGATGACAGTGTTACAGTGCTATTCATTTATTAATTAGATTATGATAATTAAAAGAAACTAACTATTCAGAGCCAGGAATGTGTTTCAGTGGTAGAACTAATGTGAGGTGCTGGGTTTGACCCTTACTTCTACAAAAGAGACACTGATATTTGAGTCTGGGAGATAGTTCAGTGACTAAAACGTTTGCCTGGTTGTGGCTGGAGTGATATACTCCAGCAAAGCGGGTAGGGCGTTTGCCTTGTGTGCAGCCGACCCAGGTTCGATTCCCAGCATCCCATATGGTTCCCCAAGCACTGCCAGGAGTAATTCCTGAATGCACGAGTCAGGAAGTAACCCCTGTGCAACGCCAGGTGTGACGAAAACAAAACAAAAGAAAACAAAACACATTTGCCTGGTAAGCATAAGACTCTGAATTTGATCCAACACAAAGCTTGCAGGCACTAAATATGGTTCTGAAAGCTCTGTTGATGCCTCGTGACTGCTGTCTCTATTCCTTTCCCCTAAATCAATTTCAGAACCCTCATGGCGTGGTATGTGCAAGCACTGCTATGAAGAGACACAGCCCGTAGCAAGTAACTAAAAAAAAAACAAAGAAATCATGAGCCTTTGCAGGACATTTATGTAAGCACCACCCCTAACTGAGGACTACAACCACAGTATGTTCAAGTACCCCAAGTGAGACCGTCTGTGAGCAAAACTGCTGCCCAGTAAGCCAGCACCACAACCAGCACTCAGCAGATCACAACGAAGCGTGTAAGTGCCACAATAGTTTCTGTGATTCTTTGATGCTTTGATGCCTGGTCAACATAATGTTTTCAATGGAGAAAGAAATGGAGGCAGGAGGTAAAACATTTTACCATCAATTATTGATGACTTATGTTTATGGTTGCTTGTGTATATGGTTTATATGTAGTTCATATAAAGGACTATAATTAACTTGTTCCATTTTTTATTTAGCAAGTTTCCAAGTAAGATTTGGTTTTTGAACACAAGACCAGTGGTTTTTTATTAAACAGACTCATTTATGGTTTTAAGCAGAGAACATTTTATTTATATAACCCTGATAGTTTGATTGCTTCTCTGCTTCTGTAATTTTGCTTCATGTTCTATGATCATTTTATATAACTTTTCCCCAGGTGGAAGCTACTTCTCCGGGAGAATTGGCTTAGTATGAATGGCTTCTTCAGAAAATGGTCAAATCTCTGAAGTGCATGAGCCAGTGCAACAAGTGATTGAGGTGCCTCATTCATGAAAATGCAAAAGGTCTGTACACACAGGTGTCAGGGTCCGAGGCGTCTTTTATAGATGGGTTTGCACTTACCTTCCTTAACTTTTCCCTCCGGTACTTAAATTTTTCTCATTAACTTGTCAAAACAAAGCAAACCTCTCATATCAGATAAGCATAATGCTAAAGTCAAAGAGACCAATGTGAGTCGAAGGTCACTCGAATTCACCCCTGTGTCTGTTCTTTAAGAATCTCAACTGGACTAAAGCGAATCCCAATTTGAAAACCCAGAAAGTAGACAACCAAATCCAGCCCAGTAGCACCCCTGCCATTGATCTGGTCAGATCGCTTTCCTAGCAGGAAGCACAAGACTCACTCAGCCTCTTAGAGACAGAGGGGAATGTGAGCTGGCATCAGAATCATTGGCTTTCTAGGTTATTGAATTCAAAAGAATCCTTTTGGCTGCAGGTGAGAAGGACTATGTATGCTCTGTTGATTATAACCTCATTTTGAGGGTGTTTTTATATTTTCTTTTCACTAAAGGAGGACAAAGGTATTTTAGGTGTTGGCAGTCTAAAATCGGTTTTGTCCGTGATTTGTAATGTGCTGTTTGGCATTATGTTCTGCTTTTGAATTTTAACAAAATATTTGTGCCTTCTTGTGTTCATTAAATCTGGTCTTAATGTTGTATGCATCTCTTTATATATTATCTTTGTTCTTTAGTGATCGTATTTTATTTCTGATTACAAAATCTGATCCATGGCAAGAATTTCCAATCTGATGGGAAAAGCACAAAAATCACTTGTAAAATTTAGATAAAACATATACTTAAACACAACTAGAAAGCAGATGTGAAAAGCACCAAATCTTAAAATGGCTGTTTATTTCAAAGTTTAAGAGCATAATTAATACTTTATACAAATGTTATATTTGACTTGCATAGGAATGAATATCTGAGAAAGATAGTAATTTCCCTTATATTTTGCTGCCTTTATTCTTCTCTGTTTACTCTTTACAAAAACACACCTATTATTAGTGTGTTATATATAGTTGGTAAAAATCCCTCCAATAATACTTCATACAGAGAACCATTAATAATCTCTCTCAATATTTACCCAAATTGTTTAATACACCAAAATGCTGTTTTTCAGGTATCTAAAGCCAATTGTATTGGTATCTTATACCTCTGTCTAGTGCGGATTGGTTATGGAGAATGAGACAAACATACATAGAAGGAATGTCCAAGCTTTGGCGTCCCCTGGCCAGCATCAGTGAACTCTCACACTGGCCGTTTATTAAATATAGCATTGCTCCCCTATCCTGGCTCCCAATGTGTGAGCTGTTGTTTAAGTTGTCAGAGACCCTGAGAACAGTTCATAAGCAAAATTCAATGGGGACATGAAGAGTGGAAAATTGTCGCGCGCCGCTTCGTCCAGCGAAGAAACACGCAACTCGGAGATCCTTTTGGCTGAGATTTATTCAGGAACTTTCTCATGCGTTAGAGAAGAAATCAGGAACGGGGACGAGGAGGAAGGAGGAAAGGAGGACGCATGAGGGAGAACCGACTAGCTAGGTGACTTCCCCCCTTATATACTTCTCCCTGCCTGTTTGCCCTCAAGTGTCTGAAGCTGATAAACTAGCCATAACTTGTGAGTGTGACAAGACATCCTGATTCCCCATCAGGTGTTGTTCACGAAGCACGGTGCAACCAACAAGAAACAGGTGTTCACGAAGCACGGTTCCATGGAGGCTCTCCACAGAAAATGGGATTGTTCTTAGAACCAATCAGCACACACCCTTCAAGTCAAGTCATGGCAGTTTCGTATTCTATTTTTGTCCATGTTTCCCTCTGTATCTAGGACACCCTCATCGGTTTGATTTTTCTCCTGGGTGCACTTTGCTGGCCATTTTAGTCCATTCTAAGACTTACTCTGTTTATGCCTCAGGGACTACCCCGACCTCGGGGTTGGGTTTTTGTTTAGGGGAGAGATCTTCCACGTCAGGGAGCCAGAATTAACTTAGAAAGGGAGATTTTGGTTTTAAACCACAAGAGGTCACCATAGCATTACCGGAAGCCTCTTGTCATTTTGTTTGGTTTTTTGACACACCTGTACATCTTAACATTGCAAACTTTGCGTCAAAGCTTAAACAGTGATATCCAATTGTTCATGTTCCAGGGGATTTTCAGACACTCCAGGTGCCAAGAGTTCTGCTGCTCTGTCATCACCTTCCCCAAACCATTGTTGATGTTTATTATAAAGCTAAGCTCTTCTCTTCCTCCTAAAGAGTGACTTTGTGCCTTTTATCTGGTATTTTATCATTTGGCTTTTACCCTCCTCCATACTTATTTTTTTATAAAAGATTCCTGAAAGATATAATGAGGTATGGGGTGGAGGTAAAGCTCTGAACAAATACGTTTGAGAAACACAATTGTATATAGTCCATCTTGGACAAAGTACATTTTAGCAAAGTGCCTAGGACATCTGAGAAATTCTTTGTTTAAAGCTGCTTTATTTTAAAACAGTATTTTAGAGCAATCAATTGGATCATGATTTCCTTTGTTTTGCATTTACCCTTAACTTCTAACTTGAAGTAGCTTTCTTGGGATTATTTCCATAATAACTTGTAAAATATAAAACTCACATATATATATATATATGTATATATATATATATATATATATATGCATTGCAGCACTGTTCATTGATTTGCTCGAGTGGGCACCAGTAATGTCTCCATTGTGAGACTTGTTACTGTTTTTGGCATATCGAATATGCCATGGGTAGTTTGCCAGGCTCTGCCGTGCAGGCAGGATACTCTTGGTAGCTTGTCAGTCTCTCCCAGATAGACAGAGGAATAGAACCCGGGTTGGCCACGTGCAAGGCAAATGCCCTACCCTCTGTGCTATGGCTCCAGTCCCTGTTCTATTGCTCTAGTTCTCTCTCTCTCTCTCTACATATATATATGTATATATATATATATAATTATTATTATATAATCAGTTTTCTCTTCAAGAACTTATAGTTCTAGGACCGGAGTGATTGTACAGTGGGTAAGGTACTTGCTTCCCATGCATGCAACCCGGGTTCCATTCTCAGCAACCCATTGCGTCCCTCGAGCACACCAGGAGAGATTCTTGAGTGCAGAGCCAAGAGTAAGCCCTCCTGAGTACCTTCAGGTGTGGCCGCCACCCCTTAGTAAGAAATTATAGTTCTATATATTTATACCTAAACATGTCACGGACACCCACTTCTCCTCTTCAAGTACTGCCCAGTTTTTTTTTTTTTCTTCCTCAATGGCAGAAATCCTGAGATAGTTCTGCTAGTAGTGGGTTCATGTAGTAAAGACATGAAAATAATGATGGCAAATTCACCAAAAGGAAGCAAATGACATTGTGCTGAGAATATAATTTTCTATGAGAAAGTTCGAACTAAGAAAAATGAGTTATAGGGGAAAAAGTCATCTCACATTATTATAAACCTAGGAAAATGTCACAGAAGGAAGATTTACAATGAGAAATGACTTTATACTAACAAATATTACAATAAAAAGCCTCGGAGCACATTTCATATAATGCCACAATCGCAGAAGTTGGGAGAAACTAATGACTTTTGAGGCTGACCATTAAATTTCCACATTATCTCCAATATTAAAAATATCTGATTCCTACTGAAGAAAGGCTCCCATAAAATTCCAGTTAACCAGTTCTTTTTGGCAAGATATAAAGATTTTAAACTAAGATTACTTGAGTATAGTCTTTTAAAAATTACTTTTTAAAGTAGTGGGAAGATAGTACAGTGGAGAAGGCGCTTGCCTTACACAGCTGACTTGGGTTGAGTCCCTGGCATTCTATATGGTCCCCTGAGGACCACCAGGGGTTATTCCTGAGGACAGAGCCAAGAGGATCTCTTGCCCAAACCTTTTTATAAGTAATGCAATTTTTCTTTTATTAGAAAATTGTAAAGGGATCTCTTTTCAAACAGACACCATGTATCAATAATTGTAATCCTGGGAACAAAATATTCTAAGGCAAAGTCTATTATTCATTGCATCATTTTGAGAGTTACATCTAAGCTTCATAATGTTATGCATATTTAAGGTATTATTCAATTCACCTTCAAAAACCTCCAATGAGATTACTCTTGAGAAATATCTGATCTCTATTGCTACTATTCGATTGCAGACCCCAAACAATATATAATATGGGGCCTCATGTACAAAGTTAATAAAGAAGAGTTGTGAATTACAAAATGATAAGGTAGGTTATAAAGGTTGAGGTGAGCAGAGTTTCCTTAAGAAGATGAGGCTGTCATTTGCCTTCTTACATCTATTGCAATAGTAGCCAGCATCAGAATCTGATAGGAAATTTTTTTGGTGGCCCCATATCTGTGGGTAAAAAAGCAACAGTTTCATCAGAGGTACTAATGTTGTTTTCACAGTGTGTTTTAATGTCAG
This sequence comes from Sorex araneus, assembly GCF_027595985.1. Lineage (NCBI taxonomy): Eukaryota > Metazoa > Chordata > Mammalia > Eulipotyphla > Soricidae > Sorex > Sorex araneus. Next base: position 64,426,679 of record NC_073303.1, read on the forward strand.
AATATGTCCAACATAGAAGACTTCTCTGAATATTATCTGAAAGATAGGGAAAGAAAGGAAAATGTGAAAGACTGCTCTACAAATACTGACAATACCTTTGCTGAAGATGCTGGTACCACCACCCAGTGTCAATCGCAGAGCGGAACCAAATATTCAGCAAATGCAATGGGATGCTGGTCAGGCATTAAAAAGAATTTATTTACTTTTAATTTTTAAAAGTATTTTTATTTATATTTTTTTGTACTGGAGCAATAGCACAACGGGTAAGGCATTTGCCTTGCACACGGCTGACCCGGGTTTGATTCCTCCATCCCTCTCAGAGAGCCCGGCAAGCTATTGAGAGGATCCCACCCACACAACAGAGCCTGCAAGCTACTCGTGGCATATTTGATATGCCAAAAACAGTAACAAGTCTCAAAATGGAGACACTACTGGTGCCTGCTCAAGCAAATCTGTGAACAATAGGACAACAGTGCTATTGTGCTATTTATGTTTTGGTTTTAGGGCCACACATAGCAATGTTAAGGGGTTACTCCTGACTCTGCACTCAGCAGTGATCACTCTTGGCAGAGCTTGGGAGGACCACATGGGATGCTGATGATTGAACCTGCATTGGCCGCGTGCAAAGCAAATGTCTACCCACTGCACTATTGTTCCAGCTCCCTTGTCCTCAATTGTTAATTGATATTGTGAATTTATATGTGACAGGAATCATGTTTCCACAATCCCATATCTGTTTCATAAATTCCTATAGCTTGCAGTTCATATTTACTGTATTTGTTCTAAGAATAAGGAAAATAAGAATACAGCTAGGTAGAAAAAAATTCGCAAACATATTGCATGTAGAATATTGCATATGCATATGATAAAAGTCAATAAAAGTGTTGCATTCTATACATTGTAAATTTTTAGCAAATAATATACAACTACAGAAAAAAATGACATTTTTAATACTCCTAAGTTAGTTTTTCTTAATAACTTGCTTTCTGTGTTTTCAAAAGATTTTCAAGTTTTTTTTTTTCCCCACAGAGTATTTAGTACCTCTGCAATTGAAAACAATAAACTAAAAATAAGCATTGGCAACACAGTCCTCTTTGGAGCAGTAAGTACACAGCGTTCCTGACCTGCCTCAGTTTCTCAGATTGTCAGACACACTTTCTCTATCCCCATTGTCTACCTCACATCTCTGTTTCTGTGGAAGATTTAGGGTCTATGAATTTATTAAGTGGCCAGTTTTTACATTTTTGAATTATAGCACTGAATATAACTTTTCATATTTGATTTCAACTTTAATGACTTTCCCAAGGCCTAAAACATTTCCATATATCATCATGTAGACAATTTGTTTCAGATGCTTGTAAGTGGCAGATTCTTGAACTCTTTCAAGAGTCAATGATTCTGAAATTTGGGGATTAAGTGTTTTGAGTTTGCTTTTTCAAATAAGCCCTGGAGTTATTTTAAATTCTTAAAATTCACATTAAAGTTGTAACTTGTTACTGTTTCTGGCACATCGAATATGCCACTGGTAGTTTGCCAGGCTCTGCTGTGCAGGCGGGATACTCTCAGTAGCTTGCCGGGCTCTCCGAGAGGGACTGAGAGGGACGGAGGAATAGAACTTGGGCAGGGGGGAGGGGGGCCATGTGCAAGGCAAAAACTCTACCCGCTGTGCTAATAAGTCTCACAATGGAGACATTACTGGAGCCCGCTTGAGCAAATCAATAAACAACGGGACTACAGTGCTACAGTGCTACACATTAAAGTTAAAAAACTATTAATAACGTCAAGACGAGATTGAGGGGAAAAAAGAAAGTAAAAGAGTGAACCAACATATGCTTTTGAACTCTGGATTTTACTGATGCCTACTCCTGGCTCTGCACTCAGGGGTCACTCCTGGCAGGACTCAGGAGCACCATCTAGGGTGCCAGGGATTAAACCCAGGTCAGTGACATGCAAGGCCAGTGCCCTCCCCACTGGACTATCACTCCAGCCTGAATGTGTAATTTTTTTTAAAAAATAGGAGTGACACCCAGAGGTGCTGGGGGAGGAGGAGGGTGAGCTCCAGGCACCATTCCGGCAACACCCAACCCGGAAGGGCAGGTCTGTTGGTTCTGTGCCAGGGATTGGTACTCTGGGGTTCAATTTGTTATTATTTCAACTTCTTAGATATAAAAATAGAGAGCATCAATAAGTCAAATAATTTTCCCAAGGTTCTAGAGCTGGTGAAAGCTGTTGCTGGGATTTGTATCTGAGAAGTTCATGTCTACATTTCTCATTAATGGGATTAAAACTGTGATCAGGGGCAAGAGATGTAGCTCAGCAGTAAAGCATTGGCCTTAAATTTGTGAGACCCCGGGTTCGAGCCCTGGCACCACAAAAACGAACAAAAATAATATCATACTAAGGAGAGTTTTTTCCCTTCACAACAAGCAACATGTTATAAATAACTTTTCGTTTTTATAGCACAGTGGGTAGGGCATTTGCCTTGCATGCAGCCAGCCTGGGTTTGATTCCCAGCATTCTATATGGTTCTCTGAGCACTGCCAGCGGTAATTCCTGAGTGCAGAGCCAGGAATAACCCTGAGCATCGCCGGGTGTGACCCAAAAAGCAAAAAATAAAGAAAAAGAAAGAAACAAAAAAACTTTTCATTTAACTAAACATATTCCTATCATTGTTTCAAGGAATCTTGCAACCTAGAAAAGTCAAGTTATTTTGGTCAGATGAACTAAAATATAGTGAAATATTTTATCTTCTTTATGAACTAAAACAAGGAAGTTTCAACATGAGTGTTGTCAGCTTCTTGGACCCACTTCTATAAAGAAAAGTGAAGTTTTAACTTGATAACAGATACCTTACTAATACATGATTAATATAAACTAATTTTCTTATTGTCATTTCCCAGTACATCTTGTTATTCTTCTACAAAAGCTACCATTTCTTTAATAGTAAATGGAGAAATATGCAAGTTCGTAAGATTAATTTATAGCTTCAGTGTTGAAAACATTTGTAGCAGTCAAACAATTCTTACTGACCTGCCTGAGTTATATGGTTATTTTGCGGGGGTAAAGTGTTGGAATGGTGAGAAAATATATGGGAAGGGTAACAGCAAACTTTTCCTATCTCTGAATTTCACACAAAGGCACTTCACTTGGAGACTTCTTGTTTGTTTTTAAGAAGAAAGCTTAGAGTAACTTTGCACTGTTTGTTCCACAGGCATCATTGTGTATGTGAGATTGGCTTAAAAGAGCCCCTTGCTAGCTGTCATTACAAACACAAATCCTGCACCTGGGAAAAGCAGGGTGTGATGATAACAGGAACACCTTCAAACTGATGTTTGAGGCCTGAAATCACTTTAGAGGAAATGACTCCCAGCGGGCGGTCTCTCAAGCAAAGGGAAACTTGGAAAACAAGATTGCAGCTATTCTAAGAGGAACTCATTCTAAATGAAGCAAAGTCTTCATGTTCCCTCTGTAAGTGTGTTTTTAAGATAAAGGAGGGGAAAGAATGAATGGTATGTCTTCACAGTATAATAATTCTTATGCTAACTCCAATTGGTTGCTTTCCTCTCTGTTTTATACTAGGATTCTAAAGACTAAGCATCACAAATAAAATATTTTAATTTGTTCACGCCGCCAATGTTTATGATGTTTATGTAAGAAATCTTTTTTCTCTAAATGATAGTCTAAATCTTTAGTTAAATGGACATAATTGCTGTGAGGCACCATATTCTTTTATTTAAGTGATGTATTTCAAGAAGTGATTACAAGTCCTGAGCACATCCAAGTGGAAATAAACCAGCTTTGCATCTCAAACTCCGTTCTGCAACTTTCTTAATCCAACTATGAAAAAATATAGATTTTAAAAATTAAAAATATTTAATGTATGCATTGAATGTTGTCACAAGCAATGCTGTCCAGTCTCCCAATTATCAAAGAAATTATGAATAATAAAGAGATACATGGTTAGGTGACTGGTATATGACATTCCATATATTCCTTTAAGTCCTTTTTTTTTTTTCTCAAGGCTTAGTTAGGTTGAAAGGACATACTTAAGCTATTTATCTTTAACATTTTATAATTGAACAGTCAGGTGAAATGCCTTAAGAGCAAGTTTTATAATGCATACGTTGAGTTGTCTCAGGCACAATCATTTATATTACCAACAACGTTTATATTACCAACTCTCTTTCCAAAAAAGAGTCAGTGATTTTCACTTCTTAAAAGCATCAAGTCAGTCATAAGTGGAACCAATATTTCAGGAGTAAGTTCAGGCTCTAGAGGAAGCTTCCCTCAGTGCGTTCCCTGCAGTGTGTCCAGGAAACCAGAGATTTCTGTTGCCCCGTAATTCCTGTTAGAGCTGCCTGGAAAACCCAAACACTCGAGGTACAGCTTGGAAAACTCCCGGCTCTCTCATGGGGGATTTCTGGTGGAGGCTTCCTGTTTGCCAGTCACACACGCCCACACTCCCTCACTGCAGGGCGCCACGAGCAACAAATTCCTTCAAATTCCTTTTTGAACAGCACCAGAGCGGTCTGCTTCTTTCACTTTAAGCCTTCTTCTTTTCCATTGCGCTTGTATTGACTTTTCTGAGGATTACCGGGGATTTGGGGGGAGAGGAGGAGGAAGAGGTGAGGGAGCAGAAAAAAAAAAACCCAAATTTTTGAGACAAGAAAGCATGCTTGTTCCTCTGCTTCAAAGCAGTCTTCCCTATCTATTTCTTGGTGACCCAGATAATTCTGAGATGTTTCCCCAAAGAAAGCCTGTTGCTTGATAGTGAGGCACCCAGTGTAAGATTGGCTTTACCAAATGGTCTTTTAGAAGTTTCTTATAAAATAGTGTTTTGTGGAAAATCCGTGACCGATTGACTCATCACAGCTATTCTTGGTTAAAGCAAACGAAAAATGAAACAAAATTAGAAAGGCAATGACAGCTGAAAGAGGATATTGGCAGACTTCACCTCTGCCGTTGGGTTTTCCCAACTTGCTCAGGACGTCATCGTGACTTAATTGGTTTTGATCGCGTTTCACTTTTCATGTTATTTAGCTGCATAATTAGCATCTTTACATCAAACCATACAAAAAGTGTGAAAATGTATGTCCTACTAAACATAAAATACACATGCACACGCATAGAAAAAATGAGGAGGAAGTATAGTTTATGTTCATATAGACATTTTTATCATCGCAGATTTTATTCTTGTATTGTGGTGCATCGGGCTATTGTTTGTTTGTTTGTTTGGGGCCACACCCAGTGGTGCTCAGGAATTACACCTGGCTCTGGACTCAGGAAAATCACTGCTGGTGAACTCAGGGGACCATTTGGAATCTGGGTATGGAACCCCAGTCAGCCACTAACAAGGCAAACATACTGGGCTAAATTTTATGGAGAGCTTTTAAGTCCACAGATGAGCGACCCAGAGGGTGGGATTTTATGTCCCTTATAGCCGTGGGAGGATGAATGAAGCATGGGAGCGGGCCTGGTAATAATTTCTTACTGGGAATATTGCCTACACTTTGGGCTTGCATAGACAGTGGGTATCATATTCACGATACCTGGATTTGACCTCAGTTGGCGACAAAAAATCTGTTGCTGGGAAGGTGGTTATACTTCAGGATCCGAGTATAATTCTCATTCTTTGTGTCCTCATTCTACAACCGGGAGAACAGTCCCCGTGAGCCAAAGCCGGGCTTCTGTGCCCTTGTCCACTGGGCCAGTGTCACCCCGGGTCCAGCTGCCTGCCAGCGGGGGCCCTTCTAGAACACGCTTGCTTGCTAACAAGCCCCCTCTGCGGGGTGCCAGGGGCGTCTGTCCCGCCCTGTCCAGCGCTGCCCGCAGTCAGCCCCGGTGGCCCCAGGAGCGTGGCCCCCGCGCGCCTCCCGGGCATGGGCTGCGGCGCCAGCGGGAAGGTGGTGCCCGCGCTGCCCCAGCCGGCCTGGGCCGGAGGAGGCGACTGTCCCGGGCCACGCAGCCCCGGGGGACCCAGCTCCGAGACGGCAGCGGAGGCGGCTCAGAGGATGCAAGTTGCCCGTTTCCGAGCCAAGTTCGACCCCCGGGTCCTGTCCAGGTGACGCCGGGAAGCAGGGTGGTTTGCCCGGGCCAACGTCGCCAAACTGGCCGTAGTGTGGGACTACGGAGACCCCTGACGCGGGGAATCGCCCCTCCACGGGTCCCGTCTCAGGTCTTTCTCTCACCCTTTGAGTCAGGAATAAGGTCCAGAGAAATACCTTTTCTTTTGAAATGGAATCAAGGGCCCTTATCTCTCAGCCTCGGTGTGTGTGTGGGGGGTGGGGGGGTGGGGGGGTGGGGGGAGCAGGAGGGGTGAGGTGGGAGCGTTTTGTAAGCGTTAATTTGCAAACAAAAAAGGTCTAATCACCTTGAAAATTTTCCTTTAGTTGCTAAGTAAGGGAGAAAATAATCCTCACTGGGGGAAGGCCTCCAGGCCCCTAACCCAACCCATATCAGATCTAGGGTGTGTGTGTGTGTGTGTGTGTGTGTGCATCAGGTCTAGGGGTGTGTGGGGTGTGGGGGTGTGGGGTGTGTGTGTGTGCATCAGGTCTAGGTGTGTGTGTGTGGGGGGGGGGTGTTGAGACTGATACCCAAGGACACCAGAGACAAGGGCCAGGGATATTGCTCTATGGTTGGCAGCCTGCCTCACGAGCTGGGGGAGGAGGCAGCTGGGATAGAGAAGGCATCACTGAGTTAATGATGGTTGGCCGGCTTGCTCGGGCTGGGAGATGTGTGCTGAAAGCAGATAAAGGACCAGACGTGAGGGCCTCTCAGTATCTGTATCGCAAACCATCCATCCAGTAAGGGGTAATCTTAGAGAAAAACAGACAGATGACCCAGGAGACAGAAGACTGACTAGGTTAACTCAGTAGGTTTTTCAGGACTAAATGGGTCCCGTGTACACGCAGATTGCAGTGGGAGAAGGGTCTTGTGGAGCAGGGTCCTGCAGCTGTTGGCCGAGAGTCGGGGGACTCCCCCGCAGAGATATCCCTGCAGCTGACCCACCATGGGCACACAAACGCCTTGGGGAGGCCAGTGCGCCCACATACCCCCACTGTCCACACACCACGTGTGGGCGATGGGGAGGCTGAGTAAGTGCAGGGAAGGGGGCGCAGTGTCGTGTCCCCACAACCTGTAGTGTGGGGGACGGACCTCCAGGGGGTGCTAGAGGTCACACATCATGGATTACGTCCTGGTTCAGTGGCTGGAGACCCTTGGACGTGGATGGATGCTGCGGAAACTTTAGGGACTCTGGATCCCCAAGGACACCCTGCTCCTCCTCCACGGAAGGGGGTCCCTGAACGCAGAGCCAGCCTCCTGTGGGTGCAGGGGCGCCGCATCTTCAGAGGTGCTCAGTGGCGACCGGGGCCAGCATCTCCAGAAGTGCAGACGCTGCAATTTGTGTTCATTAAACCTCATGCAAATGCGTGTCAGTAAGTGTTAGGAGCACCTACGAGTATGGAGTATGTGCTGTAAAGGTAGAGGCTGCTGCTTTGCTTTTTATTCACCCGCATCCCCCCCACTTCCGGGGCAGTCCCAGCCTCTTAGGATGGGAAAGCGTCAGGGAAGCAGAGGATCGCTGGAAAAACTTTAAAGACAAAAATCTCAGTGTTCTTCCTTAGCAAATGAGGATTCGAGCCACAGAAGATTCTTGGAGAATTGTATATCTTCACCATTGTAATTCTGATTCTTGCAGAACTAAGTTACTGGAATTCAACAATTTATTCTGGGGAATTTATCACCATTTGTTCTATTAAGGGGGTAGTACAATTATTGTTTCCATCCTTAATGTTTTTATCCAAGTTTTGTGGAACTTTGGTACAGTGAGTCTTATGCCAACCAAGAGGTCACTGTATCACTGTCATCCCATTGCTCATCGATTTGCTTGATCGGGCACCAGTAACGTCTCCATTGTGAGACTTGTTACTGTTTTTGGCATACGAACACGCCATGGCTAGCTTGCCAGCCTCTGCTCTGTGGGCGGGATACTCTCGGTAGCTTGCTGGGCTCTCCGAGAGGGACAGAGGACTCGAACCTGGGTGAGCTGCGTGCAGAGCAAACACCCTACCCTCTGTGCTTTCGCTGCAACCCCAACCTAGAGTTAACAAACTATATTTCTCAAATTCTATAGTGTCATAAAATGATGATAAATTAATCAAAAAGTGGAGCTAGAGACATGTTGTTTGTAGTTGCTGAAAAAATGAAAGAAATCATTTCAATTTCTATAATTTCGCATGCCATGAAATTGTCCTCTTCCCCCCAGTTGTCTATGAGGCAGCTGTTGAGGGTGGGGAGTGGATGAAATGCATTCTTCCCTGCTTGATTCTGTCCCTAAAGTTTTCAGAGTCTGTGATGATTTGGAAATAATGTCTCCATAAATGATTATATAATTCAACATTTATTGCTGTTCCCTCCGCGCCAGGAACTGCGCAGTATATAGTCACTCAAGTGATAAAAGCCATCACCGCCCAGAGTTTCACAAGCAAACTTGCAGCTTCATGAATGTTAGGAGACATTTGTTGTTCAATCTGAAGTTATTTATTTCCACTGTTCTAAATCTTGCCTTAACATTCAGTTTTCCTCCATGTTCAAATTGCCAGCACCTTTCCCCTAAGTACTTGGTACATGAAAGGTATTATCTGTGTTGAATAAGCCTCATTTTATTTGAGCAAAAGAGTGTAGTTAGTCAGAAATGATGATTTTTCTGATGGTGAATTTGATGAGCAAGTAGATTTGCTTGCAGTGTTGAGTGCATAGAAATAAATTGGTATTTGCAATGAGCTTTCATTCGCTTTAGAATTAATGTAAAAACATGTTAGTCTGAAGAACAATAGAATTTGAAATGCTTGTAATTGTCTTCAAAAATCATACTGAGTATGTGTGCAATCAAAAGGAATGGCTGAAAGAGTAAGAAGAGGCAGCATCTATTTAATACAACTGAATTACCATTTTGATAAGGTAATTGGTCAGAAAATTAAATGCACTCTAGAGAACAGAGCTGTTTTCTGGAAGCTGTTACAGCCAATGCTGTTGCTATTCAGCAAACATAGGAATCTAAGGAACATATATGCTGGCGCCCCAAATTGCAGAAGAGTAAGTCCATATACAAATTATTTCTAGCAGAAATTGACATATGCATTTGAATCTGTGGCATTGAATATAAGACCTAATTACCTTCTCCTTTGGTACTCCCTTAATCCATCTCATTTTCCGGCACCGTTTTGTGGGAGGAACTTTAATAAAGTAGAAGAATATCCAGTGATTATACAAGCAAGAAGATTTGGGTTGTAAGCGTCATTCTGTAGTGTAGCCACTGAACTAACCTGATCTTTAAATGCCTTCATTTGTAAAATTGAACTAAATCACTTTCATATTCTTTCCTATAGAAAATCATGGTTTTAGGCTTTGCTTTGTTGCAAACTAGAGAAATAAATACAGGTAGATTGTTAAGCTTGATAAATTCCCCTGAACCCACCCTTTAAAACTGAGTTGAATTGTCATCATTTGTCACAGTATTTGTGTTATTACCCTTTTTATTACCCTTTTAGACACAGAGTGTTACTGCATAATACTTACCATCAGAGTGTCAATCACCCTCCACCATTGTCCCTAGGTCACTTCTAATCTAGGCCACCATTGCCCCACTATTCACAGTCTCCACTCTGCAGGCAGAATCTCCCCTTTCCCACCCTTATTGGATATTGTCCATTCTTTTGCTGTCTGTTTCACAAATGAGAGCATCCGTATTTGTGCTATTTCAAAACCATTTTTTTAGCATGACACCCTAAGTTCCTTGCAAGTCAGTGTTTCTCAGAGTGGTGATATCAGTCCCAGGGGCTGGTGGATCAACTCAGAGTGTGTGTTCATAGCTTTAGGTTGACTGGGGGCACTTTCTAATTTCTGGGCCACATCTAGCTCTGTGCTTTAGGCTTACTCCTGGCTCTGTGGTTAGGGATCACTCTTAGCTCAGTACTCGGAACCATAAGTAGCGCTGGGATTGAACTGGGGTTAGTCACATGCAAGGTGTTCATTAGCCATGCATTCTTGTTTTATTTATTTATTTATTTATTTTTTGCCACTCCTGGCTTTGTTCAGAGCTTACATGGCGCTCTAAGCTCAGGGATCACTCCTAGTTGTGCTCAGGGTACTCTATGGCGTGCAAAGGATTGAAGTGGGGTTGGACGTGTGCAAGGCAATGCTATTCTATTGCTCCCGCCCCTCACTGAGCTAATATTACAGAATGACGATAAATGGGATAAGAGATGTGTTTGGAACTGAGAGCTCCCAGTCAAGCAACTCAGAGAAGGCTATTCTTTATTCCCGGTCTTGTCTCCTGAAGTGGTTTCTTCTCTCTTTTGAGAAATCAGACTGAATAAATTAGTAGTAATCTTCTAAATCCAGATTTGGTGGTGGTTGTTGGAGAATGATAACAAGCAGAGCTTCAAGAGAGGAAAGGAAACATCACGGGGAGTTCCTTAATTTCTTTCTTCAAATTTTGTGAAACTCTTAAAGGAGTAGAATTGTTTTTTGAGGGGTTACACACGGTGACGCTCAGGGGTTACTCCTGGCTCTGCACTCAGGATATGGGTTGCTGGGGATAGAAACCAGGTCAGCCGTGTGCAAGGCAAATGCCCTCCCCACTGTACTGTCACTCTAGTCCTTGAAAGGGTATAATTTGAATCCCCTGTACTTGAGCTACAATATGCTTAGCCTTGGAAAACACACACACACACACACACACACACACACACACACACATAGGGCTAAGCATTTAAAAGATATTCTGGCAGGAGCAATAGTACAGTGGGTAAGGAGCTTGTCTTATACATGTCAACCTGGGTTCAACCCCATAGAAACCCCCAGCCCCCACCAGGAGTGACCCCTGAGTCCACAGCCAGAAGTAATCTCTGAGCACCAGTGGGTGTGCCCACGCAAACTCCCTACCCCTCTACCCCCTAAAAAATCGTTGGCTCACCAACAACTTTTTAAATGTTTGATACCCCTTGCCTTCATTTCAGAATGTTTAAGGATATTTAGAAAATAAGGACCATTCAGCACTACTAAGCAAACGAATTGGGAGAGGATACAGAAGCTGCCCTGAGGATCTAAGACATTAAATAATTTTGAAATCACTTTAGAAGGATAAGAGTTTTTGTTTTGATTTTTTGATTTTTTTTTTTTTAAACAACAGGTACGACATTAAGGCTCTTATCGGGACAGGCAGTTTCAGCAAGGTGCTCAGGGTGGAACAGAAGACCACCAAGAAACCTTTTGCCATCAAGGTGACGGAGACGAGAGCGAGGGAAGGCAGAGAAGCCTGTGACGCGGAGCTCGCGGTCCTGAGACGCGTCAGCCACCGGTACGTCGTGCAGCTCACGGAGATCTTCGAGGCCCGGGACCGAGTTTACCTAGTGATGGAGCTGGCCACGGGAGGGGAGCTCTTCGATCGGCTCCTGACTCAGGGGTCCTTCACGGAGCAAGACGCCGTCAGGATCCTGCAGATGGTGGCCGACGGCGTCCGGTATCTGCATGCATTGCGCATCACCCACCGGGACCTAAAGCCCGAAAATCTCTTGTATTATCATCCCGGTGCTGAGTCCAAAATTCTGATCACGGACTTTGGACTGGCACACTCGGGGAACAAAAGTGGGGACTGGACCATGAGGACGCTCTGCGGAACCCCGCATTACATAGCTCCCGAGGTCTTGCGGCGGCAGCCTTACACCAGCGCTGTGGACATGTGGGCCTTGGGTGTGATCACGTATGTTCTGCTTAGCGGATTCCTGCCTTTTGACGATGAGAACCATACGAGGCTGTACAGGAAGATTCTGAAAGGCAAACCTAATTACACAGCAGAGGTAAGAGGATGCTTTCTGGATTCCAGAGTAGAATTTCTTAAACAGGGCCTTAGTGGCATGTAGGGCTGATTCTACTGGAGGTGAAAAGTGAGCAGCTATTTGTTCTAACAGCAGCATCCTTGGCCTTGAGGGTACTGCTCATAGATTGCTATTTACTCAGTATACCAGACTCTTTCCCCAGTTGTGCTAATTCAAAATACCTTTTCTCTTTTTTTTTCTTTTTTTTGCTTTTTCGGTCACACCTGGCAATACACAAAGGTTACTCCTGGCTCTGCACTCTGGAATTACCCCTGGCAGTGCTCAGGGGACCATATGGGATGCTGGAAATTGAACCAGGTCAGCCACGTGCAAGGCAAATGCCCTACCTGCTGTGCTATCACTCCAGCCCCAGCTAACTCAAGATATCATGTGGGACAAACTCCTTTGGTTCTGGTATTGAGCCTCCAGGATTGAGCTGTTGGGCACATGACATTGATCATGGAGTAGCTGGAGTGTGTTTGCAGCTCTGAGCTCAGTTGGCTAATGTGTATTCAGCTGATCTGCATGATGCTTTGGTGTTTGCTGAGAGATTTCCTTGTTTCAAATCTACAGGATCCAAGTCCTTCTGGTGGTGCAGTTCTTTTCCTCTGTGAAATGTTTGGCCTCGCAGCTTTGTACAGTCTTTATTCATGGTCTAACCTGGGCGCTTGCAATGTTCACGAATGTGTGAAATTTTGTTGTTTGAGGTAGGGAGGAAAAGCTGCTCATGCTGTGTGTAGGAAATCAGACAAAATTGGTAATTTATTTAAACTTGATCAAGTTGACAAATCTGTTCTGTGTGGAACTAGGAAAGGGTTTTCCTTCACAAAGAAAAGCAGCGGTAATTTGACTCAGAGTAGCCAGATGGCACATAATAAATGCAAAATAACACTATATATGTATACAACGACTGAAGCAAAATAATTAAGCAAATAACACATAGGAAGATAATTTTTTCTGTATTCCGGGCTTTGATCTGTATACACTGAGCAAGAATATAAATTGATAGTTAAGAATTAAGACAGAGAATGGAAAGAAACTCAGTGGGGAAGGAGGGACGGAGAGGAGGTAACAGGAGTAAAGGTCAGAGACCTCAAACCCATCAGTGATGTAGAGGCGGGGTATATGTATATACCCAAGCCCCAGGACCAACCACACTGTTAAGCTGGAGATCCAAAGTGCAGTAGCCAAACTTACAACTGTGCCTGTCCAGAAGGTAGGCTGGGGGGTGGCAGAGAACCTGCGACATTGGAGGAAGTCAACAGTGGTGGTGATATTGATTTTGGAACACTACATGCCTGAAGCACAACCCTGAATAACTATGTAAGTTATGGTGCCTTTAATAGCTTGAAAAAATGGTAAATGGGAAAAAAATATAAAGGGTGGAAATACTAGATGATCACCACCAGTAGACATTTAAATAAAAATCATTAATTTTGAAGTATTCAGTGCTGTTGAGTGCTCTTAGTCTAAGGAAAATATATTTATAATTTTCTGCAAAATATGTAATTAAATTACTCTCAATCACCTCATTCTTCAAAAATCTCTATATTTAGACAGTATCAAGATTAATTACAATCCTTAATTTATTTTTTTCTTTTTGGGTCACACCTGGCAATGCACAGGGGTTAATCCTGGCTCTGCATCAGGAATTACCCCTGGCGGTGCTCAGGGGACTATATAGGATGCTGGGAATCGAACCCGGGTCGGCTGCGTGCAAGGCAAGCGCCCTACCCGCTGTGCTATCGCTCCAGCCCCACAATCCTTAATTTTTTTTTATTTTTAAAATATATTTTTATTAAAACACCATGACTTACAAAGTTGCTCCTAACAGTTGTTTCAAGTATACAATGTTCCAACACCAACACCACCAGTGTGACCTTCCCTCCACCGATGTCCTCTATTTCCCTTCCACCCTTGCAGCCTGCCCCCTTAAGTGAACTCAGAGCAAATTTACTGCAGATTGCTTGTTCCAACACAACTAGAGAATGGCAAAAGGAACTGTCCCAAAATAAATCAATTACAGTTAAATATGATGCTTGCTTGCTATAAGATTTTAATCTATGTAAATAAAGTATATTTACATGTTAAATGTCAAATCATTTAACATAATATACTAGAATGCCTATTCTCATTTATAAAAATAAGTTTGCAGGGGCTGGATGGACAGTGCAGCGAGTTGGGCATTTGCCTTGCACAGGGCCGACCCGGATTCAGTCCCTTGGGAGTGGCCTCAAAGCACTGGCAGGTCTGGTCTGGAAAACCAACCAACCAGTGAAGTGCCGAGATCACCAGCAAATACTTAAATTTCTATGACGTTGTAGCCAGAATTTTCTGGCCAGCATCTTTATTGTTTATAAATGTGTAGTGTTTAGCTTTTAAGTAATAGTTTTCAACCTTGTTTCTTCTTGGGTATCCCCCCCCACCTGTCCCCCACCTGTTTTGGACGGAAGGAGACCTCTCCTCAATGAAAGTTACTTTCTCTTGTCAAGCCCATGCGGGGAACCGTATTATTAAGGGCAACATATTGATGGGATTTCTAGGACGGAATTCTCTTTCATTGAACAGCAAATGAGAAGGATAATTGTGTTTCTTTTCTTTTTTCTTTTACTGAGAAGCTGTGTGTGTGTGTGTGTGTGTGTGTGTGTGTATCTTGTGATGCTTTTCTCAAAAGTAGATTTTTTTTCCAGTCACTACATTTAATGACATTATATGTGAAAAAGTCACTTAAGTTTGATATGCATTAATCAATACATATACAGTAGGATTGTAGTGTGTGTGTGTGTGTAAATTAAATTAAATTATTTTTATTCTTCTTCTTAGCCTTGGCCAAATATTTCGCACTTGGCAAAGGACTTTATAAACAGATTGCTGATTTTGGAGGCCGGTCATCGCATGTCAGCTGGACAGGCTCTTGACCATCCCTGGGTGATCACCTCGGCTGCAGGTTGTTCCATGAAGAACCTTCAGAGGGTCATTTCTCGGAACCTCCTTCGGAAGGAGTCGCCCCATTCTCAGAGCCCCAGATCTACACAGTCTTCTAAGTCCCATACTTGTCACAAATCAAGGCATCTGTGGCGCAAACGAAACTTACGAATAGAAGACTCCCCACTGCCTGCTCATTTGTGAGCAGATAACCTTTAAAAGAAGTTTATCCAAGTTTAAACTACATCCAGCAACTTCTGTAGAAAAATTAGGCCACTAGGGATCAGAATTTATTATGACTAAAGACATCCTAAGGCTCCAAGGACAAAGGGGCATGTGACTGTTATTACATAATATTAGCCTTCACTTAAAAATCTTTTTGATGTATAATTTTTCCTACATGTAGATTTGTTTCCAAATAATACACTTTTCTAAAAGATGAATAGTAAACACTAAGTATGTTTATGTCATTGAAATTAGTAGATGGAGGATTTTTTTAAAAATCAAAGGGGTTAAATATGAGATTACAAGAATAAGGAATAAGAAATGAATGTGGAATAATGATGAATTAGAGATATAGCAGGCAAAATTAGATAGGGGAAAATACTATGTTCATCTTGAATTACTGATTTATGTTTAAGACAGTGTAGAGTGTTAACAACATTAGGTAATATTCAAGAAAGAAGTATGAGTTAATTTCATATTAGCAAATGCTTAAGCAAATTGTCTATTACAAAGCATATAATGAAATTTAAGGGCATTAAAACAAAAATATCAGTGACACTACATAAAACCAAGATTTAGCAGACTTAAGAAAACACATATGAAAAGGCAACTTAAGGACTGGTAGAAAATAATTTCATACTATATACTGGAGCGATAGTACAGTTGGTAGGGCGTTTGCCTTGTACATGGTCAACCTGGGTTCAGTTCTTCTGTCCCTCTCGGAGAGTCCGGCAAGCTACTGAGAGTATCCTGCCCACACAGCAAAGCCTGGCAAGCTACCCGTGGCATATTCAATATGCCAAAAACGGTAACAACAAGTCTCACAATGGAGACATTACTGGTACCCGCTCGAGCAAATCGATGAACAACGGGATGACAGTGCTACAGTGCTATACCTGATAAGAACTGAATCTTGAAAAAATATAATTCCTACAATTCAAAGGGAAAACATTTTTAAAGGAAAAAAATTAAATAGACATTGAAAAGAAAAGATACACATGACATATTATGATACATAAAAGGTTTTCAATGTCACAAATAATCAGGAAAATGAAAACAAAAACAATGATGAGATAAAACCTCACCTGAAAAACAATGATAAGTGGAGGAAATCATAGTCTTACTGGGATTGTGGGGGGAGGGGCTGTGGTGTAACTGAATTTGAGTCTCTGCTGGCCTTCTTCCATGTTGCATTTCTCAGGTAAATGGTGTTGCAAGTGGAACAAAATAAGCTTGGGCTAGAGATTAGTCTTTAAGAGAAAAGCACTTTCAGGCAATTTACCTAGCAAAGGACATGACAATTAATTTTTCATGGATATTACAAATATTTTCACTATAATTTCAAGTAATAATAAACAAAACCTCTTTGTATTTTTCATTTTTTTTTCTTAAAAGAAAGTGATGCATCTTAGAGGGAATAAACTGAGTTTCTAACTCCAGTTATGCTGTTTTATCATTTGTGTGAGAAATTACTACAAATATTTGAGCCTAAGGCTTTTTTTTTAATCTGTAAAATCAGTTGAAGGACATTGTGTACCTCATAGGTTTGTTATGTGGAATAAATCATATATTTAAAAGATCTTGTACATAATACTTGGTTTAAGTAAGTGACAATGAATATTAGTGTAAAATAACATGGCTCCAGGCTAAAGTCTTTCTAATTTAAGACATACAAATGTAGTATTAGCAATATGCAGTTGTTTCTTATCCTGAAATTTTCAAGGACAAATACATAACATATCCTATTGATAAAAAGCAGTTTTCATATCTTGTTAGTCAATCTCCACGTCCTCCAGGACTACTTGCTTAACATTTTTTCCTTCAGATACTTGCATTTTAAATTAATTTTCTTTTGCTACAGACTTAAAGAAAATGCATTATATTTAAAATTCTGGGCTGGAGCGGTAGCACAGCGGTTGGGTGTTCGCCTTTCACTTGGCTGACCCATGTTCAATTCCTCTGCCCCTCTCAGAGAGCCCGGCAAGCTACAGAGAGTATTGAGCCCGCATGGCAGAGCCTGGCAAGCTACCTGTGCGTATTTGATATGCCAAAAACAGTAACAATAAGTCTCTCAATGAGAGAAGTTAATGGTGCCCACTCGAACAAATTGATGAGCAATGGGATTTAAAATTCTAAGATATACATACGTACAAAATAAAATAAACTTTTCTAATCCATCCCATACATTTTATTTTTCTCCAGAGATGATAACTGTTTTTTTTTTTTTTTTGCTTTTTGGGTCACACCCGGCGATGCTTAGGGGTTACTCCTGGCTTTGCACTCAGGAATCATTCCTGGTGGTACTCGGGAGACCATATGGGATACTGGGAATCGAACCCGGGTCGGCCGCGTGCAAGGCAAATGCCCTACCCGCTGTGCTATCACTCCAGCCCCGAGACGATAACTTTTAAATCAAATTCTGAATTTGTTTTCCACACCAGTGAGATCATAAAGAAATAGCCCTCTGTACCCTACTTTTACCTGCAGCAAAAGAACATGGCATCATTCATGACATGGTTGATTTTGAAGACATTTTTTGGTCATTGCACATTCAGAAATTCTTTGCTATTTCCAGGGCCCCCATACTCACTTTCAGAACCCCACAAGGGCTTGTGATTAATGATTTAGAGAGCTAGAGTCTAGATCATAGTTAATATAGTAAGGGCCTGAGTGATAATACAGTGGGTACGGACCTTGCCTTGCATGCAACCCACCAAGGTTTGAACCCTGGCATGCAGGAGTAAGCTCTGAGCACCACTGGATGTGGCCCACTCCCCACACACACTCCACTCTCCCCATACAACTACTCTCCTCAGCCAAACACACACACACACACACACACACACACACACACACAACTTACTCAAGAGTAAAACTTTAATTCATAAAGGTTGATTTTATTTTTTGCTTTAATGAATTATCCTGAATGAAATAGCAGCAGAACCAAAACCAGAGAGAAAGTCAAGTTGTATAGAGTCTCAATCCATAACTTAAGGAGCTACGTGCTAGTTCCAAGTCAAACTGGGTTTTCATGGGACCGACACAGGGACCGAGTTCCAGAGATGAACAAAGGCAGTACATTTGGGATCATGGGCGCTGTCTGGGGCAGCTGGGACATGACAGTCAGGGAAACTGGCAGAAGGAAGAATACACCCAAATCTGGAAAGAAGCAGGACACTAAATTCTTTCCTGGTTCCTCTGTGTCTGAATTCCGGTCTTCAGAGTAACAAGTGACAATTATTAGAGAACTGCAGGACGGAAGAACTGAGAGCTAGACAGTAACTCTTGACTTGGACATTTACAATTTTTTTTTTTTTTTGCCTCTTAGGTCACACCTGGTGATGCATAGGGGTTACTCCTGGCTCTGCACTCAGGAATCACTCCTGGCATTGCTCAGGGGACCATATGGGATGCTGGGAATCGAACCCGGGTTGGCCACGTGCAAGGCAAACGCCCTACCCGCTGTGCTATTGCTCCAACCCCACATTTACGACTTTTTAATTCTTTTCTCCTTTCTCTGTTTTTAGGAAGGGGAGGAAGAGATGGGGTGGGGCGGGCGTGTCCACTGGTGCTCAGGGCTTACTCCTGGTTCTGTGCTCAGGGATCACTCCTGGTGGAGGGGGCACCATATCAGCGCCAGGGGATTGAACCAGGGTTGGACATGTTTGAGACAAAGACTTTGCTTCTGGAACTATCTCCTGAGCCCCATTTGTGACTTTTTAAGGGAGGAACCAAATCTTACCTATCTTTAAAATCTCAGAAACTCAGCACTCAGTGCTCACACAGGAAACGGGGATTGTGCTCTAGTTTGCCTTGGCTTCCCTTGCCCAGCGAGCAGATGAGCAGAACTACTAAGCAGCTATATCATCTCTCTGCTCTTTCTTTTCATTTGAGCATCTTTTGGATAATTCTACCGATGAGACAGACGCCTGGGATTCTACCAATCAGACATGCTCCAGAGAAAAGAATTTTAGCCAGCACTTGTTCCTCTGTTTGACTTAGTCTACCATCCTCTGGTGGAATTTGGCATTGCAAACTGAGTTCCAAATCTTCGAATCTTCTTTATTATGTAAAGAATGAAAAAAGTATTTTTAACATCCAGATTATAGAGGCTAGGGATTTGCTGGGGGTGAAAGAGTGCATGGCTGCCCGAGTAAGGGTCTGAGTCATTCCTCAGTCCTGAGTATGTGGCCTTCGTAGCTTCCAAGTGCCACAGTTGTCCAGACTCCAGCCACAACAAGGCCTGAATTGTTTAAAAATACATGAATGCTCAGGGGCTGGAGCGATAGCACAGCGGATAGCATGAGGTTCGATTCCAAGCATCCCATATGGTCCCCCCGAGCACCGCCAGGAGTAATTCCTGAGTGCATGAGCCAGGAGTAACCCCTGAGCATCACTGGGTGTGACCCAAAAAGAAAAACAAAACAAAACAAAACAAAACAAACCCCCCCAAACCACGAATGCTTACATTTCTATTTTACATTTCTTTTTTTTTATTTATTTTTTAATTTATTTATTTTTAATTAGAGAATCACCATGAGGGTACAGTTACAGATTTATAGACTTTTGTGCTTATACTTCCCTCATACAAAGTTCGGGAACCCATCCCTTCACCAGTGCCCATTCTCCACCACCCGTAAACCCAGCGTTCCTCCCACCCTCCCCAATCCCATCTCCCCCCCACCCCACCCTGCCACTGTGGCAAGGCATTCCCTTCTGTTCTCTCTCTCTAATTAGCTGTTGTGGTTTCCAATAAAGGTGTTGAGTGGCCCCTGTGCTCAGTCTCTAGCCCTCATTCAGCCCACAACTCCCTTCCCCCACATGGCCTTCGACTACAATGTAGTTGGTGATCGCTTCTCTGAGTTGACCTTTCCCCGGAATGTGAGGCCAGCCTCCAAGCCATGGAGTCAACCTCCTGGTACTTATTTCTACAGTTCTTGGGTGTTAGTCTCCCACTCTGTTATTCTATATCTATTTTACATTTCTAATCATTTTTATGAAATTACTTTTTTCAAAAATGGGAAAAAGACAAGTTTATCCTAAAGATAATTTGATACTTCTTACATTACTAACATCCAATTTATTTAAAGGAAGCTAATAGTGCTATTCCACTGAATACAAAAAATAATTTTAGGCAGCCTTATTGCTCCAAAAGCAAGTTTTATTGTTTTGAAGAGTAAATCAAACCAGTTCACCAGGGAGGACATACAGAGAGTTAGCAGACATATAAAAAAACAAAAATTACATTATAACCTATTAGGGAGATACAAATAAAAACGCACAATGATATATTTTGTGAGCAATAACAAGTTAGTGTGTGGAGAGAAAGGAACACCTTTACTGTTAGTGAAAATATAAATTCATCCAGCCTCTATAGAAAACTTTGCTATTGTAAAGTTTAGAAGTTTATCAAAAACTTAAAACTAGATCTACCATATAATCCAGCAATGCTACTCTTAGACATATATATATATGTCTAAGAGTAGCATTATATATATATAGCATTATATATATAGTTGAGGAACACAAAAATTCAAATTAAAAAGGATATATGCATATCTGTTTATTGTACTCTTAACAATAGCCAAAAATTGGAAACAATTCAGGTAACAAACAATAGAAAATGGATAAAGAAAATGTGACGTGTACATACAGGGAATACTACTTAGCTATTAGAATGAAAGTCTTGCCTTTTGCTACAATGAGATGAGGTTATGCTAAGCCAAAACAGTTAAGATGAAGTGGCAAAGACTGTATCTCACGTCTATATATAAAGATTCAAACCAAATGAATAGAAAATGTCCAATAAAAAGAAACTCTTGGACTCTGAAAGCAGAACTGAGGTTACCAAAGTGGCAGTGGAGAGTGGACTGGACGGGTGGAGGGGGGGGTCCATTGCTTTCTGGAAGAGAGACATTGGAACTTTGGTGATTGGCATGACACAGTAGCCCTGAATCACATAAACACTCACAGTTTTTTTTTTTTAATTAATGAATTACTGTGAGGGTGCAGATACAGATTTACATATTCTCATGCTTGTGTTTCAGTCATACACAGCTTGAGTACCCATCCCTCCACCAGTGCCCGTTCTCCACTGATGACCCCATCATCCCTCCCTTCCCCCCACCCCGCCTCTGTGGCAAGGCATTCCCTTTTGTTCTCTCTCTCCTTTTGGGTGTTGTGGTAAGCAATGGAGTTATTGGGTGGCCATCGTGTTCAGTCTATAGTCTGCTTTGAGCAGGCCTCTCCCCTCCCAAGCGGGTCCTCCCACCACATTTTACTTGGTATTCCCTTCTCTATCTGAACTGCCTTTTCCCCCAGCATGGGAGACCGGCTTCCAAGTCATGGAGCAAATCTGGTACTTATTTCTGCTATTCTTGGGTGTTAGTCTCCCATTCTGTTGTTTTATATTCCGCAGATGAGTGCAATTCTTCTATGTCTGTCTCTCTCTCTTTCTGGCTCATTTCACTTAGCATGATACTTTCCATGTTGATCCATTTATATGCAAAGTTCATGACTTTGTCTTTTCTGACAGCTGCATAGTATTCCATTGTGTAGATGTACCAAAGTTTATTTAACCAGTCATCTGTTCTCAGGAACTCGTGTTTTTTTCCAGATTTTAGCTATTGTAAACTGAAACACTCACAGTTTTGTACTTTAGAGTTACCCAGAAGAAAAAAATATCATAGGGGCTGGAGTGATAGCACAGTGGGTGGGGCGTAATTCCTGAGTGCTGAGCCAGGAGTAACCCCATTGCATTGCCAACTGTGACCCAAAAAGCAAAAAAAAAAAAAAAGAAAAAGAAAAAATATTTGATCTGGCATAGCATTCCTTTAACAGGCTAATGTGCTGCTGTAGTTTGTGTTAGTGAAGCCTCATCCAAGTGCGAGCTATTGGTGATGTGTGCTGGCGTCAACAAGTTTAGCTGAAGCCTAATTGAGAGCAAAGTTCCAACTCTCTTCAATTCTGTGAAGGTTGAGAGCTGTGAGGAATCTTCAAAAGAAAAGTTTGAAGTTCTCAGTTAGGCTTTGTTTATTGTTTTTTTTTTTTTGAAGGGGGGAATGGGAAAACATTTGGCTGCACTCAAGGATTACTCCTGACTCTGCACTCTGGACCACTCCTGGGGCGTCTAGGAGACCATATTTGGGGCTGGGAATCGAATCTGGGTCAGCTGAATGCAAGGCAGGTGCCTTCCCCCCTGTATTACCTCTCCACCTCCCTCAGTGGGTTTTGGTTTGTGGGCTTTACAGGAAGAAGCTGTTTTTAATAGATACAAGTAGAACAAGAAGTGCTGGTATAGATATTGCTATTAACCCAAACCATTGATGAGGATAGCGGTGCTGATTAGATTTTTTAGAGTAGACAAAACAGTGTTATATTAAGAAGGATATGCATATCCGGAGAGTACACAATGTTTGGCTTCGGACCATCAAAGGAGAGACTGGAGAGAATAGCCCAGGGGGTGAGGCATATGATGTAACATGGTCTGATGTTACAACCCTGGTCTGATTCCTAGCACCTTACTGCCCTGTATGTACTTATCCCAAGCATCTATGTATGTGGCTTTTGAGACACATCCCATCACCAGGTGGTCCTGCATTCCTGGGTCTTAGTAATTAATCCTCTGGGTCAATCTCTCAAAAATTACTAGGAGTAGGGGCTGGAGCAATAGCACAGCAGGTAGGGCATTTGCCTTGCACGCGACTGGCCTGGGTTCGATTCCCAGCATCCCATATAGTCCCCCAAGCACTGCCAGGAGTAATTTCTGAGTGCATGAGCCAGGAGTAACTCCTGTGCATCGCTGGTTGTGACCCAAAAGGCAAAAAAAAAAAAAAACAATAGCTAGAAGTAGCTCCTGGACCATCTAAGCATCGGAGTTTGGTAGCTTCCTTCTAAAAACATAAACTGAGCAAACAAAAAAAAGGATTAAAGGACTAATTGACTGTCTTTGTATTGACTTAATGGTGACTTAAGTTGAAGCCAATTCTCATTTACCATGATGAAACCCAAAGGCAGCATTTCCCAATCAGGATCATATCACCTCTGTGGGTCCCCAGGATAGTACAAAAGGGTCGAAGGTAAAAACCCATAGAAGTGGGGTAAGACTAGGGGACTAACCAGTAGGACAAGAAGGGAGGAATAAGAAGAAAAGAAGGGTGGAAAGGAGCCACAATTGGAAGAAAGTTGGAAAAACGTTAACTACAATGCCCTGCAGTTATGAATTAAGAATTATAAATTACTAAGAATTCAGAATTAAATCCTAGGAATTATGCTAAGTCTATTCACCTGTGTTCTATTAATGGCACAACAAAGGGTAGATGACAGTACATCCGTGTACAGCACAGTTTACTGAATATTTTAAGCCCACGGCTGAAACCTACTTTTTGTTGAGAAAACAAAAAAGATTTATTTTTTCAAATATTACTGCTCATTGACAAAGCAACTCGTCACCTAGGAGCTCTGATATCCATTTATAAGTAAATCAGTGCTGTTTCCATGCCTCCTCACACAATAGCTTTTCTGCAATCCATGAATCAAGAAATAATTCTGACTTTCAAGTCTCATTGTTTAAGAAATACATCTCATAAGACTACAGCAGCCATAGATAGTGATTTCTTTGATGGTTCTGGGAAAAACTAATTCAAATCCATACGGGAAGGGCTTAGCATCTGAGATGCCGTTCAGGACATCAAGGATTCCTGGGAGAAGGTCAAAAGATGAGCATTCATAGAAGTTTGGAGGAAGTTGATTCTACGCCTCCTGAATGAGTTTGGGCAGTTCAAGACTTTGGTGAAGGAAGTGACCGCAGAGGTGAATTATGACTTTTAAGAGAGTTTGTTAGAGATGGAATGTGAAATGTGAAGATGTGATTACATTCTATAATCTTCCCCCCCCTCCTTTATTTAAAGACCACACTGGTAGTGCTCAGGGGTTACTCCTGGCTCAGGGGTTACTCAGGAATCACTTCTGGTGAGCTCAGGAAACTGTATGGGACACCAGGAATTGAACCTGGGTTGGCAAGTACCCTCCCCACTGTACTATCTCTCCAACTCCTTCATTGCTTTCATTGCGGCAATCTTACGACACAATTTGGATGGATGAGGAGAGCAAAGAAACTGGTTTCTTCAGATAAAAATCTACCCCCAAGATTTGAATTCTGGTGGAAGCAGCATGGGATTTAGCATATTTCATAAGCTCAGTTGATGAAGCAGCAACGGGGCTAGGAGGAATTTACTTTAATTTCGGAAGAAGCTCTACTATGGATAAGATAGCGTCAAACAGTAACCTATAAAGCAGAGAACTCTTGTGAAAGGGAGAGGTAGTACACAGGCTGATCTTCATGGCAACGACTCCATCCTTCAGCAATCACCACACTGATTATTCAGTAGCCTTCGGTGATGAACCTTTAGAAGTTCAGAAAATTGTTCATATTTGTTAGCAGCCATCTATCTTAAAATTAAGGTATGTGTACTTATTAGACAGATTGCTATATATTGCAAACTTAATAGAGAAAGGTATAGTAATATGAACTTTATTGCATGCACTGGAAAATCAAACATTTTTTGACTCACTTTATTGTACATTTGCTGTATGGTTTTAGTCACATAATTTTTTTTTAACTATTTCTGATCTTAGTCACATAAGTTTTACCACCTTCGGCTTTTATCTTTGCAATCTTTTCTTCTTGCTTGGCTTCTTCTTCTTATATCACTTTTTCTTTGCTTAATCTCATCATCGTGCTAGTTTTGATCTTGATCTGCCTCATGTGAGGATGAGTTGCGGCTTCTGGAGCTTGGGCCCTTACTTTCATCTTTCATGAAATGGAGATTTGGGTATTAATTCTTGGATTTATTTGGAACCATATTATTTATGGTTTTTATTCCTTCTCTATAAAATTCTGTAGTCTCTCCTCATCTATAAGTTTAGAAGAGACTTTTTTATTATTGGGAAATAATTAATTCAAAGGTATCCAGTCTTTATTTCCCCATTTCAAAGATTTTAAGACACCTTACATAAATACTAAATAAAAATAATTTGATTTTTGTTGGGAAAGGAGGGCAGAAAATATATGAGAGTAGAAGGGATTGGAATAAGCTGAAAGATAAGATTCTTGTATAAAATTTTCCAATAAAGCTGAAGAGAGATTGCAACAGTCCAGAGTACCTGGTTTTCCATGAAGAAGGTTGAGTTTGATCCCCAACACTGCATAATCCTTGGAGTGCTTCCAGGAGTAGCCCTGGCCACTTCTGGGAGTGGCTCCTAAAAACAATGAGAAGTTAAAAACAATAAATTATGCAAGTTACATTGTGAAGAGACAGAGACAGACAGAGAGACAGAAAGAGAGATAGAGAGACAGAGAGAGAGTAGGGTATAGATTTGAGCTCTTTATGGAGCAGCCCAGGGGATAATTGATGGGTTCAGTTAGCTAGTTCTCCTCTGATCTAGAGGTAGAGTTCTGCCTGTCTCCCCACCCCCAACCCCGTGGCAGCCCGAACCTACCTGAAGTTAGATTCATGCTCCAGTAAACCCTCTTGGTACCAACTTGGTACTGGAATTCTGTCCAGGGTTTAAAGCAGCCTTAGCAAAGCCTATTTCACTAACCACCAGTGATTAGCAAGGATCAGAATGCCAGATGCCATGCAGTAGCTCAGGAACATTCTGCCACAATAAATGCCACCTACTTATACTCATCAGTGCAAGTTAGGCAAAAACAGAACGGTGGGAAGGGGTGGATGGTGTGGTCCATGACCTTTGGAGAGATTGGTGTTCAAATGAATTGGAAAACCAAAGGGAAGAGAGTAGGGATATGGCCCCATCCTAGACGACATCCTGCAAAGCTAAGAAAGAAGCCATGCAATTCTCTTTTCTCAGACTCGGTCAAGCAAACTTCCCTCTAGCCTAGAAAAATCACCCCCGTTCCTGCTCCCTGCAATGGTTTGTGAACCTCAGTTTGGGTTTGAGGATTTTCACTGACTGAGGCTCCTACCAAGACATGGGACCCCAGACCGATGGCTTTCCAGGGAAATCCTGGCAGTTCCAGTGGCGTCCCCAGACAAGGCAGCCAACTCCAGCAGCTGAGGGAACCATGCAGATTACTCTCTGCCTGAAGAGCCAGGGAGGAAGGGTGGCAGTGTGGAAATGTGTACGTGTGTCAACTTGAGGAGTTCCTTACCGAAGGCCGTGTCAGCAAGCAGCGGGAAAAGCAAGCCCCGGTGGAAAGTAATTTTTGTGGATCTCAGCCTTATGGAAGGGCTTGTTTCCTACAATCAAATATGGATTCTTCTGAAAATGGGGTTTGCCTAAAAGTCTTTTACAAAGAATATCTTATAGCTGCTGAATGGGAAATGATGGGAAGGAAAAAAAAGAAAGAAGAATTGATCTAGAGGGGGTGTGAAAGATAGCTCAACAGACACAGGGTGTACTTCTGAACATTAGAAGAATTCGAAAATGATTTCAAGTATATAGGTTTATGTATATATGTATAAATACATCTATAACTATCTATATATTCTTGTATATATTATAGATAAGGACTGGTCACTGGTCACTATCATCCCATTGCTCATCGATTCGTTTGAGCAGGCACCAGTAACATCTCTCATTGTGAGACTTATTGTTACTGTTTTTGGCATATCCTACATGCCATGGGTAGCTTGCCAGGCTCTGCCGTGCCGTCTCAATACTCTCGGTAGCTTGCCGGGCTCTCCGAGAGGGGTGGAGGAATCGAACTCAGGTCGGCCGCATGAAAGGCGAATGCCCTACCACTGTGCTATCACTCCAGCCTGCGGATAAGGACTAGCTGAGAAAATTTGGAAAAAATTTATTTCTAAGCTATCAAAAGACTATTACTAATGATTTGCATTATTAGGAATGTTTGTTACAAACATCTTTGAATATCCTCAATTATTCACTGAACGTAAGAACACAAGAATCTTAACTAAATTTTTCTGCAGCCAAAAGCAGTGTAAAGACCAATAAATAATCACAAATAATTTTGTTACCCCTACTGACAGATTTATTAGCAATATAGACAAATGTAAAACTATATCCAGTATTCCAATTTGTAATTTAGAAAAGAAATTTGGAAAATAGGATCTTTTGGTGGGGAGCAATGTTTAATAAACTAATAGTTTATCTTAGGCAATAAAAAGTTTTTTAAAAATGGGTCTGATCAAGTGAGATTTTTATTTCATCTACCGATTCCTTTATTTGTGAGACTTCCGTTCGAAGGTTTGAAATTTCTGCTCTCATTTCTGCTCTCATTTCTTCCTGTATTTTCTTGGTAGACCGTTCCAGCGCTTCATTCATCTCCTCCCTTAATTTATTGGATGTCTGTTCCATAGTTGCTTGGAGTAGGTCGACTCTCCTCCATATTTCCTCTCTGAATTGTTTATCTGAGAGGTCATAGATGTTGGGAGACTCTTTTGAGGTTTCTAGTATCTTTTCTTCTCCCTCTCTTCCTGGAGGGGATTTTCGCTGCTTCTTCATATTGTCACGGAAGTGCAGAGTTGGAACCTTGTAGTTATTTATTCCTCTTCTTTTTGTGGGAAGAAGGGGCTCCGATTGTGCTAAACTTCCCTTATTCACTGATAGCTTTTATACTGTCAGCCTAAGCTAATGGCTATTTTGCGTAAATGTTTGAGATCGCAAAAGTGAGTTTTCAAAGGAATACACAGTACCGATTGAGCTGAGGTAGCAAAGAATAACTGCGGCCGCGTTAGCGTTGGCCGCTCTGAGAGGAGGCCACGCCCACTTTTAGACCACGCCCACTAAGACACAGGCCACGCCCCCAGTGTCTTCCTGTTGATGGGGGGGACGGGAGGGCGTGGCCGAGGGATGGTCCTCGTACCTGATGGACGTGCGCAGTTACAAGTCGGTTGGGGAGACGGGGTGCGCCGGGCGAGCAGGGAGTGACATCAGAAACTCGGGAGACGCAGAAGGCAGCGGGAAGTGGGGGAAAGGGAGGGCGTGGCCGAGGGATGGTCCTCGTACCTGATGGACGTGCGCAGTTACAAGCCGGTTGGGGAGACGGGCATCACTAATCATCAGAGAGATGCAGATCAAAACAACCATGAGATACCACCTCACACCACAGAGACTAGCACACATCCAAAAGAACAAAAGCAACCGCTGTTGGAGAGGATGTGGGGAGAAAGGGACCCTTCTTCACTGCTGGTGGGAATGCCGACTGGTTCAGCCCTTCTGGAAAACAATTTGGACGACTCTCAAAAAATTAGATATTGAATTCCCATTTGACCCAGCAATACCACTGCTGGGAATATATCCCAGAGAGGCAAAAAAGTACAATCGAAACAACATCTGCACATGTATGTTCATCGCAGCACTGTTTACAATAGCCAGAATCTGGAAAAAACCCGAATGCCCCAGAACGGATGACTGGTTGAGGAAACTTTGGTACATCTATACAATGGAATACTATGCAGCTGTTAGAAAAAAGGAGGTCAAGAATTTTGTAGTCAAGTGGATGGGCATGAAAAGTTTCATGCTGAGTGAAATGAGTCAGAAAGAGAGAGACAGACATAGAAAGATTGCACTCATCTATGGTATATAGAATAACAGAGTGGGAGACTAACACCCAAGAACTGTAGAAATAAGTACCAGGAGGTTGACTCCATGGCTTCGAGGCTGGCCTCACGTTCCGGGGAAAGGTCAACTCAGAGAAGCGATCACCAACTACATTGTAGTCGAAGGCCATGTGGGGGAAGGGAGTTGCGGGCTGAATGAGGGCTAGAGACTGAGCACAGTGGCCACTCAACACCTTTATTGCAAACCACAACAGCTAATTAGAGAGAGAAAACAGAAGGGAATGCCTTGCCACAGTGGCAGGGTGGGGTGGGGGGGAGATGGGATTGGGGAGGGTGGGAGGGACACTGGGTTTACGGGTGGTGGAGAATGGGCACTGGTGAAGGGATGGGTTCCCAAACTTTGTATGAGGGAAGTATAAGCACAAAAGTGTATAAATCTGTAACTGTACCCTCACGGTGATTCTCTAATTAAAAATAAATAAATTTTTTTAAAAAATGGGTCTGATCAGGTTGGAGAGATACTAAGGGAGTTAAAGTACTTCCTTGCATGTGGCTGACCCCAGTTTGATTCTTGGCACCCCATATGGTCCCAGGAATACCTCCGAGAGTGACCCCTGTGTATAGAGCCAGGAGAAAGCCCTGAGCTTCACTATATATAGATTCCAAAACACAAAGCAAAGCCAAGAAAGGGTAAGACGGGCTCTAGTTGCAAAGAGAAGCAATGATTGTAGATAAAAGATACTGAAAGAGTCTGGCTTGAACCCAGAGATTCATCCTTCAGTGCTTCTGAGGGAAAGCACACAATATGCACGGTGTCCGCTAATCAGCACTCTCGCTCACACAGCGTCTTCTCTGGCGTGTCAGAGAGAAGATAGAGTTCATTACCTAGGAGCATAGGTTCAAGACCTGGAGTGGTTTATGATCCACAGCTTGGGTTTGAGGTTTTTCACTTTCTGAGGTTCCTGCCCATACGTGGAGTCCCAGACTAATGCATGCAGTAGGGTGCTTGTCCGATGTGTAGGGTGCTTGTCTGGTGGGTAGGGTGCTTGACTGTTGGGTAGGGTGTTTGCCTTGCATGCAGAGGACTTGGGTTCAATCCCTGGAACTGCATTTGGTTGGCTGAGCTCTGCCAAAAGTGAGTCCTGAGCACAGGGCCCGCAGAAAGCACTGTACACAGCTGGGCATCCTTCTCCTCAAAAAGAAATAAAAAAAGACTTATTCTCATAAAATTAGCCTATAATATTTACTCATTTTTAAGTCTTCAATGGATTATAGCAGCACGTTCAAGAAAATGGTAAATAGTACTAGGATATTATTTCTCCTAAAGTATTTCTAATTTTAACGTGTGTTTCAGTGACATTATCATAAACCTGGAAGAGAGAGTGAGGGAGGAGCCTCAGCTTGCCGGTTAGGGATTAGAAAATACGGCCTTTGTGTCTGGAGGCTGGGTGCCCTTTGTACCAGGAACGAGGGTGGCTGGGCTGACTGGTCACATGTGGCTTGCTGGCTCCGTGCTAAAGAGCTACCGTCTCCAGTCCTCGCCCTTTCCCCAGGCCCTGCTGGGATCCCCCTTCTGAGGGAGGGAGATTGGGGCACAGGAAGGGATGAGTTTGTCTCCTTCACACGTTTCTGCCCAGTGACACAGTAGCAAAACAACAGCAATAAACCATAAAGATAATATGATTTTTGAGGGGCCAGGTCAAAATTTATTGTTTTTGTTTGTTCGTTTGTTTGGGGGCCACTCCCGACTGGGCTCAGAGCTTACTCTGGGCTCTGCACTCAAGGGGTCACTTGTAGCCGACTTGGTGGCCAATGGGGTGGTGGGGATTGAACTGGGTCTGCTTCATGCAAGGGAAGCACCTTACCCATTGAACGATCTCTTTGGCCCCTCAAAATGTCCTTCTTTAATAAACATACCTGTATTTGAAAATGGAGATTTCCAAGCATTCTGTGTAAGGCAGCCGTATTTCTGGCTCTGTGCTGCGCCTTCCAGCATCGACACAGGCTCTTGGGAAGAGCTCTATGGAGCTATGAGCAACGGCACAATTGCCACGAGTTACAGGGAGCAAGTTAGCAGCCATAGGGTGTTCCTGTCCATGTAAACTTTGAGGACTCCAGCTCCCAAGGTTCGTGCCAAATGGCCTCAGGCAGCATAAGCAACCCCTTTCCGAATGCTCCCAACTCACTTTCTGCTTCCATTTCATCTCTCAGCCTCACTTCCCTACTCCACAAACCCCATTGAATCCATTCTCTTCTCTCCTTTCGAGCTGTCCTTGTCCTATTTCAGCCCTATTTTGTTCTTTATACTTTGAATTTCCGGAATTGTCACGACTGCAGCAGCAGCTTCCAAGGTGGTTGGTAGCTACACCTCTGATATTCTTTCCTTTATTCCCCACAATATCCACATACATCCACACACAGACACAGACCCACACACTTACACAACACAATTCTTTTTTTTTCTTTTGCTTTTTGGGTCACATCCGATGATGCACAGGGGTCACGGGTCACTCCTGGCTCTGCACTCAGGAATTATCCCTGGCGGTGCTCAGGGGACCATATGGGATGCTGGGAATTGAACCCGGGTCAGCTGTGTGCAAGGCAAATGCCCTACCCACTGTGCTATTGATCCAGCCCCCACATTTCTTAATTGTGGTATCAACCTGCTTAAATACTTCAGCCCCAAATCCTGCCAGAATCAACTGAATACATCCAAACTCCAACTGGAGTCCTTTCATGCCATCTTCCTAGTCTTCTAAGGTGCTTCATGCCATCGCACCTATCTTCCTTCCTTTCCCTACTTGTACCCTCCCTAAGCAGGGTGCCACACTGTCACCTTCCATGGTGCAAGGCTGCAGCTTCTTCCAGTGCTTCAGAGGTGAAGTGTTGCTACCATCGGGTGAGTTCTATTCTGACGACCTAATCAACATTCACCATACATATGTGCAGTTCTGACATAGATCTTTGCAGGGCAACAGCAGCCTGGGTTATTGTGAAAGAAAGCTGAAGTAGATTCATGTAACCCCATCACGAGTTCAGAACAGCAGTGACACTGGCTTGGCTCCTGTGGGTTTTGTCACACTTGCTAAGTTGCTTACAGAGTCATAATTATTTTGGAAGAACAATGAACGCTTCTGTCACTGTATTCAGACTCATGATCAGATCCAACACGTGCCTCTTATTTCTAAATATAACATTCATTGTTTACTTTTTAAATTACAATGGACATATGTGCTCATTTTACAAATATCTGAACCCCAAAGAGAAAACTCAGATTATCCTATTATTGCTATATTTTATATTGCATTAATATACATTTTATATTTATATAAGGATCATGTTGCTGTTTTATAAATCTGTCTACATATGTAAATAGAATGCTTGGTAATATCTTTCAATTTTTATTTTAGTATATTTCCATTGTAAAAGTTTCTATTAAAATATTCATTGGCATCCTTTATTTTTGTAATGACATGGTTCTTATGACATGATTATATGACAAAGTACTTAGCAATTATCCTACTTTTGATTATGGTATTTCCAAACTACTATAAACGAATTGTATAAGGGAATTTTGCTATATCCTTCTTTACAAATTTGTGCTGGGGATAAATTCCTGAAATGGAATTTTCATGTCCAAAGGGCATGCACTTTTAACTCCTTAGAAATTTTGTATAAATTTGTACCTTCAATACCCTTTACAATATAATGAATTTATTTCTATATATATATATATATGTTTCAAAGGAATCTTACTCTGCTGAAGTAATATAATATGGTGTGTTGCACATGGCCAACCTGGAATCAATTCCTGGTATCCCGTAAGGTTCCACCACCAGAACTAATTCCTAAGTGCAGAGGCAGGAGCAACTCTTAAACATCATGTCATGTCGCCCTAAAACAAACAAGCAAACAAACAAACAAACAAACAAAATCTCAAAAGAAGAATCCACTCAAATAGAGGGAAATGGTATCTTGTATTTTTACTTGTCAGGAATGAAACACATAAACAATCAGAGACAAAAACTTTATTCTAGACTTTTTAAATTGACAACTGTACAAAATAGTTTAATTTGTTGAAATATTCTGGTGGCCCCTGGCCCTACTAACAGCAGAGTCTAGACTCATTGTGGGATTCACTTCCTGATCTAAATGTAGGTGTGTCTTCACTGGGACCCCAAGACCGAAGCCCCCAAGTAGTGCTGCCTTACAGCTCTTTGAGACAGGGGAGGAATTAGACTCTTCATTTGCTCCCATAGTTCTGCCAACTGGAGCATTGAAAGGAAAATAAATTGCCTTCCTGTGCCTCACAAGAGTCTATACTGCCTTCTGTGAATTCCAGGGATCTGACTGTTTTTACCCCTGAGTGATTGCAGTCTAATATCTTTTCTCAAGTTTTGGAAATTGTTGGTGAGAATGGGTACTTTCTAGCAAAGAAGTGGAAAATGTTTTCAGCATCAGCAGTTGCTGGCTGGTTGTCAGAAGGAATAATGATATCAATTTTTACTGCATTTTGCTGGAATTGTTGAGGCAATTCAATTTGCAATTAAGAAACTCATTCCCCGTCTGAGAAACAGGGAGGTAGGATGGTTTCTTCTTTCCTAAATTGGGTGTTCTGACCAAGCGGGCTGAGACCAGCAGGAGCAAATTAGATTAGGAAATGCTAGCTGGACATTTCTCTTGCTCAGTTCCCCTCTTTAGAGCCATGAAAACAGGAGGCATTTGTGAATAAGGTCACTCAGTGAGATTTTCACAATCAGGTTGTCAAGTTCAAAATGCCCAAAGTTGTAAAGATAGAAGAAATTATTATCTCATAGAATAATAAATTATTAACTCATAGAAGAAATTATTATCTATAATTTTACCTCTGGACATTTTGATTAATCCTTATAAAGATTTACCATTAGAGTCATCATTTTTGGCATCAAAATGATTCCTTAAAATGGAAGTGTAGCTCTTCCATATTGTTGCTATTTATTCTCTCATTCAGTCATATTTATTTATCATCTACCTTATTCTAGTATTTTTTAGAGTGGATTACACTGAATTCCTACTTGTCCAAGACCAATGAAATAGACATGTGTGGGAGGAAAAGTCTATGTTCTTGTGGAGAATATGCAAGAGCATAATGTTAGCAGACACAAAGGATTTAGAACTGGTTCTGCAGGTATTTATAGCCACTTCTGAAAAGTGGTTTATAGCATTTCTATGCAACTTCAGTTGGGATGATTACTAGAGTAGTGTATTAATACTCCTTGGACACTAGATGGTGCCATGAAACATGCAGATGTTAGTATTTTGTTGATTCTGTTCAAGGTTTTAGTTCAAACCAGAGATGAGTTCAATTTTTTAAGGCAAGAGAACAGTTTATAGAATCATATATACATTTTTGCTATCATAAAGTAATGTATTTCTCAAAAAATAAAATGCATTTTAATTTAAAAATTATATTTAGATATTATAACTGTATTGTAATAAAGGCCCTTTTTTTCAGATCTAAACATACTATTTTATAGTCTTTATAGAAAAGTTTTGAAATAGTTTCCATGATTCCCATCTTATGGAGGCTACAAATGAGTCTCAGGAAGTTACTTAATTTATATCATATTATAACTGAAACAATTAAAATAATGTGAAATTGTCAAGTGCATTAATGTGAATTTCAACAATTCTGAAAAATTCTTCAATTACAAAACTATTTTAAGCATCATGTCTTACAAATCTCTCATTAACTGTATGTAGTCACTATTCTAGTCTACCAATTCTACTGGTCTACTAAAGCTACCTCTATTAAATGAATATTAAGGGGCCAGGGAGATAACACAGTTGGTAGGGCATGTGGCTGCACTACGTATGATCCCTGACATCCCAAATGATCCTTTTATCACCACCAGGAGTAATTCTTGACCAGTGCCAGGAGTAACTCCTGAGCAAGCTGGGTGTGGCCCCAAGCCCAATAAATACACAAGTAAATATAGAAACTATTTTATCTATTTTCAAATAAATATTAGATTCTTTTGTTTTTTACTTTGTCTCGGAATCATTTTTGGTGGTGCCAGGGATTGAATGTGACTGGGTGGGTCACGTGCAAGGCAAGCTCCTAATGCACTGTGCTAGCTCTCTGGCTCTAAATTATTTCCTATCTCTTTATCATTCTCAGATACTCGCAGCACTTTTCTGAATTTATATTTCAGTTTTGTAGTCTTTCAATCATTTAATATACTGTTTAATTTTTGATTAAGTTTTGTTCAAATAATTTTATTTTTATTTTATTTTCTCTATCTGCTCTTTTTCATGATTTCCTGACTGTAAGATCCTACGTAGGAAGAAGTTTAGTATACAGGTTTAATAAAGGTGAGTAAAGTGGAGTCAGAACGAGTAAAGAGAGGCTTCTAAAATCTCAAGGCTAGGGCGAATGGAGACGTTACTGAGACCGCTCAAGAAAATTGACGATCAACGGGATGATGATGATGATGATGATGATGATGATGAAGAAAGTGGATTCAGGCCGCGTGATTTGCATTTTGTCACTGTGTCATTAAGGCAGGTTGCCTGACTTCTCTGTGCCTTGGCTTTCTCATCTAGAAAGCAAAGTTGCACTCCTTAGAGTTACCTGAGCAAAGGACCGGGAGGAAGCCCTGAGCTCTCAGGAAATTCTAAATGTAAGTCATCAGCACGGCCCTTTCTACTTTGTGTTAGTGATTCTTAGCTTCATTGGGTGCCTTCCTCTGTCTTGGATGGATCGTGATCAGAAGTTCTTGAGACCTCGCTTCTGCTATCTGTGGTCTTTTCTGAAATGCTCCACGGGCACTGGTTCCTGTGGGCCATGTGTGATTTCTTTTTTTTTTTTTCTTTTTGGGTCACACCTGGCGATGCACTGGGGTCATTCCTGGCTCTGCACTCAGGAATTACTCCTGGCGGTGCTCAGGGGACCATATGGGATGCTGGGAATCGAACCTGTGTTGGCCGCGTGCAAGGCAAACGCCCTACCCGCTGTGCTATCACTCCAGCCCCCCATGTGTGATTTCTGACCGCGATGACCTAACTGAGTTTAGTTTCCCCGAGGACACACTGCGCTCTCAAAGCGCCTCTGTGGCTGTGGAGGGTTCTGGTGATGACCTGTCATTCTGGTAACGGCCTTGGGGGCTTGTGCCGGTGCTGATCCCACACCCTCCCATAATCGAGACTTGATCTGTTGTGTTTCGGGAGCAAGTCTTCTTCCGACAAAGTAGCACGAGCTTTTCTTCACACTGAGCACAAAGTAGCAGGTGGGTGATGGCTTTTGACCCCCCCACATAAACACAGAAGAGTCCATGAGCTCAATGGCCCACCCCCCGCCCCTCTGTTCTGAGAGGACCGTCATCCTCACAGAGTTTGAAAGTTTACATCCACCCTGATACAGCCCTCAGTTCCTTTGGTTTTTGCTTCTGCTCACATCTCGGTCACCCTCTCTGACCTTGTTTAAAATGTGTCTGAGAGGTTTCATCTCCTCATTCCTTGTACTCAGGCATGCATATTAAATATTTCTTCTTGTTTTGCTATTGGGTGGCAGTTTTAGAAACAAATGATTGCACAATGTATATGCAAGATACAAAAATGCAGCCACATAGAGGAT
Source organism: Sorex araneus (assembly GCF_027595985.1). Taxonomy (NCBI): domain Eukaryota; kingdom Metazoa; phylum Chordata; class Mammalia; order Eulipotyphla; family Soricidae; genus Sorex; species Sorex araneus. The sequence continues at coordinate 64,462,870 of NC_073303.1, forward strand.
CCACCAGGCTTTCTCGAACATCTTCAACGTGGCAAGGGCAACCCAGGCAAGATGCAGCTTCTTCCTCTCTAAAGCATTACCAAGCTCCATCTTCTTTACTTTGACAGAGGAGAGTGGATATTCCTTACTGCCCCGTACTGTGTTAGGTCCCTGGTATAGATGTTCATCTGTTTTGGCTGGGCTGTCGCAGTGGTCCTTGCGTGGTCTCAGTGCTTAATCATATCTAATCTACTGAAAAAGTGAAATCAAGTCTCAGTCAATGCTGATAATGGACTAGTACAACAAGAAAAAGATCCTAATCGTAACATATGCAAGCATCAAAAATTTTCGCTCCCTTTACTTTTAGGAGAAGGAATAAACAAGGTAAGAAAAAAAAAAACCATGTAAGGAAGTGGAATGAATGTGAATAATATGATTGGGTAGTATATTAGAGAATGGTCTAAGGTTAGCCTAGCTCAGAAAGAGTTGAAAAATGGGAATGAATACTGGCTCCATCTGACAAGAGGTTGAAGTTCACCTAAATAAAATGATTAATATGCTGCTTTATGACTTATCAGAGACCAAACGAGCTCACTTGATTGTTTAAGGCATGGAATGGGAATTTGAAAGTTCTGTGTTTGGCCTTGTCACAGGTAAACAAGCTTACATCCATAAAACTTACCTAAGTCATATGAGAACTTACTCTGTAGTCAGTAGAACACAGAAGGGATTTATAAAGTTTAATCTAATTTCCAAGAGTTCAGAGCTGAGGACACGATAAGCATTTTCATCATCTTCTATTCACTATGTATAAGACAATTCTTGCTGATGACTATGTGGTCTATGTGGTCGGTTGGGGTGGGCTGCTCATCCTCTCTTAACGGAGTTCAGCAGCTCCCATCGTAGGAAAAGCCCTTCTCACCGGCCCTTCTCCATCTCCCCTGCCACATCGTCAGCTCTGGATGCCAGCAGTAGCTGCTGTTCCGGCCTCTGCACAGTGGTTTGTAACCCTGCGCCTGTGTTCTCTTCTCAATGCCTGCAGTGCTGTCCTTGCTTTCAGTTTAGGACACCTAAACCCCTAACTGTCCTCACAGCCCAGAGGAGACAAATGTTCAGGACACCTCTCCACACCTCTGCCCAGGTTGCATTGGGCACTTTCTCATGTTCCTGTAGTTAGTATTCTGAATGTACATCTCATTGCACTTACCATATTGTAATGATTGTGTTTTATGTCTTTCTTTATATTATGGGTGAAATCCACGTGTTTTTTTGTTGTTGTTATTATTTGGTTTTGGGACTACACCTGGCTGTGCTCAGGGCTTATTCCTGTATTTGCAATCAGAATTCAATCCTGGTGGGACCCTGGAGATCATATATGATCCCTGAAACAGAAATCAGGCCAGCTGCATACAAGGCATATACCTACATCAGCAAGCTATTTTTCTGTCCCTTTAGATCAGCTTCCTGTGTCCAGCTCTTTGTTGACTGGCATAAATTTATTTAATTACCATGCAAGAAAATTGAGACCAGAAGTATGGTCAGTTATATTCCTAATGTCAACATATCAATTGTCTTGCAGAGATTTCTGAATAGAAAGATAGCTCAATAGAAAGATAAGAGAACTTAACAATTTCTAAATTATTACAAAGAGCTGGAATGCATACTTTGTATGCTGGAGGCCTAGGTTTGATCTCAAGTTCCCCATGGTTTCCTGAACACTGCTGGGAACAGGACGAGCACTGAACCCCAATATCTTCAGACATGTTCCCAAACAAATCAAACAAATCAACGTCTAGCATTCAGAGACTTTGTGAGGAATACAATGAGGCCCAAAAGATAGTGCAATGGATATAGGCTGCTTGCCTTGCACGTGGTTGACCAGGTTTGGTGCTCAGCACCACGTGTAGCCCCCGAACCTGCCAGGAGACATCCCTGAGAGCAGAGGGAAACCCTGAGTTGAGCACCGCCAGGTTTGGCAAAAAAAGAAGAAGAAGAAGAAGAAGAAGAAGAAGAAGAAGAAGAAGAAGAAGAAGAAGAAGAAGAAGAAGAAGAAGAAGAAGAAGAAGAAGAAGAAGAAGAAGAAGAAGAAGAAGAAGAAGAAGAAGAAGAAGAAGAAGAAGAAGAAGAAGAAGAAGAAGAAGAAGAAGAAGAAGAAGAAGAAGAAGAAGAAGAGAAACAGTAATTTGTTTTGTGAATCTTTCTAAAGATAATACTGTACTTTTCTTATTAGTAAATTTATGTTCTAATGGTCATTTTTTCTCAATTATTACAACATTGAATTTAACTTAATGGAAGCATAATTTATTTATTCCTGAAATTTTAACTAGTTTATAAAAATACCTGCCATTACAAGGCATATTTAAAATTAAATTTCTGATGGCTCAATGTATCTTGAAATGAAGTTAGAAAAGTGGACTTATCTATAGAGATCAGATTTGTCCTAATTTGGAACATTTTTTTCGTTTTGGGGCTGCCTTACTCTTGGTTCTGAACTCAAGGAGTACTTCTTGAGGGGGTCTGAAACTTATGTGAAACAGTGGTTGGACTTGGGTAACTGTCTGCCAGGTGAATGACTTACCCTCCAAACAACTTCTCCTGCTGAAAGTCTTAATGTTACAGTGTACCTGGTAGCGTTGTTAACTGTTTTTGTAGGTGTATTGGTTTACTGGAAATATATATACCCAAGCAATGCACCTTAGGTTTTAGCTTTACTTAATCCCATTTTTTCTTGACTTTAGCTTTTAATATGGTGTTATAAATGCTGGAGAGAAGGTATGTGAGTTTGATGTTATTTTACTTGTGTTTGTTACACTTCAGAAACAAAATTCTTGCCACCATAATTTTTTTGCTAATAATAGCATGTCCTACTTTGTTTTTAGCTCTGCTTCCAGGCATTTGAATGTTCAATAAGTGCCCTGCCATAAAAGATATAGCAAGAGTTACAAAATGAAAATTTGAATTCAAGTACAGCAAAGCCATAAGGAATTTTCTGTGACTTGAATTATGTCAATTTCATGTTGCAGTTCTGCTCCCTGTGTGACAGTATGTAGAGCTAAGAACTTCTAGGAAGGGAATGAGATTCAATCAGATTGCAGGAGAAGGCTCTACTTTGTGAACAGTGAGTGGAAAGATTGTGTGAGGAGACGGTGAGAAGGGAAACATCCACAAGCAAAAACACTCTTGCCAGGGGCTGAAGCAATAGCACAGCGGGTAGGGCGTTTGCCTTGCACGCGGCCGACCAGGGTTGATTCCCAGCATCCCATATGGTCCCCTGAGTACCGCCAGGAGTAATTCCTGAGTGCAGAGCCAGGAGTACATCCTCTGCATTGCCGGGTGTGACCCAAAAAGCAAAACAAAACAAAACAAAGCACTCTTGCCTGAAACCAAGCCCTGATGGTAATTTTACCAAGAAGCATTACACTCAAAGGTAAATGTTATTTATTTTTGACACCAAATTTAGAACTATTCAGATTATGTCATTTATCTGTGCATTCCAGTCCTGATTTCAGGTCAAATTTTATCAAAGGGAAAGTCATTACATTTGATGCCTAATTTACTCTGACATATTATCAAACTGATGTGACTCAAAGTATATTTTGGGTGATTATAATGACACCAGGCTATCTATTAGGTGGCAAGCATTAGCAGGTAGAATTTTCACTAGAAGTCATGCACAGAGATTCTAACATAGCAACAAAAATATCCTAGTGATGACTAGTATTGTGAGGAGAAGAACAAGAGCATTTTTCTATGCTCCAAGAATTTTGAAGAGGCTCTTATTGAGATATTTAAATGTCTTTATAAATAACTTTCAAAAATGACAGTCTCTAGAGGGCTAACAAATTACCAAGATAACTACATTTATTCCTATAAACATCAGTGAAGTAGCCTTATATCTCCAATATTTATGTATATGATTTTTCACCTTATATTGAGATTTTGTAGTTTACAATGCTATTAATAATGGTTTCTTATGTGCATAATTCCAACACCATCACAAGTGTATTCCCTCTCTCTCCCATGTCTAATATTTATCACTTCTGGTATCATTTCTCCTTCCTTATTCCACAGTGGATTCATATTAGGGAATCAATAAAAAAAACCTCACTAATAGTGTGCTATCGACTCCTCAGTTCTAGGTTAAACTAAAAGTCAATGTTTTCTGTGGCCATCAATCTGGAATGACGGACTAGGAACTTATTTTCAGGACTCGTCAGGGCTTGTTGGCAGAAACAGGTAAGAGGCATTTCCCAAGCTACTCTTTTTTTCCTCTGTTCTTTGTTTCTTTTTATCCAGCTCTGTGGTTCTATCTACATTCGCTTTTTAAACTGGGTCAGTTGTGGGGGAACTGGACGTTATTTTTCTGGGGAAAACAATCCACAATGTAACAGTGACTATACTCTAAGCTGGTGTTGTTTCCAAGAGCTCAAAGGGAAATGACTGACTGTCCTGTTATTTTTTTCTGCTTTCCCAGGGAGGAGCACTGTAGCACTGTTGTTCATTGATTTGCTCAAGCAGGCACCAGTAACGTCTCCATTGTGAGACTTGTTGTTACTGTTTATGACATATCGAATACGCCAACGGGCAGCTTTCCAGGGTCTGCCGGGTGGGCAGGATACTCTCGGTAGTTTGCCTCTCTCCGAGAGGGACTGAAGAATCAAACCCCGGTCGCTCTCATGCCAGGCAAACGCCCTACCCACTGTGCTATCGCCTGGGGAGGAGAGGGTTACCACAGCAGAGAGGAATGCTTAGAGAAACTGGAATGTCATTCTCAGAACTGGACACAGAATATAAGTAGATGACAAAGGCACATTCTCAGTCTTTTGAGTAAAGATTTATCTCTTTCATTTATTGACTTATACATTCATCCCTGACCAGCGACTGGCTTGGGTTTTTTTCTGCTTTTTAAATTTTTTTTGGCATGCTTTCTATGCAACAGGAACTGTTAGGTGGCCCAATTTTAAATATTATCCTGGATTTATCATTAGACAGAATGATAGCTTCTTTCTTTTTTTTTAATTTTTAAAATTTTATTGAATCACCGTGAGATAGTTACAAGCTTTCATGTTTGGGTTACAATCTCACAATGATCAAACACCCATCCCTCCACCAGTGCACATTCCCCACCACCAATACCCCCTCTTTCCCACCCTCCCCTGCCTCTAAGGCAGACAATATTCCCCATTCTCTATCTCTACTTTTGGGCATTATGGCTTGCAACACAGACACTGAGAGGTCATCATGTTTGGTCCATTATCTACTTTCGGCATGCATCTCCCATCCCGACTGGTTTCTCCAGCCATCATTTGCTTAGTGATCCCTTCTCTATTCCAGAATGATAGCTTTTCAAATGACAAGAGCTGGTTTTTAAAATGATGTATGCACCTCTGGTCATGGCTCCCTGAAGAAGCTCTTCTTCCTATGTTCTAAATATTTTAAAGATATATTAATATATGAAAGATTGAAGAAGCTGATAAAATTTCAGCTTCAGATTTTTATTTAATGAGTTTTTCTTTCTCTGTTCTGAATATTGAATTGTACTGAAGTCAGAAAATTATCTTAGAGATTAAATTTGGGAAGATAGATGCAAGTTATGCATCCATAAGGCAAAGCAAAACTCATATCTAGCACAAAGGGTGGTATAAGAAATCTATTTTTAACCTGATTGACAAGCTCATTTGATTTTCAATTGATATTCCTTGGGCTATGAAGCTGGACATCTATAGTAGGAATTGTCAATCATTGTATAGAATAAGGGGGAAATTAGGTCCCCAAGAAAAAATATGGAAATCTCAGTCCCATCCTTCGGAAATCAAATTTTACTCGATTATCTGTAATGTGTTATTAAGGCCCCATTGCCCTAAAAAAGCATAAAATAAACATCCTAAATTATATGTCCAAATTTTGTCTTTTCTAATGAGGCATTGGGCTGAAGCAATAGCACGCGGCCAACCTGGGTTCGATTCCTCTGCCCCTCTCAGAGACCCCGGCAAGCTACTGAGAGTATCTCGCCCATACAGCAGAGCCTAGCAAGCTACCCGTGGCATATTCAATATGCCAAAAACAGTAACAAGTCTCAAAAAAAAAAAAAGGAGATGTTACTGGTACCCGCCAGAGCAAATCGATGAGCAACAGGATGACAGTGACATTTATTCATAATAAATAATCGGTGAGACATTTATTCAGTAATAAACATGCTTTGTATAGAAAACACAGCATTGACTCATATAATAAAAAAGTGTCATATATTAAAATGTTAGAAAATTGAGAAAGTTTATTTACTCATAAAATTGAATTCTCTAGTGAGGCCACTAAGCCAAGAAGGAGAATGGAACATGGGGACGTTAACTTTTCTTTTCTTTTTATTTGGGCCACAAAAAAAGAAAATTTTTTTCTTTTTATTTGGGCCTTATTCCTGGTGGTGCTTGGGGAACCATGTGAGATACCGGGAATTGAATCTGGGATGACTGCATGCAAGGCAAATGCCCTACCTGCTATACTATCTCTCCAGCCTGTATATTTAACATTCTTTAAGTGTTAACATCACACCTGATTATTTTAATTTTTTAATAGGAAAAACCCTGATCAGAGGTATGTCCTATTTATTTTTATCCCAAGAGATATCCTATACAGCCATCCAAATTTCCTTGTAATTTGAATTTTCTCTGAACATTTATCAAAAGAAATGTTTGCATCATTTACATCTAATTTAAATTTACCAACGTGTTATCAAATAGGTATTTTCTGTAACTAGTTTTTAAAAGAATGTGATAATATCACCCAGAGGAGTATTACCTTCCAGGCCTCGGCAGTTCCCCTGAGGAAAAGCCCACACTGATATTCACACAGGAGCTAAGTATGTGACAGATATGGAAGACAGGACAGTACACGCGTGAGTGCTGCTTTTCGCATGCAGATCTGAGAGTGTATTCTTTAGTCAGTGAAATATGTTTAGAAATAACTTTCTTTAGAAGGACTAACATGATGCCCAAATGTTTTGATGACATGTAGAAACACCACTAAAATGATATCTTAGGTTCAAAATCTATGTTTCTTCTAGAAATCATTTTTCGTTCTCACAGTTCCGCCACAGTTATTTCTTTTGAGTAAGATATACAACCCTCCACTGATATGTAGCCAACTTCTCACTTCTAGGTGAAAAACAAGTTAGAATTCTCTGTGGCCATCTGTCCAGTATGGAAAGCCGTGAGTTATTGAAGACATTGTTAGTGCCTCACTGCTTGTGGGGAGTGAGAGTCATGTCTTGGGCAGATGGTGTTCTCTGAGTCAGTTACAAGAGCATGTAATGCACTTGGATCTGAGGTGGGAATGCAATCTTTTCTTTTTCCTTCTCCTTCTCCTTCTCCTTCTCCTTCTCCTTCTCCTTCTCCTTCTCCTTCTCCTTCTCCTTCTTCTCTTTCTCCCTCTCCTTCTCCTTCTCCTTCTCCTTCTCCTTCTCCTTCTCCTTCTCCTTCTCCTTCTCCTTCTCCTTCTCCTTCTCCTCCTTCTCCTACTCTTTCTCCCTCTCCCGCTCCCCCTCCCGCTCCTTCTCCTTCTTCTCCTCCTTCTCCTTCTCTCCTCCTTCTCCTTCTTCTTCTCCTCCTTCTCCTACTTCTTCTCCTTCACTTCTCCTTCCTCCTTCTCCTTCTCCTCTTTCTCCTTCTCCTTCTCCTACTCTTTCTCCCTCTCCCGCTCCTTCTCCTTCTTCTTCTCCTCCTTCTCCTACTTCTTCTCCTTCTCCTTCCTCCTTCTCCTTCTCTTTCTCCTTCTCCTTCTCCTACTTCTTCTCCTCCTCCTCCTTCTCCTTCTCCTCCTTCACTTCCTCCAGCTCTTCCTCCAGCTCCTCTTCCATTACCTTCTTCTCCTCTTCCTCCTTCTTTTCCTTTTCTCCCTTCTTTTGTTTTGGGCCACACTCTGCAGTTCTCAGGGATTACTCCGTGCTTTGTGCTCACGTATCACTCCTGGAAATGCTCAAGGAACCATATGTAGTATCCAGAATTCGAACCAGGGTCAGCTACCCACAAGCAAGCACCTTAACTCCTATACTTTGCTCTCCAGCCCATCTCTGTGGCTTCTTAACTCTCTCTGCAGTGCAGTGCACGATTGAGTTTGATGAGATATTATATCGAGAATTGCTACTTCCCATCTGGGAGATCTACAACTCGGGGACTCTCTGCTCTTTCAAGATGAGAATCCAAGCAAAGTCTGGGAAGACAGCCTGGAAAAGAATTTGTCTTATTACCATTTTCTTCTGGAGAGGAAATTGAAAATGGAAATGACTCACATAAGAGACTGTCAAGAGAAAATTAAGAAAAATTGCTATCTTGTCGACACAATTAGATCTTGTGTATCTGTTAAAAGGTAAACTTGGTTCTCCAGAAGATGGCAATTTACACGTGCTGAGCCCGTTGATTTGGCCTTGCAGTAACTCATTCATTCAATATCAAAAAATTTCGATTATCTGCTATGCATAAGGAGGTACTATGCTCATCCATTTAGAAAGATTTCAGGGCTGTAGAGATAACTCATGCTTTGCACGCATGGAGCTTGGGATTGACCCTTGCATTGCATGGCATCCACGCTTTGCTGGGAGTGACCGCAGAGAATGGAGCTAGGAGTGCCAGCCAGCCTTTTAGCACTGCCTGTGTGCCACCATTTCTACCCTCTCCTGAATAAAAACTCTCAGTAAAACTTTGCTCTTAATTTCCTGCTCTGCAGACTCATTTGTTAAAATGTAGAGTTTCTTTTCTTGTACGCAACACTGGTCTCTGATGGCAAATATAAAATATTTGGAAATGTTCTTATTTCAAATATTTAAAGAGCATTTGATTTAAAAAATTGAGCTGGCAAGGTCTCAATCTCTCGTTTACATTCTAAGATGCTTCCAAGTATGTCTGAGTAATAAGCTTCAAAGTCACATACAAACGAACTGCAAACCCTAACAGCAGTATTTTTTCTTTAGGATTCCTTATCAGGTAAAGTAGAAAGGGTTATGGATCCAGTCATATTCTCATACTTTTTTGCCTCTTTAAATATTGAGCTAATGGCCTGGACAATAGGCTAGAGGAAGGGGAAGGACAGGAGAGAGTCCACTAGGAGTGAAGCCAAGTGATAAAAAAGAGCATTAAGGGGCTGGAGCAATAGCACAGCAGGTAGGGCGTTTGCCTTGCATGCGTTGACCCAGGTTCGATTCCCAGCATCCCATATGGTCCTCTGAGCACCTCGAGGAGTAATTCCTGAGTGCAAATCCAGGAGTAATCCCCCTGTGCATCACTGGGTGTGACCCAAGAAGAAAAAAAAAAGGAGAGAGCATTAAACTCTGCCTTAATTTCAGATTCAATGGAGCTAACTAGGTTAGTTTTGTTGTAAGGATTACTATTATTGTTTTTTAGAAAATAGGAAATTTATTGAAGAGAGGAAGAGAAATTTCACACGGGGGAGAAATTTAGTATAAAATTGAGTTTAGAACTTTTTTTTCAAACCTTCCAAACCACTGCATTTATTTGTATTTACTGAGTCAGTCACTTATAGAGATAAAGATTTATAATCTATAATGGACATATTTTAGGTCACGAGGTGATGTTTTTCGTATGTAAGCTCAATCATGATTTCACGTGCTCTTCTAGCTGCTTCTACTCCCCATTTATAACACTGAACAGCCCTTAAGATCCAATAATCCCTATTGAATGCAGTTTCCTGAACTCCAAGGCAAAGACTTCCTAATTTTGGATTTCATAAATTTTTTTTGTTTTCTTCTTAGGAACAAATGACTCAAAATATGTGCAATAGTAGTAATAATTGAAGTACTCTGATCTTATGTTAGTTTTCAAGAATAAAATAGATAAAATCTAAAATGTAAAATAAACTTAAAATAAATATGAGTCATTTTAATTTTAATACAATTAATCTTATCTCAATATTTGATGTGATTAGTTAATGCTTTGTATTTTAATAAAATGAAGATTTTAATCACAATTATTATTATTGATTTAACAGTATACACGCTACACATAAATAATGACTATATTTATTATAGACATTTTAATAGACCTAGTTTTAATTATAGAAATTAAGAAAAGGATTCTAGGGGTCAGGATACATAGGAATTATATAAAATCCACAGGGGCTGGAGCGATAGCACAGGGGATAGGGCATTTGCCTTGCATGAGGCTAACTGGGATTCGATTCGATTCCTCCGTCCCTTCCGGAGAGCCCGGCAAGCTACTGAGAGTATACTGCCCACATGGCTCAGTTCCCAGCATCCCATACGGTGTAATTCCTGAATACAAAGCCAGGAGTAACCCCTGTGCATCACCAGGTCTGACCCAAAAAGCAAAAATAAAACAAAACAAAACAAACAAACAAACAAACAAAAAACACAGAAAGAAAAGAAGACCTGACCACAGCAGGGTGTGTCCCCTCCCCGCAAAGAGAAAGGATTATACGTGGCAAATACATTCGCAAGCATCTTCGAATTTCCTCATATATATGTTTATACAAAAAAAGAGATAGAGATGTATTGTTACACAAAAATATTACAGTTTGACTTTGAGAGGTAATTCTAGAGTATGTTTTCTCATAATCTCTTACATTCTATAAATTCTCTTAGCATTAGCTTGGTTGCATTTTTGACTTTGCTGATAGCATACATGTCTTATTTTTTACCTTAAAATAAAAATAAAATAAAATATCTATGTCTTTAATGTTTGTCTTATTTTATATACAGGAAGCCAGCAGGGATAATTAGGGCCTTTAAATTTCAATTTTCAATGTCACACAAAGGAAAGTATATGAACTTCATTAATAATATAATGTATGCATTTAATTACCTGCACACCGACCTGCATATTTATACACTGATTCGTGGTCTATAAAACATGAGAATCAATGCAAAATATTGTTTTTACTGCTTAGCAGAAATATTTTCTCAGAAGAAATGGCTTAGTGATAATAGGTATTATGTCCCGAAGCATAAGCACCTTGAAAATTATTCTGGAGAATTGGTTCTGAGGCTATCCACAGTGCATCAGTTTTTCAGCAGTGCACATTACTTCAGCAGTGGTTAAAATGAACTAAAAAGTTCTAAAAGAGTTTTCATATAACCGTGGTATAATTTTATACAACTATAACTGTATTCTAGACTCCATGAAATATTATTTCCCTTCAGCTATACCTAAATCTAGCATAACCCCCATTAAGATAATTGTCTGCAAGGAAATTAAAATTCTGCATTAATCATGCTGGCTACTGACAGTATCATTCATTTTGATGCTGGATTAGTCACATTTCCTGTTAATTGGATTTGCAATCTGAATGCAAAAAGACAAGACAGAAACAGTATAGAAATGACTCAGATACGTGGGCTTCTATTAGATCAGAAGATAGGAATACTCAGTATTTTTCACAAACCCTGGAATAAAGCTGGCTCAAAAAATAAAAAGAAAGAAAAAAGGTAAGGTTCTAGAAGGGACTAGTATGAGAAAGGGACTGAAAAGCTAGTAAGCATCTTTACCTCATCCATATGCACGTATAGAGCAAAATAAAGTAACACTAAGAGAAAACAACATAGTGGGGAAAAAATACAAGTTTGAAGATGTATTTTTTCCATACTACATAGTGTATTTTTAAGACGAACAAACAAAATGCGTGGGGCAGGGGCTGGAGCGATAGCACAGCGGGTAGGGCGTTTGCCTTGCATACGGCTGACCCAGGTTCGATTCCCAGCATCTCATATGGTACCCAGAGCAACACCAGGAGTAATTCCTGAGTGCAGAGCCAGGAGAAAACCCTGAGCATCACCGGGTGTGACCCAAAAAGCAAAAAATAAATAAATAAATGTGTGGGGTAGGGTAGATCACAATTGCTCTTGGAAGCAGAAAGGTATTTCATATTTTATCTGAAAATCAGGGGAAGATAAATATGATCCTTATGTTGAAAAAATAATTATAAAATATGACCACAGAACGTCAAATGATGTTCACATTTTTTATTGTAGACAAATGAAAGAAATGTAGAGTCAGAGGATTGTTTTCAACTACTCATGCTGTTTTCTGACTGTGATTCTGGACAAGTCATGTAGCTACTTTGATTTCAGTTCAACAAATTGTTTTGGGTACCAGACTTGCTCTTTCCAGATGCCAAAAACTCAGCGATGAAACACTAGCTTTGAAGGAGCTTACAGTGCAGCAAAAGAGACAATTTCACGTACAAACTCAGTCTTGATTTTTCTTATCTGTAAAATGAACATGCTAAATGTAATTCCATGCCAAAAGGGCTTCTTAAGAAAGTTAAAAATAAAATTCTGGGGGTGAAGTGATGCTACAGGAATTAAGGTGTTTGCCTTTCAATGTAACTCCACTTTGTCTATACCCCAGATGATACTAACAGAATACTACCAGAGGTAATTCTTAAGCACAGGGCCAGGGCAAGTTCTTGAGCACCACCAGGTTTGACCCCAATGCCCCAGTGCCCCCACTGTGCTTTACTGAAAGTCACTGTCACTGTCATCTCGTTGCTCATAGATTTGCTCGAGTGGGCACCAGTAATGTCTCCATCTTGAGACTTGTTGCTACTGTTTTTGGCATATCAAATAAGAGAGTAAAATTCGTAGTTGAAATCAGTTTGACATATATGAAATTTACAAATGATTCCAGTGTAGAGATTTTTTTTTCCTTTGCTGAAAGTCCTGGGAGAAAAGTTTAAGAATGCTTACCAGGCATCACATGGACTGAATTGCTTTAAATTCCCACAAAGAAAAATCAGGGGTGTGTGTGTGTGTGTGTGTGTGTGTATGTCTGTGTGTGTCTGTGTGTGTCTGTGTGTCTGTGTCTGTGTGGGTCTGTGTGTCTGTGTGTCTGTGTCCTACCTATGATGAGATATAGATTAATCAGGCAAGATCTCTGTTCACCAAGCATTTCCTTACAATCACCGTGATACAAAGATTCTAAAAAGTTTCTGAGGAAATGATTAGGATAGTTCATAAATTTATATTAAAAATATGGAAAGCATCACCACCGCCTGGAGAATTGAGAGTCTTGGGATGTGGAAAGGCGTATTTAAATGATAAGAGGTAGGGGCTGGGGAGCTAATACAGTGGGAAAGGTGCTTGCCTTGCATGTGTCAGAAATGGATTCGACTCACAGTACCACATTTGGCCCTGCAAATGACCAGGAGTGAACCAGCACAGAAGCAGGAGCAAGCCCTGAGCAGTGATGTGTGACCCCAAAACATACAGGATACTACCTGATGCCATTCTGATGGAGAAGTATCTGTTGTGAGGAAAGATCTAGATGTATGTATGTGGTTCTCATCAGAGTCTTGCGATGGGACTCCTTCATCAAGGTAATTTACTTATTTTAAAAAATATGGGGAATATACCACAATGTAGCCAAATGCTTTTGGTATGGAAATAACACTAATTTTTTACAATAATAGCATTCAAGTTGGACTTCCCATGCATGGATAAAAACTTGTTAGTTACTACTGACAGTTATTTCATTTTTATTTGAGTATTGTTTGCCAAAGCTCTCTCTAGCTCAACCTGACTTCCTCAAACATATTTTGAGGATATGCCATGTATATGACACACTATTGGGAGATATAACCTACTGGGCAATGCCATGTACAAATGTTATGCTAGAGCATAACTCTAGCATAACCTTGAGTACCAAAGGGAGTAATTAGTGAAGAAATCTAGTCTAGGTAAAGAAACAGAACCGTCTAAAAGAAATTAATAAATAAAAGATGGCATTCAAAATTACAAGGATAAATAGGATTCTGTAAGCAGAGGGTGACTAGGGAAGACAAACTTAAGGAAAAATGGTGTTTCAATGAAAAAATAAGGCATGTCTAGAAAATAGCTTAGAATAGTGGTTATTGATTCTAAGGGAAGTGTTCAATAATTTCGAAAGTTGTAGGCAACTGTTAGCAATGTGTATTCCCTCACTGTATCACCGTTATCCTGTTGTTCATCGATTTGCTTGAGTGGGCACCAGTAACGTCGCCATTCGTCCCAGCCCTGAGATTTTAGCAGCCTTTCCTTACTCATTTTTCCCAATGATTGGAAGCTCTTTTCAGGGTCAGGGGAATGAGACCTGTTATTGTTACTATATTTGGCATATCGAATATGCCACAGGGAGCTTGCCAGGCTCTTCTGTGTGGGCGGGTTACTCTCGGTAGCTCACCAGGCTCTCCGAGAGGCATATAGATTTATTTTTCTTTACGATAGTGCGCGGCCACTCGGTCCAGGAATATGTTCACGCAAGCGTAAGGCTCAGCTCCAGCGTGTGGAAAGCAGCCTGGAGTGTGGTGGAGGTTGGGTAATGGAGGTCGGCTGCCGGGGCTGGATCCCTTGGGGCAAGGAGGGCTCTCATTCGCCCCCCTCTGGGGCACCCCTGGTTCGGAGTCCGGTGGCATGGTTATGGGGGCCTCATTTTTATGTTCCCTTCCAGGAGAAGCAGCCGTGAGTTCTGGAGGGTGGCCGATGAGGAGATTATCTGGCGCCAGCAGGAGGTGGCTTATGGGTGTAATCCCTGGGTCACTGGAGATTGGGGGAAGCAGGCAGAGGATCTTTGCTCCTGGGTCCCACTGAGCACAGAGTCCAAGATCACAAAGTTCCTCATTCCCTGGGTTCCGTGGGACTTTGCTCAGGTGTCAGGCTTGGCCTGAGCGTGTGGCGGTGGTGGGGTAGTAGAGGTCAGCTGCTGGGGCTGGGTCCCTTGGGGTGGGGAGGGCTCTCACCCACCCCCCACTCTGGGGCACCCCTGGTGCAGAGTCTGATATATTCCATAGGTTGTAAGAGTTATTTACCGTAAGCAGAGTAACAACCTTATTTACAAAACAGCAAAAATCAATTCTCTCATCATTCCATGGGCAAGAAGCCCCAAATCAAGTTTGCCATGGCTCCGCTTCCTCTGAGGGCTATGGAGGAGAATTTGTGCTTTTCCTCTTGAAGCTTCTGGTGACTTTGGGGATTCATTGGCTTGTGTCTACATTGCTTCAGTCACCTTGCATCATTTATCTGCTAAGTATAAACATTATGTCACTGTCACTGTCATCCCGTTGCTTATCAATTTGTTTGAGCGGGCACCAGTAACGTCTCTCATTGAGAGACTTATTGTTACTATTTTTGGCATATCCAATATGCACGGGTAGGCTCTGCCATTCGGGCTCAATACTCCAGGTAGCTTGCCGGGCTCTCCGAGAGGGGTGGAGGAATCGAACTCGGGTTGGCCTTGTGAAAGGTGAACGCCCAACCGCTGTGCTTTGGATTAATAAATTTAGGATTAAACTTGATACTTCAGGATGATTCATTGATTTTAAGATTTTTCATTAAATTGAATCTGCAAAGACCCCTTGTCCAAATAAGTGAACATTTATAGATACTAGAAAGTAAGAGGTAGACCTATCTTTTAGTAGAGCCACCATTCAAGGTAGTACAATGCAGAATAATTCTTGTCTGCATTGCGTAGATATATGCATTCTGTCTTTTCTGGTAGAGGTTCAATTGACGATTCCACCCCTGATTCCTTTCTGGTAAAACCATGCTCACTTCCACTTGCAGTTTATTTTATTACTCCTCATTTGTAAATGAGTCTGTGGTTTAGTTTCACTTTTGACAAGTTTATGTCCTCTACCCAGCATGAGCTTAATCTTTGTGCTAAAACATAATTATATTTTACAACTAATCTTTATTTTGTGTTTTCTATTAAAATTCTTTTAAAAAATTAATGCTTTTTAATTTTAAGTTTTTATATGTGCATAAGTCAATTACCAGGTTTCTCTTATATATGGAATAAAGGAAAGAAAGAGATCAAACAACAAAAATCACATCGAGACCCAAATCACATCATAACACAGAGCCAAGAGTAAACTCTGAGTATTGCCAGCTATGGATTCAAAACAAAACAAGCAAACAGAAAAGATGGAATTATTTTACTTTAGTTTTTTTTTTTTTCTATTTCACTAGCACTGTTTCACTGTCATCCCGTTGTTCATCGATTTGCTCGAGCGGGCACCAGTAACATCTCCATTGTGAGACTTATTGTTACTGTTTTTGGCATATAGAACACACCATGGGGAGTTTGCCAGGCTCTGCCGACATTAAATGCTCAAGAACCCAAAATCATGTAAAAAGTTCTTCAGCAAAAAGGGATCAGGAGAGAAAATATTCAAGCCCTCATCTTGAGCACTTTCTTTCAGGGCTATCAGTAGCCAGCAGTTGGGGAGAAGACAGACACACAATTCTCTCTCCCACATCGGCCACCCCTCTGGCCGCTGAGGAGTAAGCAGCAGCCTCTCAGTTCACAGCAACCTGCTCAGTGGGCAGGACGGCTGTGCTCTGCCCCCAAGAAGCAGCATACGGGCCTGTTTAGAAGTCAGAAGGCACTGTTTCACTCTACTGGGAAAATAAACTTTCTCTTCGCCGAGGCTTCTTTCTTTAACTAAGCACACATTTAAATATTTGTCTTTTTCTTTAGACCTATGTGAGAAAATTAGGTACCAAATCAATCTCGTAGAGCCAGAGAACTTCATCTTACTCCTGAAACGTACGGAGAATTCTCAGCGTCTGTTTAACCTTGGCTAACTAACTATTTTCTAATCTGCCACCACATTAGCCAGGATAAAAATGGAAATACTGAAATCACTGGAGAGAGTTTGATCTCACAAATGGATCAAGTTTGTAAACAATGTGCACCCAAAAGTTTGAGGCAGCACTAATGATTTACTGAAGATCTCTATTTGGGATTCAATTTAGAGTAGCATAAAGTCCTAGGCAAGGCTTGGATTTGTTCAGTGCCTGGGGAGGTCTAAGGTAGCCGCCCGGTTGGCTGTGCTCAGGGACTGTTCTAAACTCCCTCTTTGTGTTTGCAATCAATGGCTCCATTGTAGTCAAGGCTACAGTGACGCATTCCTGGGCCAGGGAGAAATACAATCTGAGCCCTGAAGTTGATGGAGAGAATACAGATTTGCAGAACACAAATTAGTCTCTGCACAGTTAGAGTGATGCTTCAGGTCTCTTGTTTTTCACAACTAGCTTTCAAGTTTCTGCAAGTATTAACCCCCCACAAATCCCCCTATTGTTTTCCTGCCAAATTATTATTATTTTGTTCTTAACCAATCACTCACGCAAGCGCAGGTCTCCATATGATCACCTCGATTTTGTTTATAGAGGAAGAGTGTAAGGGAAAATAAGTGTTTACTAAAAATACCTGAGAAGAGATTTCTATTATTCTAAGTTTGATCATGATGTGATTGCTTTCATGGACTGCCAAATGAGTTAAGACAAAACTAGGGTGAATACAGCCGGGAGACTTAAATGCCTTGCTTCTGTTGACTCAACATCATCAACAACAAAACTGTAAGGAATATTCCTATAGGAATATCTGGTTTAGAACTAATAAATGTTCCTTTTAATTGGTTAAGATGTATCACCCTGAATTGATCTTTGTAATATTGCTTGACTTACAAACCAAATGGAAAAACTCCTTTATTTAAAAAACAGAAACAAAATAAACAAGCAAACCCAAAAGTCTACTTGGCTGGAGATCTTTTCAGAAGTTTTTCAGTTTTACAGACAGACACACACACACACACACACACAGAGACACACACACACACAATCTGTAAGAAATGAATTGACCATAGTCACGATATTTCACAAGATTTAGGGGATGGAGAAACATTCAGAAGACACTCAAGTAGCAGGAATATGAAGAAAGAGAAAAAGACAAATGAACACTTTTCACAAAGCATGGAAACCAATTAGCTAATTAACTAGCAAATTTGCAGTTTCTACCCAAGGGAAAAGGAGGCTGGCTTCTAAACCATGAGCAGGCTGAAAAGCTTCTTTAGACACAGATGTGAGTAAAAATTCCAAGATGGCCTGGTTTTACCAGTAAACAAATCTGATATGTGAACACGATCAATTAGTCTCCACTGATGGGATGGTTGTGTGAATCTTGGGTAAACAAGTATTCCTGTGATGAGAAAAAAAATTCTATATACCCTCATCCTTTCAGTTAAAATCTCTTATCTGAGAAGGATCTAGGAAGAAAAAGAGAAGATTTGGTAGAGGTTAGAAATAATGTTTGACATACTCTCTTCTTGCTGGTCAAGGCTGGAGTGATACAGTCACGACTTGCTTAATGATGAGGACACAGGGAAATTGTTCTGAGATGTGTCCTTGGGTGATTTCATCATTGTGTGAACAACAAGCTTAATGACATGAATTAGTTTCCCAGCCTACTAAAACTACCATTCCCTGCTAGGACTACCAATGGATGCCTGGCATTGATGGCTGAGTGGTTAAAGACTCATGACCTTACCTCACTATCTTTTTTTTTATCTGCTTTCTTTTCTCCTTTATTAATTTTTAAGATGATCAGTATTATTTTAATAATAATAATACAAAAGATCATTATTTCCCTAGGTGTAATGGGATAAATGCATCCCTATCATTTCAACTAATTTTCCTCCACACTTTATCTCTAAAAGAAATCAAATTAATGGAACTCATTCCCTTAAACCAATTACATAGAGGTGGGGGGAGATAGTACAGTGGATAGGGCATTTGCGGTGCATGGGGTTGACCCTGATTCGATCTCTAGCATCTGAGCACTGTCCCCTAAGCACCGTCAACAGTAATTTCTGAGTACAGAACCAGGAATAACCCCTGAGCACCACTGGGTGCAACCCCCAAATGAAGAAATAAAAATTTCCATAAAACAAATTTAACTTCACCTTCCAGGGGTGAACAGTCTTAGGAATTTTGCCAAATCAGAGAGTAATGCAGTAAATTGCAAAAGAGAGCCACTCTCTCATCCTGCAAACAAAGCGGGGTTTCCCCAGAAGTACTTAGGGGCCTCACCACCATTTTCAGTGGATCTCTCCCAGCCAGGCCGAGCAGCCAAACATTAAGGTCCTGTGACATGGAGCTGCTCAAGTCAGTGGGACTGCGGGCACCAATGCTGTCCGGGCTGTTCTCAAGGAACCCAGGTAGTGCCAGGGATGTAACTTGAGTACTTGCTGCACAGGTATGTGCCCTATCTCCTGAGCTGTCTCCCAGTCACCCTGCAGAACCTTGCCAGCTCCTTTAGCAGCTGCTGTCACCTGCTTATTCACACAGCACCCAGGGCCACTGCTGGTCTGCTTCTTGTGCTTTTGTTCAGTTTTGCAAGAAGGCCATACAAAGCAAATGATTCACATGCTGCTGATTTTGTGCCACTCTCTTCAAAACAATGATTTAGTTTCTTTAGATTTGGGGGTGGGGAGACTGGAGTGATAGCACAACAGGTAGGGTGTTCATCTTGTATGCAGCCGACCGGGGTTCGATTCCCCCGCCCGTCTCGGAGAGCCTGGCAAGCTACTGAGAGTATCTCGCCCACACGGCAGAGCCTGGCAAGCTACCCATGGCATATTCGATATGTAAAAAACAGTAACAAGAGGTCTCACGATGGAGATGTTACTGGTGCCCGCTCGAGCAAATCAATGAGCAATGGGATGACAGTGACAGTGACAGTGACAGATTTGGGGGCCACACCTGGCTGTTCTCAAGGCTCTGTGTTCAGGGATTGAACTAGAGTCGTCTCTGGAAGGCTGGCACTTGAACGCTGTATTATCTCTGCCCCTGTGTACTTTTTTAAAAGAAAAATAAATTAAAGATGAATCATCGCTGTGAGCTATAGAAGACTTGTTATGTTCACACTTATTTATTTTATTGCACATGAAATATTATAATTTCTAGACTACAAATCTCATTTTTTCGTTGCATTTGGGTCACACCCAGCTGTGCGCAGGACTTACTCCCAGTTCTGCTCTCAGGAATCACTTCTGGGGTTGCGCTTCTGGGTCTATATGGGATGCCGATGATTGAACCCAGGTCGGCAGCGTGGAGGTGCCCTACACACTGTAATTGCTCTAGCCCGGACTATGAATCACTCCTGACTGCCGAACGATTAGGCAAGTGCCTGTGCATCCCAAGAAAATAAAAGAACCTTGGCTCTGAAGGACAACTGAGCTAAGGCCACCTGTGAAACAAAAAGGGAGAGTTACAGGTATTCTGTGAGGGCTGTGAAGGGGCAAGTCCCTCTCTGGCTGATTTCTAGCTGAGCAGATCATGTGGAAAGTACTGAGGCAGGATGGTCTTTTAAGCTTTCAGACATATAGATACATTTGTGAATAGAATTGGTTAGACCTTTGTTTTGCTTTGTTTCCTCGCCTTGCAGGGTCAGGGTTTACTCCTGGCTCTGTGCACAGGGATAACGGCTGGTGGGGTTTGTAGGAGCGTGTGGAGTTTCAGGGATCAGACCCTGCTGGACCACGTGCAAGGCGAGCATCACCCGCCGTGCTGTCTTTCCAGACTAACTGCTTATGCCTCTGAACTCTTGGAGCCAATAAACTCATACTGCTTTCCCGAAAGATTTCCAGGGCTTGCAGATCAAGCGAAGCACAGGCTTTGCGAGCAGACAGGCGCCCTTCATGAGTGAGAGGATGGGTGGGAAATTAGCCCTGAAACAAGTTTGCCGAAGCTGGATTCATGTTTTCCCTTATAAATGGTTTTCTGTTCGCTGCCAATTCATTCTGCTGTGTGGAGGGATTGAAAAGGATCGCACCAGAGGAAAGTCATGCTATGAAAATCGTCTCAGCTTGTTGCGTTTCAGGCCAGTTGGGTAGCTCTTTTCAAAGGAGTGCAGTGCTCACAGCTCAAGGCGTGCAGTCCCGGCCAGCAAAGCGGGTGGGAGTGCTGAGAGCAGATACAGGATCCCAGGAGCAGCACAACCCAGCAAGCACGTGACCTTTGGCTCTGAAACAATGGTGGAGGGTGTGGGCGTGGGGAGGAGGGTCACTGTCACTGTCATCCCGTTGCTCATCGATTTGTTCGAGTGGGCACCAGTAACATCTCTCATTGTGAGACTTATTGTTACTGTTTTTGGCATATCCAATACGCCACGGGGAGCTTGCCAGGCTCTGCCATGCAGGCGAGATACTCTCAGTAGCTTGCCGGGCTCTCCCAGAGGGGCGGAGGAATCGAACATGGGTCGGCCACATGAAAGGCGAACATCCAACTGCTGTGCTATTGCTCCAGCCCGGGAGGAGGGTGGAAGCTTTAAATATATGTTACCTATCACAGATAAATTATACTTCAGTAATGTTCCTTTCAAAGGTAGACACAGGGCGGGAGAGTACAGGGGGCCTAGTTGCCTAGTATATGGTTGACTCGGGTTCGATTCTCAGCACCACATTTGGTCCCCTGTGTGCCATCAGGAGTGACCCCTGAGTACAGACAGAGCAAGGAGTTAGCCTTGAATACAAAAAAAAAAAAGCCAAACGTCAACCCCAAGAACAAACAAAAAGAACAGAAAGAACAATCCAAGTAGACACTGAAAATGAATGCAGTAAAGAGCCAGTCTGTGTTCTCTGAACAGAGCATCCGGCTGGCCATTATCAATCCAGAAGGTTGCTGCTAGAACAGTTATTTGCTTTTCTTGGAGCAGACGTAGTGAGAGAGCCAAGAGGTAAAGTGAGGTATAAAAGGCCACAAGCTTTGGGTCCGAAGCAAGAGTATAGTGTACCTGCGTTTGCCTTGCAGTCAGCAGACCCGGGCTTGATCCTGGGCACCCCCTGTGCAACCCAAGCCCCACTCGGAGTGACCCCTGAGCACAGAGCCAGGAGTAAGTCTCCAGCAAAACAATACAGAGTGAAACAAAGACCGCAGGGCTGGAAGCTTCTCTTCTATCTGTGAAACGCTGCACAGGGAAAGCTCTTCTGGAAAGCGTCCCTGGGAAACCGTTTATGACGCTGTCCTCTGCAACCCCACACACCACCGGCAGTGGTTAAGCATCATTTGATATTTCTGACCCCGTGTGTCTGGGGAAAATATCATTTTTATTTAAGAAAGGTCTTTTTTTTTTATGGCGAGAAAAGGATTTGACCCTAAATTAGTGAAATCAGTAAACCCTTCTCTGAGGACTCTGTCTAGAGAAAAATAATTTCTCCTCTATGCTGCCTTTCTCTCATTCTCTCAAAGAAAATGTACTTTGTTTTGTTTGGGGAACACACATGGTGGTGTGTTCAGGGCCTATTACTAACTCTGCTCAGGGGTGACTCTGTGTGGTTCTCGGGGGTCCATTTGTCCTAGAAGGGATTCAAACCAGGGTCCGCTGAGGGAAGGCAAGTGCCTTAACGGGCATACTATCTTTCTTTATGAGCAAATCCCCATCTCAATTATTTGGTATTTCCTTCCCATTAGGCCCTTTCCTTATTCTATGTGTAGATTGCAAAATTGAGCCCTCTGGATATTTTTTATTGCGAGAAAGTAAATATTTACTGAATAAGCATTCTCTTATCTTCAGGGAATTAATTATTTGAATCCTGAACTGAAATCACACTGTGGTTATCTTTTTACTTTCCTAACAGCGAACCAAAAATAAAGACAACCTCTATGCAGAGCATTTTACCGGAATAGGATTTAAATAATTAAAATAATCCCCAACGAATTGTTTTCTTGTTCATCTTTATATCCGTCTCAAAAGCCAACCAAGCAACCAGCCTTAAAAGTGGAACTTCATCAGCATCTGAGAGGGCCCTATGGGTTTAAGCCGGAACGATCCCTTCCTCCCTCCTAGTAAATTTAATTAATCCATGCTTGAAAGCATAGCCCAGTCGTATTTTTGTCCCGTAGCATGGCTAATCGCTCCCTGCCTGTCTTTATTCTAATCCTGTGTATGACCCTTAACTCCCCAAGGTCAGGGCAGGATGGAGCACAGAAATTAATTTTAAGGGGTCTTGGATAACAAAACTACACAAGGTTCTTAATGTAATTTTAATGTATTTTGAGGCATTTTCTCACCTTTGTTAACTTTTCATATGTGTGTGTATGTGGGTGTGTGTGTCTGTGTGTGTCTGTGTGTATATGTGCATGTGTAATATCTCTTGCAGAGAGCCAAGCAAACCATCAGGAAATCAATAACCCCCTCCCACCCCAAGATTATGAGATTATGAAGTTCTAGGACTTGGGAGAACGGACTCCAAGAAGAGGACATATGTCTGAGCCAGGCTCTGTCCTGGGGGAGAGATGGCGTTAGAGGATCGTTAAACCATTCTCTGCAGCGGCTGAGGAGTGGTCATGTCTTAGTTTTTGCTAAAGGCAGAAGATTAGGGTGTCTCTGTGGCGTCTTCGGGAGAAAAGCGGAGACTGAGGAAGGAGGAGGAGGCACCTGGCTGGGGGTGGTCCAGAGTCCATGAAATCCCCCCTGAGCGAGCCCTTTAGGATGGCGATTTTGTTACTCTCGAGTCATTTAGGGATGTGAAGATACGCTTGCCGTGTACACTAAATACATGTTTCCTGGGTAAGACATGAGTCCCTCTTATGCTGTCTGCCAAAAGGAAATAATCTTCTGGCTAAGAGGCCTAAGGAGAGGATTGCCTTCGCCGTGTTGATAAGCAGCCAGAATGCTCTAATATGTTAAAGGCATAATAAGGCCTCACTCTTCACAACCAACATTCGAAATTAGTTTTCAGACTAACACAATTCGACATTGGTAACGAGGACAGGTTGTGCGGTTGCTTTACTGGACATCCAAAATCATCATCATCATCATCATCATCATCATCATCATCATCATCATCATCATCATCTCTGAGAATCAGAGCAATACAGATGGCGTCCTTAAGAGTTTCTTGTTTTTTGACGGATGCCTGGCAAATACCACAGTGGCTCATACTGGAATGTGGTTTAATTAACACAAATTGCAGTGCCAGAGTCAACTTGCTAAACCAAACAAAAAGGGAGAAAAAGTCTTAATTTTGGGCATTCATTAGGGTTATTTTAACAGTTTAATTTTAGATTTGCATTGGCTCCACAACTAACTTGAACTATAGAAAGGAGCTCCTAATTGTATTAACTATAGTCATATAATTAAATATATAAAATTTGTGTCTGCGGATTATATTTAGCTCAAATTTTCATACTGAACTTAAAAAAAAAATTCTGACACATTTGATTTCCACAACTTTTTCTCAGCTTTTGGTCAAAAGGATTTTGTCTAATATAGGTGGCAAAATTATTGTTCCAGGAACTTCTGTGATAGTAGACCTAGGAAACCAGAACCGCCCTTAAGATTCAGGGGAATAATTAGTAATACAATTCAAGCACTATGATGAAAAAATGGGGTCTCTCATAGGTAGTCACATAGGTATGGAATAAGTAGACAGATTAAAATCAAATTTTCAAACTGACTTAGCTGAAAACAATATTTTCTCATCAACTTAAATGCTAATTTTAAAATGCTTTTGTATTCTTTTTTAAAAAAATTGAGGGGAGGCATGACTGGTGTACTCCGGATTCACTCCTGTCAGGATTCGGGGGACCGTAGGAGGCTATATGAGAGATGAAACTGGGCTGGTCGTGTGCAAGGCAAGTGCCTTACCCCCTATACTATCTCCCTGTCCCCTCTTAGGAAAGCAAAAAGGAAAGTTTAATCAAAAGGACGAAATTGGAAGATAGAAATGTTTTTGCACAATAGTATTTTAATATAAGTTAGCTACCAGAGGCCTCTTAAAGAAGCATCATTTCTGTGTCCAACTTAGGCCTGGGCTGGGCCGGAAGCAGTGAGACCATCAACCCATCTTGCACAATCATCATTCTCGTGGTTAGAGGGCTCTATGATATGATTCCTACATTTTACTACTGGGATTATGTTCTCACTAATACCCTGAGATGGGTACAATTGAATTCCTTGCCAATAGTTCACTGCAGCACTGTAATCCCATTCGTCGATTTGCTCAAGCGGGCACCAGTAATGTCTCCATTGTGAGACTTGTTGTTCCTGTGGGCACAAAACTCTCGGTAACTTGCCGGGTTTTTGGTAGTTTGCGGGCTCTCCGAAAGGGACGGAGGAATCAAACCCAGGTAGGTCTCGTGCAAGGCAAATGCCCTACCCACTGTGCTATCACTCCAGCCAATAGTTCAAGGGAATGTAAATCAGGTGGCTTCCACAATACCTGTAGTCTCTCTGTGCTGCTCAGAGCCCTGGAGTCTAGAGGCCATTGGGGTACTGGTACTCTGCATGGGCGAGGGTGTCTGCTAGTTATGGTTTTATTTATAAATGAAGGCCAAAGATTTATTTAGTGTCTAGTACTTTCCAAAGGAATTGTGCTTAGCACTAGGAAGTAGAATAAAACTAACATTTCACGAATCATGAAATCCCGTTAATCACCGATTTCTCGGGTGGGCTCAGTAACATCTCATTTCGTCCTTTCCCTGAGATCTTAGAAGTCTATCTCGACTCGGCCCTCCTAATGATGTTGCACTGGGGGCTCTTCAGGGTCAGGAGAATAAGATCCAGCTTGTTACTGGATTTAGCATATGAATACATAATGGCAAGCTTGCAAGGCTGTCTCATGTGGGCAGGAAACTCTCAGAAGATTGCCAGTTTCTCCCAGAGGGAGAAGTAGGCTAAAGATATCTTCTGGGAGCTTGCTTTTTAAGTCTCTGGATGTTGGCCATTGATGGGATTACACACACCTGGGTTCCTCTGCCAGTACCTTCATGCATTGAGGCCTGTCCGAACGTGGGAAGAGAGGCCTCCAGCATGGATGTAGCTAGGTT
Source organism: Sorex araneus (assembly GCF_027595985.1). Taxonomy (NCBI): domain Eukaryota; kingdom Metazoa; phylum Chordata; class Mammalia; order Eulipotyphla; family Soricidae; genus Sorex; species Sorex araneus. Next base: position 64,488,458 of record NC_073303.1, read on the forward strand.
CCTTCTGGTGGTCTTCGGCTGCCTGGTGCTCTGCTCGGGGTGGGGAGGGAAGCTGGAGACCATCCCCTCCAAGGGGCCCCGGGCAAGACAGCCAGGCGTGCGGGCAAGAGACTCTCATTCAATCGAACTAACATTTAACCTGCACAAAAACTACAGCCACTTTAGTGCTTGGTAGCCAGCACCTGCTCGGATACTCCGAGTTGCTCCTCTATGGTTGTTAAGTATTTAGTGGAAGAAGACCTAGGCGGACTCTCAAGAAGCATACAGCATGGTAGGACGGACAGAAACACAAACAAATTAATGGACCATGGCATATCATAAATGCTATTCTTTACCTGATACATGCATTTTTAATTTTAGGCTTCTTAATCTTTCTTTATGCTATTCTTTTTTATTATAAAAAGTTAAACCCATCTGGGGGGCCAAAGAAACAGCTTAGTGGGCCAGAGCATATGTGCATGCAGGAGGCCAGATCCTATCCTTGGTACATCTCCTTTCAGCGCTGCCAGGAGCAACAGGAGCACTGAGCCAGGAGTCACCCTTGAGCACTGCTGTATGTGCTCCCTTAAACAGTAACTCCAACCAGAAGCAAAATGAAAGTATATTATTTTTTTAAAAGTTTAAATTTTTTAAATTTTATATGTGAATCTTTTATTACTTTAGGTATAAGTATACGTATATCAACTTGAAACATCACCTAGGGGTATTCCTCTTCTCCTAACATCTTAATTAACATCATAATATTATTTATTTTTGTATGGATACAGTAAGAGATACACTGAGGCTTGTAGGGCATCTCTCCTGGGATCATCTTGCCACAGACTCAGACTACAGTGCTCAGATTAGATTAATCTTTCCTAACCCTGGCAGGGTCCGAATCTAGTTATTACTTTTTGGATCATGACAGCATCTGTCCATGATCAAGCTCTTAACTTATAGTTAAGCATTAGGCACTTTGGCCAGGCCCATCTCAATGCCAGGGTAGCACATAACTCACCGCTTGCCCTGGGTCCATCCAGTCCCTCGTCGGGACCCTGCTTTGGGGGTGCTAGGAAATTAGGACAACTGAGGTTTAAGTTGAGAGAACAGATGCCCATAAGGTAAATATCATTGAGAGTTCATTAACTCCCAAGTTACAAAAGCATAGCATTTATTGTCTACCTGTGCCCATACAAAAAGGACATTGCTCTGAATTAACTATGCAAAGGACTTAAGAAGAAGAGAAAAACAATATTTACAAGTTAACAGAGAACAAAAAAAGAAGTTACAAATAAACACAGAGGAATGGGAGCACTGTGATTGGAGTAACTGAATAAACCTAAGCTTCCTGCGGCAAGGCAGAAAAGATAAGCCAATGTTATCCTACATATTGGTTGACAAATGTGGAAGAATAAGAAAAGGATGAAAACCATAGAACTCTTTTAGCAGAATTCCTTGCTAAAATGATATGATCATCAGGATTTGGCTTCTCATTTTTCATTACTTGCCTCAGGCCATTACCTTCCCAGTGATCCATGTCCAAGCTCATTTTACAGTCCCCTTGGGGTCATGGCATTATAGGGAGACTCCTTGCATGTGACATACTTTCTGAGAAGCTGTTGATGTAGTGAGAATTCACATCCTGGTCAGGAGAGGAGCCACTTTGCAGTGCCAATAGCAACACCATAATGTGAAATTCCAAGCAGTGATGTCCAAGGAGTTTGGCAGTACTGATTCCCATCTTGCATACTCTCAGAAAGCCCTTCAGGCATCCCCAGAATTCTAGTCACCTCAAAAGATACAGCTTCTGATGATTAGTGATGCAGAATATTTTTCATAAAGCCCTTAGCTATCAATATATCTTTTTTGAGGACTCTTCTGCTCATCTCTGCCCTCCCCCCATTTATGATAAGGATGATTGTTTCCTTTCGTAAAATTCTAATAGTTCTCTATATATCTTGGATATCAAGCCTTTATCTGATGAGTGGTGGGCATATATTCTTTCCAAGTCTGTGGGGTGTCTGTTTATTCTGCTCATCCTTCTCTTTGCTGTGCAGAAGCTCTGTGGTTTGATCTTGGTTTATCTTTGCTTCGGTTTGGCTAATGGCATTGAGTACCTGGAGATAATTGTAGATTCAAGGTCATGAAGTGTTCTGTCTACTATTCTCAATATAATCTACAGATTTGAATATGGTAATGGGGGCTTCTAATTGATTTTAATTTGATTTAAAATCAAACTATTTTTAAAAGATTTTTTGAAACCCAAAATTTCAAACACAGACATTGTAGAGAGGATGTCATATTAAATCCCCGTGCCACCACTCTCGTCATCTTTGATGTCTTCCTGCTTTCAGGGACATCATATATTCTGGGCTCATCTTCTAATTTTTTGCTCTAGATACGTAACCTGGCATTTCTCCAAAAAACACTCCTTCCTTTTACTGGATGGAATGTGGTCTCAGAAGCTGAGCAGTATCTATTGACTTGTTTTTCCATAGATAAGAATCTCATTGTTTATCCTTTTCCAGCTATGTCAGTTATTGATGAAATCAATACCCACTGATTACATCATTATGATTGTGTGATATGACTCACATACTGTGTGCCATGACTGTATTTTTATCCTTGAACAACTGTGCAATATTACCCAAGCTAATTATTATTCCTTTTTTAATTTGCTTGGATTTCTATGGATATTTTTCTGGATTCTAGTTCTTTTCAAGCCCATCAGCTGATTAGTCTTGTAATTTTCCTCACTAAAAATTATGTAATATATTACCTGCTTTTTGTTTGTTTGTTTGTATGGGTTTGTTTGTCTCTTTGTTTATTTGGGTCACACCTAGTCATGCTCAGGGGTTGGTCCCAGCTCTGCACTGATAGTTACTCCTGGTGGTGCTCGAGGGACCATAAGGGATACCAGGGATCAAACCCAGGTCACCACGTGCAAGGCAAGTGCCCTACCTTACCACTACACTATCACTTCAGCCCCAACCTCCATTTTTTAATTGCTAGCTTTTTTCTGTATTTTCTCCCAGTCATTTTGTTATTGATATACTTATTGCTTTCTTTGCCTACTATAGAGTTATCACCCTGAAACATTTTCTTTGTCAAGGGAATTTTCTTTGATATTCTTCATTAGATAGCTTTGAACTTTTTCTGCAAACCATGACTTTTTTTTTTTTTTTTTTTGCTTTTTGGGTCACACCCGGTGATGTTCAGGGGTTACTCTGCATTCAGGAATTACCCCTGGTGGCGCTCAGGGGACCATATGAGATGCTGGGAATCGAACCCGGGTTAGCCGCGTGCAAGGCAAACACCCTACCCACTGTGCTATCGCTCCAGCCCCTGCAAACCATGACTTATGAATCACGACATCCCGTTGATGGTCGATTTCTCGAGGGGGCTCAGTAACATCTCCATTTGTCCTAATCCTGAGATTTTAGAAGCCTCTCTCCACTCGGCCTTCCCAATGATGCCGTATTGGAGGCTCTTTCAGGGCCAGGGGAATGAGATCCAGCTTGTTACTGGTTTTGGCATATGGATACACCATGGGAAGCTTGCAAGGCTGTCCCATGTGGGCAGGAAAGTCTCAGTAGCTTGCTAGTTCTTCCAGAGGGAGATATAAGATATCTCGGCGGCCGAGCGCTTCTGAGAACTTGCTTTTAAGTCTCTCTCTCTGGATGTTGGCCGTTGATGGGATTACACACACCTGGGTTCTTCTGCCGATACCTTCATGTGTGAGGCCTGTCCTAACTGTGTGGAGAGGGGCCTCCAGCATGGCTGTAGCTAGGTTCTGGTGGTCTTCGGCCGCCAGGAGCTCTGCTCAGGGTGGGGAGGGAAGCTGGAGCCCATCCCCTCCGCGGGGCCCCGGGGAAGACAGGCAGGTGTGAGAGCCAGAGACTCTGCATAGCTCTCTTCTGGGACCATGATTTTAAGTCTCTGGATGTTGGCTGTTGATGGGATTACACACACCTTGACTTTAAAAAAAAATTTAGTATCTTATTTTGATGAACCCTTTAGTGGTGCTGGAGAGATAGTACTGGGGAAAGATGCTTGCCTTGTACATGGCCCAGACTAGTTTGATCCTTAGCTCCTGAGAACTGGTAGGAGTGATCCCTAAGCACAGAACCAGGAGTAAGTCCTGAGCACTTCTGGTTATGAACTACCTATTCACTACACACACTCACACACACAAATCCTTCAGAAAATATTGCAAAAATGGTAAAATTTGGGAATTTTAAATTCCTTGGTGACACTTTAGATATCTTGGATATTTAAAAATATTTCAATTCTGTCATTACTCTATTTTGGTATAGATGTGGTTGTTTGGGGCCCGCACATGGCACTTCTCAGGACTTCTGGATATACGCTCGGGGAGTACTTCTGGAGAGCCTCAAAAGTCCAAATGGGTGCCGGGAACTTAACCTGGGTCAGCGGCATGTAAGGCAAGTGATTTACCTGCTATTCTACTTCTTTGAACCCTGTATTGTAGGTTTACTCTTGGCAAGTAGGGTGGCGTGGTGTGGACTGTAAGACTGAAAATATTTTTTAATTTTATTTTTTAAACCTTTTAATTAGTCACTATGAGATAGACCCTTATAAAGCTGTTTATGATTGAATTTCAGTCATACAGTATTTATTCCAACACCCATCCCTCCACCAGTGCACATTTTCTAGCACCAGTGTCCCCAGGTTCCCTCCCATCACTCCCATTTCTTTTTTTTAAACAAAGAGTTTGATGATGTTGTCCATTTCCTCCTAGTTTTTAGTGCTACCTTAGAAAAACATTATTACTCTTATGCTCGACTCTTCATTGATGGCCTTTTTGTTCTTTTTCAAAGGCTTTTATCTTTATTCTCAGTTTTGTTAAATTTCATGATAGTTGTCTCTGCACATATCATTGTGTTGTTGTTCACTTTCTATGTACTCAGTGGGTCATTTAGTCTGGATGCCAAATTGCTCATATCTGAGAAACATTCCTGATTTCATGCTTCTTATAATTTCTTCTCATCTGCATTCTTCCTTCAGGAACTTCAATTATTAGGCATTTGATCTCTTAGATTTTTATCTTTAAGCCCTTTCACTGATAATTTTTCTGCAATTGTATTTTAATTTTCTAAGAGCTTCTATTTGCTATGTTTCTTTTAAAAAACATATGGTAACTCGACTTCAGTTGATTCAATGTCCGAATGCTTAAGAAGATATAAAAGTCTATGTATGCATGCATTTTAATATGAAATTATTTATATAATTTTCATATATGATCCAGTGACATGTCTGATAGAGAATAAACCAAATTATTGAAGTGTAAAACATTTTAACCTTGTTTTAAAATATCAAGATATCAAATGTTCTGATTTGTTGGAAGAAAAATCTTCCAAAGTGAAAATAACTTAATAGCTTATATAAGATGTCATTTGCTGGCTCTTAGAAAAAGCTTGGCTGTTTTAGTAAGCCATGGTTCAAAGGAGCAATTATAAAAATGGCAGTGCCGTGACCCAACACAATTTCTCCTTTGAAGGCAATGTGGTTGATGTACCACACAGGCCAGTGATCAATGGATTCCTGACCTGATTACACAGCGTGGTGAAACCCTGCGATGAGTCAATATGGATTGTTACTGACAGGCTTTAATCTGGGGATTTGTGATACAAGACAGTCTTCTAGTTTGGGTACATTTACCCGGGTTCACATTAAAGAGAAAGGGAAAATTATCATGTAAGTTGTTTGTTGGTTTATGTTTAACAAATAATAGAATATGTCCTGTGCTAAAGAAAAAAATAGTGCTCGCTTCGGCAGCACATATACTAAAATTGGAACGATACAGAAAAGATTAGCATGGCCCCTGCGCAAGGGTGACACACAAATTCGTGAAGCATTCCATATTTAAAAATATAATAAAGTAAATAAATAAAATTTTAAAAAAAGAAAAAAAGAAAAAATATCTTCATTTGTCTCTTAAGACTTCTGGGTGTTCTATTTGCTCAAAGAAATACTCTTATTAGCGCTACCATATGCTTTATCTTCCAGATGTAACACCGTTCAGACTGGCAGAACGACCTTCGAAAGTATCAGAGCGCATGGGCTGGAGGGATAGTGCAGTGGGGTAGGGCCCTTGCCTCCGTGTGACCAACCGGCTTCGACCTCAGCATCCTGTAAGATCCACAGAGACCAAGCTGGAGGGATCCCTTAGTGCAGAGCCAGGAGTAAGCCCCGAGCATCACCAGGTGTGGCCTCAAAACAAAAACAAAAACAAAAAAGCTTTTTAGATTGATTTGTTTGAAGAACTGAATAAATAAGGCAGGCACACATCTCTTTAAACATTTTATTCTATAGTAACTGGCAACACTTGACACCTATTCAGCAGTTAAATATGCATTAACTGCTTTATCACATATGTTTTCTTATTTTATCTCTTCTCTGCTGAAAAAAGTTTCCACAAGGCCAGCTAGGTTGGGTAATTTTGCTGAAGGTCCTTCAGGTAATTGAAGGCAGAACTAGAAATTTGATCCTAGTTACTTAGGTTGCAGAGTCCCAGCACGTAATCCCCAAACTAACCCCAGTTTTGGAAAGGGTGTGAAAGAGCAGTGATTGTTAACGGGCTTTAACACAATAGGAATTGTCTCTAGTGAGTTTGAACGTGCAGATAGAAACATTCCTTCCCATTGTCATAGATTATTCACTTGATAACCACAGTCAAAGGTGATCAAAAATAATTGCAGCTGGGGCGGGGGGGGGGGGGGTAATTGCAGCTGTTTACTTCTTTATAAGAAATGCTATATCCAATTAAGTATGACTTCAAAGATGAAGTACTCTGTTCTCTTTCTGAAGGACATTAGTTTACTAAGAGGACTTTGCCCTTAGATTTTACCACGAGATGGCGCACAGGTTGTGCAAGAACCCTAAATTTCTGCTTCAGTGGAATTACCCCAAAACAAAAGGAAGAAAAATTCACCAGTGGAAGAGGATGAGGAATATGGATGCAGTTAAAGATTAATGACATCACACATAGTGATTTCCTAACTGTTTCATCTTTTTAAATTTTAAACATTAATACCTACTTAATGTTTCCTACTTAAATTTTGAATAATACTTTGAATAATGATCTAAAGCTATCAGTGAGTTGGTTAGTCTTGAATAATAATTTGAATAATAATCTAAAGGTATCAGAGAGTTTGTTTTCTCAGAAAACTACCACCCAGAACTGTAGCCAGGGTTGGCATTTTGAGGAAATCTTTGAGGAACAAATTCCAACAGACCAAATTATTTCCTCTAACTTGACCATTGTTACTGGAATCTACTAGAGAGATTTCTAATTTTCTTCTATCAGCCTAGATTAAACATGCTTATAACTAGCCAGTGACTACTTTCTAATAATCAGTTGTCTAGCCAAAATGATGGAACTTTAAAATTCAGAGTAATTCAACAAATAGTGCCAATATTCTCAAAAATCCTGTGAGAAAATGTTTTCAAAGTAAATTTTCATTTTGAACTTTCACTTTTTTCTCCTAAAAAATAGCGAAGCAGATGAGCTGAGGCTTCTGCAGGCAGATGTTTAATATCAAAAGAAAAAATCCAAACATGAATGTTCATAAGTCGGTCACTGTACCTCACGGTAATTCACTAATAAAAATTTTAATAAATAAATAAATAAATAAATAAATGGGACAGTTTTGGTGATTGCACTACAGACACATGGTGATACATATATGCATTGCATAGTTCTAAAATAGAGAACATGTTGTGTACATGTGGTAGGAATACAGCAAAATATTTGTTGAAAGAATAAGAAGAACAAAAATACAAGACAGATGGTGTGTTTGTCATAGAATTAGGTCTTGCTTGCAGAAAGCATTACCGTGTGAGGTATATTTCACAATTCACTGAAACCCTAGTTTGAGGTAAATTATGGTGATAAGATCATATGTGTCACAGGTGCTTCTAGATTAATTTTATTTCTTTTGCCACATGAATGTTTTTCTCCAATTTTCTCCTTGAAATAAATACAATCAAACAACTCTGCTGTTAAACTTTAAAATTATTCACCTGCCACTTTTATTTTGGACCAGGACACATGGATGAAACAAACTGTCCTATTATCATGATGTTTATTTCCACACTTAGGTGGAAACCCCCTCGCCTAACACCTCTCTGTCAGCAGAAATTGTCCTTGCAAGGAGCTGGTGCCCTGGGCCTGTGTTGCCAGGGCTCTGCTTTTGCTGCCATTCTCAATCCTGAGCTGTAGGGGGAGCTCTAGGCTGAGTCAGAGACTAAACCCAAAAAACCAAGATCAAAACAACACAAAACAAGGGAATAAAAAGTTCAAGATGTGGGGCTGGAGTGATAGCATGGCGGGTAGGGCATTTGCCTTGCACGCGTCCAACCCAGGTTCGAATCCCAGCATCCCATATGGTCCCCTGAGCACCGCCAGGGGTGATTCCTGAGTGCAGAGCCAGGAGTAACCTCTGTGCATTGCTGGGTGTGACCCAAAAAGCAAAAAAAAAAAAAGTTCAAGATGTAGTCTAACCGGGCAGGGTGTTTTTCTGTCTCTTTCAGAGTTACTAGGGGTTTGCACAACCCCCTCTAAAGACACAAAATTGTTTTTGGGGTAACCTGTAAAACAAAATTTGAATCAATAGCCTAGCAGGTACGGCATTTGCCTTGCATGCGGCCGACCCGGGTTCGATTCTTCCACCCTTTTTGGAGAGCCTGGCAAGCTACCGAGAGTATCTCACCCGCACAGCAAAGCCTGGAAAGCTGCCCATGGCATATTCAATATGCCAAAATCAGTAACAAGTCTCACAATAGAGACGTTACTGGTGTCCGGTAGAGCAAATCGATGAGCAACAAGATGACAGTGATACAGTGATCATTGCAAAAGTTTTTAGGAGGGGTGAGGGATGGGCAGTGTGCTCCCTAACAATACTCAGCGAACTCAGAGACCATTCTGGGTGACACTTGGCCAGTCAGGCCCAGTGATTTGATGTATGGTCTAAGGAGGCAGAACTCTTCCAGTCCTCTGGAATCAGAGATCAAAAAAGTGCACCCCAATGGTGCTGGTAGTGTCAGGGGGGCCATCAAGGCGACATTCAACAGTGTTTGGGGGCCTTGTAGTACCTGAGTACCTCAGTACCACTCTCCCCTGACCACTGAGCTATCCCTTTGGTTTCATCACTGCTAAATTTTACAGGCAAGTGTAGCACTTAAAAGAAAAATTGTAATAATAGCCATGCAATCTTGTAATTATCAGGCAACTGTCAAAGTACAGGCTGTGGGTATTTATGTTGCCTCAAATTAAAATGAGCAGCTTTTCAAGCAGCAGAGACCAGAGAGGTAGGTAAATGTGATGGAAGGGTAAAAAAGGGATCACTGTATCACTGTCTTCCCGTTGTTCATCGATTTACTCGAGCAGGCACCAGTAACGTCTCTATTACACTCAGCCCTGAGATTTTAGCAGCCTCTCCTTACTCGTCTTTCCCAACGATTGGAGGCTCTTTCAGAGTTAGGAGAATGAGACCTATGGTTACTGTTTTTGGTATATCGAATACAAAACGAGTAGCTTGCCAGGCTCTGCCATGCGGGCGGGATACTCTCGGTAGCTAGCTGGGCTCTCCGAGAGGTATATATATCTTTTACTGTATTGGGGATATGAATACACTATGGGGAGCTTGCAAGGCTCTCCCATGTGGGCAACAGACTCTTGGTAGCTTATCAGGTTCTCTAAGAGGGAGAACAAGGCTATTAGATGTTGCGCGGCCTCACGATTTCGGGAGCTTGGTTTTATAGTCTCTGGATGTTGGCCGTTGGTGGGAGAAGGGATAAGAGATTAAAAAAAAAGTCTGTGTTTCTTTTCTTTAACTTCTTCTAATGCTCACGGTCAACTGTGTTTTACTTTCTGTATCTCTAACCATCCAGTGGCACAACCTTCTACCCAATTAATCACCAGGTTTCCGTTTACAAATGGGTCAGAATATTCTAGAATCCCAAATCATGCTGGATAATCCGTTTAGTAGAGAACATACAAAATGTTCAGTGCGCATTTTTAGGTTGATTTCATGGATGTATCACTAATAACTCATTTACAATGAAAAAGTTTTGCACCTAGAAAGGAATCAATCTATGAAATATTTGATTGAAATATATGAAATATTTCAGTTGACTTCAGTGTCAGTCATTTTTCTTATTTCTGAACACACCTTATATCAACACAATATTTTTAATGAAAGTGATCAATAATAAAGACCTCTAACGACTCTTAAACTTGGAGGTTTTCTTTTTTTTTTAAGAAAAAGAGATTATTTTAAGTCTCTAAGTAGGGATTGGTTTAACATTAAGTACTTGAATGTTGTAGATGGAAAAGGATTTCTTGGAAGTCTTTTAGACTTAATTTGACATCCCAAATCTTCAAGGAATAAGTGTCACCTATTGTTTGAAGATGCGCAGTATACTGCAAGTTGCAAATGACTTTTTTTTGTGTGAAAAATAGTGTGGAATTATATCTACCTGAGTAAAAATGTTAGATTTTTCATTCACTTAGAGCATTTTATGACCATATACTTCCTTGCTACCACATACCAACACAAGGATCACTCAAATCTCACTTCTTCAGTACTAGGTCAAAAGCCAGGAGATGGACACACTGAGGTTGCTATGCCCAGTGTATACTGCCACTGAGTAAGAGTGAGTAACACGGAATATACTGCCTTGTTATTCAGAAACAACAAGGAAACAGACTTTGTAATTCAAAATTATTCACATTGATAAAAGCAACATTATTAAGGAAGCAACAAACACAATGATTAGTTAAGGAAACAACCAATCTGAAGAAAGTCCGTTAGCAACAAAGTCTCCACGGGTCATCCATGAAGGACTAAAGAAATTCCTATGAGCATTTAAAAAAAAACTCCTTAGGGTGTGATAATATAGAATCATTTCCTCTCATTTATCTCTCTCCCATAGGGAATATTCTTTTTTTGAGGCAAATGGACATCCTGGTTATTGAGCACAGAATTGGGGAGCTTTCCCAATTACTACAACTTAAGCACAAAAGGATGTGAACAATTTTATTAATGGGACCAGATCCACTGGGTATGCTACCTTCTCAGTCTTGGATATTATCATTTTTAACCTTCTGTTCCCTATGATATTAATTCCTGGGCTTTAAAAAGAATGAAATGAACACTATAATGATGCTTCATACAATTTAAGCCCTGTGAAGAATTTCTCCCTTAAGCTTAGACCACTCAAAATGCTACCAGTCTCATCACCAAAGCTCCAAAGTTACCCCCAATCCTCCACTTAATTATCCCACCCACCTCCCCCCTTTTCTAAAAATGTAGGAGTACTGTTTTTTATTCAGCCACTGATAAAGCCGACTGAAGTAGGCATGAACTCCACATTACTTCTTAAAATTTTTTTTAATTGAGTATTTGTGAGATAGAACACTACTAAATTGTTCATGATTGGGTTTCAGTCATACAATGACCCAATACTCATCCCTCCACCAGTGTACATTTTCACCACCAATGTCCCCCATTTCCCTCCCACCATCCCCCAACATCATAACCTCCACCCCTAGTTTCCCTTTATTTTTGTGCATTATGGTTTGCAATACAGGCACTAAGAGGTCATCGTATTAATTCAGGGCACTCAGTGTTTTTTATCAGGATGGTAAGGCTGGAGTAGCTTTTTAACTGGGTGATAGCTTTGGGGTATGGATGTGACTGCTGAGGCTTCCAGAAGCAAAGGGAGATTCGGGGAGGTAGCCCATCCCAACCCCAAGAAAGCCTGGAGATTTCAGTCACAAAACCCACGTACTCAAGATTTTCAGCAGATTATATCTTGGTAAGGTCTGTCCTGAGATGGTGGAGTCAGGCTGGGGGCATGGTGGCAATTTTGGGTTGTGGAAGCAAGCAACTCCTGGGCACTTTGCTTGGGCGGGCACCAGGCCCCCTCCAATTTACTCCAGCCTTGCGGGTGTCTGAGAATAACTGTGGCTTTTGATCTCTTTTGAGACATATGTATGGGTGTCTGAAGCAAAGATAGTAGAAGAGCTTATATGGTGGCTCTGGAATTGGTTCATGTACCTTCCCTTTTCTTCCTCTGGTAGTCACCATCACTTTGACCATTTTAGGAAGTTGATTTATGTCAGTTCATTGGCCTTATTTTTTTATGTTTAGTTAGGGGACCACAACTGGTGGTGCTCAGATCTTACACCCAGCTCTGTACCCAAGGATGACTCTTGGCCATCTGGGGATACTGGGCAGGGGTGGCGAAACCAGGTTAGCTGTCTGCAAGGCAAGTACCCTACCTGCTGTACTTTAGCTCTTCATATTCCGCATATGAGTGAAAACACGTTCTTCACTTGGCACAATCACATAATGTTCTAGCCATTTTTTTCCAAAAGGGCACAATTTCACTTCTTAAATATAGAGTTGTATTATGTTGTGTGCATAAATTGCATTTTATTTATCTTCTAATGATGAAAATTTAGAGTTAGGTTGATCCGGACTTTGGCTATTGTGAATAGTGTTGCTATAAACATAAAGACAAATATTCATTTGAGTTAATATTTTCGTATCCTTCAAATAAGTGCCTATGAGTGATATTTCTGGACCATAGGGAATGTCCACTTCAATCTTTTAAGGTGGTTCTCAGGTTTTTAAATAAAACAAAGCAAATGGATAAAAAGCTAAGTGAAAATTCCAAAAGAAATTCATGAAAACCAAAGGAATACTCTAGAGAAATTATAATGCTTTTTTACTTCACTGATGTGATTTTTTTTAAACAGTGATTTCTTTGAGGATGACTGTCACCCCAAGTGTGGTAATTTTGTAGATATTCATTGTATAATTATTCTCTCCTCTATTTTTAGTAGTGGATATAAATATATCTTAATCTTCTAATTAAAATAGACATCTTAAATGTATCATATTTTGAGATATATAACATAATTTCTTGGTAAATACCACTTATTTCTTTTGTTGTTGTTGTTGATACATTTTTTTATTCTCCCTCAAAAATATATTACATAAATCTCACCTTTTTCTAAAGACCAAACTCTTTTGTAAAGGAAGAAAAATAGTTTAATAGAGGTTTTTTAAAAATTTTTTAAATTTTTTAAATTTTTTTAAATTTATTTTTAATTCGTGAATCACTGTGAGGGTACAGTTACAGATTTATGCATTTTTGTGCTCATGTTTCCCTCATACAAAGTTTGAGAACCCATCCCTTCACCAGTGCCCATTCTCCACCACCAGTAAACCCAGCATCCCTCTTACCCTCCCCAATCCCATCTCCCCCCACCCCACCCTCCTACTGTGGCAGGGCATTCCCTTCTGTTCTCTCTCTCTAATTAGGTGTTGAATACCACTTATTTCTTATACTACAATCACTGGACAAAATTTGTTTAATTTCCAGCATTATTAAAAGCATAAAGAATGTGGTTACATATGAGGACAATGTACAAATCATATCATCATCATCATCATCATCATCATCATCATCATCATCATCATCATTCCATTGATAGTCGATTTTCTCAAGCTGTCTCAGTAAGGTCTCCATTCGTTCCAGCCCTGAGGTTTTTAGAAGCCTCTTTTTACTTGTCCTTCCCAATGGTGCCTCATTGGAGACTCTTTCAGGGTCAGGGGAATGAGACCCTCATTGTTACTGGTTTTGGCATATGAATACACCATGGGGAGCTTGTCAGGCTCTCCCATGTGGGCAGGAAACTCTCGGTAGCTTGCCAGGTTCTTTGAGAGGGAGAACTAGGCTATAAGATGTACCTTCTGGGAGCTTGGTTTTATAGTCTCTGGATGTTGGCCATTGATAATATTTTATTCTTTTTTAGGGATGCAAAATAGGTTTTATTGAAAGAAATGTAAAGAGATGTGAGGAGAGAGATATACAGATAGATTCAAGGGAGAACACACACGGTTTTCTCTTCAGAGTGAGAAGGTTCTATTTTCAATTTCTAAAAGAAGTTTCATTATAAGGGACTTGTCATATAATATTGGAGGGGAATTGTTTTCACTGATAATCCATAATCATCAATAGCAAAAATATTCTTAGATGAGTACTATGCCGGGCTATTGTAACTATGTATAGACTATACTAACTATGTATAGGTTGATACATTATGTTTGCACTTTTATTGATGTAAGTTTACAGAGAAATTAAATATATTAAGTAAGTTAACACCCGTAAAGTTACTGGGAGTAATATCTCCTATGCGTGAGCAAACCAGAGCTTCGAGAAGTGAAGTATTTGCTTAAGACACAGAGTTGGCTAGTGGCAGAGCCAAACACACGTCGTCTCTGTCCTTGTCTCATGTGCAGTATATTGGTGCTGGTGGAACAGGTATACGACATAGTTTCTGCTCTTAAGGAGTGGCGGTTTCTCTGAGGAAATGAATGACTCCATGAAAACAATTTGAATCCGGGATAGATGGAGGCCGGTGCTGCAACTGGGCAGCCTTGGCAGCTCATAGCATCCTGCTTGTCGGAAGGCAAATGCAAGGCCACATGTGAAGCAGAGAATTTTTGAAATTTTCATTTCATTAAAGAACCGTAATCTATAAGGTTCCAGATAGTTGATTTTTAGACATGTAACGTTCTAGCACATGCCACACCACAGTGTCAACTTCCCTTCACCAGTGTTCCCGAGTCCTCTCCCCCATCCCTTCCCACCCCACCTCCAGTCTAACACCTTGACAGGCACTTTGACGCTTGGTGGTTGCCGTTTAGATCTTATGTTTTCACTGCTGTTGAGTCTATGGTTGGGACATGCATCTCTCCCCCCCTGCACGTTGCCAGTGTAGCTGAAGCCCCTGACCCCTGCTCCCTTAGAACTCCCCTTTCTCATCTTTTTCCTCCCCATCTAAGTTTCTTCCTAGAGCAACAATTTTTGAAGAAAGATACTGCTGTGATAGACGAGCACTGTCTATGGATCTCTGAGAAAACTGGAAACAGTCTAACTCTCCTTTAGCCTAGATCTACCACCAAATACTCTCTTCTATTTCACCAACAGCCATACAGCACAGGGGAAGCCCAGTTATATCTTTGAAACTCTCTTACGTGTGGGATATAGAGAAACATAATAAGAGAATAACAAATAGCCAAAGACAATGGAACCTGAGTTGATCTCTAGAACTAAGTTTACCAAGGCAGGGGGTTCAGGGGATGGATAGGAGGTGACCTAGGGACTCTGGTAGAAGAAAGCAGACATTCTGGCGGTAGGTGTGACATTGTCATCTTGGATGCATGAAACCCTATCATTAACAGTGTTGAAAAAAAAATCACAGTGCCTCAACAAAAATTGAAAGAAAAAAATGTTTTCATTTTTCATTCTAACTAGGTCCTGGGAAGGAGCATTAGCATGAAATGTCTCAGTACACTGATTGGAAAGGCTGTTCCAGGTGACCTCAGACTCGTTAGTGGTTAATATTCAGCTGGGCTGTGACGTACAGCACAAAAGTGGGGACCGAGTTTGATCTAGATGTTAATGTTTTCTTAAAATCTTGTTAAGTAAGAGCTAAATTCATTCATAATGGGATTAATATAAATTAGGCTCTGTAATTAGCTGTCTGAGAGTGTACCTTTGTAAAAGGTTATCTTTAATGTCTCTCTCTCTATCTCTTTTCTATTAATGTCATTATGTGTTTGGGGATAATTATAGCCAAGGGGGGAAATTTCCAATGGTATAAGTACTGTTGCTCAGTCAAACAGAAATGAATGTGCTCCAAATGAGCCACCATGCAGCTAATTAGAAGAGAATTGGGGGTAGACCAGTTTTTGTTGTTTTTGTTTTTTTCAGCGAAGAGACAGCTTAAGGACAATTGTTAGTATCTTGCTCTTTCTGAAGATCATGTATATAGAACAGACACAGAATTTGGCACATAGTATTGAAAAATCGTGCTATTCTGTATCCATGGTAACCAGAGAAGGTAACTCCTTACCCACCGGTTGGCTAGAGCTGTTTTCCTCCAGGAACGGTCATGCTTCAGCAGTGTCCTTCTCTTATCAGGCTTTGGTCATCTGTTCTGTCCTAGTCCTCAGACTGGTCACTTTCCGAAGTCCAAGACTATGTGCTATTCACCTTTCTCCTCCTGAAAACGACAACACCAATGATCAGCTATTAGTCACTGTGTGTGTATTCGTCGAATATGCCTCCACGTTCAGCCTCTCTCTGTTCATTTTTTTGCCTTGACTGCCTGGTTCCAGCTAACCATGTCGAGTCGGCATGCAGCTTCTGCAGACAAGAACAATTTGTTATCCCTACAGCCTCGCTGCAGATCTTCCTGCCTTTCTCCAGCTTTCCTCAGCCTCAGTATCTCATTCCTTATCATTAGTTCAATCCTAATGTTGCTGTCAGCAGGCCTTTATAAAATAAACTGCTATTATATAAAGCTTTGTTAAAAAATTTTCAGGGTTTTAATCTGTCCTCTGGATGAAACACATAAACTTTTCTTCATGCAATGCAAGGCCTCTCCAAGAGAGATGCTTGCCATGTGTTAAATCTCCATCTCTCTTACATCTTCCAGTTTTCTCAAACATCCTATTCCTCTCTGCAACTTCTTCCCCCCCACCCAGCACACATCCACAGAGCTTTTTCATTCAGCAAACTCTTTAGACTTACTCCATTTGCAGCCCCCAGGTTATCTCTTCTGAATCTTCCTGCAGATTTTACCACTGGTTTAGTCTTCTTTGTAATTGCTGCCTTAGCATTCTCCTGCAGGCTTATGCTTCATCTTTATGAAACCGGTGTCTTGTTGCTTTTGAATTGTGGGTTGCATATCTCTGTTCCCTCGAGACCACAGTATCCCTGAGAACAGGCATGAAATAGCAACTCAATCACATCTGTTGCATAGAAAAAATTGGATAAATAGATGAATTTGGTAGCTGGGATTATAAAGTTGTCCTCTGATTTTCAAAAAGAAAAACAATTCTTGAAATCTAGAGATTTGTTCACATGACTAATACTTTAGGTCTCAGTGGAAAAAAATTGCAACGGAAAAAACAAGAAGTCGGAAGGATTCCGTTCCCATTTCCTACAGACACAGGTACCATATGCCCTAATTGCTAATTGTTTTATGAGAGAAACAAGGCTGCACAATCCATAGGAAATTTTTCATGGTGTTAAAGAACGCCGTGAAAGCTGGTGTACGGCTGGCATGATGAATGAAAATAAACTCAGTAATCTAATATAAACTGTCACTTTCTCCCACAGAGAAGAAATATTGTGCAAGCGTTCCATTCCCTGAAAATGCATAGCCTGACGCCGGTGGGGATGGGTGCAGGAACACGACTGGCCTCAAGCATTAATACTGATGCTATCAGAGATCAGGATTCCACAATCACATAAAGGGAATGGTGGGGTCTGGCCGACTCCGTGTGGTTTCTGAAGCTGGGTCTACCTCTGGTTCTCATACTTTCTTGGTAGTGCCTGTCACAGGCTGCATATGCAATGATGTTTGTTCAGTGCACAAGGAACAAATTAAAGGAGCTGTCACTGTGCAGAGTTTAGACAAATAATTTAAAGAGTTGTGGCTATTGTCCTGATCTCTGGATTACTGTATTTAAATGATATAAAATGCTGGGCAGGGACCTTTTCCCTGAAAGATACGTGAAGTGGTCAAGGAAAATGAAAGGGTAACATCAGCCAATGCCATGGGCCCGAGAGGGCAAACTGAGTCTACAAAGACGCTATTGTTTTCGCTCCGGCTAAAGGTATTTTGCAAACGAGCCTTGTGCGATGAGAGCAGCCATCTGCTCTGCCAAGTCTTGCTAACTCTGGCCCAAGACAATGGAACTTTGGACAGAGCCACAGGAATTTCTGAAGTTTCTATCTGGCAGATTCTACCAAGACCCTATCAACTCAAGCAAGGGGGGCTTCTCTTTTATTTTTTTCCACGTAAGTATCCACTGCCCTTTGCGAATTTCCTTTCTTTTGGCAGGGAGTTGGGTGGCATCCAGCTGTACCCAGGGGTTACGTCCAGCTCCAGGCTCTGGCATGCTCTTGGGGGCAGGGTGGTGTCTGAGGGACTCTGCCATGCCGGGATTGATGGCCAGGCATGCACTCAGCTATTGAGATATCTTTCTGTTCTCCTTTTCACGGAAGTCTGTTGTTACTGATTTAATTCATTCAGCAAATACCAGACTCCTACTCTTGCTGGACCGTGTTCTGGAATCTGCTGGGGACGCGCAGCAGGGTTGCTCGTTGAGTTTGATCTCAAGGACTGTGCAGTTAAGTCAGCAAGACCAGTGACGGACAATGAGTCTCTGCTGTGCCTGGGGGAGGAGCACTCTGAGAAGAGCAAGGGGTGTGTGCGTGGGGGGGCGGGGCTGGAGGAAGGAAAGCTCTTTAGACTGGACTGGAAGGAAAGGTGTCTCAGGAGGGGTCCGGTTTCCCCTCATGCCATCCTTGTCTCTTCCATCCACTTGGCTGTCATGGGTCCAGCTCAGGCGACGCTGATGCTGATAGCAGCAGTCCTGGACTGGGATCTCCCGTGTGACTCTGTTTTTCTTATCTCTCTGGGCCTGCTGTGTACCCCGTGCATTTCTACAGAAAAATCAGTTCTTGTGCCAGGCCTTCACAACTTTATGAAACTGCAAAGATGATAAAAGTAGCCACTGTCCCTAGATCAAGGACCCTAGTAAACATCACACATTTGCACACTCACACTCACACACACTCTCTCACACACGCACACGCATAACACACACACTCACTCACATACATGTTGCTGCATCTCTACTTTTTTAAATGCTCCCATTCAGACATGAGATTCTCTAAGTCTTTTCTGGGTGCAGAGCTATGGTAGGTATTTTGGGGGAAAGCAGGAGAGAATTAGAGATAAAAGCTTCCCTCTTTCTTTACTTACAAGACAACATAATTCAGCCACATAGACAGAACACTTCAATTTATAGAGCAGTCTAATCAGAAGCATAAACCAACACATTAATAAAATAAATAGAAACTCCTTAAAAAGTGGTGATTTAAGCCATGACTTGTAGCCTCTCTCATCGTTTCAATATAAATAACCTTGATTACGAGAAAGGAGCACAAAATCTGGAGAGAAGAGTAGGGTTTCATTGTGTCATTGCCACCTTAAATGGGGGAAGACCCTGCATACCAGGAGGGGGAAACACTAGAAAAATTTCTTGTTGATTCAAGGTAACTCTAAACTACTTGCCACATAGCTTCACTGTCTGGGCTTTTCTCTTTTGCATTTTCATCTGGAGGCAAAAAAAAAGAGCCTTTATGATTCACATGTGTGATCTATGGGAACTATGATCTAGAGCAATGTTCCGCCGAGTGGGGCCGAGTCATCCAGCAAGAGCCACTTTCTGTTTTCTCCCTAAAAGAAGTTAGAAGAGGGGGCCCGAGATATAGTGGAGCAAGTAGGGTGTTTGCCTTGCATGCTCCTGACCTGGGTTCGAGTCCCTGCACCTGCCAACAATAATTCCTGAGCACAGAGCCAGGAGTAACCCCTGGGTGTGGCCCAAAAGCAAAAAAGAAAAGAAGACATAGTAGCCAGAGTGAGATGTGGGGACTTTCTTTCTTTCTTTCTTTCTTTCTTTCTTTCTTTCTTTCTTTCTTTCTTTCTTTCTTTCTTTCTTTCTTTCTTTCTTTCTTTCTTTCTTCCTTCCTTCCTTCCTTCCTTCCTTCCTTCCTTCCTTCCTTCCTTCCTTCCTTCCTTCCTTCCTTCCTTCCTTTCTTTCTTTCTTTCTTTCTTTCTTTCTTTCTTTCTTTCTTTCTTTCACTCTTTCTTTCTTTCTTTCTCTCTTTCGCTCTTTCTTTCTCTCTGTCTCTCCTTTTCTCTTTCTTTCTTTCTTTCTTTCTTTCTTTCTTTCTTTCTTTCTTTCTTTCTTTCTTTCTTTCTTTCTTTCTTTCTTTCTTTCTTTCTTTCTTTCTTTCTTTCTTTCTTTCTTTCTTTTTCTTTCTTTCTTCCTTCCTTCCTGAAAAGGAGGTGCTAAGTCAAATAACCTTGGAAACCTCTGGTCTGCAACTTTCAACACATTAGTGAGAAATGGTGCTATGCACCCAGCACAATGGTTGAATCAAACAGTTCTGCCCCAGAAAATCTGCCAATGAGTTTCTGAAATTGGCTATCCTAGAAATCATATTCTTGCTATTCTAGAAATCACAGTTCTCCAAATAAGCCACTATTTTCTTATGACTACTGTGTCTCCATCTCGTGTCTGGGAAGCAGGCCCTGGCTAGCGCTTCGGGCTCAGATGTTCCTGCAGCTGCAGCCAGTGGCTGAAGGGAACAAGCAGGGGCTGACACCTGTCCTCTAGCAGGCCCTGGACTCTCAGAATTCCCCCGATGGCCTTTCCAGCTGGCCTCCACTGGGCGTCTTTTTCGGCTGTCCTCCAAGAAGAGTAGCACTGCTTGCCAGAGGAGTCATGGCTCTGACACATGTGTTTTAGCTCCCCAGGGGAAGCCGACCTAGGCCGAGTCTCAGAAGCATGCAGTGCCACCTGTGCTTCATTCTAATTCTTGTAGGCACCCCACAAGCATGAGATGCTAGAGGAACATTTCAATGTCTCTCTTGGAAAATTGCAACCAGCGGGGAGAGAGATAGTACAGGGAGCAGCACACCTGTGTTGCACACAGCTCACCCAAGTTTGATCCTTAATACCCTGCATGGTTCCCTGAGCTTCACCAGGAGTGATCCCTGAGCACAGAGTGGGAGTAAGCCTTGGCACTGAGGGGGGTGGACCAAGACAGAAGAAAGGAAGAAAGAAAGAAAGAAAGAAGGAAATTAAGAAAGAAAGAAAGAATGAAAGAAAGAAAGAAAGAAAGAAAGAAAGAAAGAAAGAAAGAAAGAGAGAAAGAAAGAGAGAAAGAAATAAAGACAGAGAGAAAGAGAGAGAGAAAGAGAGAGAAAGAAAGAAAGAAAGAAGGAGGGAAGGAAGGAAGGAAGGAAAGAAAGAAAAGAAAAGAAGAAAAGAAAAAAAAGAAAAGAAAAGAAAAGAAAAGAAAAGAAAAGAAAAGAAAAGAAAAGAATTACAACTAACCACAGACCACTAATTCTAGGTAAAATGGCAGATCTAGTGTTGATCTTCCCAACTTTCTTATGGAATGAATATGTGGTATCTAGTATTTTCAGTGAGACAATAGAAATAAAAAGTCAACAGAGATTAAATATCAACTCTACTAAGTACTAAAAAGATAAAGCTTGTTTCAAATGCCTTTAAAAATATTAAGATAAATGAACCATGAGCCATTGATGTTTTTAGCAAAGTTAAAATACTTTTCTTTTTGTGCTGTCATAATTAATGTCTGATAAAAAAATAGTGATTCCAGAACTCTATAATAACTTCACCACTTCAAACACTAACAGTGACACCTAAAGAAAAAAAGACAAAGATGATTCTGATAAGTTTTATCCTGCTGCCTCAGAGTAGCAAACTCACAACTATTTTATCTTAGACTTTCAGGAGAAATGTGAGAAAACTGTGTGTGCACCATGTTACGTCTTAGAATCCTGAAACTGGGACATGGGTCCCAGTTTTGAACTTCCTACTATAAGATAAGAGTTTCCCTCCCTGCCTGAGCAGAGAGCCGGCAACCGAAAACCTCCAGAACCCAGCCACAGTTAAGATCCAGGCCACATTCCACACACTCAGACGAGCTTCACCCATGAAGGAACCCTGAACACAACAGGGACAAATGGAGTCGTTACTGGCGTCTGCTCAAGCAAATCGATGAGCAATGGGATGACAGTGATACAGTGATACTATGAGTTGGCACTGGTTAATGGATTGCAATGGAAATAATGAATTCTTGGATTATAAATAAATATGAACTAAATTTTTGTAATGTATAATTCCATCAGTTCAAAATTTATAATCAATATTCATTTATTTTAATTCTATGTAAATTTTTGATATCCCTTATTCTCACTCCAGTAATGTATTCAGATGAGCTGAAAGCATTGCTATTATATATATCTTTTTAAAGGACAGTGACTATTATATTTCTGATCTTGACTTTTGAGGCACCAATATTTACCACTTATTTGATTCCATTATAATGTTGAACATGAGCACTCCTGTGAATTCACCCACTCCTGTGGTACATGATTCCGCTTCAAGTTCTTGCAGGCCCTAATTTGCTTCACTACAATTATGATAATTGAATCTCAACTTTTCAAATCATGTTTCTATTATAGTAAAAATATGAGTGTGTGCACGCGCACATGTGTGTGTGTGTGTGTGTGTGTGTGTGTGTGTGTGTGGTGAGCATTCACACACCTGCCCAGGTTGAATAGAGGAAAATATCTCCAGTGGGTTTGCAAGTCTGTAGAAAAGGTTGCCTTTGTATTTTGTTCTGCATTCTGAATTTTTAGCCCTTTTGATCTGCATCTTCAGAAACACATTTCTGACACAGCCAGAGAAAAGATACACTCTAAATGAATGGAAGAAAGTGGTTAAGACTTGTGAGATAAATACCTTATGAAAACTGCAAACACTACTGCATGCAGTATGATGGTCTCCAGAGACCCTAGGTTATTCGCTTTGGAAGCAAATAACCAGAGCAATAACCCCTCTGGGACAAAGCACATATCAGAACTAGCTCTCCAAACCAGGACTGTACAGCCAATTAGCAGAACACTTCACCCCTCTCCCACCCTCTTATGAAGAGAAAGTATGTGTGTGCGTAGAGGGGCAGGGGAAGAGTTTTCCCAAGTGCCTCTGATAGTGTTTGCAGAGAAATCAACTTTGAGTGTTTGCAGTTCTTAGCACAGATGGTTTGTGGGAATTTTTTTCCTGAAGCCAATACATTTCCTGAAGCCAGACATTTTCCGTTTCCAAAGTGACAATCCTAACGGCAGTGCTGTCCTCATTCTACAGATTTAAACTAAACTGTAAGTGTGAGAGAGATAGTACAAGGGTTAACATGCTTGTCTTGCTGACCCAGGTTGATCCCTGGCATAGCATGTGCCATGTGCCACCTCCCCACCCGCTCCCCGGCACTGCCTGGAGTGAGCCCCGATGCTGCCCACAAACACAACCATAACCAAAATAAATTTCATTGTAGATGGAATTTATATTCCAGACTATTATATTTTTTTCCGGATCCGTCTACAGTTACAGTTAGCATAGCACAGCCATCTACTCTTTCCTTACAGGTAGTAGTAGGACAAGGGCAAGTGAACCTGGACAGTTCATTTTGCAGGCAGGGCAGTGCACTGGGCATCAGTGGTCCAGGGCCATGCAAGCATCTGGGTTAGACACTGATGCCACTGCCTTCAAGTTCAATTTAAGAACTGTATGTATCAACTTCCACCCATTCATTAGTTAGAATTCATCGCTCTCAGTGGTCCACTTCCTCGGAGCACCTCAATCTTCATGTACCGGGAAAAATACTGGGTTTTTTGGTAACGGCTGTTTAAACCTCAAATGCATTCAACATAAGCCAGCCGGAAAAGCGGAAGAATGTCAATTTTATCTTTTGTGGCCAGATCCCTTTGGTGTTGATGTAGGATGGAAGTGAGAAGAGTTAAGGGGCTGGCATCTGGGTGAATAATGGGAAGTGATGTAAAGGATGATGCCATTGAACTTCAGACTCTTCAATCACACAGACAGTCAGGATGTTTGCACATACATTTCCAGGGAGAACATTGGAAATTAGAACACTCAGTCAAAGAAGCATCTAAAATCCGGTGACTCATTTTCTCTTTCATTTAAATAAAAGTTCTGAACACAAATATGTGGTTTCTGTACATCTAAATATGGCACTGGGAGAAGAAAATAGATTATCAAATTACATAATGAAAAAATAAGTGAGTGATAACTAGCAGCTTGTCAAAGATTTCCATGTCTGAAAAAAAAAAAAACTGTTGATTTAGAATAACCTTTCAGGTCTGGGCTCAGTAGGCAAATTGCTGTATCACTGAAAAGCAACTTGCCTGGAGGCAGTTTATTTCATTTGTTTTGTTTGTTTTTTGAGCCACACTCAACCCTGCTTCAGGCTTACTCCTGGCTATCGGTTCAGGGATCACTCCTGGTGGGGCTCCTTGGGCCAATTCTGGAAACACAGATGGAACCCAAGTTGATTGACTGGTTTCAAGGCAAGAGATTTACTTGCTGTACTCTCTCTCTCTGACCCCTAGTTCACTTAATTTTTGTTTGCTTACTTTCTTCATCTGTAAAATGGGAATACTGACAGCATATTTCTTCTTGGAGGATATTTCTGCTGAAGAGTGGAATAAATGCATGTTTATTTTTGTTGTTATTTTTTTTTTTTTGCTTTTTGGGTCACACCCAGCAATGCTCAGGGGTTACTCCTGGCTTTGCACTCAGGAATTACTCCTGGCAGTGCTTGGGGGACCATATGGGATGCCGGGGATCAAACCTGGGTCGGCCACATGCAAGGCAAATGCCCTACCTGCTGTGCTATCGGTCTGGCCCCCATAAATGCATGTTTGTAATGTCTCTTTTAAAAGTGCCCCAATCATGGAGACAGATCAATAGGTGCTAAGAATTGTGAAGATGCAATAGGTAAGTATTATTCAGAAAACTAAATTTGCAGGATCCTAGTATCTGCAATCCTGTAAGTTTCCAAATTTTGTGATGATTATTTTCATTGTGCAAATGAGGAAGTTAAGGGATAGGGCAGCCAAGTAACTGATCATAGGTCACATAGTCAAAAGTGGCAGAACTGGATTTGAATCCAGAGAGCTTGGCTCAGAAGCCTGATGTCTTTGCCTTCGCGTTAAGGGGCTGATTCAAAACATTCCATTTGTATGTTGAATTTAATGTTCTTGTAACTTTTAGACAGATTTATATAGGCAGGTTTTATTTTTTGAATCAACCATGCTATTGGGTAGTTATATTAAAATCAGTCAAAAGATTAACCATACGTGAAAGCTCCAGGCAATTGTATAAGGTCATGGCGAGAAAATTAATCCTGTAATGCTCCTGAATACTGATCAGGCATATTAAAGTCATGCAGAGGAAATAAAAAATAGGAACACCTTTCGAGTCTTGGATCCAGGAGCCTTATTTATCGAAAACCAATATGATCACACTTACATCTTCCTTGGAAATATTTTTCATCTGTTTTTCTTCTTCACCAGACGCTTTGGCTAAACTACCCTTTAGCCTCTTTGGCTAAACACCATGTTTATCACCTTATGGACAGATAACTGTAATCATCTGTTTATTTTTCTTTCATAACTCTGATCTCATTTAAACTTTTCTTTTAGAAAGCTTCAGAAGCAATTTGCAAAAGCTTTTTAAAAGCAAGTCTTATATTTTATTCTTCCATCATTAAGACTTTCCATTAATTCTTGCATTAAATTGAAGATGCACTGTCTGATTATCAAGGTTGTAAAAGAAATTTTCTTTCTTTGAAGGTAATATTAATATGGTTGATTTTAACATTTAAAGAGTTATATATTGTAAAATTGTGATAAGTAACTATCAGCGTAAAATAATTTAAATTAAATTCTACAGTAAATCTTATAGGATTTAACAAGGTAGTTGGTTTTTTTTTTTTTTTGCTTTTGCTGTTTGGGTCACACCGGCGATGCACAGGGGTTGTTCCTAGCTCTGTGCTCAGGAATTACTCCTGGCAGTGCTCAGGGGACCATATGGGATGCTGGGAATTGAACCCAGGTCAGCCACATGCAAAGAAAATGCCCTACCTGCTATGCTCCAGCCCCTTAACAGGCTAGTTTAAAAATTCATCTGGAAACTAGAAGACACAAGAACAATAGTTATTTTTAATATAATGGGAGATGTCTCCCATGAATTAAGCAAACCTCTAATCATAGATTTTAAAACTGCTTGATGTTTCTGAAAAACTGGCATACATCTATTGAACCAAACATTTTTTTCAGAGCTGCAATACATACATTAAAGTTTGGTCAATGAAAATGGTCATATTTTGCATCTGAATGGAATGTGTTCACTTAGCAAATGATATTGTGCCAGACTGTTCATTGGGAAAAATGAACTATTTTAATTGAAGTAGATACAAAACTACATGTTAGCTGAGTTAATGAATCAGAGGAAAATTTTAAATATTGAGTCAAAGAAATAATACAGGCGATAAGGTACTTGTTTTGCATTCAGGTGACCCCCTGAGCTTAATCCAGTCCCCACTCCCTGCAGCAAATGTCACCAGGAGCTCAGGAGTGATATCTGAGGACAGAGCCGAAACTAAGGCCTGAGCACTACTAGGTATGACTCTCAAATTGAAAAATAATTTAATTTTCTTTGCGGGGGTGTGGGGATGGGGCTGGGCCGTATCCTGCTGTGACTTGGGTTTACTTCTGGCTCTACGCTCAGTGATTATTCCTGGCAGGCTTGGGGGACCTTATGGGGTGCCAGAGATCAAACCTGCCAGAGATCAAACATCTTACCTGCTGTACTATCTCTCCAGCTCCTTAATTATGAGGAGATGCATTTATAAATTGGCAAAGATACAAATTTCCTATAGAAAAAAGTCATACTGTCACAGGTGGCTTATGTGACGTGGGAAAGAGGGAGGACTTCTCCACCTGGTGACCCAGAAAGTGACAGGGAAATCTAGGACTCCTGGGGGTCCACAGGGAGTCCCCAAACAGTCGAGTCCTCCTGTCTCCCCAGCCCAGGAGCCAGCTGTCAAGCTGCCCCTGACGTTGACTTATTCTGCAGGGCCTAGTTGACTTACTCTGCAGGTCCCCTTATTCAGGGGACCATGGTTGCAGGCTGGAGCTCAGCGTTGCTCTTGGTCGGAAAGGAAAGACTCTCCTAAATCGGCCCATTGCCTTGACTTCACAGAAAAGAATTTCAGGGCGAGACCAATAGTGAAGTAAGACAATTTTATTTCGAGGTTATGAGGAAGGGGAGAGAGAGAGGGAGAGAAACACAGAGAGAGAGAGAGAGAGAGAGAGAGAGAGAGAGACAGAGACAGAGACAGAGACAGAGACAGAGACAGAGACAGGGAGAGACCGAGACAGAGAGAGAGAGGGAGGGAGGGAGACAGAGAGACAGAGACAGAGACAGACAGATAGGCAGAGTCAGAGGTAGAGGCACAGACAGGCAGACTCAGAGAGAAGAGCTGAGACTATCCACCTCAGGTGGAGATGTGGGCCAGCCCAGAGTGGGGAGATACATGCTCGCTTGCCTTTGCGAAGTTGGTTCTCTGGGTTTTGTCCCAAGGCACCCACAGGCAAGGCTCTCTATCTAGATAAGAGTCTGTTGGGGTGGTGTTGTTAAGGGAAAGAGCTTCAGACTTTTGGTATCCACCTTCATAACTTATTACAACCCTTCGTTTCTGCCTGAGCTTCTCTCTGAGGGACTCCTGGCTTCTCCCAGGCCAATACTGGAGCCAGTTAGAGTCTTATCAGACTTCACACCTTGTGCCTACACTGAGGGTTTGGCAATTATGCCATTAGCTGCTGGGGGGCTAGTGACAGAGTAGCTTGCTCAAATTCGATCTTGGTTTTATTTGATCCCAATAACTCATTGCCAGAGCCTTCCCTACCACACCTACCTGCCTGCTTCCACACTGTGCAGATTACTCTACCACAATTAAGTTCAAAGTCAAGAAAACATAGGAAGAAAATGTTTTCAACAAATATTCAAAAACTGAATATTATTCAACTTTTAATGCGGCTATGGGTAAAGTGAAGGGTATGCAAATTAGTTCCAGAGTTTTTAGAGAAATTTGGCAGTTCTATTAAAACAATTTATCTACCCTCGAAAAATACTCCCACTCAATCACAAAGTGATTATTGCTTTCTTAACTGGGAAGATTAAAAATTGCTATCCACCTAAGGGTGGCAATGATCAAATTATGGTAGCCATATGAAATAACCATGCAGCACTTAAAACAACTAGAGATCTATATTTGTAGAAGGAAAACTATTTCCAAGAAATTTAATTTCAAATGTCAATGATTTTTAAAATGTTGCTAAACTACATAAACAGCATGATGCCATTTTTTAAATTTTATTTTTTTGGCAAGCATGACATAACTTTGACAAAACAAAACTACCTTTTTTTGGGGGGGGAGGTAGATATTCATAGGTAAATGTATAAGAAAAATTTCTCAGAAATACAAGCCCAATTCTCAGTGTTAGCTTTTCTATAGCAGGTATTGAACAAGGGAGGGAATTATTAAAATGCAAAGTGAACCCAGTTTTATGTATATTCTTAAAGTCAAATATTTTCATGTACTGATTGTGAATGAAATATATTTTGCAAAAGTAAAACTGGAACCCTTGAGCACAGAGCCAAGAGTAGCCTTGAACACTGCCAGGTGTGGGCCTAGAAACAAAACAAAACAAGGAAAATGGGAGTAATTAGCACCAGGTGCTGCATTTCACTGAATATTTAGTTGCTCCTGCTCTTGAGTCCTATGTAAAGGCAGGAGACCCTGACCTTTATCCAGTTAACTTCAGTGGCTATTAACATTGCTCAAAATAATTCCATAGTGCTCTTTATATTTAATAAAATCATCATCATCATTCGTTGATCGTCAAATTTCTCGAACAGTCTCAGTAACGTCTCCATTTGTCCTAGCCCTGAGATTTTAGAAGCCTCTCTTAACTTGTCCTTCCCAAGGATGCTGCACTGGAGGCTCTTTCAGGGTCAGGAGAATGAGACCCAGTTTGTTACTGGTTTTGGCATATTAATACACCATGGGGAACTTGTGAGGCTCTCCCATGTGGGCAGGAAAGTCCTGGTAGTTTGCCAGGTTATCCCAGAGGAGAAGAAGACTATAAGATATCGCTCTCTTCCGGAAGCTTGCTTTTAAGTCTCCGGATGCTGGCCGTGGATGGGATTACATGGTGCTGGGGGCAGTCCCTGGGTGTGACTGCCTAGCTACTGGGAAATGGGAAATCTGGATGGAGCAGACCCAGTCCCAATCCAAGCAGGCTTGAAGGTCTCAGCCCCGGGTCCCACACACCTGGGTTCCTCTGCTGGTACCTTCATGCATGAGGCTCGTCCGAATGTGTAGAGAGGGGCCTTGAGCATGGCTGTGGCTAGGTTCTGGTGGTCTTCGGCCACCGGGAGCTCTGTTTGGGTTGGGGAGGGAAGCTGGAGCCCATCCCCTCCGAGGGGACTGGGGGAAGACAGCTAGGTGCGCAGGCAAGATACTCTCTGTATTCTAATAAAATACACTTCAATATTATGTTTTAAGTCAAAAATATATTTATACTATACAGTTTCACTTTAAAGGGTAGAGGGAACTTATATCTGGCAGTGCTCAGGGTTGATCCTGGCTCGGCACTTGGGATCACTTCTGGAAGTGCTCAGGGGACCATATAGGTGCTGAGGATCAAACCTGGGTCAGCTCTGCAAGGCAAGTGCCTTTCTTGCTGTACTATTGCTCTGGCCTGATAGTCTCATTTAAATAAGAAGTTGATGCAGTCTTCAGCTAGAAAATCAACTGAAGGAACCAGCCAAAGGTAAACCTTTAGTAACCGTGAACTAATTAAAAGAGGAGCAATCTTGAAAGTAGAGAGAAGAAAACTTGGGACAGTGCAAAGATGAAGCAAAAAAGATGTGATGATGTGTTTTTATGTTCTGGAAGAGTGCTCAGAGCTCTTGGTATGCTTCTACCTAGCCTATATTTCTGTTGAGTGTTATGATGAATTTTTTTATTGATTTAAAATTCACTTATCTTGGTAGATAGATCTCAAGGAATATAGCTTTATACCTTGATTAGTACATATAGTTCAACCAAATAATAGCAATAATATATAGGTGGCAATATTTAGTGATAACACAATTTATGTAATATTGAACTGAAATTTAAGCGCCAGTGTTAAATATTTGACCTTTCTTTATTAGCTGGTGTGGGAATAAAATCTGAAATTATATTGAAATGAATCTAGCAGATGTTCATATTGCAAATAGTAGGGTTGTATTCTCAGTCCTCTGATGATTTTGGTTGATACAGCTTTCTTTCTCTCTCATTTGGATCTGTTCTGTCACAGTTGTTAGGAGGACCAGATCTCAATAAACCAGTGATCACTTGGCTACCCTTGCCATTTTTGCTCCCAAGGAGTCTGGCACCATGCCTGACCTGGTGAGAGCCCAGAGCTGCCTTCCTTCCTGCCCTTCCAAGAAGCCAGCCACTCCTTCTATTAGGGTACTCATCTCTTGCCCATGATACTAGGGGTTACCTGGATGGGCTCACTGTCTTCTCAGCTGGCAGGCTGGGACCCATACTGGACTGAAGTTTTCTTTCTTCTTAACTTCCTGCCAAATCTTCTTTACTTCCTGTCACAGGAATGACCCTATTCTAAGTATCCCATAAACATTGGCGTCTCTGACCTGCCCAGGACTGGGAGAGGAATGAGGAAAGTCTGTCATGTTTGGAGGAATTACGAGCTTGCCAGCCAAGAGCACAAGACTTTCAAGCATCCCTCTCAAGTGCAGAGTGCCAGCCAAGGCGAACCTTGACTTGGATGACCACGAGGCTGGGCTTCTCCCTGAGCTTCTTGCAGTTATCCGATAGCCAGAGATGAGTAGAGTTGCATTTTATCTCAGTTCTTGTTTTCTGTTTCCTTACCACCCGAGTGATGGCTTAAAGTTCGTTCCAGTATACAAATGATTCCAAATTTATTGAAGCAAAGGGCAAAACCAGACTTTTAGGTTCCAGCCAGAAAGTTGATAGTGACTGGAATTGCAGGAAGAAGGGCCATCAGTTAGCACCTTGGCCAATGCCAGGTCAACCAGAAGCAAGAATGGACGTTCAAGTGTGTTATTTTAAGACATCTGACGGCTTGGGAATAGGTTCAGTGGTAGAGCACCTGTCTTGCAGGCATGAGGCCACAAGGCTGATCCCTGGCTCTGCCTCATATGTCAAGTGTGATTCTGGCGGCACCAAGGCTTCTGGTCTCCGACCCCTCAGTGCAGCAAGCCATTTCCCATGAGCATCGCCACTGAGTGTTCGAGCACCACAGCCAAGTAGCTGAGCCTGCAGAGAATGTCAGCACCTGCAGTCGTGGTGTCAACAAGCCCAGGAAGGGGGAGAGTGACAATAAAGAAATCGATAAACACAAACAAAGCAAAGCCCTCTGGATTACTTTTCTCCACAACAGGATCCAAGCCAAATCTGGTGAACTTTCTGAGACTTAAATATTGGCATCCATATGGATGACTATTTCTCACGCCTCAAGTATTTGGGGGAGAGGGGTGGTATTGGGACCCCAGTGATCCAAATATTACTTTAAATCATGAGGACAAAAAGTATGTTTTTGTTATATGGACTGAAGCGTTTTGGGGCCAGAGCATATCTTGCTAGGGCCCTGGAAGTGCCGGGTATACCTGGATAGACAAGCATGGCTGGGGCCCACAGGCTCACCGCCTTCAGTGCTCAGCGAGCCATGTAACGCTGAAATCCAACCTTCATTACTGTAGGATAACATTGATTTGTCCTCTCCGCCTTGCCACAGGGAGCTTAGGTTTATTAGGTTACTCCCACCACAGTGCTCCCATCCCTCTGTGTTTACTTGTAACTTCTTTCTTTGTGCTCTGTTGACTTGTAAATATTGTTTTTTTCTTCTCTTAAGTCCTTTGCATAGTTAATTCAGAGCAATATGTCCTATTTGTATGGACACAGGAAGACAGTTAATACTATACTTTTGTAACTTGAGAATTAATTGACTCTGAATGATATTATTTTCTGGACATCTGTTATCTCGACTTAAGCCTCAGTTGCTCTAACTTCCTAGCACCCCAAAATCAGGGTCCCGACGAGGGACTGGATGGACCCAGGGCAAACTGTGAGCTACATTGGCATCGAAATGGGCCTCATCAAAGTGCCATAATACTTAACTATAAGTTAAGAGCATGGTCATGGACAAATTCTGTCATGACCCATAGAGTACCAACTGGTTTAGGACCCTGCTAGTGCTAAGAAAGATTAATCAGCCTTGAGCACTGTAGTCTAAGATCTATAGCGAGATGTCCCCAGGAGAGTCACCCTACAAGCTCAATGTATCTCATACTGCGTCCATACAAAATAACTAATATTAAGAAGTAGAATTAAGATGTTAATTGAGTTATTGGACTAAGGGAAGAGAAAAACCCCTAGCTGGTATTTCTGCCCTTGAGCCTGTTCCAGGATTAGGGATTAGGAAGGGCTTTTGATATTTTGATATGTTGACATGCTACCTGACCTGGGTATATGATTGCTACCGTTCAAGTTGGGGAGAAGCGAGAGAGAGAGAGAGAGAGAGAGAGAGAGAGAGAGAGAGAGAGAGAGAGAGAGAGAGAGAGAGAGAGAGAGAGAGAAGAGAGAGAGAGAGAAAGAGAAGAGAGAGAGAGAGAGAGAGAGAGAGAGAGAGAGAGAGAGAGAGAGAGGGAGGGAGGGAGGGAGCAGCAAGATGGCGTGCAGAAAGATTAGCAAGGGGGACAGAGGGAGAAGAATGTAGGGGAAAAATGCAGGAGCAGGCGAGAGATGGGTCTGTGAGAGGGAGGGAGGAAAATGAACTGGAGACACAGGAAGATGGGAATGAGGGGCAGGGTGAGACTGGAATGGGCGCTCAGTGAGACTGGAACAGGCATGTGGGGGGAACGGAATAAATGGCAACTGATCACCAACCAGCCTGTCGCCTCGCTTCCTCCTTCCTCTGCCCTTGACATCGGCCATCCCAACTGGGAAAGCAGCCTGAATTCACCAAAGGCAGGCTGCAAGAGAGAGCCACACAGGGCCCCCTAGCTGCCTGCAAATTACACAATTACTGGGCTGTAGTATCTCCCACCTCCCTGAAAATCAGCGTTAGCTTACAGTCTGATTGAGTCCCAACACAAGTGTGTCTGTGAGTAATTACCTGAGACCAGAGTCAGAAACCAACACAACTTTTACTGTAGAGAAAGAAGCATGGAGGAATTCTAGGATTGAGAGCCTGGTTTGGGAACATTCATGATGTCTTTCACAGTAGAAGACACATTGCCTCTTACAAAGTTTTGGAAATAAGAGCTGCAGATAATTCAATGATCTTGAATTGTTCTAAGGAGATTACTTTCACCACGTCTTTACATTTGCTTCCAGCTCTAAAAGAAACACATTCATGGGCCATAGGGAGTCTCCCAGGTTTGCTGTGTCCCTAAGGTGGCTCCATGTATTTATAGACCCTTAATGCTCAACTGTAATTAAGTTTGCTTTCCGAGTTCTCTATCAGTGAGGCTGGTCCAGGAAACAAAGCAATTTAAAGACTTAAGTATAAGCAAAAGAGACATTTCAGTGCTCCAAATTATGAATTCCAGTTCACAAAACATTGTGAAATATGAAAGAAATTCAAGTAAACAAATATATTTACATTTTAAAAATAATTGCATATTTTTGTTCTTAACAATCAATGATAACATCTGTGCCAAAGTCAAAATAAATTTAAGTGATTCATAAAAAAGAAATAAAACATTAAATGTGAGGCCCCAGGCTGAAGCGACAGCACAGCAGGTAGGATGTTTGCCTTGCACACGGCTGTCCTGGGTTCAATTCCTCCGACCTTCTTGGAGAGCCCAGCAAGTTACCAAGAGTATCCTGCCTGCACGGCAGAGCCTGGCAAGCTACCCATGGCCTATTCAATATGCCAAAAACAATAACAACAAGTCTCACAATGGAGATGTTACTGGTGCCTGCTCAAGCAAATCGATGAACAAAGTTTTTGACATTAAGATAATGCAGAGGTCAAAAAGAGGTTGGATTGATTAGTAGTGGAAGATGAAAAGAATGGAAGATTGAATCTACTTATTTGTTATTAACTTAAAATGTTTATTTGACTTATGAATGAATTATTTTTTATTCACGTTTAATTCTGAACTTGAGTTCATCTTAGCACACACTTCATCCTAAATACCAGTGACACAAACATGACTTTAAATAGTGGAGATAATAAGTATGTTTTCTTTCTACATGATCAGAGTGATATGTTTTATAGATTGGACTTTTAATAGTGTATTTTGTCCTCAAAGAAATTATGTGTGGATTTGAATTGGATACTTCCAAAAGTAACTATGCTAGAGAAAAATATCATCTTAATTTTAGAAAGATATGCATGTAAAATTCAACCATTATAAAAGCAAGGCATGAATACTTTAGGCAAATTTGATCTAAACACATTTCTCTTATTTTTTAAAATTTTCAATTCACAGTTTATGCAAAAATCATTTAAATTTGGTTGATACTGTTAATATTCGGATCCTAAGTGCAAATACGAACAAAATATCTTATAATCTTCTGTACACTATATCCTTAGATTTTCTATATCATCTAGTGTATATAGCTTAGTGACAATTACAAATTGTTAATATTTGGGTGATTTTATCTTGGGAGTTTTAGAAAATCAAAATCCACTGTACTTTTAATAACTTTGTTTTAAAAATAAACTGGATTTATGAGTGAATAGAGGAGAGTGTAATTTCAGGTTACAATAAAAAATAAGCATCCTTCTTAATTCTTAATTTATTTATGTATTTTTTGTCAAAAATATTAATTTATATCTCTAGCTGTCTTTGCGTGGACAATAAGAGCAAGTACAACCATAATGGCTTGCAATTCCTGTATGGGGATATTTATTTATAAGTTGGAAAGGTCAGTATCTGTGCTCAGATTTCTTAGGTTTTAGTTTTCATAATTCTTTTCATTAAAATTACAATTCTGTATGCTTTAATCAGTTCTCGTCCTCTAAGATATTAAACAAGTATTAAGGTTAAATTAGTGTGAACATTTTTTTTTTAATGGGAAGTCTTGTAGAAATGAGCAGAACTAGTCAGAGACTTCCAACAGCAATGCAGGAGAGGAAATAGAGGAGAAGGTGGAAGAATGGGTAGAGGGAGCCTTAGAGCACAGCAGAGTTGCAAGAATGGAGGGGTTTGGCCAATGTGAGGTCTGGAACAAGCATTGCCCATGGGAAGAACAGCTTGCTGGGCAAAGTAGCCTGAGTCTGATATTCCTGTCAGACACTGTTGTTGGTGGAGTGCATCTAGGAAAATGTTGACTCAGTCTGAGTGTGTAACAGATTCTGTTGGCCACTGGAGGTGTCCGCCAACTATAGTCTCAGCAGCAGTTTGTCTCTCTTAAATGAAGTGCTGAGTGACACATCTTTGTGGCTTTTCAGTGGGAAGGCAATAGGTTAGACATTTAGAACAAGTAAATTAGAACCTTTGCCTCAAGTTATTTTTTTCTCTATTCCCGAATAATGGCAATAATAACAGTCCCTTGAGGTGTGAGGGGTGTGTGTGTGTGTGTGTGTGTGTGTGTGTGTGTGTGTGTGTGTACTGAAGGAGGTAGCTGGAGAATGGAAATTTATTTATGTTTTATTTTTACCATGAGATGTTATCCATTGGCATCAAATTTAGTGTGGGAAAGATCTCATTGAGAGGCCTCTGGATCTTAATTATTACTTCCTAATTTTCCAATCCAAATATTTAGTTGAGCAAATTTTTTTTCTTTTTGGGTCACACCTGGCGATGCACAGGGGTTACTCCTGGCTCTGCACTCAGGAATTACCCCTGGCCGTGCTCAGGGGACCATATGGGATGCTGGGATTTGAACCCGGGTCGGCCGCGTGCAAGGCAAACGCCCTACCCGCTGTGCTATCTCTCCAGCCCTAGTTGAGCAAATTCTTCAAGGTAGAAGAAGCTTCAGTATTTATTCACACATTTACTTCCTTTAGGTTTTGGTGTGCTAATCACTATTGTATTATATGTTTGCTTTTTTAAGAATATTAAAAATCAGTTAGCTCTCTTCAGACAAACTAGTTCTAAATCTAGCTTGTTATTTTTTAAGACCTTAGATGCTTAAGTCCTATGAGGGGACTCGTGATCTAATTGATGGAAATGACTGATACAAGTCATTGGAAATGACTGATACAAGTCATTGAAAATGGAAGCACCCACAATGCTTGTAGTGCATAAGAAAAATAAATCTGATTTATACATCAGGCCATTTTCTCTTCTAGATTATTATTTGGCAGGTCAAAATTCCCCTCAACATTATATTTAGTTCCTTTTATTTTCTTTTATAGAATCATCCTAATCCCAAAGTAGATATGTTTAGTTCACTTAGGCTGCTATACAGAATAACATGTTAGTTGTTTTATAAAATGTTTTATAAAAATATATCTTTATTACTCAAAGTCTTAAAGCTAGGAAATCCAAGATCAAAGTACCATTAATCCAGTATCTGGTGAGAATCAACTTCCTGTTCATATACAGCTATCTAATTACTGTGTCTTCACATGCAGAAGGGACAAGAAAACTTTTGGGGGCCTCTTTTCTGTGGCTCAAATTCCACTTATAAGGACTTCATCCTCAACACCTCTTCATCTCCCTAAGACCTACTTTAAAATAAAATCACAGGTGGTCATTAGAATGTAGCATTAGGTGTTTTTTTTTTTTTTTAGTTTTTAAATTAAGGCACTGTGATTTTCAAAGTTATTCATAGTTGAATTTCAGGTGTCCAATATTTCAACATTAATCCCTTCAAAAGTGTCAACTTTTCTCCAACACTGTCTCCAATTTCCTCCCAATCCCCAGCCTGACTCTATGACAGGCACATTTTTAAGTTTGGGTGTTGTAGTTTGGATCCCCTGCTTTCAATTCAGTTAGCTCTGTGTTTCAGCTATAGAGATATACCATACCTCTACCCTGCCAATGTGTCTGGATTCCCTGCCCCTGCCCCTATTACCATCTGCTTCTTTCTTTTTAGCCCCACCCCCTTATTTCATCCTCATATCTTTCTCAGCTCTATAATCAAGGGGCCAGGATAATCTAGATATCTCCTCTGATACTTTGCATTTCTTTGTCATGTTATTCTAAGTACTACAGATCAATGAGATCATTTGTATTTGTCTTTCTTCTTCTAACTTTGCTTAAATGATATTCTTCAGTTCCATCCAAGTTGCAGCAAATTGCATTGCCTTATCCTTCTTTGCAGCTGCATAGTATTCCATTGTGTCTAAATGTCCCACTTTCTTAATCCACTTGTCTCTTGCTGAACTTCTGGGCTTATTCCATATTCTAGTCATCATGTTAAGTGCTGCAACAATTAATGGTGTGCATGTGTCATTTTGAATTAATGCTTTTGTGTCTTCAGCATAGATACAAAGGACTGGGATTTCTGGGTCATATGGCAGCTCTATTCTTATTTTTCTGAGAAATATCTATACTTTTTATGAAGAGGGTACAAACACAGTCTACAGTCACTTATGAAGCAAAGGGTCATGTGAATAAAAAAATGGTTACAACGCACTTCACTCAACCCTGTTATTGATTCTAGTTCCTTCAAAATGTGCTACTTTTTTGAAATTTGTGTAACTGGGGATAAAAATAAATATATTTATTTCATATTTTATTTTGAAGTATTATGAAATACATGCTCTGACAATGACCAGGTGTGATCCCAGGATAGTAAGCCAGGAGTAAGACTGAACACTACTCGGTATGGCCCAAACACACACACACGCACAAACACACACAAAAAACAATTTTCAGTACAGAGGCAGAACTACATCTATAAGAATATAGAAGTTAAGAAAGCTGCGGAGGGGCTGGAGTGATAGCACAGCGGGTAGGGTGTTTGCCTTGCTGACCCAAGTTTGATTCCCAGAATCCCATATGGTCCCCAGAGCACCACCAGGGAGTAGTTCCTGAGTGCAGAGCCAGGAGTAACCCCTGTGCATGGCTGGGTGTGACCCAAAAGCAAAAAAAAAAGCTGTGGAGTGAGGATAAAGTATTCTGTCTATAGAGTTGGTGGAAAAATAGTTTTGACAATCATTTTATATCTCCTACCCTCATCCTAATCCTAGTCTAATATGTGGTTCACATACAGATATAGCAAATATTTGCTAAACCTGAGTGTGATAATTGGGAGAAAGGAAGCATGAAGAACAGATTTTAGACCAACAATTTTAGATCAATAATCTTAAAGAAACTACAGGAGCATGAAACTCCATGTTAGCCCTGGAAATGAATGCTGTATTCTCTGAGAGAAAACAACGTAAAGATGAGTAAGAAATAAAGATGAAAGAATGAGATAAACCACAGGAGTGATTTATGTGTGTTCGGGGGTTGCACAAACCTGGCTATTGTGTTCAGGGGCCCGTCCTGGCTCAATGGTAAGAACCACCGTACTCAAGTGAACTTAGGAGGTGTCAGGAGTCAAACCACTATCACAGCCCCATGCAAGGCAAGTGCCTTATTTTCTACTCTCTCCAGCCCATCCACCATCTTTATAAACGAAATGAAAGTTCTATGCACAGAATAGGATTCCAAAGCATCCTAGGATTTGAGGAAACAATTTAGTCGATTTCTCCAACGTATATTCATTCAACTTCATTTCTGAAACAAACATCTTCTGCCATATCTCATAAATTATATCAAAACAGTGGCCTCCTATGAAGCTCTTTCACCTTTTCAAGGTGTGGTGTATTGTGGGATCCAGCCCAGGTGGGCTGCCTGCAAAGCAAGTACCTTTCCCACTGTACAATATCTCTGGCCTGTGAAAATTACTTCTTAAATCATCTAAAAAAGAACCTCGTGCAAAATCATAGTCATTTTTCTGTTCTATTAGTACTATGTTAAAATATTGTTTGTCAGCAAAATATATTTCAGTGTCAACAACTCTGAGAATCTCTAAGGATCTCAACTGCTGTACAAATGAGAGTTTCGTTTTTGAAATTCTAAGGGACTAAAATTTTTTTCTTTTCTTTTTTTTTTTTTGCTTTTTGGGTCACACCTGGTGATGCACAGGGGTTACTCCTGGCTCTGCACTCAGGAATTATCCCTGGTGTTGGGGGTAATATTATAAACTATTATACTACTGCCATTTTTTGCAACTTACATCACTTTGGTAAAATATTTTTCTGGCTTTTTTCCTATCTCTCATTACTGCTTATTTCTTTCTTTGTTTTTTTTAAACTTTTTTTTTAATTTTAAATCTTAATCTTACATTGTTGTGGTAAAGGGCAGGATCAATAGCACAGTGGGTAGGGCGTTTGCCTTGCATGCGGCTGACCCGGGTTCCATTCCTTCGTCCCTCTCAGAGAGCCTGGCATGTTACTGAGAGTATCTCGCCCACATGGCAGAGCCTGGCAAGCTACCCATGGCATATTCGATATGTCAAAAACAGTAACAAGTCTCACAATGGAGACGTTACTGGTGCTTGCTCGAGCAAATCGATGAGCAATGGGATGACAGTGATACAGTGATGAAATACATCAATTTTTTCTAAAATAGTCCACAAAGATATTTTCTAATTCAGAGATACTGAATTAGAGTGGAGAGAGCAAGAGAAGGCTATTAGTGTTTTATTCCTAGGATTAATATCAAGGTATCATCTATTGTGGATTATCAACTAATAATAGGAAGTCTTAGAGGAAATTTTTCTACTTAAAATGTAAGTGCAATAAACATCATGAGTGTGAAATTTAAAACAATAATTCATTAAAATTTGCCTTACAATGAAGGCTTTCATGAGAGAATTTTTATGAATAATAAGAAAAATCACTAAGATTTATAGTCTTCATTCTAAAGATCAGCATCGTTTTCCCCAAGAAGAAGAAAAACATCTTTTTTTATGAGGAAAGAGAAGATAAATAACAAAGCCATAAGTTCCAAATAATCAATTTTTAAAAGATCTTTTTGCCATTTCTACCTCTTTCCAAAAATATTTGTAGGATCTTTCCTGTATTTCAACACTCACACTTACTGGCATTATAATTCTACAAAGATATAAAAGTTACTACAAAAGTTCTACTAAAAATATAAAAGATGTAAAAGTTACATATTCTTTTTATAAAAGATGCGCAGAATATGAAGATGTACAAAACATGAGACCTGAAGGTTAATAAGAAGCTGTAACCAGAAAACATCAGTATTTAGTGCTTTAAACCAAATTAATTTGGGGAAGATTATTTAGAAGAGCCATTTATTAAAATTCTAGCTTTAAAAAATTAATCCACTTGTAAAGTAAATGGAAGCTTGTGAAATGATTCTTAAACACACAACCTCAATTATATATCTCTCTAGAAGATTTGAAAAACCTAATGAGTTGACTAATTTGAACATATTGCTGGTACAGTAGTCTTCAATATGTTGATGAGTAAAAATTTAGAAATGCATTTAATTATATTTGATCTTACATTTTTTCCCATAAATCTGAAATGACTTGGTGATTTTTTATTCATAGTAGGTGACTCCTTATTCAGAATCTTAACAAATTTCTTTGTAGGCTTCATATGTCGTGTTAATTAGATACACTTTACTAATATCACTCAAAAAAAAACCCCTATCATCAATCAATCAGAATTTATAACTGAGCACATTTGGTGAGAGGACTTTTTGATTACCTGCCCATCAACCATTGATAAGGATGGTTAAGATATTAGGTAGTAATCCAGAGCAGCTAGAGCTTTCTGGGCTAAACATTTATCTTCTCAAACAACGTCTCAAGAATATCTGATCACT
This sequence comes from Sorex araneus, assembly GCF_027595985.1. Taxonomy (NCBI): domain Eukaryota; kingdom Metazoa; phylum Chordata; class Mammalia; order Eulipotyphla; family Soricidae; genus Sorex; species Sorex araneus. The sequence goes on from NC_073303.1 coordinate 64,528,870, forward strand.
GTGTTGCACAATTCTTATGTGCTCTCTAGTTGTGTATGTCTAAAAATACATTTAATTTCTTTTGAAGCAGTTCATACTTTGCTTACATACTCTCTCTCCTTTCTCTTCCTTTACCTATTTTTGAGTGAAGTGATGATGAACCAGGTTAACTTCTGCTGCTGGACAACTTTCCTCTTCTTGACCCCCAGGTGAGCGCACAGCACCCAGTGCTAGTGGGTGCAGGAGATGAAGCATATAGCAGAATTCATTCCTTCAAAGTCACCATCAGTTTTCCAGACTGCTTGAACTACTGCCCACTCGGTTACCCTGGTTACAGCCCACACACTCCATTTCCTCATACCCTTAGATGTTCATCAATAAAGCAAAGTTCATTATTACCAAGAGAACTCCTTTTCTTTTGCCTGGAAAGGAACAGATTATTCTTGCATTGAACTTGCTGCCTACACATACCCCAAAATCTCCTTTTGTGCCTATCCATCTTTCTCTATACTGCTCTCTCTCTCTTTTATCTCTCTCTCTCATTTTTATCTGTTGAGCAATAAAGCAAAGTCAGGCGTCAATACAATCCCCTTGCCTTTGGAAAGATGGAGCAAGGAATCAGGATTTCCTGTGAGGTTCTTATTGCTGCTCTCATTTTTTTTTTTTTTTTTTTTTTGTGGGGAGAGAGAGTTTGGGGCCGTATCTGGTGGTGCTCAGGGACTACTCTTGGCTTTGAGTAGAGATGACATGCTTGGGGGACCATGTGGTGTCAGGTACAAATAAGGGTTGGCTGCATGCAAGACAAACTCCTTATCGTTGTACAATTTCTCTGGAGCCAATTGCTTTACTCATTTTACATCACCCCAGCCCCAGTCTGTGTGCTCCTAAAGTCAGGCGTGTCTCATTTCTAGTAATTTTTATCAGAGTACCATTGCATTAAAAAACGCCCTCCCAATGTAATTTTAATGTTTATTTTTATTCCCTGATCCTTTCTTTTGTTAATTTTTCTCTTACCGTGACCAAACTGTGGGCGGGGGGGGGGGGGGGGGGGGGGGGATGGGGGTCAGGGGGAGGGCCGGTGGGGGGGAGTTTCATGTGTGTTTGGTTGTGGTGCTAGAACCACAGCTGCAGTGCAGGGTTTGCTCCCCTTGCTTGTCATCCACACACAGACCTGGCTGCCCTGAGCTTGCAAATCACTTGCCAGAAGTCTTAGGCAGCGTTTCTTTCAGGCACAAACAGGATCTCATTCCGCTCACGCGGTGGTACCAAGGACCTTAGTGATGGCCTCATCCTTGCAAAGCAAGTGCTTTAGGCACCAAAACACCCCCTGGCCTCCATGTATATTTTAAGAGGTCACGGATGTAACAATGTAAGGTCATACTGAGTCAAATTTCTTCTGGCTAAGAGAAATTTGGGTTCCTAAGTGCACCTTTGGATTCAGTTTCTTAGTGTGCAGGTTTTCGTTATTTCAGGAATTAAAAAGGGCAAATGCAGGAGACAGCACGATGGGCAGGGCTCTTGCCTTGCACACGGTCAAGCAGGATTCGATCTCTACGACCAGAGGTTCGGGATCTTTCTCAGAAATCCTCTGCCTTAGCTCAATTAATGCCAAGGGAAGATAACAAACAGGCTTCCCGTGGAGAAAGAGAGGGTCAGGATCCGCAAACTATCAGCCTCATACCAGTCTGCTTTTGCTCTTTCTAACCCTGGTGTTCTAAAGTTTGGCAGGAAGGAGATGGGAGCACAAAGTGGCAAGAAAGGCTTTGATTATCCGATTACATAAAGAAGCAGACTGCTTGCATTCACCTCCCAGTAAGACTGTGGTCTCTTTGTCCAGGCTCCTGGCTTGGAAGTGGACGGCGCTTTCCGCCCACTCCCGGCCCAGATAATCTCTTACCCAAACGGGAGGTGGACTCCCGGTGTTCCCACTCAGAGAAGGCAAAAAGGTTCAGAAAGCCGCTGGATGGAGGGAGAGAGCTTGTTTCTGAAGCTCTGTGTCAGGAAGCACCTCGTGTGCTTGGAGAAGCAAGCGTGAGTCGAGACACAGAAACCCGAGTGGGAAAGGAAGGGCCAGCAGCCCAGCGCGCTCTTGATTTGGGGCATTCCCGACAGTTTCCTCAAACAGCTATGACACCGCCCGTGCAGGCCCCTCCAGCCAGAAGGGACTGCCGGGTATGGGGGCATGGGGGTGGAGTTTCCCAGCAATGGAACAATGCATATCTGGCCAACCTGAACCCGCCTGGGAAAGTTCCTGGGCCCAGCAAGTGGGCTGGATCAATCAATTCTCACAATGCCCCAGAAATTAGCAAACAAAGGTGTTTTGGCAAGTGTCTAGGGTGACAGTGGTCAGGCAATAGTTAAATAGTAGTTTCCTCTAGCAGTTGACGGTTACACATACTATTCATTCTTTTAGGATTAACAAAAGGCAATTTCTGGGGCATAGGTAAAATTTTTCTGAAGCAATAAGGCATGTACTGCTTATGTAATCAAACCCTATATATATATATAACAGTGTATATATATGTGTGTATATATATATATATATATATATATATATATATATATATATACACTGTTAGCACTTGAAGGTCAAGGTCGCTATCAAGAGATCACTCTATGGCCCCAGTATAGCACTGCACTGTAGCAATGTGGTCCCGTTGTTCATCGATTTGCTCGGGCGGGTACCAGTAACGTCTCCATTGTGAGACTTGTTAGTGTTTTTGGCATATTGAATATGCCATGGGGAGCTTGCCAGGCTCTGCCATGCGGGCGGGATACTCTCTGTAGTTTTCCGGGCTCTCTGAGAGAAACAGAGGAATTGAATCTAGGTCGGCCACATGTAAGGCAAATGCCCTACCCGCTATGCATTCTCTCCAGCCCAGCACACATGGTATTTATATGGCTTACGTATACTGAAACCAAATTCCTACTGCTTTTGCATTATTGTGTCCATGTCTCTGTCCATCTTGCCACTTGGAAACCCACAGTCCCGGCTTAACAACACCCTGCACTGCTCCCACGAAGCACTGTGCATTGAGGAACATTTGGTCTTTGTCCTAAAAGAGACAAGCCAAATAAACAACGAGCTCTTGGAAATAGGGATGCGGAGGTGGGCAGAGGAGACCTGGAAACATATTTTTAGAAAATAGATACCCAACCAGAACATTTTCAGGTTTCCATTTATCCCCCCTTGCTAACACCCACCTCCGTTTTGGAAAGAACTTGACGATCAATCAGAGGCCATTTGTATTCAAAGGAGAAGAGATCTTGCCAAGGTTAGCCGGTGACTTGTCTTCTCTATTTTGAGCGAGATTGTGGCTGTAGGGTGGCTTTGTTTGTCCTTCTTTTGACTGTTGTGGCCTAATTTTGTGACATCCCAGTAACCCATGACTCGGGCCCCATGGGGTTTGTTTTCATTTGGTCTGGTCCAGGCTTGCCTGAACCCGAAGGAAGGAAGGATAGCATATTCCTCCACTCTGGCTTTGCTTTGTGGAATAGCTATTTGCTACTTCAGAAGACTCCTTGGATTCCCACAGTGACAACCAAGAAGCACATTCTTCCGTCTCTTCTGTTTGAGGAAGAAAACATCAACACATACAGAATAGTTTAAAATTAGCACAGTGGATAGGGTGCTTGCCTTGCACATGGCCGACCTGGGTTCCATCCTCAGCATCCCCTATGGTATCCTGAGCCTGCCAGGAATGATCCTTGACTGAGAGCCAAGAGTGATCCCTGAGCACCACCAGGTGTGGTCTCAAAGCAAAAGAAAACCCAAATAAAATAAAACAAGTACTTGATGTGGTCAGTTTATCCGAACTTTAAATAAGATTAAGAATCCATTGTTGGCTCTGCTCAGGAGACTCTATGGGGTGCTAGGAATAGAACTAGAGTTGACTACGTGTAAAGAAAGCATCTTAACCCCTATACTGCCTTGCTCCCATGACCTTTCGTATTTCTTAAAAATTTTTCTGCTATTGTTGTGGAGGCCATGCATGACTGTGCTTTGAGACCGCCAGGACCACACCTAGCAATGCTGAGTGAGAGAGCTGAGCGTGCAGTGCTGGGGTGTGCTCAGGGGCTCACCCATGCACGTCTTAAGCTTTACCTCTTTTTATCTGTTGATATTTATTGCTTTTATATATGTAACAAAGAAACAGGAGCACATTGATAAAAGGAGCTTATTAATAGACTGTTTCCAATTTAGAACTTGCATTTTAAGACCCAACTTCCTGATTTATGTTTCAAAATGTTCTCATATTATTCAACTAACAATGATTTTTTTCAAGAGTCATAACTTTTATTGACTCAATCTCTTAAAAATATAGATTTTATCACAGTGTAAAGAAAATTGAGCTCATAACAAACAGCCCCAAATTCTAGTTCCTATTCTTTCTCATCTGAATAGGAAGTCATATAATTATGTCGGTGATGGCCTTCACTAAGATTTAGTGTGGTGAGTTTGTGTGGGAAAATTGCCTACTTCTTACTGAACTCAAAAGTGTAATGATGGATAGACAAATGAGAAAACTATTTTTAATCAGTACACCAAATGGGAGAGCCTGGAATGCTCCCTGTGGCGTATTCACATGTGAAAACCAGTAACAATGATGGGTCTCATTCCCCTGACCTTGAAAGAGCCTCCAATGTGGCACCGTTGAGAAGGACGAGTAAAGAGAGGCTTCTAAACTCTCAGGGCTAGGATGAATGGAGATGTTTCTGAGACTGCTCAAGAAAATTGACGATCAATGGGATGATGATGATGATTATGATGATGATGATGATGATTCACAAGTACAAGAAATTCAGATGAGTACATTCACTGTGTTCTTGTCCTTAAAGTAAAAGTTTAAATTACAGAGAACCTATTCTATATCAGTTTAATGTGTGAATGTAACTCAAGCATGAAAGCTTATAACTATCTCACAGTGATTCAATAAAATTTTAAAAAATAAATAAATTAATAATTAAATTTTTAAAATGTATTCAACCATTATATCTAAAAATAATTCAAGAGTGAAGAATTTTTGCTGGCAGGCACACAACGCTAGAGAGTGCTCCGGACCCCAGACCGAGCCGATAATACCTGAGTGCCCCAGATGGAGCAGGTGCAATCTCCCCACCTTTTCTAGATGGAATCTTGGTGACCATGAGCTTCTACAAACATGGCTCTGGTATGTGGGGACCAGGACTATATCTTCAAAGACCTTTCCTGATATATATATAAAAAAAACCCAAATGCTCAGGAATGGCTCCTTCACTCCTGAATGGCCATGATCCCAGAGGCACACAAACCAATCTCGGAATGCAGCGGCTGCTGGCAGAAATGCTCCTGGACTGTGAACTAAGCTATGGCCCACTGCAGCCCTGGGAGGGGAAGGGTTTTTCTCCCTCGACCTTTTCCCCTTTGTGGCAGCATGGCAACGTCCACCTTTTAGAGCCAATTGTACAGAAAGGTAGGAGCTTGCAGTGATGGGGCACGTGGGAAGTCTCACCATGGGGGGAGGTGGAGCCGGCCCCGCCCCCCCCCACGGGACCCCAAGTGGCCACCCAGGTATGGCTCCTCCGCTCCTGAACAGCCATGATCCCAGAGGCACACAAACCAATCTCAGAATGCAGTGGCTTCTGGCAGAAATACCTCTGGACTTAATTACTAAAATACCAGAATTGCAAAACCACATGGCCGCTGTCTTGGCCATGTGACATCATATGCTCTTCATTATCAGCAATAGAAAACAAATCTCGTTTGTTTTCAGGAGTGAAGGATCTAATGATGCTTTTTTGGCAGGTCCGATTGTTGAGGGAAAATTCCAAATAATAAGAGTGGGTTTTTCTGTAGAAAATTAAATATAATCAAAGTAAAGAGAGAGTAAAGTGAAAATCATTTGCCACACAGGCAGCATGGGAGGTGGGAGGCAGGTATACTGGGGTCTTGGTAGTGGAACATGTGTACTGGTGAAGGGATGGGTATTTGATTATGGCATGACTGAGACTTAAACCTGGAAGCTTTGTAACTGTTCTCACAGTGATTCAATTAAAAAAATAAATAAATGAGAATAACTCAAGAAGACAGATTCAAAGGGATCTGCTCTTGGTTAAACAAGTATCAAATGTCAGAAATGGGACTTGAACCCAAAGGAAATGCCCTTTCCACTTCAATGTGAATGTTTCACTACTTGAATTAAACATATACAGAGAGAGAGAGAGAGAGAGAGAGAGAGAGAGATCGAGATCTTTATATTCCAGGAGACCCTCTGCATGTTGCCCATTGTGAGACCTTATGTAAATAATTGCCAATATTTTATTTAATTGAATTCACATGTTTTCCTTTAGAGACAAAGAAAATTTATAAAATAAAGCTAATGAAAAACCTCCAGATTGAACAATATCTGTTTCTGTTTCTCTCAGAAAAGAATTGATGATTAAAATCTAAACAGTTCTGTTTCAGAATTTGGAAGTGGACAAAAGAGAAAAAATGATGAGAAAGTGCTTCTGAAAGCAGCCCGCTTTATGTTGGGTCCAGCTGGGTCTTAGCAGAGCCATCCTGTCCAGGAGGGACAGTGTGGAAGTGTGGGCTCAATTCAATGCTCTGAGTAGTAAGTTCTTGATAATTCCGGAAAGCTCTCCTGAGTGTGTGGAGGGTTGAAGAGATTCAGGACTTGGGCATCCTTGTCCAAAATGCATGGATTATCAGCCATTTTTCCCCCCTCTACTTGAAAGGGCATGTAGTGAGAACTATGGTCTCCAATCTAATTTGATTTTTCATTTCCTCACTTAAGTTACACCAAGGCAGGATAACTTGTCATTTCCAACTTACCCTTTCTTTTGGGTCTATCTCTCTGACTTTTTCTGTCCAGAATTTCTTACATAGTTGATCCTAAAGAATTAGCACTGTTTGAATTGATGCTTTAACAAGCCAGGATTATAGTAAAAGTGAGTCAACTGGTCTTCAGGCCAAAGACTACTCTACTCATGAACGTGATTAATCATTGAAGGAGGATTTTAATTCTAAGAATGTGCCTGGAAGCACAAAAACTGACAAACAGATGGATTGATTGGAGAATAAAAATATATAACCTATAGTTCAGTTAGTGCCTGCTCTTGAGAATAGATTGGACAAATATCTTTTTCTGCTTCACAGAGTGTATAAGGAAAGGTTAAAAGTTGATGTGTGTTTAAATGTTAACTGGGATGCACAGACGGTATAATTATATGTTCTTAATTCTATGATTCAAAGTTGATCTGTGGTTGCTTCCTGTCCTAGTTACCACATTCTCAAGCTTCCTCTCAATCTTCAAGGTTACAGTTTGTTCTTTCCTATTCTATCCCTGTCACAGTTAGCTGTGAGAGAAAATAAGACACAGATTATTAAGGTGATCCAATAGGTCGTTTTAAATCACAATTAAATGGGTTAAAACCAGAGATAGAAATAGCGATGGGTGAGGAATAGGGTATATTAGTGGCATGTCTAAGGGCAAGCGGTGTTCGTTGGCATTGCTGAGCTGAGTGCAGAGAGTCTGGTTTCTGAGTTTGCTATATCCTGCATATATGAAATACAAGGTAAGCTGTGAGATAAAGATCTGTCAAATAAAAGAACTTAGCGAAGAAGACATCTGGTGTTTGGTGTACTATTATTACATGTTGGTTCCAGGGACCTCAGAGGTAGCTGGTTCTGATGTAAAATTTTAATCTGTTGGTGCCTTGGTTATTTTGTTCTTCCTTCTAACCTTGCCCTCTATCCTCAGACAAATATTTAGTTATAATCATTCCATGCTTCACATCTAACTCCTCTACTTCCACTCCCTGGATATCCATCCAAAGTCTTTGTTTCTCTGTACTTAGTGAGTTCTTGGCTCCTCCCAATCCTGTTTCTTAGACTCTCAGTCTCTTCCTGTACCACAGCTCCACCCAGAATCTTAGTGACTGCACTATGATGCCATGTCAGTTTATAAATGTGTACATTCTTCCTTAGCTGGGTTATTCCCAGGAATAATGGAAAAGAGAAAAGACATCTATGTAGTTCATTGAATTACATTTGAAGATCTAATTGACTTTCTTAAACAATTCATGAATTGGCAGCTTCCGACCTACCTAGTAAAAAGAGACTTGAAAGGAGTAATACAGAAGTAAAGGTTTACATTCGTGGAAAGAGGGAGGAGCAAGGTGATTAGCAAAAGAAAATATTAATCTTGGTAAAGTCACCTTCCCTAGGGAAGGATTCTTATCGTGCAGGTTATCTCACTGGTAAAAGTAGGGAAATTCTAGATTAGAGAAGTTGAGATTTCACTTAGATCAGGAAATAAAGGGCTCTATTACTTTGAACACTAGACAACTTTTTTAGTGGTAACATAGTGAGAGCATTCCATCTTTGTCTTTGTCCTTCTGACTTACTTCACCTAACATGATATCCTCCAGTTCCATCCAAGTGGCAGCAAATCGTTATCCACTCATCCTTCCTTGAACACCTGGCTTGGTCCCAGAGCCTAGCGCTGTAACTAGTAATGGTGTGTATATGAGCTTTTGGATGTTTTAGTGTCTCGGGGTAGATACCAACAAGTGGGTCATAAGGAGAATTATTCTCATTTTTCTGAGAAATTAGAATTTTAGATTAGAATTAAATTAGAATTAAATTAAATTAGAATTCTAATTAGAAATTAGAACTTAATAAAAAATTAAGTATTTTTCTTACATTTTTTGTGGTATTTTGGTGGAATCTACTGTTCTCTTTTGATACTGAGACCCCCCACATCCTTCTGACGATTACTTTATCAAGGTTAGTGCCTGAGCTCTGCTGTCAGCAGAGAAGACACCTCCCTCTTTGCCAGATCAGACATTTAACACTAGCTCTCACTTTAATTCTCACTGTGTCCTCTAAGCTGCTAGTTTCCGGAAGCTCACGGCGAACTGCACAGGTATTATCTGTAGGTGTGAACATGTAATCTTCATCAAACATCCACTCGCTAGACTGGATCTGCTCTCCTACTTGGAACTGTCCTTCCGTGGCCCTCACGGACACATCCGAAACGCTAGAGGGTCACATGACCCGTAATGGAATTCCCGAAGATGCAGTGACTCTTCAAAGTTTGGAGGCTCACGAATCAATCTGGACTAGCTGGTGGGAATATTAAGCCTTTTCTGCAGGAAAACAATTGCACACAACAAAATATACATAAAAAATCAATATTTAATTTTAAGTACTCAGGGGGCTTTTGAGCTGAAGATCTGGCAAACTGCCGGAATTGGCATAGGTCGGTCAGGCACAGGGAAAATTAAAGCCTTCACTGCAGCAGGGACCCACTGCCCTCTCAATTGTCATTGCAACCAGATAGGAAAGGGGTGGAAATCCTTAGCTTGTGATGGGGGCTGCTAGCTCTGGGAGACAATTATTTGGGAGGACAGGACCCCTTATATACATATGACTTTTAAAATATGTATAAAAGAGTTTTCACAAAAAAAATCACGGTCTCTAAAGTGGTTTCATGAATAGCTAGCAATGTTATGATTATTATACAAGAAAAGGGGTATTTTCTATCTGTCAGCAGGGAACGATTGCCTCCTTCTGCTTAATGACTTCAGTTTTGAAAAGAAGCGTGGGCAAAGTAAAAAAAAAAACACCAGCCTAAGCTTTTAAACATGTATCAATAATCACAAATGAATGGTGAAGGAAAAAGGAGAGAATTTAAATTGATTTAAATTCAGGTACTTTTAAATGTCAGTTATGCAACTGATTTTGAAGACTGGCCAAAAAAAAAAAAGCAATTTAAAAAAATGTTTAGATTTCATTGCTGTTAAAATATCTAGATTTCATTGCTGCTCCTAAGAGGTTAGAACTAAAATTTTCCAAATCACTTTCACACAGAAGTTAATCAGGCTTGGCGGAAAAAATCCTAAGTGAATGCTGTGAGTTTCGTGAATTTTAATGAATTTTGCAAAATTTGTGAAGCATTTTTAATATTATGTGCATTAGTAATAGAAAATTAAATCCACAGAGGCTACCTAATATGCATAAGTCAATATTACATATTCAGATATTTTTATTTTTCAAACTATTGTCTTTAAAGTAATTGGATACTAATCAGACTCCAGGAAGGGATTATCTATACTCATAAAGCAAAAAGTCAATCTTATAAAGCAAAAAGTCAACAATAGCTATGTTCACTGAAGAGTTCATTTCCTAAACTATTTCAGATAATGCAGATTTACTGCTTACCATTTAATTAAAAAAAACAGTTAAATATTGAAGTAAAAAAAGGTAATTAGTATGAAATATGAACTAATGTCACTGTATCATTGTCACTGTCATCCTGTTGCTCATTGATTTGCTTGAACGGGCACCAGTAATGTCTCCACTGTCAGACTTGTTGTTACTGTGTTTTGGCATATTGAATACGCCACGGGTAGCTTGCCAGGCTTTGCCGTGAGGACGGAATACTCTTGGTAGCTTGCCAGTCTCTCCGAGAGCGATGGAAGAATCAAACCTGAACCTGGGTCAGCCGCATGCAAGGCAAATTCCCAACCAGCTGTGCTATTGATGAATTAATATAGAATATATATTTTCTGTGATAACTAAGGTAAAATCTTTTTCTTTTTGACCATTTCTATCTTATATAGACAAAGTCATTACATGAGATAATTCTTAAATGATTTCTTTCAAATCTTTAAAAATATATTTCACTACTCCGGAGCTCAATTACAGTTATGTTTTTCTTTTAGTGATGTAGAAATAAATGATTGTATGCTGTTTTCTCATATGTTCTGCCTTTCTTGCTTAATAATTTTCATCCAATTTTGAGAGGAAATAATTGACTTCCCCTTTTGCTTATGTCACCATAAATAAGGGAAACTTCTGGAGAAAGCTACTAAAAGATATGGTTGACTCTATGGCTTCCTGCCAATTCCCCTGTTCCTAGTGTCTCCATACATCTGAGTACAGGAGAGTGTCATATTTACAAATCAGACACTCCAGAAGGTTCTTCTTCCACCATGGTGCCCATGGAAGCATGCAGAGAAACAGATCTACCATCAGTCCTTGGAAAACTATTGAACAAAGCTAGAAGCAGAGCCTCTGACAGCCTATTAATGACAACCACTGTTCTTTGATATAACATAAAGGGAAAGCTTTGTTGGTTTAATTACTAAAATTCAGGAAGTGCTAGCATTAGATAATCTAAGCTATCCTAATTAATACAGAGAACAACAGTTGCCTTAATAATTTTAATAAATAGATAACAGTAATTGATCCAAAGTCTCCAGAATGCCAAGTGCATTCCACAGCTCTCTGAGTTACCTCCAGCTTGGCAGTCTCTTAATTTGTAGCATGATTACCTTTACTTTTGGTTAGAAAATAATGACCAGAAAAGATACACACTATTGCTGAAATTTCTCAGCATGTGGATAGCAGAGGAGGTCAAAGTCTGTTGTATCCGATATAAAGTTTGTATGTATTTTCTGTTGGGAGAGGATTCATGCAAGTGAACTCAGTAGTGGTGAATCAATTCTTTTCGGATGGACTAGGGCCTTGAACAAAGTTGGCTTTGCAGACTCCAGTGTTTCTGCTAGCTGAAGATTCTTGGCAGGAAGAACCTGCCTTATCGTGCTGTCTCAGAGCTTCTGCTACCTTCAGCGTGAGAGCCTAACAGTACTGAACTGGGAAATGACTCTCTGCAGCACTTGACGGGAAAGCACAGACTGGCTTTCCAAATATGCCGGCCTTGGCTCTGCAGAAGCCACGAATACACCATCTGTCAGTGCTTCGGGAGGTTCCATTTCGAACATTCTTTCATTTCTCTCTTAGAAGGTACTTTAACTCCAACTTCCGGGTTTTCATGCCACTCTGGTCTTAGTGCCTGATCTGATATCTGACTTTTGTTGCCCCTTCACTGCTGAAATTCTACCTTTGCATTTTAAAACTCCAATTAAAAATATATGAACTCAACATTTTTCATACTTTGTCCTCTAATATGATTAGCTCCTTCCTGTAAGGTTGGCAACTTGACCACCTCTCTAGTAAATTTCAAATTTAATATCACTATGAGTAGCAGATTGCCACAGGAGTAATTGCAAAACAAGGAGGACTTGATTTCTTATTATTCTTAGTCTTGAACATGACTGATTTGTTTGTCAAATTCCTCAGCAAGCTGGCAGTAACTTGCTCCTGATGCGATAGCAATATATTTTATCATAGTACAAACAAGTGTAAAGCCTTTCCTTTATGTTGAATTCTGAATTTTTTAATTCAGTGTTCTTCTGAGTTCCTGATACCTTTCTCCATTAAAATTGTACTGTATTAAAAATGTACTGTAGTTTCCTACACAGTTCTTGTAGAAGGTTAAGAAATTATAGCTTTCTATAATTTAATGCAGTTCTCACCAGGATACTCATGACATTTTTTAAATAAATAGACAAAATACTCCTGAAATTTATATGGAACAATAAACCCCCACAAATAGCTAAAGCAATCCTTGAGAAAAAAGAAGATGGGTGGCATCACCTTCCCCAACTTCAAACTCTACTACAAAGCAGTAGTTATTAAAGCAGCATGGTATTGGGATAAAAACAGACCTGCAGACCAATGGAACAGAGTTGAATATCCTGTCACAGACCCCCAAATATATGGCCACTTAATCTTTGACAAAGGAGCAAGAAATGCAAAGTGGAACAAGGAAAGCCTCTTCAACAAGTGGTGCTGGAAAAACTGGATAGCTACCTGCAAAAAAAAAAAAAAATGAACTCTGACCTCTGTCTAATGCCAGGCACAAAAGTCAGATCAAAGTGGATTAAAGACCTCAATATCAGACACGAATCTATAAGATTCATAGAAGAAAATGTAGGAAGAACTCTCCATGACATTGAAGCTAAAAGCATCTTTAAGGATGAAGCAGCACCTACCATGCAAGTGGAAGCAAACATAAACAAATGGAACTACATCAAACTAAGAAGCTTCTGCACTTCAAAAGAAACAGTGACCAAAATACAGAAAGAGCCCACAGAATGGGAAAGAGTATTTACCCAATACCCATCTGATAAGGGATTAATATCCAGGATATACAAGATACTTGTAGAATTGTATAAGATAAAAACCTTCAACCCAATCGAAAAATGGGGATAAGAAATGAACAGAAGTTTTCTCAAAAGAGAAATACAAATTGCCCAAAGGCACATGAAAAAATGCTCCACATCCCTAGTCATCAGGGAGATGCAAATCAAAACAACAATGACATATCATCTCACACCACAGAGACTGGAACACATTCAAAAGAACAAAAGCAACCAGTGTTGGCATGGATGTGGGGAAAAAGGGATGCTCCTTCACTGTTGGTAGGAATGCCAACTGGTCCAGCCTTTCTGGAAAATAATATGGACAGTCCTTCAAAAATTAGAAATTGAGCTTCCATCTGACCCCGCAATAGCATTTCTGGGAATGTATCCTGAGGATGCAAAAGAGCACAGGAGAAATGATATCGCACACACATACTCAATGCAGCACTGTTCACAATAGCCAAATATGGAAACAACCCTAATTCCCTAAAACAGATGACTGGTTAAAGAAACTTTGGTAATCTACACAATGGAATACTATGCAGCTGTTAGAAGAGATGAATTCATGAAATTTGCTTATAAAAGGATAAATATGGAGAGTATCATACTAAGTGAAATGAGTCAGAAAGAGAGGGAAAGACATAGAGGAACTGCACTCATTTGTGGAGTGTACGGTAGCATCACATGAGGCTGACACCCAAGGACAGTAGTTACAAGGGCCAGGGGGATTGCCCCATAGCTGGAAGACTGCTTCATGAGTGGAGGGGAGAAGGCAGATGGAATAGAGAATGGATCACTAAGAAAATGATGGCTGGATGAACCAGTTAGGATGGAATATGCATGCTGAAAATAGATAATGGACCCAACATGATGACCTCTCAGTGTCTGTGTTGCAAGCTATAATACCCAAAAGTAGAGAGAGAGTATGGGGAATATTGTCTGCCATAGAGGCTGGGGGAGGGTGGGAAAGGGGGGTATACCTGGGATATTGGTGGTAGGGAATGTGCACTGGTGGAGGGATGGGTGTTTGATCATTGTGAAATAGTAACCCAAACATGAAAGCTTGTAACTATCTCACGGTGATTCAATAAAATTAAAAAAAAAGAAATTATAGCTTCAATGTCATGGAGGATTCTGCCTATGTTTTCCTGCATGCACCTTATGATTCAGATCTGATATTAAGGTCTTTAATCCATTTTGATCTGACTTTTGTGCCTTACATTAGACACTGAGTTCTTTTTTTTTAATGTAGCTGTCTGGTTTTCCCAATACCACTTGTTGAAGAGATTTTCTTGCTTCACTGCACATATCTTGCTTCTTTATCAACAATTAAGTGATCACAAATTTGAAGGTCTGTGTCAGGATATTCAACTCTAATCAGTTGATCTGTGGGTCTGTCTCTATTACAAAACCATCTGTTTTACTTACTACTGCTTCATAGTACAGTTTGAAGTTAGGAAAGGTGATGCCTCCCATCTTCCTTTCCCCAAAGATTACTTTAGTTATTCATGGGGATTTAATAATTCCAGATGAATTTTAGGAGTGTTTTGTCTATTTATTTGAAAAAATGTCTTGGATAACTATATAGGGACCACATTGAATCTTTACAATGTTTTGGGGGGTATTGCCATTTTAACAATATTAATCCTCCTGATTGATGAGCAGGTTATGCATCTCCATTTCCTCATATCCTCTTTTATTTTTTGAAGTAGTGTTTTGTAGTTTTCTTTGTACATCCCTCACCTCTTTACTTAGCTGACTCTGAGGTACTTGATTTTCTGAGGCACAATTGTGAACAGGATTGTTTTTTAAAAATATCTGTTTCTTCTCTTTCACTATTTATATATATATATACATACAAATACACACACATATATATGTATATATATATATATATATATATATATATATGAAGCCATGGGCTTTTGGGTATTGATTTTGTAGCCTGACACTTTACTGTACAAATATACTATTTCTAAGATCTTCTTTGTAGAGTTTTTAGGATTTTTTAAGTATGTAATGTGTCATCTTCAAATAGTGGTAGCTTGACTTCCTCCATTCCTATCTGGATGCCCTTAATAAAAGATCAAACACCGTTGACCAAGAAAGTGGAAGAAAATGGGACTACATTAAACTAAGAAGCATCTGCACTTCAGAGAAACAGAGATCAAGATACAGAGACATCTCTGGAATGGAAAAATTCTAATACCCATCAGAGAAGAGGCTCATATCTAAGATATACAAGGCACTGGTATAATTTTACAAGAAAAAAAAGTCCAGGCACATGAAGAAATTGGGAGAAGAAATGAAGAGAGACTTCCTCAGAGAATAAGTACAAATGGTCAAAAGGCACATGAAGAAATCTATATTGCTAATCATCTCACAACACTGGGGCACATCAAAAAGAACAAGAACAACCAAGTACTGCTGCAGATGGTGGGAGAAAAGGACCCTCATTCATTATTGGTGGAAATGCCAATAGGTCTAGCTCTTTTGGAAACAATATAGACATTCCTAAAAAAGCTAGAAATTGAGCTTTCTTCGGACCAAGAAATGCCACTTCTGGAAATATACCTTGGGGGCCCAAAAACACACAGCTGAAACACAATCTTCACTCCTATGTTCATTGCAGCACTATTCACAATAGCCAGAATCTGAAACAACCTGAGTTCCTGAAAGTAGACAACTGGATAACCTATGGTACATCTTACACAGTGAAATGCTATCCAGCTATTAAGAAAAATGAAATCATGAAATTTGCTTATAAATGGGTGGACATAGTGAAATGCTGAGTGAAATGAGTCAGAAGTAAAGGGACAGACATAGAATGATTGCACTCATTTGTGGGAGAGTAAAAAACACCCCATAGTATAAGGCTAATACACAAGAATAGTAGAAACAGGGGACAGGATAATTGGTCTACCGTTGGAAGCCTGCCTGAAGCGCCGGGGGAGAGGGAAGTTGGGATAGAGAAGGGACCATTATGACAATGATAGTTGGAAGGATCGCTCTGGATGAGAGTTGAGTCCTGAAAGTGAGTAAAGGACCAGTCATGATGGCCTCTCAGTATCTTTACTGCAAACCATAATGCCCAAAATGAGAGAGAGAGAGAGAGAGAGAGAGAAAGAGAGAGAGAGAGAGAGACAGAGACAGAGAGACAGAGACAAACAGATACAGACATAGATCAGAGACACAGAGAGAAGAAAAGTGCCTGCCATAGAGGCAGGCTGGGGTGGGGGTAGGGGGTTGGGAGGGATACTAGGGACATTAGGGGTGGGAAATGTACACTGGTGGAGGGATGGGTGTTGGAGCATTGTTTGACTGAAACCTGACCATGAGGAGTTTTATTACTATGTATCTCATGATAATTCAATTTAAAAAAACTAATTATGAACTTAACTATTAAAATATATATTTTATTTTTTAATTGAATCACAGTGAGATACACATTTACAAGGTTGTTCATGATTGGGTTTCAGTCACATAATATCCCAACACCCGTCCCTTCACCAGTGTACATTTCCCACCACTAATGTTCCCAGATACCCTCTTACCCCTCCTCCCTGCCTGCCTCTATGGCAGGAACTTTTCCTCTCTCTCTATCTCCATCTCCATCTCTATCTCTATCTCTATCTCTATCTCTATCTCTATCTCTATCTCTATCTCTATCTCTATCTCTATCTCTATCTCTATCTATCTCTCACCCTCTCTCTTTCCTTCTGGACATTATGGTTTACAATACAGATACTGAAAGGTTATATCCCTTTTTCTACTTTCGACACACTTCTTGTCTAGATCTTTTAAACAAAATCAAAATTTTAAAACGCTAACTTTTCTAAGTTGCTCTCCAAGAGTGGCATTTTTAACTTATTTGGTGTTTTTATTTTATAGAACTAACTGTTCCTAGTGGGAGAGTCTGAGAATTGTTGACAAAAGGGATAAATGTTCCAGTCTGTGTCTTCTGTCTGTATCACCCTTCTATTTTCAAAAACCAGACATGGGATCATTATAAGGAAACATCCTATTAGCCTTTGAGTTAGAAGGTATTTATACAGCCTTCATATTTTTTTTACATTTTTTGGCATTACTGGAGCGACTGACGTTTCTTCACAAGTGAAAATGGTAATATGTGACACAGCACATCATAAATATAAGAAGATTGTGTTAGAGTTTTCCCCAGACGCTTGAAACCTACTCAAGATGAATAGGTAACTTTTATTTCAGTATAGTTTCTAGAATTTATGCATTTCACATTTAAGCCTAATGCTTTTCTTTTATATTTTCATTTTTGAGGTCTTTAATCCATTTTATTTACTTTTATATGTAGGTTTAGAGAGTTCAATTTCTTCTTTTGCAAATTGATATCTAGTTTTTCTAGTGCCATTAGATGAATTAGACTCTTGTATGTTATGTCACTCTTTGGCATAATCACTTTCGAATCTGTGAGTTATTTCTGGATTTTCAATTGTACTTCACTGATAAATTTTTGTGTCTATTTTTATTCCAGGACCATATAGTTTTAATTAATGTTGCTTTGTGGTATATATTGAAGTAAAGTAACACGATATTTCTGTTTTCTTTTACTTTCTCATTTGCCCAGCTATTCCAGGTCTTTCACGAGTCTATATAAACTTTAGTATATTTATCTATTTCTTTAAAAAAATATAATTGGAATTTTTATTGTTAACTGCATTAAATTTGTTTACTCTTTTTTTGTAAAATGGGCATTTTTTTTTTACATTTTTTTTTAAATTTTATTTATTTTTAATTAGAGAATCACCGTGAGGGTACAGTTACAGATTTATACACTTTTGTGCTTATACTTCCCTCATACAAAGTTCGGGAACCCATCCCTTCACCAGTGCCCATTCTCCACCACCCGTAAACCCAGCATCCCTCCCACCCTCCCCAATCCCATCTCCCCCCCACCCCACCCTGCCACTGTGGCAAGGCATTCCCTTCTGTTCTCTCTCTCTAATTAGCTGTTGTGGTTTGCAATAAAGGTGTTCAGTGGCCGCTGTGTTCAGTCTCTAGCCCTCATTCAGCCCGCAACTCCCTTCCCCCACATGGCCTTCGACTATAATGTAGTTGGTGATCGCTTCTCTGAGTTGACCTTTCCCCGGAACGTGAGGCCAGCCTCGAAGCCATGGAGTCAACCTCCTGGTACTTATTTCTACAGTTCTTGGGTGATAGTCTCCCACTCTGTTATTCTATATACCATAGATGAGTGCAATCTTTCTATGTCTGTCTCTCTCTTTCTGACTCATTTCACTCAGCATGAAACTTTTCATGCCCATCCACTTAACTACAAAATTCTTGACCTCCTTTTTTCTAACAGCTGCATAGTATTCCATTGTATAGATGTACCAAAGTTTCCTCAACCAGTCATCCGTTCTGGGGCATTCGGGTTTTTTCCAGATTCTGGCTATTGTAAACAGTGCTGCGATGAACATACATGTGCAGATGTTGTTTCGATTGTACTTTTTTGCCTCTCTGGGATATATTCCCAGCAGTGGTATTGCTGGGTCAAATGGGAATTCAATATCTAATTTTTTGAGAATCGTCCAAATTGTTTTCCAGAAGGGCTGAACCAGTCGGCATTCCCACCAGCAGTGAAGAAGGGTCCCTTTCTCCCCACATCCTCTCCAACAGCGGTTGCTTTTGTTCTTTTGGATGTGTGCTAGTCTCTGTGGTGTGAGGTGGTATCTCATGGTTGTTTTGATCTGCATCTCTCTGATGATTAGTGATGCAGAGCACTTTTTCATGTGCCTTTTGGCCATTCGTATTTCTTCCTTGGTAAAGTTTCTGTTCATTTCTTCGCCCCATTTTTTGATGGGGTTGGATGTTTTCTTCTTGTAGAGTTCAACCAGTGCTTTATATACCATTGATATCAACCCCTTATCTGATGGGTATTGTGTAAATATCCTTTCCCATTCTGTGGATAGTCTTTGGATTCTGGTCACTGTATCTCTTGCGGTGCAGAAGCTTTTTAGTTTAATGTAGTCCCATTTGTTGATCTCTGTTTTTACTAGATTGCTTAGTTCCGTGTCACCTTTGAAGATACCTTTATCTTCAATATCGTGGAGGGTTTCGCCGACCTTGTCTTCAATGCACCTTATGGTTTGTGGTCTAATGTTGAGGTCTTTAATCCATTTTGATCTGACTTTTGTGCATGGTGTCAGGTCAAGGTCTAAACCCATGTAAAATGGGCATTTTGACTGTATTAATTACCTCCATCAGGGTACGTGAAAAATTTTTCTTCTTTTAATGCCATGTTCTATTTCTTTTAGTAATGTTTCAGAGATTCATTATAAAGTGTTTTTGTTAATTTTAGTTCTATGTATTTTATTCTTTTAGATGCAGTTAAAAGTGAGCTGTTTTTATTAAGTTTTTTGGGGGGGTTATTTATTTATTATTATTATTTTAATAAGAATTTTATTTTATTGAATCACCATGTGGAAAATTACAATGTTTTCAGGCTTAAGTCTTAGTCATACAATGCTGAAACAACTATCCCTTCACCAGTGCCCATATCCCACCACCAAAAAAAAAAAACACAGTACACCTCCCATCCCGCCCAACCCGCACCCCCCCCCTTGTAACTGATAAATTTCACTTTACTTTCTATTTACTTTGGTTACATTCAATATTTCAACACAAACCTCACCATTATTGTTAGGAGCACACCACTAGAGTCAGACCTGTTGTGAAGAGAAATGAGGTCGCGAGGCCGCGGTAGCAACCACGCGGTTTTGGATTTCTGTACTTTAACAACTAAGTCCAGGGAGATTTCTTCCGGATGTTGGATCATTGCAAGCTTGTAAACCCCATCTGTGTTCGTCATTATATGGCGGTCCCCACACCCTTCATCCCCGGGAAGAGACAGGCGAGAGAGAGAAATACCTTTCCCCTCCTGGGCGGGCATGGGGTCGCGGCTTAGTTCTCAGGCTGGAGACATTCTGCAAGTAGCAGCTCATGTCGAAACCCCTCCGCAGCTGCACAAGTGTGAATCCAGACCCAGCTAAACCACTTTATTAATTTCTTTTTGTCATTATTTGCATCTAGGAGCACAGCAGATTCTTGTACCTAATGTTCTTGCTAACTTGTGGTATATAGAATAACATATACCTTCTGTCTAGGAAACAGAAGGCATCAAAGATGGGCAAAAATTGGCTCTAGAATACAGAAACAAAAATGCCAAGGAAGGAGATAAGTGGAAGGTGAAGCAAGAAGAAGAGATCTGGAAGTGACACAGGGGAAAGGGTCAGGGTCTTGGGCTTGTCGGTTGTGTAGAGGGGAGATCTCTGTAGCACCATAGCACTGTCTTCCCATTGTTCATCAATTTTCTCGAGCGGGCGCCAGTAATGTCTCCATTGTGAGACTTCTAGTTACTGTTTTTGGCATTTTGAGAGGACGAAGGAATCGAACCCAGATTCCTTGCCCGTGTGCGAGGCAAATGCCCTACCTGCTGATATCTGTCACTCCAGATATCTATCTCTCTGCAAATCAATAGATCCAACAATGCTGAAAGCATCAGACCCAAACTAAAGTAACTAAATTTAAAAATGTACCTGTTCAGGCTGGAGAAAATAACACAGCAGGTAAGGCACTGGCCTCATAAGGTTCTAGCTGGGTTCCAGAAGGTTCTCCAAATCCTGCTAGGAGTGATCCTTGAGCACAAAGCCTGGAGTAATCACTGAGCACAGTCAGGCATGCCTCCCAAACAGAAGAAAACAACAACAACAAAAAAAAGAAAGCCGAAATTTAAAAAAAAATCTAAACTAAACGTGTATCTGTGAAGAGATCAGCATTCAAGGTAGGAGAAAACCTGGTGGAGGGATTAGGTCACGGAACGCTGTACATCTGAAACCCGATTATAAACAACTTTAGAAATCAATCAAATGACATTAACATTCAGTGAATTTTAATGTCTTTAATGGAATTGTTAGGGCTTTCTATAGACAGATGACCTTACCATCAGTAAACACTGAGTTTCATTTCTTCCAGTCTGGAATATTTGATTGTTTCATTTGTGTTGTATCATTGATCTGATTAAGACTCTAACTCTTAACTAAGCAGCAATAGTGAGAGCGATTAACATTGTCTTGCTCTGGACTTAAAAATTTTAATTGTTTTAATCATTGAGTTTGATATTAGCTGTGGGTTCAGTGTAGGTTCTTTTCTACGAGATGTATTTCTTATTTTATCCTCATGAAGAGAGTTTTACAGAAATGCATTCTTGTCATCTATTGATAGTATATATTTTTATCTTTCATTTATAGACCGTATTGATTTGCTTATGTTGAATCATCCTGTATCCTTAGAACACTTGAATTAGTCATGACATAAGATCCTTTTGATGAATTGTTGAATTCCATTTGTGAGTATTTTTAGAGAAACTTCACATCTGGGTTTATTCACTGGTCTGTAGCTTTCTCCTTTTTGCGGTGGCCTTCTCTGGGTTAGGTATCAATGTCATGCTGGCCCTTGATTATTATTATTATTATTGTGTCATAATAGATACTCTTAAATATTTAAAAATATTTGATAAAATTCTCTGGTAAGCAATATTTTCCAGGACTTTGCTTTCGGAAGACTTTTTGTTACTGTTATAATTGCTATACTGTGATTGGGCAATTCAAATTTTTCTGTTTCTTCTTCTTTCAGGCTTGTTAGGTTGTATTTATCCCAACATGTTTTAGTTTCTTATAGGTTATCAAGTATATTAGCATATAGTTGTTCATAGTAGCATGATTTTTAAAAAAAATTTCATGGTATCTGCTATAATTTCTCCACATTCATTTGATTAAAGTTTAGATTGTCCTTTTTTTTTCTTTAGTAATGTAGCTAAATGTTCATTGAGTTTGCTTTTCTTTTACAATAACTTTAGTTTTGTGAATTTTTATGTTATATATATGTTTAATTTCCATATGATATTTATTTTCTTCCTTCTACTAACCATTCTTTTAATTTATAGTTTATTTTCCAATTTCTTTAGTTGCAATAGTTTATAATCTTGTTTCTTTCTAAAGACTTGTATTGGTATGAACTTCTTACTCGTTACTTAAATTTTTTATTTTTATTTTTTTCTCTTGGCATTTTAAAAATGTCCTTATTTACTCAATATTTGCTGAGAGGTATGAGTAGTTTCCACATCTTTCAGGTATGTCCTATTTTCTGTTTTTGACAAAGAGGCTTCTGAGCAGTGTTGTGGAGACCAGGGAGGGTAGCAATACTAGGAGGCCTGGGCCCAGTGGCTGCAATGCTTGGGCTGAGGTACACAAGGTGCCCATGTCGGGTGCTTGGGTCCTGTGATGCTGGGAGTCAATAGGGTGATACCAGGCAGTGCACAGGGCACCATGTGCTGAACTTGGGGCCCCAGGAATATAAGAAATACACTCCAACCCTTTGAGCTACCTCCCTCGACTCCGATGATCAGTTTACAGTTGATTTTTACTTTGATAGCAATGTAGTCATAAAAAGTACTTGGTATGATTTTAATCTTCAAAAAGCTGCTGTTAACTCTTTTGTGTCCCTGCGTACAGTCTATAGTTAAAAATGTTTCCTATGCTCTTGAAATAAAATGAAAATTGAGTTATCAAAACGTTTTATAAAAGTCTATTAAACCCATCTGCTCTGATTTGTAATTTAATTCCAACTTACATTTGGTTTTATTTCATTATTTGCTGGCAAATCCGTCAATAGTTATATTTGAGATATTAAAACCCCTATTACTGTATTATCATTATTGTAATATAATATTATTAACATGACCTATTAGGTAAAGTTATTGCATATTAGATGACTAGTGCATATTATGTATACTGTATGTATAATAGTAGGTATATATAATCTAGTTGTATTAAGTCCTTGATCATTGTGTAATGTGTACCCCCATCTTTTCTTACATTTTTCAAACTGATGTCTATGTTGGCCTGGAGCGATAGCACAAGGGTTGGGCATTTGCCTTGCACGCGGCTGACCTGGGTTCAATTCCTCCATCCCTCTCAGAGAGCTCGGCAAGCTACCGAGAGTATCTCACCCGCACGGCAGAGCCTGGTAAGCTAACCGTGACATATTCGATATGCCAAAAACAGTAACAAGTCTCACAATGGAGATGTTACTGGTGCCCGCTTGAGCAAATCGATGAGCAACGGGATGACAGTGGTACAGTGATACAGTGGTGTCTATGTTATCTGGCATAAGTATATCTGTCCTTTTTAAAGTTTTCACTTCCTTATAGGATTTTTTCCTCACGTTATACTTTGAGTTTATTTCAGTTAGTTCCATAAATCAGGGAAGTAGAAGTTCTCAGAAATTATTTCTTCAATGAAGGTTTCTATCTCTATCTTGTCGCCTTTCTGGGATCCATATGATGTGTTGTTTCATTTTATATAGCCTCAGAGAGCTCATACACTGCTATTACATGTTGTCTAATTCTCTCTTTAATTAATTTTTCTGTTTGGGTGTTTTCCACAGTTATACTTCAACTGAAGCGATAGCATGGCAAGTAGGGTGTTTGCTTTGCACATGGCCGACCCGGGTTTGATTCCTTCATCCCTCTTGGAGAGCCCGGCAAGCTACCGAGAGTATCTTGCCCACATGGCAGAGCCTGGCAAGCTACCTGAGGTGTATTTGATATGCAAAAAACAGTAACAAGTCTCACAATGGAGACGTTACTGGTGCCCGCTTGAGCAAATTGATGAGCAATGGGACGACAGTGCTACAGTGCTACATACTTCAACTAATTAACTAATTGACTATTTTTGTTTACTATTAAATTTATTATATTCTTTTTATAGTTTTTTGCTACTGTTATTTTTTTTGCGGGGGGCTGGAGTGACAGCACAGTGGGTAGGGCGTTTGCCTTGCTCGAGGCCATCCTGGGTTCAATTCCTTCATCCCTCTTGGAGAGCTCGCCAAACTATTGAGAGTTTCCCCTCTTCCCCCCTGCCCCCACCCCACCCCATGGCAGAGCCTGGCAAGCTACCCGTGGTGTATTCGATATGCCAAAAGCAGTAACAAGTCTCACAATGGAAACGTTACTGGTGCCTGCTTGAGCAAATAGATAAGCAACAGGATGACAGTGACAGTGACTTTTTGAGGGGGCACACCTGGCAGGGCTCAGGACTTAATACTGGGCTAGGAAATCACTTTTGACAGGGGCATACATGGTTCCAGGGTTGATCCAAGGTCACTTACATCCCATATTATCTATCTAGCCCTCTATTATAGTCCTTAGTTCACCTATCATATTTTAAATCTATTGTTATGTTTGAACCATTTTAATGTTTTTCTATTCTTATCATAAATATTTATAATATAAATATTTATTCTTATTTTTAATTAACATTGCTATAATCATTGTTTTGAATTCTTATTCAGCAAGGTAACGAAGTATATTACATTTGAGCTTTTGCTTGGGATTTTGTTTTGCTCTATTATTTGTGGCAAATTTCCCTATTTTCTTAGTCCGTTTAATACTGGATATTAACTACTGTGTTAAGTTGAGCAACTGTCTTTCCTTAGCTTGCTAAGCTTATATCAGAATTGTAGACTGCAGTATATAATCTTTGTTATTTATGCAGAATACTGTGGTTCTTGTGTTTCATGTACTGATACATATGGACCCATTAAAGATATTGGAGATAGAATTTTAATTGAATTTGGAAGCCCAGACATCGAGGAGCAGAGAGAATACTGTTGGCTTATACCACAAACTTAAACTTTCTATGGGCGTCTGGCCTTCAAATTGAGGGGTGCAAGATCAGCAAAACATCTTCTCCTGGTTCTGCAGCCCTGACTTGACTAGCTGCTTCTGGTTATAAGTCATCATTCAGCCTTGGGCTAGCCCTGGTCTTTAAGTTGTGCTGCCCAAATCATCTCCGCAGCTTTCTCCATAGAGGCTGAACTAATTTTCAGTCTCACCAACTGTGTATGCGGGTCACGTAGTTCTCCTGCATTTCTGCTAGCACTTGCTATTTCTGGTCGAAATTTCTAGGTCATTCTCATAGGTATGAGGATTCTGGGTCATTCTCACAGGTATGAGGTGATGTCTCATCCTTTGGTTTTCCCTGTTAATAAGTGATAATGAGCATTTAAAAATGTGACTGTGGCCATCTGGTGAAGGATCTGTTCCGTTTTTCTTGCCTTTTTTGTGTGTGTTTTTGGGTCACATCCTGGTGGTGATCGAAGGACCATATGGGATACCAGGGATCAAACCCAAGTTGACTTCATGCAAGGCAAATCTCTTACTTGCTGTACTATTGCTCTGGCCCTATCTTCTCCATTTTTAATGGATATGTGTGTCTTCTTGACAAATTTTGTAAATTCCATTTGTAGTTTGGATATTAGCCCTCTTTGAGATCTGTGGTATGTGAATATTTTCTCTCATCTGGTGGGTTTCTTTTCATTTTAGTAATAGTTTCTTTCATTGAGCAAAAGGATTTTTGTTTGATGGAACCCATTTGTTGAGTTTGCTTTTGCTTCCTTTGTCAAAGGTGTTGAATTACTGAACATATAACAACTGTAGCCAATATAATGCAATCTTTTGTGTATGCTTTTTCCTTCTGTCTATGGCTTTAGGTCTTACATTCAAGCCTTTAATGCAGTTTGAGTTAACTTTTGTTTGAAGTGTAAGATAGTTTCATCCATTTTGCCAACGTCATTTGTTGGAGAGTTTTGTTGTTTTTCATCTTATGCTCTTGGCTTCTTTGTTATAAATTAACTGTCCATATAGGTAGGTCTTAATTTGGGCCATTTAATTTCTTTCCACTGATCTATATCTATTTTTATTCCAATGCCACACTCTTTGGATTACTTTAGCTTTATATTATAGTTTAAGTTTGGGAAGCACACTAGAGTTCTTTTTTTTTTTAAGAATCCTTTGATTAATTGGATTTTTTGTAATTCTGTATGGATTTTAGTAAAAGTAGTTTTATTTCTCAAAGAATGCCTTTGCATTTTTAATAGAATAATTGCACTGAATCTGTACAATGCTTTTGGTAGGATGCTCATCTTAACCATGTTAGGTTTTTTAATTCATGAATAAGTACTGACTTCTCATGTTCTGTACATTTCAATTCTTTTAACAATGTCATAAGATTTCAACACAAGTCTTTCACCTCCTTTTTTAAAAAAATATGTATTGATTTATTTTCATTGAATCACTGTGTCACTGTGAGCTACAGTTACAAAGTTTTCATCATTAAGTTTGTTATAAACTGTTGGGAGGAAAAGCTCTTTACAAAGAACCAGAAATCCAAATATTGATTGGAACAATGTATTGGTTGAAATTGGTGCTAAGGAAGGTGCTTCCCTCCATCATGAGCTCAATCCCAAAGGTATCTTAGAGGATGTGAGAGGATGTGTTTGTTTATAAGTTATCTAAAGTAGGGGCTGAATTTAATATTGACTTTAATATTTAAGCAGCAAATTTAATATTGACAGAAATGTAGGGTGTCCCTCACCATCCTCAATTATTGACTATATATTTGATGGAGAGAAGATTTTTATGTCCGAGGATCAAGTAGAGGCTCAAGTTGTAAAAACTATTTTTGATCAAGTTCACGATCACAATCACCATCACGAAATCCCGTTGATCGTCGATTTCTCGAGCAGGCTCAGTAACCTCTCCATTCGTCCTATCCCTGAGATTTTAGAAGCCTCTTTTCACTCGGCCTTCTCAATGATGCCGTATTGGAGGCTCTCTCAGGGTCAGGGGAATGAGATCCAGCTTGTTACTGGCTTTGGCATATGGATACACCATGGGAAGCTTGTGAGGCTGTCCCATGTGGGCAGGAAACTCTCAGAAGCTTGCCAGCCTCTCCCAGAGGGAGAAGTAGGTTATAAGATATAGCTTCTGGGAGCTTGCTTTTAAGTCTCTGGATGTTAGCCGTTGATGGGATTACACACACCTGGGTTCCTCTGC
This sequence comes from Sorex araneus, assembly GCF_027595985.1. Lineage (NCBI taxonomy): Eukaryota > Metazoa > Chordata > Mammalia > Eulipotyphla > Soricidae > Sorex > Sorex araneus. The sequence continues at coordinate 64,555,814 of NC_073303.1, forward strand.
CGGTACCTTCATGCGTGAGGCTTGTCCGAACGTGTGGAGAGGGGCCTTGAGCATGGTTGCAGCTAGGTTCTGGTGGTCTTCGGCCACCAGAAGCTCTGCTCGGGGTGGGGAGGGAACCTGGAGCCCATCCCCTCCGAGGGGCCCCGGAGAAGACAGCCAGGTGTGCAGGCAAGAGAGGCCTGGGCAGGCACTTCATGTCCTATGGCAAGAGAATTTGGCAAGAGACTCTCTAACTTTTGACCAAGTTAAGGATGAGAAATCAGTTGCTATTTTGATTCTGGATTCTCCTTTGCAATGCCCAGTGGACTCAGGGAGCAATTAGTAGAGACTCTGGTGGTCATAGGTGGCAGCTATGTCTGTGTTGCCAGGACTTCTCCACAGGTTGCCTTCAGAGATAAGATACTGGGTAGAAAACCATGTACTAAACACAAAACAACTTGGCCGATAGACGTTTCTAGTTCACACTACACCTGCAAAGCCTAATACGGGTCTTGGCTGGGAGGGGTTATTTTTCGAGCACTGCAGGACATACTTGGGACCCCTTCAGTCATTCAGTCTCAAAAACCGCTGTATATGTGATTGATATTCACCTTTGGAAATGATACCTGATACTGGGAAATCTCAGCCACCACCCATGAAAAGAGCAATTGAGCAGTTTCCTTTCATTTATACTGAGAAATAAAACTTGGACTAAGATTTAAAAAAATATGCCTAGACTAAAACGTATTTAGGAGATAATGTTTAGCAAATTGGTCATTTTGACTGTATGCATTTACATAACTCTCATTATTTTCTTTTGGGGAACACTATGTTAGAGGTTGTTATTTTCTTGAAAACTTTTAAAACTGTCAATAAAAGTAGCATCAGGGATTGGGCTTTGTTAAGGACTGTTTCTTTCCTTTCTAGACTATTGAAAACCTCCTTTTGATATCCATTCTACCTTTGAAACTTGAGTTAATCTCTATCTCTCTCTTTTATTTTTTTTACTTTTTGGGTTACACCTGGCGATGCACAAGGGTTGCTCCTGGCTTTGCACTCAAAAATTACTGCTAGCAGTGCTCAGGAGATCATATGGAATGCTGGGAAGTGAACCCGAGTTGGCTGCGTGTAAAGCAAACACCCTACCTGCTGTGCTACCACTCCAACCCTTGAAATGAGTCTGGCATCTACCTAGTTATATGATGAATCAGCAAATGTGTTCAGAGCTGAGCCGGGTTTCACCAGTCTGATTTACACCAGATTTTCTTCCAGGAAGCCCTTTTTACAAGCTTATATTTCTCTTCATATCTCATCAACCATGTCATCACTAACTTGAAACTACATACTGTCTGTGGAGTTAATTCTTAAGGGTGGGCAAGCCCTGATAACTCAAGAATAAGCCCTTTCTAACATGAAAACAAGATAAAGTTTGGGACATTGCTGTCTTTTTGCCCCTGGTAGAACAGAAAAAAATAATTATGGTCCACACTTACTTTTTCTTTTATTTAAGCACCACAATTTACAAAGTTATTTGTAACACAGTTTCTTTTAAGACCCCGAGACATTCCATGTTCCAATACCAATCCCACCACCAGTGTGACCTTCTACCCACAAATGTCCTCAGTTTTCCATCCATCCTTCATCCTCCAACTCTTAACAGGTAGTATCAAACTTACTTCATATTGCCTGTTATAACAAAATGGCAAAATCTATTTTATCAGAAAATAGATAATAAAGATTAATCTATTGGGCTTTTATTTATATTTTAGTAGATCATTGTTCTATTTCACAATCACTATCACTGTCATCCCATTGTCATGTCATCCCGTTGCTCATTTATTTGTTCAAGCGGGCACCAGTAATGTCTCCATTGTGAGACTTGCTACTGTTTTTGGCATATCGAATATGCCATGGGTAGCTTGACAGGCTCTGCCATGAAGGTGAGATACTCTCGGTAGCTTGTTGGGCTTTCCGAGAGGGGCGGAGGAACCGAACCTGGGTCAGCTGCGTGCAAGGCAAATGCCCTACCTGCTGTGCTATTGCTCCACTCCTGGTGATCCAAGTTCCGCGCATTCTTCTCTTCCTACTCGCAGCAGCATCTCTCCTCCAGTCTGGTCCAATTTCCTAGGTTTATACCATGCAGAAATCCATGTGTTTTACAGCGATTCAAATCATTATTAATTGAGAATACTAAGAAGATTCATTCTAATAAGTGATAAGAAGAGTGTTGCTAAAGTCATTGTCAGAGAATGTACCGAGCTGATTGGTCCCTCTTGAACCTTTTGTGCTAATTGTTTTCACTCATTAAGCTTGGGAAGCATCTACACACTTTTCCCATCCAATCTTTGGTGCTCCCTTGGGCTGTCAGGACTGTGAAATATGTAGGAAGTACTGCTTTAGGAGTTGTCGAGCTCAGGAGAAGGACAGGTGTGGGGGCATCCCTGCCTCTCAGGAAGGGAGAGGAATCTGCCCAGTTCCCCATTCTAAGGGGGCCTTAGTCTTCATCCTAAAGATCCATGTACCTGGGACAATCTGGCAGTTTGGTTTCTTCTCAAGGTCAGTTGTGGGACTGGGCCGAGTATACTGGGGAGTTTGGCTGTTACACTTGTGCTGTAAGTCAAATTTTGTTAGAACACAGCCATGATCTTTCTTTTATGAGCTGCCCTTACAGCTTTCATGACACACGTGGCAGAATTAAGTACTTGTGACATACCTCAAAGGGTCCTCAAAGTCTAAAGTATTTCTCATCTTACCATCACAGAGAAAGCTTGCCAGTTGCTGAGCTCAAATGTCCTTTGTGCTTGGCCTACACACAACTCATTATTTTTGTAGTTAGAAACATGCATGGAATTCTTCCCCAAGTGCCTACAAAAATCTAGTCTTACTTAATTCCCTAGCGGTATCAGATAAAGGACATCAACTTGAGTTGATGAATTTGACATACGCTTACTGGGTCTCAATCAGCCATTCTCAGATGAGGCACATTTGGTTGAGAAAAGGCCTGACCCTGAAGCCTAAATTCCATTTTTTTCCAGGCTTGTTCTAGTATGAGTGGAGTCACTTGTCTGTGGAAAAAGTTGTTGTAAACTATGGTGAATCACCTTGATTAAAGTCCCATGGTCTTCATCAAAGGCCTAATGGCCACACAGATTGCTATAATTAAAAATCAAACACACACAAATACACATACACACAATACAGTCTTTTACCCCTTAGAAACTTCTACAAACCACCAAGGTCAACATTTCCTGCCATCAGGTTTGGTTAAAAGCCCCCGATCACATGTTCTGGCCTGTGAAATCCCAGGACGGCTGCTATTTGGTTTCTATAAGCTATGGGTCAGTTACACAAAATTGAGATACTTGCAGAGGAATGCAATTGCACCCTATACTTGGCCTTAGCTCAGAACAAATTAAGAGATAAATAAGGACTAAAACCTGCGGACGTAAAGTCTACCTCTTAATTTCTGGTAAGGCTTATATTGGTGAACATGACTTATGTATTTAGGCTGGTCTATGTCTGCTCAAACCCAGAATTAAAGAGTTCAGCCTGCCTAGTCATAAGAGCCCTAAACCAGGAAACGGGTCTCTTAATCCTAGTGTCTGAAAGAAGGGAGCGACAGGTCTGTTCCATGTAGACAAGCAGAAGAAAACAGAGGACACAAGTTGCCCTGGGCAGCTGCCTTGGTGCCCATTCACAACTCATGCCTCTGCAGAATCTCTTCCCACTCGAGAAAGGACAAAGCACAGCAATGGGTCAGGTGTGTCTTTGTATGAGAAAACATACAATATAAAAGTGAGAATGTAGAGCACATATTCTCTCACACATATAAAATTTTAAAAAAAAACTTGGCTTAGTATGTTGCTTAGTACAAATTTCTGTCATGATTAATTTTAGATGACTACAGATATATTTTCTCCAGCTCACAGATCAGATACATGTTAAAGCAAATCACTGCTATCATCCTTGCCATCATCATCATTCTTTTTTTTTTTTTGCTTTTTGGGTCACACCCAGCGATGCTCAGGGGTTACTCCTGGCTTTGCACTCAGGCAGGAATTACTCCTGGCGGTGCTTGGGGGACCATATGGGATGCCGGGGATCGAATCCAGGTCGGCCGCGTGCAAGGCAAACGCCCTAACCACTGTGCTATCGCTCCGGCCCCCATCATCATTCTTAACATCATCGTCTCCTGTGAAGAGATACAGATTCTAGGGTGGGGGGGGCTCACAGGCAGAGCTCAGACAACTAGGAGAGCAATTCAATGCAAGAGCATGAGGATATAGTGCTATTTGGGTCCTGCAGTGTTGGGGACCACAGAGGCACCCCTGAAATGCTCGGAGTCTCCAAGGCTGCACGCAGCTAGACTCAGGGCCCTGTGTCATCTGCCTGACCCCAGGATTCAGATTCTTATCAAAATTTACTATTATTTCAAGAGAGCTGAGGACGCCCCAATTCAGTGTCAACTCAGGAGGCTCCCAGGGCCCCTGACACCACCAGGCTGAGCGTGACCCTACTTCCCACTCCTATAAAAGCCAAGGGTAGATCCTGCTGGAAAAAAAAATTCTATACTGGATTTGGAAACTGAGAGTTTGATCAAGTCCTTGTCAAGGGCAAAGTAAGTTGCATTTCCTTTCCTGTTTGCAGTCGTTGTGCTGTGTAGGACTTCACAACCTGAAGTCACTGTTCTCAGCGCTGCCTGCTCATTTGATCTCCTGGGGACTTGTGAAACAACCAGTGTCAGGCACCATCTCACCAAGGAATCTGAATTAATTAATTTATCTGGTGTCAGTCTCCACACTGGTGTGTGTCTGTGTTTTTTTTTAAAGCTCCCCAGCTATTTCTCTATGTTGACAGCTTTCACGGCTTCGTGGCTGGATCTGATTCTCTACAGAGAAAAAAAAGCTGATTATGAGAGAGAGAGAGAGACAGAGAGAGAGAGAGGGAGGGAGGGAGGGAGGGGGCATAGGAAGGGTGGGAGAGAAAGGGAAGAGGGAGAGAGAGGAAGGGAGAGAGAGAGGGAAGAGGGAGAGAGGGAAGGACAGAGGGAGAGAAAGAGGGACGGAGAGAAAGAGAGAGGGAGAGAGAGGGAGGGAGAGAAGGAAGAAGAGAGGGAGGGAGAGAGAGGGAGAGAGAGACAGAGATAGGGAGAGAGAGGGAGGAAGAGAAAGGGAGAGGGAGAGAGAGAGGGAGAGGGAGGGAGAAGGAGGGAGAAAGAGAGGGAGAGAGTCAGAGAGAGAGGGAGAGAGAGAGGCAGAGAGAAAGAGGGAGAGAGAGGGAGAGAGAAGAAGGGAGAGAGAGGGAGGGAGGGAGAGAGGGAGGGAGAGAGAGGGAGGAAGAGAAAGGGAGAGGGAGAGAGACAGGGAGAGGGAGGGAGAAGGAGGGAGAGAGAGAGGGGGAGTCAGAGAAAGAGGCAGAGAGAGGGAAAGAGAGGGAGAGAGGGAGAGAGAGGAAGGAAGAGAGAGGGAGGGAGAGGGAGAGAGAGGAAGGGAGAGAGAGGGAGGGAGGGAGAGAGGGAGGGAGAGAGGGAGAGAGAGAAGGTTCTATAACAGATGCTTGCAGTATTTTTTTAGGATTGATTACCAAGTGAATAGAAGTGATATGAAATCTTTATGTCAAAGGTATGTTAACTAAAAATAGATGCATGTAAAGACACATCCTAAGGCATACGTACCCAACTGTTTCCTCCTCACTCGCTCTCCCCAGCAGCTCAGTCAGCGGGCAGCTTTCTGGAAAGCGCAGCTGCTGCAGAAATGCTCTATTAGTCCTGAGGGCTGGCTGCGGCTTTGGTGGTTACATGTAAGCTGCTTAAAAAAATAAACTGACATCATTTTTTTCATGTGTGCAAACAGTCATAAATTGTTTGCCCTTTCATTTCTGCCACCAATAAATTTATTCCTGTCTGGAAAGACAGTAGGCTGCCAACCTGATTCTTAGTGCTTATTAGAGTCTTCCTAGTATTCTCTATTAATAATGATTTGAATCGCTGTTAAACACATGGATTTCTGCACGGTGTAGACCTAGGAAATTGGACCAGACTGGAGGAGAGATGCTGCTGCGAGTAGGAAGAGAAGACTGCTCGGAGCCTGGATCGCCGGCAGGGGTACCAGTCTCATGGCAGTATGGGGTCTACCTGTGGCCCCATGGGGGGCTTAGCTTCACATAATGCTTTGCAGAAAGAAAAACGTTTTATCGTTTTATACTAGATATTCTGGAGAATCTTTTTATTAATATTCCCTTTACAATTCCCTTGTAGCTTACTTCTAATTTTGATTTACTATTCAATTTTGAGTGAAACGTCCGTCCAAGTGCCCAATATGAGAAAATAGTTTACCCTCTGTGCCATGGTAATGGCGAAGAGTAATATGTGTTAGCTGGCCCTCCTGCCAGCTGGAGAGTGCTAAGTGGAGATATCATTTTAAAATGAAATGCATGAGTTCATTTTACAACCTGTGTCCTGGTTCAGGTATTTTAAAGGAATTTATGTCTGTTTGGTTTAGGCCATGTTTAAGTATCATGTACCAAATTTCCTCTATTGTTTAATAGGAATCTTTTTTTAAATGTCTATACTTGATTTTACTTGATTTTTACTTGATTTTAGTGTGCTTTTCTGAAATAAGATGCTACATGTGTATATATTTTAAGGTGCGTGCATATTTATATCAATGAATTACGATGTATGAGCTTATTCATTTAGATGCTTGCCACCATAAGTTGTCCCATGAAATTTGGGCTCTACTGGAGATCGTTCAGTTTGGATTCTTGTCAGGGGTGGAGCTGCATCAAAATATTGGAGATAGAAAATGTGAGAGCATTTCTGTACAGAAGAAATTGTTGAACCAGGGATATGAATCAAGTGGTAGGGCACAATCCCTGCATGAGTGAAGCTCTGCATCGATTCCTGATCTACAGTAGATGCTCAATTTACGATTACTAAAAGTCAAATATAAGCGAATTACTGCTATGTCATCAGTTAAGCAAACTACTGTTTAGTCTGTAGAGTGTAAGTGAGTACTTTCTAAAAATAAACCAGAAGATTTTCATCAAAGATGGAACTTTTGGGTTTCGTTTTTAAATGTTCTTGAGCTGTATAGAGGGGAATAAATGCTGTGTAATGAGGAAGACTAGGTTGCTTTTAAAATTATCAATCTATAATTTATGAGTCTTGCGGAAAAATATGGATTTTTTTAAAACTTTGTACAAGATCAGCAAGAACTACTCTATTTTTAGTTTGATTTTAGTCCTGACTTTGGAAAGAAAGATTCTTAATGATTCATAGATAAGACATTGAATAATCATAATTCATAAAGTGAGAAAGTTTTTCTTTCTCAATGATCTTTCCTTCAGACTGTATCAGAAAAAGATACTTCAGTTCTAGGCTAACAAAATATTATCATCTTAATTATCTCCATTAACCTTGGGAAGGCTGTTATCAGACTGCAATTTTAACAGGTAACAGTATTTATTGGGAAATCATACTATGTTCCTTTCTTCATATTTTTAACCTTAACTACTATGTGAGTAGGCAATGAAATGCCTACTTAAGTAGTAGTCTTGCCTTGCTAAAAGTTCTTTGAATTAAAAAGAGCCATTTAAAGTAAAAATTCACTAAATAATAGCACAACTGATACCCACACAGTGACAATCACATAGCTCCAAATAAGGAAAGACCAGACTAGATGACCTCCTACTCTACCTTCCAACTCCAGCGACTCTAAGTGGCAAAGCAACGGCTGACTCACTCTTAGAGCTTCCAGGCGCTGATCTGCAGGGCGATGACTAAAAGACCCATCGTAAAATACTCCTGCCTTAACTCCTACTCAGCCTGCCTGTCCCCTGTGGGCTGCAAAGAACAGGACAGGAACTAGAACAGATTAGGAGACAGAATAGGAATAAGAATACTTATTTTCCAGATCCTCTGATGAAGGTATACATTTTCTCAAAAAAATTAAAAAGACCTAAGAAAAAATAATTGCAGGGTACCTAGAGTGTCAATACATAAATACCTCCTGCCATATTAATCTGGCAACCAAAGTTTTAGTTGATAAAACTTACTCAAGAGTTTGTCATTTCTTGTTTTGTTTTGTTTTAGTTCCTCCCTAGCAAATTCAGGTTACTCTATAATAGTCTTTACGACATGTTTTTCTCTTCATGGAATATTTATGTCTTTCTCAGACACATATCTATTATCTATATACTTATTCACCTCTCTTTTTCTTTCATTGCCCTAGGCTAGTTTTACTCAAGACTTTTCTGATCTTCTTTCATTCCTAAGGCACTTTGTCCTATTAGATAGCCACCTTCTCCTGTGGCCTCTATTTATGTAATTTTCATCTGTGACATCCTGGCAAAAAATGCACCTAGATGATATAAAATAATTTCTTCACTGAGAGTCATAACATACTGGCTTACAAATGATAATAAAAATTTAATTAACGCATTTAGCCCAATGAAATTTATTCTCAGATATCTTCAATTGTATAAAATTTATGAAGATAAAAGTTGCCTAGAACTTGACCTTTTGTTTCTCTGTATGCTGCATCCTATTCATTAAATGAAGAGTAGTACGATTCCCATTTAATTCTATTTAAAAGAATATTCATTTCTTGGGGCTGGAGCAATAGTACAGCAGGTAGGGCATCTGCCTTGCATGTGGCTGACCAGGGTTCGATCTCATATAGTTCCCTGAGCACCACGAGGAGAAAGTTTTGAGTGCAGAGCCAGGAGTAACTCCTGAGCATTGCTGAGTGTGACTCCCAAAAGAAAAAATAGATAAAAAAAGAAAGGTATCCATTATTGGACTATCAGTTTACATGTTTATTACAGTATATTGTTTATTAAATAAGAACCAATAGAGAGACCGCTGGAGGTGGGAAATGCCTCATTTTGTCACAGAAGGTTCACACCATGCTTTTCTAAGTAGGTGATGCCCAGAAAGATGGAATGATCTTCCCTAAGGTTCTATTTATTGTTCAAAGCAAGACTTAGGTGCCCCCTGTATTCTTCAACTGCCTAAGTAATCTTTTCTTTTACTCTCTCTTTCATATCAATATGAACAACTTTCCCTATTGATTTTTTTTTTTTTTTGCGGAGGGGGAGTTCACTTTGGGCCCATATTAAGCAGTTCTCAGGGCTTATTCTTGTCTCTGTGCTTAGGGATCAGATCATTCCTGCTACTTTCGAGTGGGATCACATACAGTACTGGACCGAAGTGGAGTTGGGTTGCTTGCAAGGCAATACTACTTTTCAGCCCCTGAATTCCTTCCTTCCTTCCTTCCTTCCTTCCTTCCTTCCTTCCTTCCTTCCTTCCTTCCTTCCTTCCTTCCTTCCTTCCTTCCTTCCTTCCTTCCTTCCTTCCTTCCTTCCTTCCTTCCTTCCTTCCTTCCTTCTTTCCTTCCTTCCTTCCTTCCTTCCTTCCTTCCTTCCTTCCTTCCTTCCTTCCTTCCTTCCTCCCTCCCTCCCTCCCTCCCTCCCTCCCTCCCTCCCTTCCTCCCTCCCTTCCTCCCTTCCTTCCTCCCTTCCTTCCTCCCTTCCTTCCTTCCTTCCTTCCTTCCTTCCTTCCTTCCTTCCTTCCTTCCTTCCTTCCTTCCTTCCTTCCTTCCTTCCTTCCTTCCTTCCTTCCATTTTTGGGTCACACCCAACTGTGGTCAGAGCTTCTCTTGGCTCTGCTCTCAGAGATCACTCCTGGAACTATTTTGATGCTGGGGAGTGAACCCTGGTCAGCAGCATGCAAGGCCAACATTCTATTCACTATACTGTCTCTTTAGTCCTTTCCCAAATATTTTTCAAGAGGAAATAGTACCTTCAAAACTTTTATTTACAATGCATTGTAACTTTTTTTTTCTTTTTGGGTCACACCTGGCAATACACAGGGGTTACTCCTGGCTCTGCACTCAGGAATCATGCCTGGCAGTGCTCAGAGGACCATATGGGATGCTGAGAATTGAAGCTGGGTTGGCACGTGCAAGGCAAAAGCTCCCTACCCGAGGTACTATTGCTCCAGTCCCTACAATGCGTTGTAACTTAATGTAAAATTAGATTATGTTATTCATTCAAAAATCATTTTAATGTAAACATCACAAAATGAAATAACACTAAATGGTGCCTCAATAGTGACTAATTTAAATTTTTCTAGTTTTTTTTTAATTAGTCTCGACCCATTTTCTTGACATACTTGTGTATTTGTACATCATGTGCAAAGATCAATCTCTTTTCTAAATACGAACAGTTAAGAGACCATGTAACTTATTTTCTTTGCATCTAAATCTTGGAGAACAATTTGTGCAAACTTATTTTCCTCTTTCTCAGAGTTTTGTGCCTCAGAATAATAGGGTTCAAGACACAGTAAGGCTGTACTTCAGGGGATTGTGACATGAGCTATCTTCCAGCTAGCAGAGTCCCAGATGGAAACAGTACTGAGAACTATTGACTTCCAATTCTTTCATTCCCCTTAGCTGAAATATCTTTGTCTAAACACTTGGCCTTAAGATAATTTTCAACTAAGAGGTTTATCCATTCTCGATTTTTCAATTTTTTATTTAAGACTCAGTTGCATTTCCTCTTTTGAATCCCATTTTTTTGCTAGATAAGAATTCTATTCCCTTAAATTTCCTGTAGCTCAGATCAAAGCAGACATTAAAGCTTTGCAAATTGTTTATCCCACAGTGATTCAACAAAAACAATTTTTTTAATGGTTTATCGCACGGTGATTCAATATAAAAAAAAATTTAAAAGCACTTCAAGAGTTCAGTTTCTTTCATTTCTTCCGCTTGGTGGTTGGGCTTTAGAAAATTGCAACTCAAGCTGTAATTACTGGGGGATATATCTGATTTCTCCTCAAAGCAATGTCTTTTTCTTCATATTTATTCCTTTGATAGACAATATTGCAGTGTCTGTTACAAAATAAAATATTTATGACAAACAAACAGGGCTTTAGTTTGATGGGTGGCCTCATATATATTATATATACATAAAATATATATATAAAGAGAGAGAGAAAGAGAGACATATAAGAAACATATATGGACATCACTAACCAAAAAATCTATTTCTGGAAAGGTTGACTAAATTTACCCTTGCATATTATATAAAGATAATATAAATTATATGAAATTTTTTGTACATATGCAGATATATGTACATATATGTATAGATATATATAATTTCTAGACATTAGTAAAATATCTCTAAGTTGTAGTCCTGGGCTATAATACAAATTAGCATTTTGGAGCTAATATAAGTTACCATTAAATAAATAGTCAATTATCTAAACAAAACATTTACGTAGTATTTTGATATAAGACTGGAGGTGATAAATGCTTACAACTAAAAACAATATAAACATAACATTACCCTCTCATTTGCTGATAGATAATTCTTTTAGTACATAGAAAAATTCTGCACAAGAGAAAAATGATATTAAAATTCAGAATTTTTGGTGTGAAAAATTTGTTCAAGACTGACTTCTATGCTCAAGAGAAAAATCAGAATCACTTCCCTTCAGAAAGCACACATTAAAAAGCTAGGCACAGAAATGTTAAGAAAAGATGACATATCTCTACTGAGCAGTATAAATCTTTCTGACTAAAATACAAAATATTAATTCACAGTTTTGCAGAGTCAAGGGTCCCTTCTTGTTTTGCTAAATTTGATGTAGTACACACACACACACACACACACACACACACACACGCAGTTGAAGACCATAAAAGCAGCACATTCTTTTCTGGGTCGTAAAATTATCTGATGCAGCTTGTGGACTCTGCACTTAGTTATTTTTTCCTGGACATATTTCTCACAGAATCTATTAGATTTTCAAAAAGATCTGAGCTATAACCCAGGTTTGGACCACTAAAGGGGGCAGTAGTATAGGGAAAGAGGCATTTCTAGTGTCTAGCAACTGTGGGGGAGACTCTGGGTCTGCCTTCTCCCCTGCCTCGACTCTTATATACAGAGAGTATATAAGACCCCAGAAATGTCAAACTAACCTGTAGCGTATAAGTGCAGATTGCTATTATCCTGGAGGCTGGGAAGCGAGTAAAGCAGGGCAGGTAGAATAGTATCAATTTTTTTTGTTGTTGTTTGTTTCTCTTAAAACCTTGAGTTTAGGGGCTGGAGCAATAGCACAGCGGGTAGGGCGTTTGCCTTGCACTGGGCCGACCCGGGTTCGATTCCCAGCATCCCATATGGTCCCCTGAGCATCGCCTGGAGTAATTCCTGAGTGCAGAGCCAGGAGCAACCCCTGTGCATTGCCAGGTGTGACCCAAAAGGCAAAAAAAAAAAAAAAAAAAAAAAAAAAAACCAACCTTGAGTTTAACAATGAATTAATTCTCATTTAAGAAGAGTATTCAATTCTGGCATTCTTGCCTAGGGATGGATGACAGAGAGAAGCTTTGTAGACCTTGACTTCCTTTTAGTTCTCTCTGTGGCAGGTTATTGCCATCTTTCAATGCAACAATCTTTATTTGTTATCAGTTCTCTAATTGTTCTTCCCCTCAAGACTGAGGTTCTGCTCAGTTATTCTGCTTCTGGGCAACTTGGCAAAAAGATTCATTTATTTATTTATTTAGGTTTTGGTCCAAACCTGGCGGTGCTCAGAGATCACTCCTGGTGGGGGTCAGGGGGCTATCATAAACAACTCTACCTGAAATTCACAGCTATATAAGAGAAACAAATTACCTTGCAACAGTGAGTAAAAAGTAAAAAAATAAAAGTCTTGGACTGGAGAGAGTCCAGCAGGTAGGGCATTTGCTTCGCATGCATCCAACCCAGGTTGGATTTCCAGCCCAAGATATTTGGTTCATCCCAACATACCTGTTTTATTTGTTAAAACAAAAGCTTGACATATTCATTATAAATCAATTGCATAGTAAGTTAATTATGTAATTTATTTTACATTGAACTAAAAGCACACCTTAATTGTAAATTGATAATTTTGTAAGGCACAAGTTAATTATAAATTGATACTCCCACCAAATTACACCTTAGTTTGAAAAATTACTTGTCTTAAGTTTTGTTTTGCATTTCTCTAATGGAATCAAGTGCCCATGAGTGTAAGGCATGGCAACAAAAGCTGGGATAATCCACCAACCTCAGTGCTCTCTGACTTATTCTTTATTATGAATAATTACCAAAATTAAGCCAAGTTAAAAACCAATTTATCAAAGAACATTACTGTTGAATTTTTTTCTGCTAAGAGTATGCATCATCCAAAATCACTATAAAAATATTTTTTATGTGCCCACATCTATTTTGCCTAAACATATTTTTCAAAAAAAAAAGTGCTCTTTGGTCAAGTTGGGGAGGAAGGAAGCAAATTTCACAAAAACATCCAGTCCAAATATTTTGTCTTAATGTTTTAATCACATTCTATTGCGGTAGAGGGGGTCAGTATTAGTACAGTGCCAGGGTGCTTGCACAGGGCACCCCAAGCCCCACCTCGAGTGATCTCCGAGCACAGAGCCAGGAATAAGCTCTGAGCTCTGCTGAGAAAAAATAAAAACAAAAATACTGTGATAGAGACTTCTATATACATAATATTCATTTCTTCATAAAACTATTTATATTCTCAACCACATGTATAGACAAAGCATTTGTTGTCAAAAATTCCAATCATATGGTGTTGATTTTCTCTGACTATAGATATATATAGAGAGATAACAGATACATAGTCTCATTCCCCTGACCCTGAAAGATCCTCCAATGCGGCACCGTTGGGAAGGATGAGTAAAGGGAGGCTGCTAAAATTTCAGGGCTAGGATGAATGGAGACGTTACTGAGACCTCTTGAGAAAATCAATGATCAACAGGATGATGATGATGATGATGATGACAGATATATAAGGGGTGAAAACAATCTATATTCATTCCCTCCTGCTAGAGACTCCCTTTACATAGCCACAGCGCTAAGACTGCCAGAATGCTAGTGTGTGCTACTCAAGTAGATCCAGTAGGCCCTTGTTGTATATCATTGGTTTGTCCTTTCCCCCTTGCCACTAGGAGCTTAGGTATATCAGTCACGCCCATCAAAGTGCTCCCGAGTCACTCTCACTCCTTTGTTTATCTGTAACCACTTCTATCAGTTTATCTGCTCTTCCTCTAATCAAACTCTTAATTTGTAAGGTCAGACCTTGCTAGGACAGTGTAAGTTAATATTGTCTTTCTCCTCTCTTATGTCTTTTGAATAGTTTACCTTAAAACAATATCCTTTTTGTATGAACAAAGAAAGACATTTATTAATATGCTTTGGTAACATGGGATTTAATTGGCTTCAAATATTATTCATTCCCGGGCATCTGCTTTCTTGACTTAAGCCTCAGCTGGCCTTACTTCCTAGCACCCTCAAAAGCAGGGTCCCAACGGGGGACGAGATGGACCCAGGGCAAGCGGTGAGTTATGTGCTACCCTGGCATCGAGATGGGCCTGGCCAAAGCTCCTAATGCTTAACTATATGTTAAGATCTTGGTCATGGGCTCTCATGTCATGATCCAAAAGCAAAGACGAGACTAGGCCCTGCTAGGGCTAGCAAAGACTAATCTGGCCTGAGCGCTGTAGTCTGAGATCGAGGTGACCCCCGGAGAGCAATTCTATAAGCTTAATGCGTCTCTTGCTATGTCCATACAAAATGATTTATAATATGAATACTTATATGTTAGTCGGACAAAGAGAGGAGAAACACACCCATGGAATTCCGCTCTTGGGCTGATGTCCTGCTGAGAGAGATTCTGTCCTAGTGAAAGCATCCCCTAAGGGATAGAACTTTACCCCCTATTGACTGTAACCACACCTATTATGTAAGCCCTGGCCCACCGCACCCGGGGAGGATGTGGGAGATTTAAGGTAGCTGTATGAGGGGGCTGAGGGGGAGTTCGAGTGGAGGCAGAGAGAGAAAGAATGAAGTAGCATGGGGGAGAAAGAAGCAAGAGGAGAATCAGAGGAGAATGGAGATGAGATTGGAATAAACTGCGAGTGAGACCAACCATCTTGGCTCCGTTCCTTCCTTCACCTGCCTCGTCATCGCCATTCAACCTCCCCGGTGCGGCGCCGCCTTTGCACCTTTCTTTTTATTTTTGTGTTTTATACAGGCCCTGGCATTGTCTGTAAACTCTTCCTTGGCCTGTGCTAGGCAATTCTTGCAGGAGTGTCTCACTTTGTCTTTGTACAGTCTTCCACAGAGCATAGCCTTGGAGGTCTTTGCAAACTGTTTAGAATAAAATGAACATTTTAATATTTTTTGTATCTCAAATGACACACTATGTAGTATTCTTGTGTGTGTGTTTCCATATGCATAAAATAAAAAACAGAATCAGATTTTTCCCCCTCTCTGATACTCTCATTCTTTCCGCAGCTTTAATGTTTTATCTCTTGTTCAGTCCAAAGCTTCAAACAACAGATTGATTCACTGTTTACACATATGTATTCCTTTCATACACTGGCTATCCGGTGTTTGGTTTATGATATTTAAAAACTCGCAAGGGTGGGGAGCACTGGCAAGGCCATTCTTTTGAGTCTAATGACCTTTCCTATTAAAATAGCATTGGATTTAAACATGTTTTTCCTGCTCTTTTCTTCCTGAGTTTATCTGAAAGAACTTTTAAAAGTTGGTTCAGAAAAAAACAGTATAAATACATAGTTAAACTCCTTAGCAGGAAGAGATTCAAGGGAGAAAATTAAAATTTTATATTTGAGAATATTTTCCCCACAACTGTATAGTAGTTGATATATTTAAAGTCTTGTATTTAGGATGGTAAGGTTTAAATTAAACACCATGCCTACGACTTGTTATATAACTGTTTTAAGTAGGAAGAATATTTTTTAATATTCTATAACCTTGACATCTACCTAGTGTCTTCCACCAAAGTTTGGGAAGAGATCTGCAATATTTTCACATGTATAGCAATTGCAACTATTATTTTATTGTCATTGTTCTCCAATGTCTCTAATTTAGCTGATAATTCAGTGTTATTATCCCCTCATACCAACTACTTCAATAGGTTCTACTTCAGAAAAAAGAAAGGGGATATCTGAATACAAGAAAGACTTAAGAGACTTGATTAAAGCACGAGTACAGTCTCTCTCAAGAATCCTATTACAAAAATAATATTATTCAAACACTAGGTTGTCTCCTTGTATTATTGTAACTTCACAAGTATATTCCTACACGTTAGGTACATTTATGGTGGCACAATTGCCATATAATAAGGTGTGCATATCTCAAATGTACAGTTTGACAATTCAGCTCAGGTAGTTATCAATGATTATTGTTGTATCACTGTGTTGATAGGTATACAATTTTAAAAAAATTTATTAATTCAGTGTGAGGTACAGTAACAGAAATTTCATGTTTGAACTGTGATACTATGGTCATCAAACACCCATCCCTTCACCAGTGCACGTTTTCCACCACCCAAATCCCCAGTATCCCCTCCCCCCATTCCACACCTCCCCCTGCCTGTGTGGCAGACAATTTGCAAAATATTTCGAGACCAGTCCTTCATACCTGTCGAAAGGGCAATGCTAGACAATGTGTTTTGCTGCTTGTGGATACAATATAATGTTGTGCTGCTGCAAGAGCAGCCGCGCACTTTTAGAATTTCTAAGATTTTAATAATTAGGATCTGAAGAAATCGTTGCTGCAAATTGCTCGGTCCAAGATTCATTTGTGTGTCTCTGGATCGTGGCCACGTGGAAGCTTAGGTAGACGGTCGGCAGATGTGGCATCATCTCAGCGTCCCATGGGGGGGGGAGGAGAAGTGCCCACTCCTCCCCTGTCCCGGAAGACTTGGCATTTGCCATCACCGCGACTCCTACCTGGTGCTTCTTACTGGCTTCTAGAAAAGGGCAACCACTGGAGCTCTGAAAGGGCAGGCAGAGGGACAACACCTACCCCTGTCTGGAGCGGCCCAGTAGAGAAAGCAAAGTTCCGGGCCATCTCTGCCACAAGTTGCTTGGGTCCAAGATTTGTTTGTGTGTTTCTGGATCGTGACCACGTGGGAGCTTAAGTATACGGTGGGCTGCTGATGTGGCGTCATCTCGGCATCCCATGGGGCGGGGCAAAGGACGGACACTCCTCCCCTGTCCCGCCAGACTTGGGATTTACCATCACCATGATGCGAGATAAACAATTTTTTAAAAATCAAAAGCATTTTTTAAAAAAAGTAGTGTAGTGAAATACAAGTTAGGTGATTAACTCCCAGTTCGGTTCATTTTATTTGTTCAAAATTAAGACTCAAGATAGTTCATTTTGGATGACACGTGGACTAAAATAAACTTTATAGTCTAGTAATATTTTTAGTCATTTTTTAGCCATTAAAATCTTTACTTGGTTTTATCTGTTATTTTGTTATTAAACTGGACGTACTACAGTCTGTATTTTGCAAAACACTTTTTTCCCTAATATTGTTCAAGGATTTTTGAGCAATTATTTTTTTATTGCATGATATCATTTGAATAATTAAGTTGCATTTGAAAATGATTTGCCCCTTGAGGCTGGAGTGATAGCACAGCAGGTAGGGCGTTTGCCTTCTACTCAGTCAACCCATGTTCAATTCCCAGCATCCCGTATGATTCCCCCGAGCACCGCCAGGAATGATTCCTGAGTGCAGAACCAGGAGTAACCCCTGAGCATCGCTGGGTGTGACCCAAAAAGAAAAGAAAAAGATTTGACCTTAAGATTCATTCACTTTTTATGTTATTTGGGCCCTTATTAAACAGTAAGAATGAGTTTGCATTCCTGAAACTGCCTGGACTGTCAGCCGCAGCTGTCTAGTAGGTTTCTCTGAGTTGCTTCAATGTGAGATCTTTGTCCGGTGACAGCTTCAATCTCGCTCAGCCAGCAAGAGGATGCGACATGGCCTCATGTTGACTTCATGTCAACAATGCATATTCTCCCTTGGTGGCGTTCTGTGATCGTTGTGAGGAAAGAGAAGATTGAAATTCTTCTAGTACATCCTGAGTTCTACATGAAGTCTTTTTTTCTCCCCCTTGGAAACTCGATGCATTGATGCCTGCTTCTTCTGCATTCAGCAAATTCAAATTCGCCAGTTTATGAACTTAAACACTTACTGCTTATGCTTATGGGTATTGATTTCAGAATATCTTTAGTTCTTCTGACTCTAGTTCTTTTAAGATAGCTAGGCTATTTTTAGGCCTTGAACATCCAGATAAGGTGAAGAGGATGCAAAAATGTTTGCTCCAACATCTCTTTTGCTTTTGCATCGACAGGAACATTTATGCTTCCAGTGTCAGTCACTCAAAGTATGGACAATTAAAAACATCTTTGCACATCTAACCTTTCTAACATTTAGAATTTAAGTAATATGTCTTTGAATATAATAAACAAAACATACAATTAGTAACATTTAAATAATGATATTATATAATTTTAGTAACATGCAATTGAAAATATTTGTACATCTAACATGTACATCTAACATGCAGAATTTAAATAATATGTCTACATAGAATATGTATATATAAAACAAAATGTGCAACTGAAAACATTTGAATATATTATATGAACGAAGCTACATGTAATTAAAATATATAATTTTTCAAATTCTGTTGAATTCTGTACCATGAGGAAATCAACTTTTCATATTAAATGCTGCCCCAGGGAAACCAGTAGACAATGGTAATAAGATTATGGTCTTCCTTCACCGCTGAGATTTCAACTTTTATACAATGTTTATAAAATATAACAGGTGCATTCATTCATAGGTTGGAAATAAAGCACCTGGAAAGGCACCTGAAAATGATCCAACAAATAAAACACTAAATCTATATTTATGATTAAATTTATGTTAATCTCTAGAATTTAATATATCTGTTAATTTACTTTCTTTATAAAGGTTGGGAAAAGTTTAGGGTATTTACAATGATTTGGAGTAAATAATGCAAACAAATTTAAACTTTTGGGACATTCTGTGATAACATACATTGAGTTCAAATACTTGCCCTACTCATAGTTATGCGTTTAGTATATTAAAGTATACTCTTAATATATGTATACTTTATATTCTCTTAAAGTATTAAGAGTTAATACTTTAACTCTTTAAAGTATTTTTAAAGAATTAATAATACTTTAACTTCCTAAAGAAGATAACTATAAATATTTAGGACAAATATTCTCAGCACATCATCTAATTACTTTCATTCCTGGAAATTGCATTCCCCTATTAGGCATCACATGCTGTCATGATTTATATGGGCTTTGGTGCCTAGATTAACCACTTCAAGTAGGACATGTTTCCCCAAGAGACAACAACAAGGGAAGGAATCTTACACATTCCTTGCTACATCAGCAAGAGAAATTATCACTGTCACTGTATCACTGTCATCCCATTGTTAATTGATTTACTCAAACAGGTTCCAGTAACATCTCCATTCATTCCAGCCCTGAGATTTTAGCAGCCTCTCCTTACTTGTCTTTCCCAAATATTAGAGGTTCTTTCAGGGTCAGGGGAATGAGACCTATTATTGTTACTATTTTTGGAATATCAAATATATCAGAAAAAAATCATTCATATAGTGAGAAGACAAACCACAAACTAAATTTAGATGCATATGTGATGAAGAGTATATAAAATATACATTCTTATTCTTAGGGAATTTTATTCACTGTCACTGTCACTGTCATCCCGTTGCTCATCGATTTTTGCTAGAGCAGGCACCAGTAATGTCTCCATTGTGAGACTTGTTACGGTTTTTGGCATGTCGAATACACCACGGGTAGCTTGTCAGGCTCTGCTATTCAGGCAAGATACTCTCGGTAGCTTGCTGGGCTCTCCAAGAGGGGCAGAGGAATCAAACCTGGATTGGCCGTATGCAAGGTGAGCATGCTACACTCTGTGCTATCTCTCCAGCCCGGGGAATTTTATTAAACCTTAAAAATGTTAGCATATATATTTAGCACACTGATCATTGTTATTAATAATGATCACTTTTTTATTTTAGTACTATGGAGCTGTGTTGCTTCAATGCATTTTTTAAATTGTTATAACAGCTGTTTGGCAGCTCTATTTATTCCCATTTTATAGACACGTCAAATACAGGGAGCTATAGTGGTCTGAATGAGGTCATATAGCCATAGGTGACAGTGTTAATTTTAACGTGGTGTCTAAGCTCTACTATGACATGTAAATATGTTGAAGAACCTTAGTATAGTCACGAACAAAATACATCAGAAACAAGGGAGAACATTTGCCTTTCATGGGAGCGAGAATAGGGTGGGTTGAGCGTCAAAGTAAATTTTGCAGAAAAGGTTACATTTGAACTGGTATTGAAAGTTTTACAGGAAGTCTCTCACCAGGAAAAAGATATAAGAAATTACTTTCTTGGGAGAGTGAATCAAGTATGCAAAAGATGGAAGCTTGAGAGGGATATGAGAGGGAGAAGAATTCATGTGCCTGAGTGACGAGAATTAGGTGTCCATGAGGTTAGATAATGGTCGAAGAATGTCAGACTATAAAGAGCCTTGGAGAGCATAGATCCGTACCAAAGGGTTTGGCGTCATCTTGTGCACACAAGTGTATTTACTGTGTGTCATTGGGATAATTCCCTTTCATAATCAGGGAAAGAGCACTTAGAAGAGTGAAGGAAAGTAATGACAGAATGATGGAGGAGGAACCTTATTTAAGAATTATTTCAAATGACCGAGTGACTATGGAAATGGAGGGAAAGAGGATTGAGAATGTCATGTGTGCATTTTTGCTGCTTTGTGATTTAGATGCCTAGATATACTGTACCTCAAGATCACTGGTGTGTGGAGGCCCCTCCCCCCATTACCTCCCGTCTGCCTCTTCTTACTTCTCCCTTCCATTTCTTCCTTCTTCTTCTCATTTCTATAAACTAATGTCAAGCGCAATCTAAGTAACCTCCTGTGACACATTGCATTCTCTTGTTTTGTTGGAAAACTGCATGCCTGATACTCTACTGTGAATAACTTTGAAGATCAAAATATCTTTAAAAAAAGAGAATATTTAAGACAGGTATAAAGAAGTAGTACAGGGTTTAAGACACTTGCCTCACAAAAGACTGACCCAGTTTTGATCCCCTGCACCACTTGTGGTTCCCAGAGCACCATCGTTCCTGAGCAGAAAGCCAGGAGTAATCCCTAAGCACCACTGGATGTGCCCCTCCAAAATAAAACCTGCCGCACGTGAAAAAAAATAAAAACCACACAAAAAGAATATTTGAGGACATATGATAGTGTTTAAATAGGTAATCATGACATTTTATGCTATGATTATAGAAAAAGACAGAGTTACTTCTTAGATTTAGCCAAGGAATGAAGATTAGTGTTTTTAAATCAACTCACTTGATTAAAATGGATTAAGTCAAGAGCTACAGATGGTAGAATACATCTTTTCATTTTACCTGATAGAGTTAAGCTTACAACACCTGTATGCCAGTTTTAAATCTGCATATCCAACCCTGGATAAGTTCAATGATTAAGGAGATAGTTCTTTATAATACATTTAATAAAATATTTTTACTAATAGGATTCCATTTATTGTGGTTTAATTGTTACTGTTTAGAGATAGTGGCCAAATATAGTCTCTTACTAGACCCTGACTTTGGGGTGATGGTCCTCAAGGTTCTCTGGGTGTCTCTGGCTCATCCTGTTACTCAGTCACTCAGCCTCTCTCTCTCTCCCTCCCTCTCTCTCTCTCTCTCTCTCTCTCTCTCTCTCTCTCTCTCTCTATTTTAGACTCTCTCCCGTTCCCACGCTCGACCCTCCAATCAAGTGATGCTTCCCTCAGCTCCCAAACTGGAGAAGTTGTTGGGGCAATAGGAGTTTGGTTTGGGATAAGCAGAAAAGATAAGATCAAAGTCCCAACGAACACAGAGTAAGAAATAGCTTGTCCTTTGAGACCTTGGCTCACCAGCCTCGTGTGTATAAAGTCTTTGTCACAACCCCAATGAGACATGCGGGCAGGAAACTGGACAGGATCTTAAACTTTCCTCAGTTTTTACTTTTTAGAAGCCAGTTCTAGAGCTTAAAAAAAATGTCTGTTCTTTTCTTTTCTGTTTTGGAGAAGCCTCCACCATCTGTGCTTGTTGAATCCAGGTTAAACTATTTTCTTTACTTGCTAGGGACTGCTGAACTAATACTTTTTAAAGTGTAAAGAATAAGTTAAAAGGAAAATTTTTCTACTTTAGAAAAGAGGAATATTCAGAATCATACATTGGCTGTAGATTTTTGTAGCAGCTGTGCTATTCTAGCTTGAGGTCAAAGATCAATATTTTAAAAAACATTTCTCTTTTTCAATGTTCTCACCAGATAGAGTCGTAGAGCTGCCAAGTATTTTGCTGAATTTTGTGGCTCGATATTTCTTTTAATTCATTTATTTTTTTGTGTGTGTGTTTGTGGGGAACACAAGCTAGCAGGTCTCAGGGATTCCTCCTGGTTCAGCTCATGGGCTGATGGGTAACATACCTGGTCAGTTGTGTGTAAGGCAAGCACCTTTATGCTGTAATGTTTTTCCAGCTCTGTCCTTTAAATTATTAAGGGAAAAACAATAATGAAATAATTGCTTGTTATGACATGGTATCATTCATATTAGTTCTGTTTTTAGGTTTAGTAAAACAAATTATATATATTGATTCAGAAGAGACATGAGCTTTTAGTATATCATACAATTAGGAATCTAAAAAAATTTTAAATGGACATCTAGTAACTTAAGATATCAAGTTTAGTATGTATTAATTCTGGTATCTATTAAAATCATTTATGAATTTTTAATTTTATTAGGAATATGGTTATCTTAGAATTCATCGTTTGTATAACTCAACATACTTCATTTATTTTTATTTTTAAAAGCTTTGCTACAACTCTCAGGAAATTTAGATTGATTATGATGCTTTAATATTTCTGCCAAAATGCTTCAGGAGATCTAACATAAATATTTAGAGTTAAGAAGTCGTTCAATGTCTCAAGAGTGATTTTGAAAGAGCACAGCACACACTAGCAGTGAGTTATAGCACAGAAAAAAATAAAATACAGCCATAGGAGATAACGTAGGTACCATGGCTTTTTTCCTGTCATCTCATGATATGTAGGATTTTCTCCAAGTGCATAGCATATCCTGGTAAAGATTTCCTGGCTTTGTAACTCTTTCTTTAGCTACTTAAAAGAGTCCTTGACAGAAAAGTGGTCAGAAACTCTGGTCACAAACCTCTTACTACTTTGAAAGTATTGAATATTATTTTCTTTTTATTTTATTATTTATTTTTGCCTTTTAAATTTAAATTAATTTTTTAAATTGAATCACAGTGAGATACACAGTAACAAGGTTGTTCATAATTGGGTTTCAGTTATATCATGTTCTAACATCCATCCTTTTACCAGCATACATTTCCCACCACCAATGTCCCCAGTTTCCCTCCCATGACCCCTGTCCCCCACCTGTCTCTGTAGCAGGCACCTCCCTCAGCCTCTCTCTCTCTCTCTGTGCCTCTCTCTATCTCTCTCTTTCTCTTTCCTTTTGGGAATTAAGATTTGTAATACAGATACAGAAAGGTTATATACAGGTATCTATCTATATATAGAAAGATATATACCTGTACCTAGTCTCCACACCCATTTCTTGTCCAGAGTGATCATTTCTAACTAAAATTGTCATACTGATTCCCTTCTTCATCGAACTGTCCTTTGCCCCCCACACACTGGAGCAAACTTCCAGCCATTGACTAGTCCTCCTAGCCACTGCTTCACCTGGCTTTTGGTATCAGTCTCATATTTTATTATTATTATTATTATTATTATTATTATTATTATTGCCATTAGCTTAACACTTGGTTAAGCGAAATGGTGTCTTTATTCCTATAGTGACCTATAGTTATTTTTATATACAGAAAGACATTACTGCAAAGGAAAAACTTCTTTCTTGGTTGATTTTGACTGTGATATCATTCATTATTTCAGAGGCTATAGGATTTCTTTAATTTTTAAGTGTTCATGGCGGTGAAGGCCTGGGAGTAAAACAGGAACTTCATGGCCCTGAGTCAATCCCCTCTCGTGGGTCCATCTGGTCCCCACATGGCACACTGAGACACTCTGCCATACTCACTGTGAATCAGGAAAGCTAAAAATGGATTAGGGAAAAAGTAGACTAATGGTCACATATTATCCCTGAAGTGTGTAATTAGTTTGACCAGTCAAGCTTTCAGTAAAGCAGACAGATCTGACTATTCAATCATGATTTTATTTTTCTTTAATTTTTATCTCATTTTGAATCTCATAAGAATAGCATTATTGGGATAGAATTTTAGATGTTACTTGAATACAGTATCCAGTTACAATTTCATTATAAGTATTGACTTTGATAACGAACAGTTTTCAGTGATCCACATGGCAAAGGGTCTTTTGAAAGAAGGAATTTGTTTCTCTGCCACGTGAAATGTCCCTTAAAAAACTGAATTCAATAAACTTTTATTGAGCTCTGGCCAAGGCGCAGGTGCTGGGAATAAGGCATAGGTAAACATAAGACAATTTTGCTCTTTCAAGATCAACATCCTGTGAAGGAGCCCCAGGATTATGTAATTTATGTAAGGAAGGTAATTTACATAAATAACTTGAGTGTTCTATTCTGCACTCTGCTTATGTCATGGGGAAATAGACTGAGGGGGGAGAAGGAAGATCTTACAAAAGGGGTGACACTGGGTCAAGGACTAAAGATCAGCAGCATATATGTGCCATTTATTTCTCCCTGAATAGAAAAAAAAAGCAAGAGAAGAAAAGGCATGTGACAATGCATGACTTACTCAGGGAATAGTGGCTCCTCCCAGGTGGCAGGAATGCAGAGGGCAGGAGGAGAGTAGTGAGGGGACACTAGGAGAATAAGCCACTGGCAGGACGCTGTGTCCTCAAATGACACAGGAAGGAATTGTGATTTTATTCTATAAAGCAATGGACTCAAAATAGAGTGGGCAAAGTGTACCATGATACTTACTCTAATTTAGTTTTTCTCTTTTTCTCTTCAAATGTTTTATACCTTTCTAAAAAATGTACCTATTAGTTGATCAGCAAGGAGTAGTTTATGTCTATTAATATGTCTCTAGTGGGGATCCACACTGAGCCTATTCCCTGGTGGAGAGTGCAATCAAATAGCACTGGGCCAACTTGTTTAAATGAATATGCCTTCCTCTGCCTCAAGTAGAGAGGGGTGCTGGGTTCTCTCCTGGGTCAGGCTAAGTAGATGATTAAATCTGGAGGATAAAGTCATTGAACTCAATTTTTTTTCTTTCACTAAATATGTCCCAGTAACAGGACTTATGTAGTGCTTTGGTAGCAGAGCTAGGACTCAACAATTATCTTCTAGCATGAGGCCCCGACTCTTCTCTTATCCAAGGACTTTTCTGTCTTTAACAATACTCTATCAACAAATTGTACTTAAGTTCTGTGTTTGTGGCACTGACAGATAAAACCCCGAAAACGTTAGCTGAAGCATGTCCCAAAGAAGATAAGTAAAAGTGTACCCTAATGACAGGAAGAATTTTACCAAATGAATCATCGCTTTAAAACATTCATTGAAAATGAGAGCTTGTTATCTGGAAAACTGTCATACGGCATACCCCCTTCCCTTCCACGTGCCAGATAAAACAGCTCTCTAGCTTCTGATAAGAGGAAAGGAGTCGGGAAGGAGAGTAGTGTGTCTCCGAGGGTCCTTAACAAGCTTAAGTTGGACTAGAAGGTGAAATTCTTACAAGACAAATTTGCCTCATTTTTAAATTACCCCTCCCATTCTTTTAAAAGAAAAATTTGGGACACTAGAAGACAATTCATTGGGAAATAAAAGACATAAAAGGTATCCTTGTTAATTGATTCTAGTTTCACTGCTAATTGACAGGAGTTTTCATCTGTTTTCAGGACTTTCTTAACTATCTTGACCAAGTCAAATGTTATTTTAAATTGAAGATTGGCAGCTTATGCATAAAATTTAAATTACAGATTCTTACTTTATTTCCCTCACACAATGTTTTCCTTAGCAGTTCAAAAAGTTTAAAAATAGTGATTAATTTCAAGTCCTTGAACAATGACTATCTGTATGTGTTTTATTAAAATTCATCAATATTACACCTTTTGCCAAATTTGCTTTATCATTCTCTCTTTGTCTGTCTCAGGATATTCCATATTGTAATTGGGATATTTTATATTTTAATTAAATATATTAATTAAATGGTTAAATAAATAAATGTGTGATTTGTCAATTAAGGATTTTAATTGATAAATATGATTGCAATATGATATAAATTTGATGCAATACAAGGATTTGGCTTACTTTTGTTGTGAAATGATTACAGCAGAACATTTATTTAATATTCATGATAATTATCAATACAAAAAAAGGAACAAAGATTAAGTTTTTCCTGATGACAAGAATTTCTAGGATTCCACACAGTTTTTGGTGTTTTCTTCCCCCAGTACAGTATTTTTTGGGAGGGACGTTGTGGCAGCAGCTCAGGACGACTCGGTTCTGCCCTCAGGAATCATTCCTGGTGGCTTGCAGGAGTCTCAGGGAGCCTCAGCCTGTGCGGGATCTGCCCAGTGCACTGCAAGCATTCAAGCTATTGGGGTTTTTTTTAATTATAAAGTAGTTCACAATATTTGATTACATTTAATATTTGAACACCAATCCCACGACCATTACGCCTTCCCACCACCATATTTCAGACATTTCCATCCAGAACCCCATAACCTGCCCCAATGCAGAACCAAAATAATTTATTTTGTACTGTTTGTTATGAAAAACTGCTAAAAACGCTCCCAAAAAGTTTTCTTAGAGGAAAGAGTGTGAAGATTGTTGTATTTCACCCAGGGGCCATTGAGCCCTTCTATCAGAGCACAGCAGGTAGGCCGTTTGCTTTGCACATGACCGACCTGGGTTCAATTGCTCCATCCCTCTCGGAGAGCCCAGCAAGCTACCGAGAGTATCCTGCCCGCACAGCAGAGCCTGGCAAGCTACCTGTGGGGTATTTGATATGCCAAAAACAGTAACAACAAGTCTCACAATGGAGATGCTACTGGTGCCCACTTGAGCAAATAGATGACAATGGGACGACAGTGCTACAGTACTAACATGTTGCTAAAGGTTGAAACTTGTGTACTTATATGTATGTATCTGTAAAAAAAAAATTCTCTATAAGATCGGTTACCTCCTACTTTAAACCCCATCAAATGTGGTGTATACTCTTGGAGTTTGTGTGGTGTAAACTATGAATTGTCCAGGCATAGGTTCTCTCGTGGGTGAGGTTCGGCTGGCATGTGTGGAGATGGCCGTGAGCATGGCAGCAGGTGAGTGCTGGAGGTTTTCAGCTGCTGGGCCTGGGTCCCTTGGGGTGGGGAGAGGTCTTACTTGCCCCTCTGCACCCAAGCTATAGCACTACTCCTCTTCGCCCAACCCCTTCCACTCTTTAAATTGATTTGATGTTACATACTTCCTTACTTCCTAACTTAAAAAATACCTGTTTTAAGTATTTTAAATGCTAAAATATGCTTAGTAAATACTCAATGCATGTTCTCTCAGAATAATTATGACCCGGTACAGTCATCAAATTTAGGAATTTAACACAAACACATTTCTATTAATTACTTTCCATGTTCCACTTTCATTCACTTGTCCCAGTTATATTCCCCAACAGAAACATAACATAAAGCAATTTTCTCTAGTATAAAAGTCCAGAATTATATTTTCAACTTAATTATTATGTCTTTCGTTTCCTCAGTCTGAAACAGGCCTTAGCCTCTATCTTGTTTGTTTTGTTTTACTTACAATTTTTTGTTGTTCTTTCTGATTTCAACAACATACATGACATATTTAGGACAGTTACACTACAGAAAGTCACTCCATTTGTGTTTTTCCATTGTTTCCTCTCCACAGGATTTAGGTCATAAAAGTTTGGCTGGGGTGCTATGGAACAGATGTCTTTCTCGGGGAGTATGTCTGGCAACACCAGCTGTCCATCCAGTCCTCCCAAAAGGTGTTAATTTGATCATTCGGTCAAAGATTTCTCTCTTTCTCTCTGTGTGGTCACTACTTAACCTTTTCTGGTCAATTTGCAGAGAGATTATTTGGGACTATGTAAACATCCTATTCCTTATCCTTACTCTAATCATCTCCTTGAATTAGCATTCATTATTGATTCCTGCTTAAATTATTTTAATTATTTTTTATAGCAATCCTGGCAACAATAGTTAAGTGAGGATTTTCACATTTCATCATTTCTCCATAATCTGCAATTTTTTTTACCTGCTTTTCTCCTCCCTCACTATTTTATCAGTATGAATTCATGGCTTTATTAAAAATTGAATTTTCTTTTAATTGACTACTATCTTCATTTGTTTTTATTTTCAATTAGTCCCACATCCGTTCCTTTCAGACTGTCCACTTTGGTGCTTTGACCTGCTTATTCTGTTCTTACTTACATAATCACTTAGCTTGCAGTGACAGAAATCTAACCATGAGCTTCACAGATACAAGACAAGTGTTCCACCACTGAGCTACACCCTTGGACCTTTAAATAATCTTTTAATGCTTCTCTGTTTTCCATCACAAGATGTTCTAGACACAGCCCATATATTCCTTGCTCAGCCTCACGATTAGACTTATTGGGAAACAATAAGTGCTTCCTTCCAATAAGTGATAATATTTATTAAAAAAAACTGGACACTGAGGTGCCAGAGAGTTAATACAGTGGGCAGGGCACTTGCCTTGTACATGGCCTACCTGGGTTCTGTTCCCAGCATCCCATATTGTCCCTGAGTCCCACCGGGAAGGATTTCTGAGTCAGGAGTAAGCCATGAGAATTGTCAGGTGTGACCCTCAAACAGAAATGACCCCCTCTCCTGCCTAAAAATACCCTAGATAATGAGATCATTGTTCCTGGGATGTATAGCTACTGGAGTCATTATCTTGTTACAGAACAAGCACCCTAAAATAACGACTTAAGAGACGGTAATACATTGTCACTCAGAGTTGTGTGTTCAGCTTGGGTTCAGGTTACCAGTGTTTGCTTGGTTTTCTCATGTAGTTGTATTTAAATGGCAGCTGGAATTTGGAGCTCTTTTAAAAACTGGACTGGAATGAACATGCAAGCGCCAGAGTCTGATTCTGACCATTGGCTGAGAGCTCAGTGGGGCTGTCTCCCTAGGAATCCCTAGGAAGCTTCACGGTGCAACCGGATCTTCCATACCAGCTTGCTAGAATGTGAAAGGAATGTCCTGTGAGGGAGAGAAGAGAGAAGAAACTGCCAAGAGCCAGTTAGTCGACTTAACAGTTCATTGTGGCACCCTCAATGTCACTTTCAGAATATTCTATTGGTATGAGAACAGGGGGAGAAATAACTATCACTTCTCTAAGCAGACTGTTTTTCATGCAAAAGGGGCAAGAAATTGTTCATATGTGGGGCCAGAGCAATAGTCCAGCAGTTAGGGCATCTGCCTTGCATGCAGCTGACCTGAGTTAGATCCCGGACATCCTCTATGGTCCCTTGAGCACCACCAGGAGTAATTCCTGAATGCAGAACTAGAAGTAACCCCTGAACATTGCCGAGTGTGACCCAAAAAATAAATAAAAAATAAAAAGCAATAATGTTTTTTTAAAAAGAAATCTTTCATAGTCATTCTTTGGAGAGATCCTATTTATATCAGAAATGAACTATCATTGAAACTTCTCGTTTCATTCCACCCCACAGTGCTCTCCCCTATCTATATCTCCCTTCTCAGATATGCAGCCTGACAACACATGCAAAGTAGTTTCAGGATTGTTGCACGCAGACAATTATTAACAGCAAATCCACTGCAAAAGCATCAACTCTCTTTACATCTCTTATTTTGTAGCATAAAGTTTTTTCTACTTGAAATCTTCGCATAGCCTTATGGGATTTGTTTGTTCTTAATGATTTTATCTTTTACTGGTATTTCAAATGGGGTTTAATCTCATATAATGTTACTGAGTTAATGTTTAGTTGCCCACTCAATACTTTTTCATAGTTTCATTATGAATACCTTTAGCTAGAAATGTGCTTTTTCAGTCTTTGCTACTATCGATGATCTCAGATCTATTTGGCTAGCCCCTAAAGGCATTTGAGTTTTTCATTTTTGGAGAGGACTGGCAGGGCACACTTAGAGGTGCTCAGGTCTTACTCCGGGCTCTGTACTCAGGAATCAGTCCTGGTGGGCTTGGGTACCAAAATGGGTTACCAGGGATGGAACCCAGGTCGGCTGTATTTTTCTGACCCCCACTTGAGTTTCTTTCAATCAGTGACAAATTCTTTAAAATAGTTTGTGAAAGACTAGATGTAAACCGCTCAGGTGCACAAATAAATAACACATAAATCAAATATCCTGCTAATATGGGCACTTTATAAATTATATATGTACATATGAAATATTAGCACATTAACACCATAATTCATTTACCTCTCAGATATACTTTTGACCATCCGCTGCTGTCTACCAAGCTAACAATGGGTTTTTGAAAATTGAGAAAATCCTCTCAGCTAGTGCAATAATAATTACATATTATTTATATGTTCTTTTGTAATTTTCATATGTGATTTATACTTAGGAAGCACTCCTCCTGGCTGGAGAGATAGTACAGGGGTGGGTTAAGGTGCTGACCTTGCAAGTGGTCAGCACTGGCCTGATTTCTGCTGCTCTCTATGGTTCCCGAGCACTGCCAGGAGGAATTCCTGAGCACAAAGCCAGGAGCATGTCCTGAGGACCTCCTGGTGTGGTCCCAAAACCAAAAAAATAAAATAAATATAAACTGTTTCATAACATCACATAAAATGTCTTCATTCTTGCTTGGCTTTCACCAAACAATGACCTTTAAGAAAGATTATATCGGAATTTTGCACCTGTCCACCATTAGTCATTTAAACATAAGGAAAATCCAGCCATTTAACACAAAATTCAACTCTTATAAGTATGTCTTCAATGACTTATTAATAGACAACGAGCCAATAATCACAACCAGTTACCTAGCCTTCTGCTCATTGTGAAGTATGTGTAGACAAGTGTTTTCTAGCCCCAGTCAATTTTCTGATTCTTTAACTGCAGCTGAGAGTCCAACAATCCGGCTCAGTCTGACTTATCCACTGTTTGTGCCAGATCCCACCAAAGGGCTCAGTCCTATGAAATTGTCTCACTTCAGATGTCTGTCAAAAGTCCCGGGACACTCACATTTGTGATTTACTGCCTATAAATTGCAAGTGCCTACAGCTTCCTCCTGATATTTGATAATCTGATAAAATGTCTCACCAAACTCTGAAAATCACTTCCCTGAGTCTTCCAGCTTATTTTAACGGCTGCAGCTCCGTAACAGTCAATTGAGAAAGTGAGACAGGGCAAACTCGGGACTCAGACTTTGTTTATGCCTTCTGCCCCGAGCTTGCTTTGCTTCTTGGAAGTGCTTTGCATTTGGTTCAAAGTTTTTACAGAGTTCAAACTCTTGCCTCCTTAGGTGACGGGTGTTCAGAATTCTTGATCTAGTGATCACTCCTTTCCTGAGATTATCTAGAGACCTTAATCTGTCATCTCAACATGTACTCAGGTGTGACAAAAGAGGTTTATGACTAACAAAAGGCCAATCTGATTATTCAGGAAATTCCCAGAGTTTTAGGAATCTTGTCAGAACTGGGGGAAAGACCACATCTGTTGCTTACTATACTGTATGTAGCTTTTTCACATATAAACTATGACTTTCTTTGGTCTTTTCATGAGGACCAGTGGAGAGAAAAAGTTATGCGAGAGAGAAAAAACTGAGTGCACAAATTGAAGGAAGAAGTGAAAGGATAAAAAAGAAGAAAAAAAAACAAAGTGGATATAATCTTTACATGCTTTTGGCAGCTTTTTAAACTTCTTACAACATTTGACAGGTTTTTACAAAGTTAAGATGAAATCAGAATTATTATTAATCCTGAATATTAGTTATGGTTAAAGTTCTAGTAGTTTCCTATTTTTCTTTTAGGATGATGATGGCAATGACGCTGACAATAAATAATACTATGGGAAGTAACGCCTTGTAAAGTTTATTACTTAGATATGGGATTTTCCATAAGCTTTGATGATTTTGGTCTTTTCATAAATATAAATATTACAAAGAAACATGACCCAAAAATGTCCTTGAGACTTAATGATACAGGGACAAGTCATTAAGGCAATTATTTCAGGAAAACTAAGCTATTATAATCACTCATTAACCAATTGTGGAATAGTTCTGTGGTGTTTTCTACCAGAAACACATAGCCACCAGAATAAAATTACTCAGTTACACAAATAAGTGTGTAAACTTACCTCAGACTGGCTTGTCAAGTCTTTAGTTCGACTAAGACATATTACTTTCAAGTGTCTCTAGCCGCCAGAGGTAAATATACAAGAATAATAGAAATAAGCACAGTTCTCATTTGTCTACTTCTTAACTGATTCTTCCAAACTAGCCTTTCTATCAACAAATAAATAAGGGGCAGTATTTCCTGGGAGGTTATCATTAGGGCAAGCATCCTAGCTATATTGGTGTATTCTTATAGATTTTCTAAATAATTTCATTCACCTTTCTCATTGCCATACAGTTATTAATCAAAGAAGTTTGAATTTGTATTGAATTTGTTCTTTCTGTCTAATTTCACTTATGTTCTATATGCTTATTTTCTTGTTTGTTTGTTGCTTTTTTTTTGCTTTTTGGGTCACACCCTGTGATGCTCATGGGTTATTCCTGGCTCTGCACTCAGGAATTACTCCTGGAAGTGCTCAGGGGACCAAATGGGATTCCAGGGATTGAACCCAGGTCGGCTGCATGCAAGGCAAATGCCCTACCTGCTGTACAATCAGTCCGGACCCTGTGCTATATGCTTTTAATCCTTCTTGAGGTCCTATGTTTGACAAGAGTGTTAATGCTGGATTAGTACAAACATCACTCCAGCACCACACCAGACACCCAGGATCCCACTTCTCTCCACTGAGGGCCCTAGGGCTCCTCCCATTCAACCCACCCAACTCGAGTCCATGCACCGACTCTCCCAAATGGCCACTTGTTATTCCCTTTTTATAGCAGATTGCAAGAACTAAAACATTAAATATACTTATGACAGATTCTTGGACTGGAGCGATAGCAAAGCAAGTAGGGCATTTGCCTTGCATGAGGCCGACATGGGTTCGATTCTTCCATCCCTCTTGGAGAGTCCAGCAAGCTACCAAGAGTATCTCGTCCACTCGGCAGAGCCTGGCAAGCTCCCCATGGCATATTCAATATGCCAATAACAGTAACAACAAGTCTCACAATGGAGACATTACTGGTGCCCACTCGAGCAAATTGATGAACAACAGGAGGACAGTGCTACAGTGCTCAGATCAGTAAGAGAATCAAGGGGCAAAGTCTAGAATACAACATCTCAAAGAATGAACAGAGCAATAACTTCACACACCAATACCTTAACACCATTGTATCTATATTAACTAAATGATGATTTTTGGTTTTGTTTTTTTTGGGTGACACCTGGCCGTGCTCAGGGATTACTCTTGGCTCTGTGCTCAGGTATCGCTCCCGGAGGGGATGGAGGGACCATATGTGGTGTTGGACATCACTCCTAATGAGGCTCGGGCTATCATATGTAGTGTCATGGCTTGAACCCAAGTTAACTGTATGCAAGGCAAATGGTTAAATACTCTGACTCTCAGGCGCAATGGTTAAATACCCATTCTCAGTTCTTCAATAAAATAACATCCATGAAATAGTTTCAGGATCATTATATAAGAATCAAATTTAATTCCTAAGAGATTAAGATTTGTCTGCAGATCTAGATTCAATCTCTAAAACTTAAGCAATAAACTCAGAAAACTAATGAGGGTTTTAAAGTACTCTGCAAAATAAGCTTTCACCTAGCCTTGAACATTCTTCTAAAGGTTGAAATTCACTTGATATTTTGGTTGCATCAGTTGGAAAACTGTGAAGTTCCCAGCGCTCAGTGAAAAGCGGTACAGAGCCAGTTTGGCTCCCGTCGTTAGGCAGACCTGAATGGAACACTCCTTGGAGAATGAACAAGAGGAACCTTGTGGCTCTAAATGTTTGCAACCTCACAAATTATCAAATGCTTTTTTTTCAGCAGGTCAACTTTAGGGGGGAGAAACTCCAAATCAATAATAGTGAGTTTTTTGTTGAAATATTGAATGTAATCAAAGTAAAGTGAAAGTAAAGTGAAATTTACCAGTTACACATGTGGGGTGGGGGGGGGGCTGGGGAGATGGGGGGAGGGGGAGGTATACTGTGATTCTTGGTGGTGGAATATGTGCACTGGTGAAGGGATGGGTGTTCGAGCATTGTATAACTGAGACTTAAACCTGAAAGCTTTGTAACTTTCCACATGGTGATTCAATAAAAGAATAAATTAATTTAAAAAAAGTAAAAAAAAATGTTTGCAACCTCTGAGTCATATACCCTGGGCTTTTTCTTCACTATGGGCTTTCTTTTTTATCGTATACTGTTGTGGAGTTTCTTACTATCTGTATAAGCAGTTTTCTTGGCAAGGACTTCTACATTTTCTCAACAGTTGCTCTCATAAGTATGTATGGAGCAGACATAGGCCATGTTTTGGCTCTCTCTGTATTTGAATCAACTCTGACAAGGGGCCCTTGGTCTGCAGTCCTCCCACTGATCCTCTCCATTGATCTTCAAAGGTGGCCGCCCCCAGGAGGGATCCCTGAGCACTGCTGGTTGTGACACTCCCTCCCTCCCTGCCGGCTAAGAAGAAGGTGAAGAAATGCTCTTTATTCCTTCAGGCACCTTTTTGGAAAACAGGGTGGAAAAAAAATCACTTATGCCTGTTCAGCTTAAGTAAAAATTGCTAATCCACTGGAATTGGTTGAAATCAATATCCTAACAATGAAATGCCATGATCACCTGAGTAAGTGATAAACTTGCCAAATGGAATTCTGTACTGGCAGTCAGGAAAAGGCCAAAAGGCCAAAGCCAAAGCTCAACCTGAAGACATAGGGGAGAGGGGAAAGATAGGGTTAAATGGTGAAATCTGTCCAAATCTCACAAATTTAGTTTTGAATGGAAATAGAAATCAAGAATTAATATTTATTATAACTCATGCTAACCCATGCACTCAGGTTAGGAAATATGTCACAATTAGTAAGCATCTTGGAAAAAATCCATGAAGTCTTAATCTTTATTTTCATACATCACTTAAATTACACCTAGAGTTGTTCGATTTTGAAGAAAAAATAATGGTAGAATTGCCTATTGAACCTTACATGCTAAAAGTAATTACATATACAAAAATTTAAGTTTTGATCTGCAGAATGGGAACTATGCAATAAAATTCAGGTCTTGTTCCTAGCTCTGTGCCCAGGAATCACTGTTGGTGTTGTTTGGGGGACACTCTGTGAAGCTGGGATAGTACCTGGGTTGGCCACATGCAAGGCAAGCACTTAACCCACTTACTATATCTCTAGCTGCAGTGCTATCGCTTCTAATTTTCTCAATTTCAACCAAATTTAACCATCCAAGGATACTCCACTTCTCTGAGTTTCAGCTGCCTAACTACCCAGTTACAGCTTCATTTACCATCTTAAACCTATGAAATAACAAATAAAAATCTACACTGTGTCACTGACACAATCCTCATTAATAGAAAAAATATTACAAATGGAATTTTCAATGTTTTCTAGGATAAATGTACTTTTAAGTAAATGGTCTTCTGATAATTGCTCTGCGAGCATTTGAACACTATGATTACAGTTATTAAAATGACCAGAAGACATTACTCAAAAGCTTCCTCACCACACAATTACTGGATCATGTGCTTCTCTTGTGCTTCTGTGCTATTCCGGCATGATTCAACTTTTGTTTGGGGGGAAAAAATAGATTCTGTTTGTGTCAGCAACAAAAGATTACTGTGTTTTATGGAAATCTGAAAAACCAAAAATCTGTCATTTTTAGTAAACCAAGCATAATAACTAGCGTATTTTTAGTATGTTAGCAAACATTTATTATGAGTTTAACATTCCTTTAGGGCTTATCTATTATAATTTAATCTGAATATCACCCCTCTGAGGTGAATCCTAAAATTAACTAACAATCTGAAGTGAAAGATGTTATAGTAGATCTTGTGTCACCCAAAATTACATAATAAGTGATTGAAGGAGATGAGAGATGGAAGGGACAAAGAGACAATTGGTATATCTGTTGATAGTCCCTGGGAAGATACCAAAGAATTAAAGAAGACTCAAACCCAATCTTTATTTATCAAAGATCATATTCTACTCAACGGCTATGGGTATGGGCTTAAACTTATTTGGAGGTTCCCAGAGAATTATAATAAATTTGGGGCTGATGTCTTCATCAACACTCCTGTGCCAATTTTAAAGAAACAAAACAAGTATTAGTTACTCCCCAGTGGAAACACCCTTAGATACCTTCATAGAACTTCGATCTGATGAAGTGCCAGGTGCCAGGTGTTAAGGAAATGGGATAATGACGGAAGGTGTTGACACTCTGCTGGTGGGCTTGGTGTAGCAGCACTGCAAGTATAAAAGAATAAAATTTGCACTGTTGTAAACAAAAATAAATAAATTAATAACCAAGGAAAGATCTGATGTTAGTGTGGGCATATCAGCCTTATGATGCTGAGGAACATTCTTTGTCCATTTAATTTTTAAAGATTTTTATTATACAAGAAAAAAAAACCTCATTTCTCTCCATCTGTAACTTACGTTATCTAGACTCTAATGTTCTCAGGGTCCCGGGTATACATGGCTTTTGTGACTCAGCTCTAAGTCACTTTTTTTTTAAAGGAGCATTTAACTCTCAAGGGAAGGTTAATAGATGGGTGAAAGGTAGCAGAATAGTACAAAAGTGGGCTGGATGTTGGCAAACTGGAAGTCAGCTGTCTCTTATTCATATTCCTACGAAAGGCACTTTTTGTCTGACAAAGTAGAATCGAACCAACAATCGAACCAAAAAAATGGAAGTTTAAGGGTTTCTTTTTCTTTAAGTTCCAACCTTAATGAAGACTAAAGTTTAATAAGCTACAATTTTGTATTGTGTTCCCCAAATTTGAAATCACAATACATATGTTGTCTTTTGTTCTTTGTTAGTGTTGGCAGACTCCAGCCCTTACACTGGTGTTAATCTTCACGATCACTAAACTTTCTATATCTGGTTACAAAAGCGTCAGGCTGCATGTGTAAAAAACAAACAATAGCCAGGGAAGGACAAAAGTTCATTCATGAGATGGTGTCAGAGCTACAGCAGAATACAGAAACTATTTTTCTTTCTTTTGAATGGTTATAAAACACACACCCAGGATTATTCTCATTGTCTGCACTGTCACGAGGGTAGTTTTTGAGAATTGCAGATCATAATTCTTGCCTTCACTCCAACTGATAAACACCCATATACCCACACAGTGGGAAAGGTTTGATTTGAATATGGGTGTTTATATAGAGGGCTAACAGATTTCCTTTTGGCTTTGGAGCTAGTTTCATTTACAACACAATTCTGAACAGGATTTTAATATTTAATATCAACACTAAATTGCTAGATTATAATATAATCAACATAGTGTGTTCATTATTACAATGCTGTCTTCTGATCAAAATAATAATGTAATAATGTCTTTAGTCTTTAGTAAATATAAAAGGATATTTCTATAAAACATGTAAGCATGAGATGCAAAGAAGAAGCAAGCCAATTCCTATATTTAAATTCCGTTCCTTGTTGTATTAAACCCAGAAACTGGATTCTTACAAGACTAAGGATTTAGCTGTATGAAAGAGACTGTATCATAGAAATCTTTAGAATTTTGGGAAAAGGCTAGATCTTCCTGCTTCAAAATGCAACTGACCTATTTCAGTGCTCCATTTGCCAGCATTACCCAAATATAAGTATTACTCTACATCACTTGTACAAACTGAGTGACAATAAAATATGTTACCATTTCTAATACATGCGTTTATCTATAAATTACATTCTATTCACCTAAAGTGTGGTAGGCACCTTGCTAGGCGATATAAAGATATGATCTATAATTGATCTGTATATCTGTATATAATTTGGGAATTTGGGGGTTTGGGGTATTTCTCGTCACACTGATGAGAATAATTATATTTCCAGTCCAATATACTTCCCCACTAATATTGGTTGTTCCCAGTCTTTGGGTTCATCTCTGTGTAGCCACAAGTTATTTGTATACACTAATCCAGGGGAGCCAACATGATTGTAAGCCTGGCATTCAAAGGACAATAATTAAAAGTTTGTCGAGGAGACAGGTTGGGAGATGGGAGGGAACCTGTGGTTACTGGTGATGGGATTGGAGTTGGGAACACCATATGTCTGAAACAGTGTAGTCAGCAGCTTTCAAATCACAGTGTCTAAATAAAAATAAAATAAAAAGGGAAGTCATGAGCATGACCCATGAAACTGTAATGGTGGCACATGCACTGCAGCTGTAGCACTGTGGCACTGTCGTCCTGTTGTTCATCGATTTACTTGAGTGGGCACCAGTAACGTCTCCATTGTGAGACTTGTTGTTACTGTTTTAGGCATATCAAATACGCCACAGGAAGCTTGCCAGGCTCTGCCGTGTGGGTGGGATATTCTCAGTAGCTTGCCGGACTCTCCGAGAAGGATGGAGGAATCACACCCAGGTCAGCTGCGTGCAAGGCAAAGTCCCTACCTGGTGTGCTATTGCTCCAGCTAGTGGATGGTATTTTAAGGTGTAAGAAGGGGGAGATGGCGGCTGACAGTGAAGCAAGGTGAGTTGGAGCCCTTGGGTCTTAGCCCTGCAAACCTCCTTTGGAAACTGGGATCTTCTCCCATTCCTGGCATAAGTGAGATTTATGATTCTTTGTTTCAGGTATTGTTTATTTTTATTACTTTGCACTCAATTTATAAACTGAGTGTCAAGTCATTTTTTTTTCTGGTGAATCTCAATTTTATTTTAAAGAGTTTAGATGACTGCTTTAGCTCTCTAGTGCTGAGATTTCTATTGATCTGGTTTTGTACCTTTAGTCTCTTGTCTTGAACATCAAGATTTGTCTTAAACTTTACCAAAATCATAAATCTCTGCTTGAACCCAATATAGAAACAGTCTAGTGAAACCCTAGGGAATTATAGTTTGAGGGAGTAACGCTCTTCCTTACTCATTTCAACGGAGGTGAGAGAGGTTGTGTTAAGGAATGATACAGCAGTAGTAGAATTACAAGTTAGGTGTACGTGGGGTAGAACTAAATTATATATTAGTGAGGCATGATTCGTATTAAACGCTATTTCCCTGGAGTAACTAATCCTTTGTTCTTCAGCTTTCCTGATTCCAGTGAACTCTGATTCAGAGATGTGGCTTTGTCTTGTCATCCTTTCTTGCCTCATTCCCACTTCTTGTTCTGCCAAAATGATGTTGTCTTGTAGCTCAGTCAGCTCCCTCTTCCAATTCTCTTGTTTTCATCCGTGACCAACAGTAAAGTTTGGTGACTTTACTGTTGAATTCACATCTTTGATCTGCCCTGTTGCAAAACTGCAAAATGATCTTCTTAAATATAGAGTCAGTGGAGGGTTTCCCACCTTTCATTATGTTTAGCTTAGTCTTGTACATGTTGCTTGGTAAAATTAGGTCTAATTTCCATTTTCCCAGAACTTTCTTGAAAACTGCTTGCAAAAAAGTTCTTGGTCATTTTACTTTAAGATTCCTGTTATACATGGGAAGAAAGAAATTGCACTGGGAATATAGAAGGCTTTTCCTTATTTTTCTCTCTTCATTACTTCCCTTTTCTTCTTCCCATCTGTTAGGGATATAAAAAAAGTTTTAAAAATCAATAAGCACAGTACAAAATTACTACATGAAATCAAGACAAAACATGATTGTGGACATCAGGAAGACAAGAGAGTAGCAAGAATAATTTTCAAACAAATATGTGAGGTCTAGGGCTAGAGGGATAATCAACAGATAAGTGACTTGCTTTGCATCTAGCCGTTCCAGGTTGATTTTCAGCACTGCGTATGATCTTCCAGAGCCTGGAATATCCCTGAGCACAGAGCAGAAGAAAGGAATGATGCACAGTTGAGTACAGTTGATCCTTGAGTACAGTTAGATGTACTCAGCCCCAAATAACAAATCACGAATCATGAAATCCCATTGATCTTTTAGTTGCTCAAGCGGGCTCAGTAACCTCTCCATTCATCCTATCCCTAAGATTTTAGAAGCCTCTCTCTTGTTGGTCTTCCCAACGATGCCGCATTGGAGGCTCTTTCAGGGTCAGGGGAATGAGATCCAGCTTGTTACTGGCTTTGGCATATGGATACACCATGGGAAGCTTGCGAGGCTGTCCCATGTGGGCAGGAAGCTCTCAGTAGCTTGCTAGTTTCTCCCAAAGGGAAAAGTAGGTTATAAGATATCAAGCTTCTGGGAGCTTGCTTTTAAGTCTCTGGATGTTGGCCGTTGATGGGATTACACACACCTGGGTTCCTCTGCCGGTACCTTCATGTGTGAGGCTTGTCCGAACATGTGGAGAGGGGCCTTGAGCATGGCTGTGGCTAGGTTCTGGTGGTCTTTGACCACTGGGAGCTCTGTTCAGGGTGGGGAGGGAAGCTGGAGCCCATCTCCTCCGAGGGGCCCCAGGGAAGACAGCCAGGCGTGCAGGCAAGAGACACTCAGCCCCAAATAACAACAACAAACCCCCAAAGACACAAAAGATAAGAACACGAAATTTGTCCTGTGCTTTTGTAAGAGGCAAGTCACAAACTTGGCAAATACTCTTTGAAGGGAGTCTAACCCTCTCTCTCCAAAAGAACAGAAACTTTTTTTATATCCCTACCAGACAGAAACAACTGTATCCAGGAGTTGAGAGAGTAAAGAAATTTGTACCAGGAGTCCTCTTGAATAAGATCCACCACGTAGTGTTGGCAGAGACATGCTTTATAAAAATTAGCCCTGTGATAGTTGAAAGATCGGATCCAATTCTCATTTTCCCAGAACTTTCTTGAAAACTGCTTATAAAAACTTCTTGGTCATTTTACTTTAAGATGGCTGTTACACGCAGGAAGAAGGAAATTGCATGACACTGGGAATTCAGGAGGTATTTCCTTACTTTCTCTCTTGCAATACCCGAACCACGCCTATCTGATTCTTAAATTAAAAAAATTAAATAGCCACACATGTCAGATTTTTTGAAAAGTCTGTGCTTTGGGATTTACATCACATGAAAACAACTTCAGTAAATGTCATCGCAAAGGGCTCTGGCAGCCCCTGGACCCGATATGCAGCTCCATGCAGCCGTCGTCAGCGCAGAGACGGAGGCTTTGGCAAACAGCCGAGTGCGGGCTGTGGTTTGTCAGTCACAAGAGATGATGGGCTGAGAGTGAGACGCAGAGAAAAAACTCGCTTGGCCATATCACTTTGTACTTGCAAATTCTCCTGGAGTACTGAAAATGTATGTCGGCCCACCAGACTCAGTAAAATCCTGTAGTAAAGAAACATTCTCACCTTTGTTTAATATACCTTCCCCTGCCATATCTAGGCCTAGAACTGGTTTTCCACGCTCATGGTGTTAGTTGTTTCCCAGTTGGAAACTTAAGTCACCTCATACTTTCCAAAGAAACACTGATAGTGTGAAAGACTTAACCTTTTAACAACAGCAACAAAAAGCCCTACTTATTTGGCTTGGTCAAACACAATGCTGATTTTCGTAAATGTCTCAGAAATTATAAGCAGCTATTAGATTTTTATAAAATCTTAATGGAACTTAGGTGAGCACGACTTAAAAATCACTAAGGATGTTAATGCCATCTGACTTTGGGTCAAATAAAAACACTTCTTTTTGGATCCAAGAAAATTTCTGTTTTGACGTCTGGAAATGGACTGGCAACACTACTGATATAATTTGACATTTGTCAGTTTTACAGTTATAGTTTTTCTTTCAAGTTTCTGGGTCCCACTCAGAGGTGCTTGGAGAGCCCTGGCCTCTTTGCTTGGGGCTTAGTCCCGAAGGTACCCAGGGAAAATCATTCTTGCCTTTGGGAAGCAACTAGATCCTGTGCATGCAAAGTGCGTGCTCAGTCCATTGAGACTGGAGCTTGCTCTCTCTGGCCTCTTTCAGATTTTTAAGAAAAATAATTTCTGTCTCTCTGTCTCTCTGACTATGCCATAATTAAACTTAAAAAACGAACATTGTTAGGGACTACAGAGATAGTACAGGGGTTAAGTCACATGCCTTGCATGCAGCCAACACTGGCACAATTTCAGGCACATATGGTTCTCCAAGCATCATTGGGTATAGGTATCCCTGGAGGTCCCTCAGCAAACCCTGACACCACAGAGCTCAAAAGCACCTTCCTAGTTGGCCAAAAATAGCCAGGAAAGGCTGTCAGCCTCTGGAGCTATTTGGATATCCTATCACTCCAATAAAAATATGGTAGATATGCATCAACACTAGTTCTGTGAGTCTTTCGTAGTCCCTTATTAGAGACTTACTTAGTTTCTCAGTAGAAATGAACAAGTAACTATTTTTTTTCCTTTCGGGTCACACCCAGCAATGCACAGGGGTTATTCCAGGCTCATGCACTCAGGAATTACTCCTGGTGGTGCTCAGGGGACAGTATGGGATGCTGGGAATCGAACCTGGGTAGGATGCATGCAAGGCAAATGCCCCACCTCCTGTGCTATCACTCCAGCCCTTCAACTATACATTTTCAGTTTCCCTTTCTCACTTAAAAGACAGGAAACTAACGAGAGATATTTAAGGAAACACTATTGCAAGCCCTTGATTTGTACTGGATGTACAAAAAAACTCCCTGAACTATTTTTCCCAAGCAAACAAGTAAACAAGCATCAATGAGAGAATTATGAGTCAGAAGTTCCTCTCCCTAAAACATTTCCCAAACAGCACCTTTGCAGTCGTTGGTTCTTTCTTTATTCTCATTCTCTCCCCTTTAGTTATACAAACATGCTATTTTAGGATCACTATTTATCTGAGGTATAAAGCAGATTCTAGTTATTTTCATTTTTAGAACCCGCTTAACAATTAACTTCCCTCTCTGAGAAAATTACAAGGCACAGAGAAGAAATCCTCTTTTACTCCTTTAGACGCTGCACATTAGTAGTTCTGCATATTTGACACATTTGAACGGTTATAAACTACCAGTTGAAGCCTTCAGTTTGAAAGATGATGCTTTCCTTGGGGAAGCCATGAAAAATATAAAAATTGGGGAGGGGGATGGCTGAGAGATAGTAGAGGGGTCAGTGCATTCGTCTTGCATGAGACCTTTTCAGGTTTGATCCTTGGTACCAGATGGGGTCCCTGAGCACTACCAGGAATCATCCCCTGGCCAGAAGCAGGAGTAAGCCCTGAGCACTGCTTTATGTGTTCCAAATAATAATAATAATAACAACAACAACAACAAGAAGCAAATATTTCAATGCAATAAGTTTCTCTACCAAATTTTACAGATGTAGAGTCTAAATTTGAGGGTCAAAATAGATTTTCTCCATGATATAAATTAGTGGCAAAAATGAGAACAAATTTTTATGTTCTTATTCTTTAACAGTAGCTTTTCATAATGAATATTATAATTGAGTAACATTTTGCATCTGTAACATTGAGATCTCTATAGGCAACTCTCTTCTTATTTTTCCTTGGTGAATCAAATAGTTTTATAAAAACATTAAGTAATACAGCTAATGAGTATTAAGCAACGGATATGTTTTTTGAAAGAAATAGTAACATTACCCTGAATCAAGATGTTATAAGACTTAAAATTTAAGTCGAGTGCTTGGAGGAGTGCACCCATACTCAGCTCACAATTGGACTGAGAAAACACACACATCTCCAACCCAGACACTGGTCAACCTTGGCCCACATACCAGTCACTAACACCCAACACTGATAACTTTGAAAGATACATCAACTCTAACCCAGATCACTTTCCCTAAACTCTATTATCACAAATGACTACGGAAAGTTTATGTTTAAGTCTTCTAGAGAGCTAAAGCTATAAAAGGTATGATTTGAACTCATTGTCTTGAGTTCTCAATCTGCGTTTGTGCAGAATTTTTAATTATGCAATGCCCTAACCAACCTCACAATTTCCTGACCTAAAATTCTGAGCATTGTTCTGGATGCCTTTCTTTCCCCCCTCACATCCCTCAGTTATCAAGAGACATTAGTTCCTTAATGCCTTTTGCATCCATTACCTTTCCATCTGTCCTGCAGAGCGTTAGCTCTAGATTTTATCTTTTCCACTTTATTAAAATATCCTTCTAATTAATTTTCTGCATGACACTAACTACCCTTTTCAACTGCTCCAGTGACAGAAATATTATATAAACTTGGTTATCAGACCTTTTCAGAATTTATATGATAATCTAGTTATAGCTTATTTCTGCCTAGACTACTACTAGTACATTTTCTATGCCTTCTGCTTTCTCCATCAATTGTCATAGTAGAAAGGAAAAAGGAAGATGACAAGTGTAAATTGGCCCCTCTAAATATGTAATTAGATAGGGTTTCATAACATATTAGCAATTGTATCACTTGGAACTGCAGATATAGATAGATATTAAACATAGAAGTGACATTATCTTCTGCCTTCCCTTAAAAAATGC
The DNA here is from genome assembly GCF_027595985.1 of Sorex araneus. NCBI lineage: Eukaryota > Metazoa > Chordata > Mammalia > Eulipotyphla > Soricidae > Sorex > Sorex araneus. The sequence continues at coordinate 64,600,393 of NC_073303.1, forward strand.
TTATTTCAACCTAAGAAAGAAGTGTAGCTAACAGAATATATAAATGTTAAAGCAAAAGTTTACAAAATTACATGAATTGTGTTACCATAATTAGATAAATTCTAAAAAGCGTGTGTGTGTCCATTGTGTGCACAATAACATGAAGATCTGAGTCCATGTGTGATTATCTCATTTTCTCCCATTCATGACAAAGATAATTTTGAACCACTGATTTACAAATATCAAAATTGCAGCTGACAGCTCTGATTTCTGAAAATGACACATGTACTTTCTGTAGATTATGATGGAGATGAAGTTGCTTACTTGGGTTTCTTTACCATAATTTTCCTCACAAGCTCACTGATTTGATACTTCTTTTGATTTCCTCAGCACTGTAGTTTTTTTTTAAAGCCCATACTTTCCTTTTACTTCAAAGACACTGAAGAGCCTAATTAATGACACCTGCAAGGTGCATTAACTAGCCAGGCGGATGAAAAGACCACATGAATTTCATAACACTGCCTTATGGGACACGCATCCAGTTTCACAGAAGGGCATCTGTGTTTAAGCAACAGATAAGCTGTCTACAATCCAAATGTACTCTACTGAAGAATAATTTGTATGGTTATTATTCAAAAGAAGAATCCTAAAATAAATCATCAGATGTCCCTCTTTAGATATTTTGTTGTACAGCTCAGAATTTCTCCCTCTCAAAAAATTTAGAGCACTCTACATACCTGGGAAGCTCCACAATACCCACATTAGATTACATGTGGTAAAGCATAGGGGTGAACACAGGAAAACATACAGATGCAAAACGAATCTACAGATCCTCAGTATTGTCAGAGTTTGGTAAGAACACAGAAGTTATCAGTCTCACTTTATAGATAAGAAATTATTTTTCTCTCTGGGAGGTAAGTCAGCCTGAGGTTACACAGCTAGTAAAAAGACATTTATCGGCTTGTGGTACCCAACATTGTGATTTCATCCAGTGGCGCCATGAACAGAAAGGGTGATAAGAGCTGTTACGTTACAGCTACATGCTCTGATTCAGCATCCAATTCATATCTATTACTTACATGTTTGGAGTTAAACAAGTTGGGACAGAGAAGACTGCATCTATTCAGTTCTGCAAATATGTCTAAATACTGCAAGTGACAATCATTTAGGCCAAATTAGGATTTTATCCTAAGCTTCTGCTCCATTAGGCTATCCGATTCCTTGCCATCTCTCACTGCAAGAATTAGACTATCTGCCCTAATTATCACATGAGATAGTGTAAGTATGTCTTCATACATTTTTATCATAAAACCAGGAAGATCATTGCTTCCTTGTAAACTAGTTTTCACTCTTCTTTCTCTTCTCTTTTCCCCTTTCCCTCCTTTCTTCATGTTATTTAACAGCACGCTGAGCACTGTAATCGGGATCGTATCGCCCATAGGAAAAAATAGAAGCATAGACCTCTCTGAGCAAGGAGGTCAAAGACCTTGAGGATGTTATCTGTGTAAACGCACCGTTATGACGGCAAAGCAGTGTTTTGTACACAGTATTATGAGAACTTTGAGGAGGCACAACCTAATAACAGAGCTACAATGACAGGCAGAGAGAGTAGGTGGAAACAGTCATGACAGCCTTCAAAGGTTCCGAGAGGTTGTGACCTCTAGATTTAGAGGTCAACATAGTCAAAAAGAAATTTCTCTTCTAATCACTGATTTTACAAGTATATGTGTGTTTCCTGCCCGCATGGGAGAGCCTGGCAAGCTCCCCGTGGTGAATTCATATGCCAAAACCAGTAACAATCATGGGTCTCATTCCTCTGACCCTGAAAGAGCCTCCAATGTGGCATCATTGGGAAGGATGAGTAAAGAGAGGCTGCTAAAATCTCAAGGCTAGGACGAATGGAGACATTACTGAGACCACTCGAGAAAACCGACGATCAACGGGATGATGATGATGATGCTAAGGATTATTCCAGGCACTGGATAGTACCCTCTGGGCTTCCATAGGGCATTTGTGTGTTAAAAGTCCCATCACAGGAGCTCCCGCAATTCTGTGCAGCCTGGAGGGCCTATGTCACACTATTAGGGAAAGAAACGAACAAGTAATAACTGAGTCCACGGGACTTTGCTATATGGCAGGGGGAACACAAATTTAACATGTGATTACAAAGCATACTATTTGGTCTTAGTTGATTTTATTTATATTTCCACCATATTTTATTTTCTTCCTTATTTACAGTATTTAATTTTGTTAATAATCTAACAAAGAAATATAGAGAAGCTTCCATAAACAATGGAATCTTTTCTTGTTTTGCGTAGTTTGGGGGCTGTACCACGCAATGCCCAGAGGTTACTCCTGGCTCTGTGCTCAGTGAACAATCTTGGTAGTATTCAGTGGACTGCATGTAGTGCCTGGGATCAAACAAGGCTTAGGTAAATGTGAAAAAATTTCCTTAACTGTTATATTATCTCTTCAGTCTCCTTAGATGGCATCCAAGGCTAACCAAGTAATGAGAGGAACAAGAGGAAATTGAATGCAATAGGGAAGGTGAGTGGTACCTCATGAATTTCAGAAATGCACAAGAGACAAGATGTTTGAGAAAATTATGGTGGATGAGCCTGAACACATGGATAAGGTCAGATGATACTTAGTGTTGAGGGCCATGTTAGGTATTTTACCCTAAGAACAAAGAACTATTCTTAAGGGTGCTAAAGAAGACCAAGACATGACCAGTATTTTGAAAAGGTTTCTCTGACTGGTGTTCAAAAAAGTAATTGGGAGAGTGTCAAGGAGGCTGTGTGAGAGCAGTAGGAAGTTACTGCCATAGCCATGAACCATGAGTCAAAAGGACAAATGCAGAGGAGGAGGAGGACAAAGGCAGAAGGAAAAAAGATAAGGATCGATTGAGGAGAAATTAGAGAGATGATTGACAAGACTCCTATGGATGACAGGACATCAAATGTAAATGTAGGATGAGGTGTCATTTATTGAGATTGCTGAGTTAAGGAAGCTGAAAATGGTGAAGTATGTAGATATAGATGCATGTGAGGTACCTTAAAGATATCCAGTGGGACATTTCCAGCAGGCATATGAGTGTGCAGACTTCATCTGAGGGCAGAGTCACTGTCACTGTCATCCCGTTGCTCATCGATTTGCTCGAGTGGGCACCAGTAACATCTCCACTGTGAGACTTGCTGTTACTTTTTTTTGGCATATCAAATAGTCCACGGGTAGCTTGCCAGGCTCTGCCGGGTGGGTGGGATACTCTCGGTAGCTTGCTGGGCTCTCCAAGAGGGACAAGGGCATAGTGATAGGGACACAAATTAGTATAGAGATGGCATGTGATGCCAAAAGAATGGAAATTACTTAGATAAACTCTGAAGTGTGATATAAGAAAAGGAATGAACTGATTTCTTTAAATGTAGATGCAATCGAAGAGAGGAGAGTAGTTTTGAAAGAATGGTTGAACAGACACACCCTGTTAATTAACTGAACCCATTAAGGCTTGAACACCAAAGGTGACTAAAGAATGAAGAAAAGAAAGCAAGTAGGAAAGAGGAAGTGATCTAGGCACCAGGAACCAGACAATATAAGGAAGCTACTGTTGAAATGAATTGTTGAAAGAACAAGCTGGCTATAAACTAAGAGGAATGTGGTTTTAAGTCAGCGATTTGGGAGACTATTATGTCTTGGCTTAATGGCATTGTCCTCTGCAACCATGGAAGTCACTGTGTGGCAAAAGTGGAGAAGTTAATTGTCTATATAAAAGTTAGGGTCTTGTGTCTGGAGAGATAGTATAGGGGTTAAAGTGCTTCCCATGTACAATGCTGACCCCAGTTCAATGCCATGACAATCCTGTGATTGCATATGATGACTGGAGTACCGCCAGGAGTGATCCTTGAGCACAGAGCCAGGAGTAAACTCTGGAAACAATCAGGTGTGGCCACAAACAAAACAAAAGTAAAGTCTCTTAGGATGATTAATGATATTGGAAAATTGCAGTTGTGATGCAAGGACCTCAGTCATTGTAGGCATATGACCCAGAAGTCAGTGATGACTACAATGAGACAAAAAGATGAATGCAGCTCACTGAGAGACATCTCAGCACAGACACGTTGTTTTTCTTTTTTGAATCTGTAGGAGAGAAGTGATTTCAAGATGAGGAATAACAGTCCAAAAAGTGGTAAGAGGAAGTAGAGGAAAGACCTCATTCCTCATGTCCTCGTTACATGAAAGAAAAAGGAATTTCTTCGCCTGAGAATGTTATGGAAAATACAGGTTACTCAGAGAACAAGCACGTTTCAAGTAAGGCTGGAGACTGAGGAATCTGAGATTATAATACCATGGAATTATTATATTCCCCAAACCACAGCCAAAGTGCTTAAGCGGCATAGAAGCAAGAGGGATTTGGGTTCAAATAGTCTGTTCAAACAGTAAGAGGGATTTGGGATAAAGCCGGTTGGTTCAACAAAGGAGCTTTTTCATGAGCACTAACTGGTAGAACCAGGAATGAATGAAAGGTAGATCAACTTCCTCCTTGGAGAGGGTAGGAGTTCAGGCTTAGCAACAGTGTCGGTGTTTGTGGTGTGGGACCACATTTATTTTCCAAGAGCTCCTGTCTTCAGAGAGTTGTAATGTGTGTCAGGTATCTTTGTGGAAGGTGTCGAGAGTGGTGCCAGGCCCGGGAGATAGCTGAGAGGTAAAGCTCATGCCATAGGTGGCTCTGAACGAGTGAGTCACTGAGTCCCGTGGCGCCAGAGCTGAGATCTGCAGGAGCAACCCCACAGCCTGGCTTTCATGACCTGATTGATCCAGCAACTCTGTAACCTTCACAGTGAAGAGTGTTGCATAGGTCTGGGGTTGAAAGGCACTATGGAAAATTCTAAATATGCTAGTGTTAACTTTTAGTTTAGTGTCCTGACCCTTTGCACCTGTTGATGTAAATAACGAAAAGGAGAGTTAAGTGATCTCTTCATCCTAGAATCCTTTGTTCTGGAAAGAGGGAAAGTTCCTGTGAGATATTTGTCATCTTCTTTGGTTCTCAGGAACTGTTTAGACCCTCCAAAAACCTTAATTAAATATACCTGAACCTTTGGTTGTTTATCTCTAGTCTGACATTTAATAAATGTTGCTGTTAAAAAAAAAATTCTTGAAGGGATCCTTTTAAGCTGTCCTTAGGGTGCCTGTGGCCTAATTCCATGATACCTGCCAAGTGAACTTAATGGTGATATTTCAATGTTTTAATGCTAGAACCCAAAGGCGTGGTGCTGTTCAGGTCCAGAGGTGCTGGGGACCACTGGGGTCATGCTTCTTAGGACACACAATGCCAGAGAGGGAACAAGGGTCCTTGCATATGGAAATTACGCACCCCTGACCTCTGACCTATCTTCCTGGCCACTAATAGCTGCTTTACTCCCAGTAGTTACAGCTTTACATATTTAGTTACCCTGATGATAACCAGTGGTAACCTTTCATACAGTCTTTTTCATCCACCCATTTCCTTTAACATAAGCCCCCATATATAGAAGTGCTTATTCCCTTAGCTGAGTTTCTCGTCATGAGAGAGAAAACCTGGCCCCGCATTTGACCTCTGTGCCACCTCTAACAACCTCATTGCATCTGAAAGTCCCTGATGCAGAATGAGAAAAAACAAGTGAGCACTATCATGCCAAAAGATTACTGGTGATATTTCCGTAAGCTCCTTCCTTCCGCCTGCAAAATGGCCAGTTCTAGATCTCCTGCTGTCGTTTGCTAGCTGTGGAAAGTCAAAGCCCTGTCAGTGCGTCAGAATGCAGCCAGGGACTTATAAGTTAAAATTAATGAATAAAAGGCTACAAATATGAGCCTTTCTATGCTGGACCACCCCTGCTACATACTCTATGTTTAGCTCCAGGAGCGAAATGGCGGGATTCCTAAGCCCAAATCCCTCCCATATTTATTTCTGTCACATCCTCTCTTGAGGCCCATCACAAAGGTCAGAGGGCTGTAACCCTGATCTAAAGACGAAAAGACGAGGACTGATGGCTTGGCCCTCATTGTTTACTCCATTTACTGGAAGGTTCTTAAAGGAGCTAAAAGGCCTGTTTAGAGTTAAGTCTGACTAATCTGAAAAGCCCCCTTTCTGTGTTGGTAGCCCTAAGAAAGGGGACCCCCGGGAAGTGTTTACCAGGTATATAGGTACATGATGACAACCTTAGGCAGATGCTGAATTTGTCAGGATTTATCTGTGATTTGCATTTAAATTTTTTTTTACTAATACAGAAATTATTTTACATAGTCATAGAAAGTATGGGGGTGTGTTCATCGTCTAGTTCTAAAGCCTATTTTTTTAAGTAAACATATCTAGTTACATGAATGTCTACAGGAAAATAAAAGATAAAAACTGGAACCCAGAACCAAGATTCCTGGATCTCCTCTGCATCCCACAAAAACTTCCCACTCCTTCAGAAATTTTATTGATTGATTGATTGGTTTTGAGTCACATCTGAGGTGCTTAGAGCTTACTGCCAGGCTCTGCTTTCAGGGATCACTTCTGGCTTGGGGGCTAGAGGGACCATATGGAGTGTTGGAGATGGGTCCTGGGTTGGCCATGTGCAAGGCAAGTGCCTGACCCGCTGTTCTATCTCTCCTAGCCCCAGAAAAGTCTTCTAGAAACACACATAGAGATGCTGATACTCGCCTCCAAAGTTTAAAACTAGTTTCTCAGATTTGACTATAGTGCTGCTTCATAAGTCACTCAAGAAAACATGGTTTATAGCCGTAGCCTCAATTTAATATAATTCACTTCTTCTGCATCTCAATTTTATTTAAAGGAAAACAAGATAATACCATTTCCATATTATCCAGTCTGGTGGTTCCCCATTGTGTTTATAATAGACAGTAAAACTAAGCTTGACTGCATGGAGAGGGAGTGAAAATCTCCCTTGCGGCACTGGTGGAGGACGCGGACACTTTTGTGGAGGGTATGATAGAGCAGTGTATGCATGAAACTCTACATTAAGTATTGGGAATCCTGGTTTTTCAATAAAATCAGGTAAAAATGGTTAATTATTAATGAATTTTAAGTGTCTCCAAAATATCGATTTACCCGATTTGTAATAATTTGTCCCTCCCGTGTATTAAAAAAGAACAGAGAAACATGCAAACCTCAGGCTTTATACTTCAAAATGGCATTCCTTGTCAACTGTGGTCAATTTTGACCTCTTCAGAGTGTGTGTGAGTTCCTGTCAGGTGTGAGCCCTGCACACTTATCACTGGATCACAGTGACTCCCCGATTCTTACAAGGATTGGATTAGACAGTGTTTGTTCTCTGGCTCCATGAATGAAAGCTGTTGTATAATTAACAGACTTCAGACTCTGAAAACAAATGAAAAAAGTTCTGAAAATGTTTTGATCATTGGCAGCTTTACCAGGGTAAATATTTGGCTTACCAAGGTGCCTGGAACCCAGGGAATATTTATCAAATGGATAAATTTACCAAGCACTGGGACTTGAGGAGAAAATCAATAGCCTTACTCATGGACTGGTAGAATATGTGAACAAGTGAATGCAGGTAATGCAGGTAAACATGTATTCACATATATCTTACAATCATAAATATTATTCTTTATATAATAAATACACAGACAATCAAACCTCAGCTATAAAAATATTAAACATTAAATTAAAACTATATTTGAGTTTTGATTTTCTAGGACCAAAATTTCTAATGAATAATCTCTTTAAGAAACAAAATGACATCTTATGATTCCCTGTCCTAGGATAATCATAAATTGTGAACTTCATTTGAGCATAAAAAGCCCTTCCTTGCTGGATGAGACCCCAAGCAGCCACACACAAATGGCTCCTCCGTTCCTGAGTGACTATGATCCCAGAAGTCCACTACCTACTTTCGGCATCCACTGGCTTCTTACAGAAATGCCTCTAGACTGTGAAATAAGCTACGGCCCCATGCCACCCCGGGAGGGGAAAAGGTTTTCTCTCTCAGCCTTTCCTTTCGGTGGCGGTGTGGTGACTGCCATCCTTTTGAGCCCACTACACAGAGGTACAAGCTTGCAGTGATGAAACTTCTGGCAGAAATTTCTTTGGACTTAATTACTAAAATACCAGAAATCCAAAACTGAGACAGTGGCCACGTGACCCCATATGCTCTTCATTCTCAGCAATGGAAAACATATTATCAAATGATGCCTTTTCGGCAGGTCTGATTGTTGGGGGGAAATTCCAAATAATAATAGCGAGTTTTCTGTCGAAATATTGAATGTAATCAACGTAACGAGAGATTAAAGTGAAAATCATCAGCCACACAGGTGGGGGCTGGGTGGGAGAGTGGTATACTGGGGTTCTTGGTGGTGGAACATGTGCACTGGTGAAGGGATGGGTATTTGATCATTGTATAATTGAGACTTAAACCTGAAAGCTTTGTAACTTTTCTCATGGTGATTCAATTAAAAAAAGTAACAAGAATAATAAAAAGCCATTCCTTTGTTTCTTCATTGATCACTTTGTACCTTTGTGTGATGGGCACTGGGTGAGTCTCACATAAGACATTCTCCCATAGTTTTGAGAAGCTTATGTTTGTACTTTCCCAGGTTCAGGGCTCCTAGTAAGTAGGTGATTGAAACTGACCGCAGCACTGGCCGCCGTGCACACCAATTATTTCTGCAATACCATCACCAACTTACTATTCTATCACCTGGACAGAGTGCTACAGGAGAACAAAGAAGGAATTGTCTGAGTAATTGTGAAGTGTCAGTCAGAGCTGTCTACAGAGGACTTACAGCCATGACTGTCGAGAATAACCACCCACTGCCATGCCTCGACTCAAACAGTAGCTATATTGTTATGAAACATTAATAATATTAATCACATAATTGATAATATTGATGAATTATATAATGCTTAAGGTATTGTTCTTATTTCATATGGGGTGACACAGCCAGGGAAAAGTTTTACCCTGATTAACCCTGATTCCAGGGCACACTCAAACCTATCATGGTGTCTCTCTTTGAGTTACTTATTGTTCCTTTATATCCACATTAAATTTAAAATATTTTCAGTTGAAGAGACTGGTTATATTAGTATTTTTGTTTATGCACGTAAAAAGTTTTAAGCTTTCTTTTAGAATATAATAGAGAGTGTGACCATTTTTGTTTCCATAATTTTGCTTGCCAATGAAGAAATTAAAATAGACTTTGATCTAGAGATTGCTTAAGTGACAGGTTCATATATATCAGGAAACAACCCAACCATCATTAATTATTGTATTATTGCAGCATCCAGAATATTCTTATTCACATAAGTTTTCTAGAGAATAACAACAATTTTCTAACATATGCATATGGAAACCACTTTATTAGAAGACGTAAGAAACTTAGAGAAGACACCACAAATTGTTGTGATTGATTTGTTCCAAATAAACCAATTAGTACAGTGAAGAATGAATTTACGTAAAGAAGTTTTTGTTTTTACTTACTCATTTCATCATTTTGGGTGGCCACACACCGTGGTGACAGGCCATCCCTGGCTCTGTATTCAAGGGTCACTCCAGGAAGTTCCGGAAGCTCATTGGTGTGCAGCAGAATCAGACAAGATTTGGCACATACAGGACAGTTGCTTTACCCCTTGTACTGTCTCTCTAGCTTGGAAAGATTATTTTTTTATCTCAAAGATTTTTTCTAAATCTTGATAATTTTCACTTTAAGGCATTAATGGTCCCATCTTTATCTAGCTTTCTAATAAAAGTTTAACATTTAAGTATGCCCTTGGATGATAATGTAATTGCCAGGTTTTAAATATGTTTTTGATTCTTATCTTGAAGTCATGTGCCTGACTTACACTTTACCTTGTGTACATTATACAGCTCTACTTCATTTGAGGCCATTTGGTCAGCTAAGCTATCGATAAAGTAGTGACATAAATCTAGGGCGTTGGATACTTGAAATTCTCAGCATTGTGAATTCAAAAATTCCAGAGAGCTATTGAACGTCTTTTCATACCTTTCTCCTTGGCTGACTGGTTTTCTCATTGTGTTGTATCGTCCTTCCTTGGGGCTTAATGCAGAGGTCAATTAGAAGAGAGCAGATAGAATATTGATCAAGTGGGAAAATAAATGACAGACTGCAGAGATTTCTCAGTCTCTGGAAGGCACACCTAAGTGATTCCTGAAATAGAGAACAGAAGCGAGCACTTGTGCTGTCTAGTCTCCTGAGAGCAGATAAAAGGCAACAGGTTTTGTTACTTGTTTAAATCAAGCTTTTATTACCTAAGGGTTTATCTAAGTAGTTCCCAAATGAAGCAGATCAAAATATAATTCACAGGTATTTCTAACAGTGATATGTTCAAATCAAAATTTCAGCAGATAACTCAAAATTGTTTCACCAGTTGTAAAAAATTTGCCTTCTAAATTGGATGACAAAATAGTCCAGTCAGAATGGTTTTTAGGATGTTATCTAATTATTACTTGTTTTGTATAATTTAATTCAGTTTAGGTACCATCAATATTTTTGGTGTTTATAATTTTTTTTTAATCCCAGAGGCCACTTAAATGCTTTTAAAGGAAATATAGCAGAATAAGGATGTGATCTTTTCATCCAGCTCTGATCCAGTTACAGGGAGCAGAGAAGGCTGAAATTTACTGATTTCTGAACCTTTTCACCTGCATCTCAAGTTTTAAGATATGAACTCTTTAAAACAAAAAGGAATCAGTAATGAATTAGTAATGTGCATTGTTGAAATATCATTTAGATATTCCAACTTTTTTTTTTTTTTGGAAAATCAAAACTGCCTGAGAATGTTCAAGTTCCAGCAAGAAAAGGCCAGTGCTATTTTGAGCTGTCTCCGAAGACTACCAGAGAGAAGGGAGGGAGGAGAACAGAGGTATACACATCTGGAGGGCTATTTTGGGGCTCCTGGACTCCAAAAAGACTCAGGAAAGCTGGAAAGGGCCCAGAAGTGTGAAAAGAAATGATTAATGAGTGGTAAGGGCAGAAGAGCTGTGAGAATGAGTGTTCAGGGTAGAAGAGAGAGTCTGTAAACCTTGGAGAATGCAGGCAGGCAGGAATGGAAGCTCTGGTCTCTGTTCTCAGGAGACCACCAATTTATTTATTTATTTAAAGTTATTTGTTATATTGAATCACCATGTGGAAAGTTACAAAGTTCTCAGGCTTATGTCTCAGTTATACAATACTCAAACACCTATCCCTTCACCAGTGCCCATATTCCACCACAAAAACCCCAGTATACCTCCGACCCCTTGCCCCCCCGCCTGCGTAACTGATAAATTTCACTTAATTTTCTATTTACCTTGATTACATTCCATATTTCAACACAAAACTCACTATTGTTGTTGGAGTTTCCCCCCAAAAAAGACAGCCCTACTGCCAAGGAAGCATTTGATAATTAGTTTTCCATTGCTGAGAATGAAGAGATATTAAATCCCGCTGTTCCAAGTACATAACTCTTTTTTTTTTCTCCTTCCTGCATCACCAAGTTCGTGCCTGCTTAATAGTCCTCATAATATGGTGGACGCCATGCCGCTTCTCCCGGAAAAGGGAAAAAAGACCGAGAAAGAAGGATATTTCCCCTCCTCGGCTGGTGTGGGGCTATGGCTTAGTTCACAGCCTAGAGAAATGGCTGCAAGAAGTTTCTGAGACCAAAAGTAGTTTAGTTGGCCTCCAGATTCTGGTCGATCAGCAGCAAAGCGGCTGCACAAAAGTGTGGCCACCCGGGTCAAATCTCGGCAGAGCGTGCACCGGTATCAGCCCCAGCCCGAGACCGCCCAAGCATGACCACCAATTTATTTATTTATTTATTTATTTATTTATTTATTTGCTTTTTGGGTCTCACCCAGCAATGCTCAGGGATTACTCCTGGCTTTGCACTCAGGAATTACTCCTGGCGGTGCTTGGGGGACCATATGGGATGCTGGGGATCAAACCCAGGTCGGCTGCATGTAAGGCAAACGCCCTACCTGCTGTGCTATCGCTCCAGCCCCATGACCACCAATTTAAATGAAAGAGGGTTAACATTTAGTAAGAGAGACCATTTCCAGACTGACGGGTTCTGAAGTCCACCAAGACTTTGACATCCATGGATTAGATATTTTGGTGACAAAGCAGTGATTCTTAGCTCTATTTCACCATATCACTGTCATCCTGTTGCTCATCGATTTGCTCGAGTGGGCACCAGTAACATCTCCATTGTGAAACTGTTGTTACTGTTTTTGGCATGTCGCATACACCACAGGTAGCTTTCTAGGTTCTGCCATGTGGGGCTAGAAACTTTTGGTAGCTTGCTGGTCACTTCGAGAGGGACCAAGGAATTGAACCCAGGTTGTCCATGTGCAAGGCAAACGCCCTACCCACTGTGCTATTGCTCCGCCTTACCTCAAGTTTTTTTTTTTTTTTTAAATCCTGATACAGAAATCTCCACAGAAGCTCTGTTGTAAGGACACTTTTCTTCATTGTGAATACCTGTGTAGATTACATGAAAACATATATTTATCCTCCCCAGTGGCAACTGGGTCTTGGGGCCACTCCTGGCTATACTCAGCCTGGAACTCATAGTTGATAGTTCTGGGGGGTCATCTGTATGATTAAGGGGATTCAATTGAGCATTTTGAGTCTACAAAATATCGATTTCACCTCTTTAAGCTATCTCACAGACTCCAAAGACATTTTCTTAAAGTCATATTTATGTCAGATATTTTTCAGTGTAATTCCTTACATTTTAAGGAAAACTAATTGAGTGAAATGGCTAAAGAGGAAGCATTTAAACTGGTTCATAATGATGGCTTCTGACAATGATTATTAAAAAAAAAACTAAGGAGACTTTTGTGCCTTACAGTTTAGTGCTCTTCTTACCTCAATATGCCCAAGAATCACAGACTGGAGTCCCGGTTAAACAGAGATTCCAACCTGACAGATCTGGGCAGAGCTTGAGATGATGTTTCTCTAAGGCATCCTCAGGTAAACATTGCCAATTCAGGCACATCTGCAGAATAGTGAGGTAGCAATATTTCAAGCAGCCTCCCTTCCCCTCATTTTCACACATGGAAAAACTCCAGAAATAATTCCTACATGAGATCTGGCAGGTTCATTTCCAATCCAGGAGATGGAGGAGGGAGGAGTTTTTACCCCCTAATGCATCATGAATGACTCAGTATTTATTATATATATGGTAAATCATATATAAGTATATATAATAAATCATGTACAAGTACAGATGATAGATCATATACAAATATGCATGTGATAAATCATATATGAATATATTAAATGATGAGGGAAACACTTACTTTATATTTTATTTTTGGACTGTCCCCAGCAGGTGCTGGGGGATGGTGTGGTGCCATGGAGCAATTCTGGGACTTGTTCTGACCCACAACTCACTCTTTTTAAAGCAACTCCATCCCTACCATTTCCAAAAGTTAATTAATGCAAGCATTTTAAAATGATGTCTTGACTTGAAGTAAAATTCTAAATATCATAAATATTCTATAAGCATGCACGCATGCGCATGCATGTACACACACATGCAGGAGCAATAATATCTTTCAAGCCAGGATAATAACTTGCTTATGAGGAGTCTGGTTGTTTCTAGGTTTGTTTTCCATCCAAATGAAATTGTGTCTTCATTCTGTCCTCACTGCTAACATAAGGTAACATGTGTATAGTGAAGATGGTAAAGATTCCTCAGAGACTGAGGAAGGCCAGGAAGCACATGGGCAGAGAGTAAATATCTTAATGAAATGCTATGAGCACTGGACCATATCTAAGGATATTTCACATGTTTTGTTAATGGTATGGGTCTTACACTATATCTAAAGATATCTCACGTATTCTCTGGGAAAAGTTTTCTTTTTTTTCTTGACACAAGTGAATTAAACAAAACTGGTCTCTGAAAAACATACAACTATAGGACCAATATTTTCTTTTGGGAATTTGGAATTAAACAAAATGTTTTCTAAAATCATCATTCCTTGCCAACTTTGAGTTTAGTTAGGCTTCCCCCCACACCCCTTCAAATGTGATATTTTTTGAGATTTAGAAATATCTAGAAGGGTTGGCTAGAGAGATAGTAGACTAGGTCAGGCATTTATCTTCAAGCTGCCAACCCCAGTACGATGTCTGGCACCCCACATGATGTGATGCCCCAGCAGAAGTGATGCCTGAGTGCAGAGCCAGAAGTAAGGCCAGAGCACAGCTGTGCCCCAATAAAATAAAACCAAGAGGCTCTCCAACAGAGATGGAGGAATCAAATGCAGGTTGGCCGCATGCAAGGCAAACGCCCTACCTGCTCTGCCATAGCTCCAGTCCATGAGGGAGGGGCTGGAGAGTTTGTACAGTGAACAAAGTGGCTGGCCTGCATTCGGCTAACCCTAGTACAATCCCTGGCATGGCACATGGTCACGAGAGCACTGTCAGGAGTGATCTCAGAGCACAGAAACAGGAGTATGTTCTGTGATTCACTGGTATAGCCCAAAAACCAAACGAAAAACACAGCAACACAAATAAAAGGAACATGAAGACCTTTGGGGAGTTACGGCCCTTGGTTGGCAGGTAGCTGACTCGGATTTACTCTGTTCTGATCCGGGGCTCTGCACGGTCCCCTGAGCACAGCCAGGCCACAGCCCGACCTCTGAGCACAGAGACAGGAGTTGTTCCTGACCACCACCAGGTGTGGCCCAAACCCCTCATTCCCTCCCCTCCCCCAAACTTGTCACTTGTCACTTGTCATCCCATTGATCCTCGATTTGTTCGCGCAGGCACCAATAATGTCTCAATTTGTCCCTGTTGCATGCTAGTGTAGCCCAATGATATCTGCTTGCTCCAGGAACAAGAGGTGCCTCAAATTGTTCTATAAAATGTCTGGGTACTACGCTTTCAAATGCTTAGCAATTTTTGGTGCAGGGAACAAATTAATTTGAAACTCAAAATCTTTCAAATCCATGGCTAATTTGATTATGCCATGTTAAGGTGTATTGGAGACCTATAGAATAAGAAAATATACAGAATAATAATGTTGGATAAATTGACAGAAATTTACAGGAAATAATACCTTTTGTAATATTTTTGTCTGATTTTCCAAATATTTATAGGTTTTCATATTTCAAAGACCACACTATTCGTGAAAAATAGAAACTACCCTCCACTTGGAGATTGTTCTCTAAGTTCCCTTAACAAAACCACTAGAAAACTTATCACATTCTCTACATTGCTGCCCCAGGGACTCCTACCTTTGATCTATATCACTGTATCACTGTCATCCCATTGTTCATCGATTTGCTCGAGCGGGCATCAGTAATATCTCCATTGTGAGACTTTTTCTTACTGCTTTTGGCATATCGAATACGCCACGGGTAGCTTGCCAGGCTCTGACGTGAGGTGAGATACTCTTGGTAGCTTGCCGGGCTCTCTGAGAGGGATGGAGGAATCGTACCCGGATTGGCCGCTTGCAAGGCAAACGCCCTACCCGCTGTGCTCCAGTCCATGAAGAAAGTAGTTACTAAAATTTAAAAAATGACTTTAGTCTCACTAGAACAGACTATCCATAAAATGTCTGTTGTTGCTAGAAATTTACCTGTGCTGTTTATTCTAATTTTTTTCTAAAGTTACATACATATAGAAAGGGGGAAGTCAGCCAAACTTTTAACAATAGTTATTAGTAATTTTATTTGGCTAACATCTAGCATATTAATTTTACTAGAAGGGAACATATTTAGTCTTTCATTTTATAGATGCAGAAACTGAGGCCTGACAAATTTAAGTAAGTTATAGACATTACTTAGCTTTATTAATAGCAACTTTTTTTTCTTGTCATGTTGGGGGATCAAGTCCAGGCCTCACACCATAGTAGTTCATACACGAAAATCCCAGTTGAATAGTTTTTACATCTTCAACTTATGTATAAGAATTACCAAAAATATCTTTGGTCTAAGGATGCTTATATTTAACATGGCAGCTACCAGTGAGGTTTTGGCAATTGAACACTT
The DNA here is from genome assembly GCF_027595985.1 of Sorex araneus. NCBI lineage: Eukaryota > Metazoa > Chordata > Mammalia > Eulipotyphla > Soricidae > Sorex > Sorex araneus. Next base: position 64,616,367 of record NC_073303.1, read on the forward strand.
AAAGTGTAACTCGTCTAAATTAAGGTGTCCTGTAAGTATAAAACAATTTCTCAGTTTAACAGACTTAATATGAAAAGCATCAAATTTTCCATTCATAAATGTATGGTTGGTATTTGGTTGAACTAATATTTTGCATACACCGAGTATTAAAATGTATTCACTATTTTGGTTTTTCACTTTGTAAAAAGCGGCCACTGAAAAATTTAAAATCACATCCACGGGCCTGGAGAGATAGTCAGGCCTTGCCGCACATGTAGCAGATGTGGGTCAATCCTGACTCCTTATATGGTCCCCAAGCCCCACCAGGAGTAGTTCCTGAGCTCACAGCCAGGAATAAATTCTGACCACCACCAGGTCTACTAAAAAACCCCACATATATGGTTTTTATTGATTTTTAAATTAAACATCCAAGATTGTATAGTAATTATCTAGATTACTCATTTTAACAAATACTGTTTTATTAATGAACATTTGTTGTCCTTAGAGAAGCAGTTTATTATATTAGCCTGATTGATTTCATTATCTCCACTTTACAGATGAGGTTATTGGGCTTATAGAGGTCAAATAACTTACTCCAGACTGACTTGTAGTAAACGGGAGAGATGAATTTAAATCAGCATCTGTCTGAATCCAAAACCCCTCTCTCGAGTTTAATATAAAATATTTTAAAAAAAGAAATCAGAATTAGTCCATATAATCTATAAGGATGTATGAGAGGATAAAGGCAAAAAAAAAATCACCTTTTTTTTTTTTGCAGGAGAAAAACCTGAATTTTGTACACATTGGATCCACACAGAAACATGAGGGATTGAGGCAGGAAGTCAAGAATGTCTGCCTTCCCGAGCTGAGGTTTCACTTAGGGAGGAAGGCAACTGTCATGCTAGAAAGAGAGGCAGAGGCCAGAATGATAGTGCAGTGGGTACATCACTTGCACCTGACTGACTCGGGTTTGATCCCTGACATCCCATATTGTCCCCTGAGGACCACCAGGAGTAACTGCTGAGTACGGAACCAGGAGTAACCTCTGAACGCCACCAGGTATAGACCAAAGAAACGAAGCAAAACAAAAAAAGAATAGAGGTTCCAGGCTTATATATTTTCCCTGCCATGTCGATGGATCATTTAAATACAGAGGATATTTCTGGTAAGGCCTCCAATTTCTATTCTTATCTACTTCTTAGTAGGGGAGTAGTCTAAGTTCTTTTGAGCCTGCCAAGCTCTGATTGATTTCAGCTTGAACTAATCCATGGGCAAAAGCGAACATCTTTGGGGAGACGATTCTGAATTGCTACATGGGCTAAATATCAAATTCTGAAATGAAGACAGAATTTGATCCTGTATCTGTATTAGGCAGCCTCCCTCACCTCACTCCAATCTTTTGCTGACCATTTGTCCATCTCGCTCACTGTATGATTGTTCAGCTCCCTTAAGTCATATTTTTAAAAATCTATTGTTAGCCCTTGGGCCCAAATCTCAGATTTATAACTGGTCCTGATGGTACCCAAGGTCTGATGAAGTGCTAATAGATGCAAGCACAGCAAGAAGACTGAAAGAAATCAAAACCAAAAAAGGCTTGACAGCTTTTTCTCGCCTCTCTCTGGAGGGTAGGAATAAGAATAAGAAAATTTCCCTAGCACTCAAATTTTTAAAACTTTGACAAACAAAAACAGCCATTTGTTATTGTGTTGAATAGGCTCTGAGTTTAATTTAAAAGCATGGGGGAAGAATATCAAGATGAGGAAAGTATTTAATATAGCAATCCTACAACAAGGAATTAAAATCCATTTTGCCTTCCAAAGTCAAACACACACACACACACACATACACACACACAAACACACACACACACACACACACACACACGGTGAGTACAGTATTAGGCAATCCTAGCTCATACTCCCCTTGTTCAATTTGTGAATCACAGGGTGAATGTTTATAACACACCCTTACCAAATACCAATTATCTGATATGTTTCTATCAATCACCAGCATAAAAAGATAGCAATGCTTTTTTATATAAAGTTGGTCAGCCAGGAGGCCCAAATTGACTTTCTTGTGTAACTTTCAAATACCTCCACCCCCAAAGTGCATAATTTTCCATTTCTTTTTACTCCCTTTCCCAATTTAATCTCTTGACTTACTTCTTTACCTCCTTTCCTGTTCAACTCACACCCCTCTCTCCACACAGAAATTATGTTTGCTATGGTCCCATTGGCCTCTGTGCTGGCAAATCAAAAGGACAGTTTGGAACCTGCTTCTTTTTTAGCCTTTTAACTGTTGGTAAGACTATTTACTGTTGTCTCCCTGAAATACTTCTTTCTTCTCTGCTCAATGCCAAATCTCCTCACAGTCCTTAACAGTCTTGAATACTCTTTTTGAGTCTTATTCAGAGTTTGCAGAGAAAAGTGTCTCACCATCGCAGCCCTCTTTCCCCTGTGACTCCATTTACCTCTCACCCACGTAGGTGGAACCTTACTTCATGAAACATCCCCAATTTAAGAAGCCTTAACTCTAACTCGGGCTTGCTATAACTCTCCCAGGATACATTTCCTTGACGAAGTTCAAATCATTCAGTCAAGAACAGAATCATTAGGGTATCAGAATGTGAGGTGTGATTTTGAAGGGGAGGAAGACGCCTGGCTCAGGGTTGACTCCTGTCTGTGCTCAGGGCCCACTACTGGTGAGTCTGGGATCTAGGAATGAATGCAGAGCACAGAGCCAGGACTAAGTGCTGAGCACAGTAGGGTATGCCCTTCCCTGCCGAGAGAGAGAGAGAGAGAGAGAGAGAGAGAGAGAGAGAGAGAGAGAGAGAGAGAGAGAGAGAGAGAGAGAGAGAGGAGAGAGAGAGAGAGAGGAGAGAGAGGGGGGGGAGAGAGAGGGGGGGAGGGGAAAGAAGAGAGAGTGGAAGAGAGGGACAGAGAGGAAAGAAGAGAGAGGGAGTGGGGAGAGAGAAAACCAAACTTTCAGTTTCAACACTTACTCTCCTAAGATTGAGTAAGGGCTGGGCTTAACCCCTCACCCCAATTCAGAAACTACCTGTAAATTCCTCAGAGCCAGTTAAACAACTTTCCTAATCCCGGCATCCCAAGGCCAACCCCTTGCTCAGAGTACAAATTCTTCCGGGCAAGCTAATCAAGCTGTTGGCTACAAAATTCCTCCCGCTAATCCTCCCTCTAGCAAGGCAGAACATTCCTATTACCCTTTTGTGGTGTTAAGCAACCAGCGGCTTAGCCGACCTTCCTGGGGTGCAGGAAAGAAAAGCTCCCCCACCTCAGTGGGTCCCGCTGCCTTTGATCTCTGAGACAGATGCTGCCTGCAGGGCCCTTGCTCATCTTCCAACCTGTGGCAAACGCCAGCGAGGCCAGTGGAGACCGAAACAGACGTCGCCAAAATATGTTTGAAACTTTTGCACAGGCCTCACATCCCACATCAGATTTCTCTTACTCCCTTTGAAAAACCAGCTGAGACAAACACAGGCGCCTTCCAGCAGTGAACATTGGAGAAATGAGTTCTGGGCTCCGAAGCTTCCTGCTTGGCCAGAGCCGAAGGAACTGGGGTCTGCAACACTCAGCGTCTTCCAGCAGCCAATTCAGTCCACCAATACGCAAGACGCTGAAATGTTCCCTCCCTTCATAATTCAGTGTCTCCTGTTAAACGTAATAGTTAAGGTAGTTAATTAGAGAGAGAGGCAGAGAGAGATAGAGTCAGAGACAGAGAGAGAAAGAGAGAGACAATTAAACTTTCAGTTTCAGCCCTTACTCTCCTGAGATCTCTCTGTCTCTGTCTGTCTCTGTCTCTCTGTCTGTCTCTCTCTGTCTCTGTCTCTGTCTCTCTCGCTAATTGGGACAGTCATTTTTTGCTTGTTTTTGTTTGGGGGCCACACCTGCTGGTGTTCAGGACTCCTGGTGGTGCTCAGGGAACCACACTCGGTACCACGGTTGGCAGGGAAGCCCCGCCCCCCTGCACTGTCTCTCCAGTCTTGGGCCAATCATTTTATTTGCAGAGGATAGAAAGAGGGACACTCATTTAGAATCCTTTACCCAGATGTAAAAAAAAAAAAAATCATAGGATTAATAGTATATGAAACCAATCTGCTTTTGCACACAAAACATAAGTATAGTGATAATACTAGTAATCTTTGACATTTCAATGATCTTTCTCCATGTTCTTTTGAAAGATCCATTCCTGGATCATTCTCAACTTTCACTCCGAGAAACACACCTTGTGTTACAAGTTGCCTTCTGCTTGCCCACTCCCCAGTTTGTACGGAGGGGTTCTCTTTAACTCTGACCCTCAATCTTAAGAAAAGTACATATGATTTTTGAAAATGGTTTTTATTGAACAATGGCTCTCTCTAACGCATCAGTATTTTTCTGACTGATTCAAACTGTCTGAACTCCAAACAGTAACCCTAAGTCCATTAGAGGCAAACTACTTCTCTTTCTGATGTTTGTTCTGATTTTATTTTTCCTAGCTCTGCTATCACCCTCCTTCTCACTCTGTTTCAGATCTATTTCCTGTCCTGATTTTAGTTCAGTGCTTGTCCACTGAATTTGTCAGTCGTATTCATGCCAGATGACATCCTCAGCATTTTCTCAAAGCTTAGTTTGAACTCTGCCCTGGCTTGCTCTGCTCAAGACTGCCTTGGGCTATCTGGCCTTGAATGGCAAGTCCCTCCCTTTTCCTGCCTGTGGATCTTCCTTTTTTTAAAAAAATTTGAATGTAGTGTTAATTTTGGTCGACATTTATCAATACTCTATAGTCTAAATATGAATTTCTCTCCATTTTAGGACTAGAGCGATAGCACAGCAGGTAGGGTGCTTGCCTTGCACACAGCCAACCTGGGTTTGATTCCTCCCTCCCTCTCAGAGAGCTCGGCAAGCTACCAAGAGGATCCCACCCGCACGGCAGAGCCTGGCAAGCTACCCGTGGCATATTTGATATGCCAAAAACAGTAACAACCAGTATCACAATGGAGACGTTACTGGTGCCCGCTTGAGCAAATCGATGAAAAAAAGGATGACAGTGCTACAGTGCTACAGTGCTCCACTATAAGCTCCATCTAGAGATAGTTTACACAAGAAAGTTTACATTTACATGACATAAAGTAAGTACAAATTGCTTTGCCATCTCTGGGAACAGACTCAGAATAAATCACCAGGTTAGACTCCTATCCCTATTTACTTGAGTTCTATAAGCCTACCCATCTGAAGGGCTACATATCACTCTGCAGAAATCAGTAGCTGATCACCTACTGGATCTAAGAAAAATCAAAATTTCTCAACATCTGAAGGAGCACTTTATTCTGACAGTGAGAAAATAATCACATCAATTATTAAGAAAAAGATTGCAATAATGTATACCAGACTTGGGCAAACTTTTTTAATAATAAGCTTTAAAAAAAATCACAAGCTTAAACGTTTATTTGGCTTTGCCAAGTAATTTTATTGATTAAACTGGGCAACAAATGTATAAATCTACCCAGGAAGCAGAAAGGTGAGGCAAAGAGTAACATATATTGCAAGGTTTATATACACAGAAAGAGGGTAGAACAGGCTTGTTAGCAAAATAAAATGAAATAAAATAAAATAATTTCAGGTAATCTTTAGCCACCTCCTGGTTTAAAATCACCATCTTGGTGAAGGCTGAACGAATTAGATATTAAGTCTGTGTAAGGCATAAACAGGATCCCCATATAACTCACACATGCATTTAATTTTGAGAAGCACTAATTTAGTTGTTCCATCATATATCCATAATAATCTCACTGGTTACTTACTTTATTTCTTGGTTATCCTGAAAACCCCTTCAGTTTTCAAATATCAAACACAAGCCTATCCTAAAGAGTTGCATCTTTCTGAGCACCATTCATTCACCCACTCACTAATTCATTAATTCAATCAATAATTAATAATCAATAATCTAGCTTGGGGGGATGTTAGATTTTTAGAGCATCCACTTTATATTGTGTATAGTGTGATTACATAGGGGAAAATAAATCTTTGAGTAGTTCCCACTGTGTAGGAATATGTCCTATAGGCTAACACCATAAACTACCAATTGGAAGGCGGAGAACAGTTCCACAAAAGAAGCACAAAAGTAGCATAGAAAATGTGTAACAGTAGTCAGACATGGCCTGTGAATACTTCCTGGAGGAAGAATTTTGTACACAAAGCATGTCTAATCCCCGTCAACATGACACAGCAAAAGAGAAGGTGTTTTAAAACTTCCACTAATCCTTCCAAACCTAATATTTAACGTCCTCAGTGTACACACATCACATCTAGATTATGCTTGTCTTCTTACAGAAGAATAGAGAAAATGTAGCACAACAAAGGAATGACAGCAGTGAAATAATAGGAGATGCATGCAAGAAGGAAAGTTTTGCCCTATCTACCCCTCAATAGCTTTTGAGTAACAATTTTTTTTTTTTTTTTTTTTGCTTTTTGGGTCACACCTAGCAATGCACAGGGGTTACTCCTGGCTTTGTACTCAGGAACTACCCCTGGCGGTGCTCAGGGGACCATATGGGATGCTGGGAATCAAACCCGGGTTGGCCGCGTGCAAGGCAAATGCCCTGCCTGCTGTGCTATCGCTTCAGCCCCACCCTTTGAGTAACTTTAAATCTCAACATAAGTAATTCAATAATGTTCCTTTTCTTTTTCTACATAATCCAGTGAACCTGTAACAATTTCTGATTGTTTTTTTGCTTGTTTGGGGAGGCCACACCTGGCAGGGAGCACTTCTTGAAGGGTTCAGGGAACCATATGGGGTTCTGAGGATCAAACCAAGGTAGGTTTCATGCAAGGCAGGTACCCTGCCCACTGCCTTTGCTCACGCCTCAAATCCTGATCATTAGTAAAAGAACAGAAGTCTATTTCAACCTAATGTGACCCATTTTAGCTCAGGACTCAGAATAAGAAATTTACATTTTCCCCATATGTTTTAAGAATGGAAAGTTGATTTCTTCTTATACTAAAGAATACAACAGAATTATGAAACAGAGGTCTAAGAAAATGGAATCAAATGAGCTATTGATTTGTGGAGCTGAAAGTCCCTTAAACCTTTGAGAACAGCCTTAAACTTTGAGTATGAAGGAGTAGCAGTTTAACATGCTATCATTTTTCACTGCTTGTCACATAACTGACTCAGAGCAAGTCTTTATTACCAGCCCGTTTACAAAAGGAAAAACCCGAAGCATTGAGAGGTAAAGTGATTTTACGGCATGTGTCAGCAGAGCCCTGGAAAACCACAAGGAAATAAAAGCTGCAGGCAATTTGGGCTAAGACGGTTCTTAAGTCAGTGAGTGACCTCAAGAAGAGGTAGGTAGATTTCAAATTAAAATCTATAATTAACTCTCTAAGCCGGAGCTTCATTCTGGCCCATTCGTTTTGGAATCCTGCAAACGTTCTCTTTGAATGTTAAGAATCCATTAAGGAAGACTAAGTAGAGATGGGGCGTCATGTGAGTTGAGCCTGTGAAAGGAAGCCTGCTTAATGCCACTGCCGGCACTGTAACATGCACTGCTGTGATAGATGGATCAGGAAGTAGGAGTGAACAGCGTGGACTACGGAGAAATGGATGCCTACATTAATAGACTTATAGGCAGAAGACGCCTGAGTCATCCAGAGAGCTATAAAACACTCGGTGCTGGGTTCCTTGTAATTCACTTCTGTAGTTGGATTCTGAAGTATGGACCGAGAATAAATAATTCAAGATGGCAATTCAAGGATGGGGGAGGGGAAGGGGAGAGGGAGAGAGGGAAGGTTAATGGGAGGGAGGAAGGAAGCAGAGAGGAAGGGAGAGAGGGAGAGAGGGAGAGAGGGAGAAAGGAAGGGAGGAAGGGAGAGAGGGAGAGAGAGAGATTCCTACACTGAAGCAACTGGAGTGAGAGTGCCCTGGTCTGTTGTGTAGACTCAGTTCCTCTTCTCCCTCCCTCAGCTCCCTGGAAAAGCTTTGTTGCCTTCTTGGAAGGACCTGGCGTGGGGCATCTGCAGGGTCCCATTCATCTCTTGTGCTCTCCAGAGATATATTTACTTGATCTGCTCCCACTGGAATCCAAAGAGAGATGAACTTTGCAGCCTTTACCGGTGGGACCCCTCCAGGCGAACCCAACAGATAGCCCCCTCAGCTGCCCACCAGCCCTTCCCCCCACACCCCACACCCTCCTGGCTCTCTCCTTGCCCTGGTGACTTCCCCTTCTCACGGTCTCCACCCCTAACTTGGAAGACTGCCCTGAGATTCTTCCCAGCTCATCCCAGAAAGAGCAAGGAATTTGAACTCTCGACTAGATTTCAAATTCTACCCCATAACACTGTATTCAGATGGGAGTACCATATTTTATTCATTGTTTGACCTGAGGTTTTTTTTTTTCCAGTCCTCAGTTTCTTGTTCCAGAAAACGGGAATCTACTTCATGCTTCTAAAATAGAGATGAATCAACATAATGCTATGAGTGATGTTGCCTGAAAAAAATACCTACCTTATAATGGCTTTCAAAATGCAACTCCTTTTCTCTCTCTTTTTTTTTCCTCATTCAGTGTAGTGAATTAATGCTTAAAGATAAAGGGACGGTGCTTTAAAAGTGAAACAACGTCCAGTGAAGAGGGACAGACTTGGCTTTTAGCTTTGAAACCCCATCCTGCAGGAGCTGCAAGTTCTGCTTAAACAGCAGGTCCAAACCTCAAGCACAGCGATTCTCTTTTTAATAGACGGGAAGCTCCGAGCCTAAGCCAGCTACCCACTAAAAATCTGAGAGTAAATACCAGCATGCAGGCGCTCAGCACAAATCTGACATTCCATAGGTCTACAGTACCTGTGGGGCAGAAGAGCTAAAATAGGACATAGGAACCCCTTTCATGTGGGCAATAGGGGTCACTGTAATGATCCTGAGGTAATGCTTGGATGGGCTGAGAGAAGCCGGGAAGCCAAATTGCCTCAGAGAAAGGTTGAGAAAACAGGCGGGATCATAGGCCAGGAGTAAGGATGACGGCGTGGTGATGTTTCTTTTTCAATTCAAATCCAAGTGAAGGAAGGAAGAAGTAGGAATTTCTCCCTTCTGAAGTCAGGGTTCCTTTTAAACAAAGTTTTGAATTTTCTATAAAAATCGACAATTCTTGGGGTCCAGGGGGAGAGATCAGCAGTGATTCTTTGACAAGAGAAATCAAAACAAAATGACAGAAGTCCCTCGGGCAGCACTCAATTGGAAGATCACACAGAGAACCTGAAGCCAAGCCGTGCATCTGGACTCTGCGGCTGTGGATTGTTTATCAGTGGGGAGAAGCCTCACACAGAATGCCAAAATCTGAGCTCCGCCGCTGCTCTGGGCTACAATCTGCAAGGCCGGTTTCCCTTCTGAAAGCCCCTCCCTCCACGTCCTCATTAGTGTTTGCTGTGAATTCAAATTCTAAGAAAATTAATCACGGCAGAAGTATGGCAATGAACGCTTAAAATGCTTGCGTGGCCCTTAATGAAGTCTGAGCCCTCATATTTCGAGAAGAGGTTTATGACACAGACTGAGTGAATGGCCCCGAGCTACACACTAATGCCTTCGCTGTACCGAAAAATCAACTCAGCAGCCAGAGAGTCAAGGGTGCTGCCAGATTCTTTTGTGCCTGGCAGGAAGCTGGGATGGGAAGATGCAAAATTCAAGAGACTATGTTCTTTAGCTCACAAATTAATGGGGAAAGAGGCTCTTTCTGCAGTTGGTAGCCAAGTAGGAACCCAGTTTCTTAAGTGTCCATTTACGAAGGTGTTTGCCCAGGGAACAAGATGGTCTCAGACAAGATGCTCTAGAGGGTGTGAACAGAAGGGCAAATGGTGCTAACCCTTCCTCCACATGGCCCGCATGCCCATTTCTTCTCTGGTCCTTTGTGAGTCTGAGGTTTCCAGACTAGCAAATGGGAACTTAGTCCTCTAGGGATCCCAAACAAGTTTTCCTCTGCCAAGCAGTATCCAAATACCCTATTCCCATAGGTATCCGCTCACATAGTCTAAATTTTCATGTGGTAAGACAGTATCTCTGTATACTGCGGCCTCTATTTTCACTTCATTTACTGTTCTCTGAAAATAATGCTTACAATTGGATGCATGTTTTTATCTTCAAAATAAAGGAAATCATAATTCTGCTAGTTTTGATATTTCTTCTGAAGAAATTGAAAACCCAAAGCACTTTCTCTTGCTGATATTAGGCAGATATATTATTTAACAGTTTTCAAACACAATAGTGATTGGTAATCAGGTGGTTTAGATCTCAATTAGTAGAGTATGATTTTTAAAAATTTAGTTTAGGTTATATGGTTACAATAGTGTTAACTCTTATGGCATTTTTAAAATGTTTATTTTTGTGAAGGGTGACATTTGACAATGTCCAGGGCTTACTCCTACCTCTATGGTCAGGAATCACTTTTTTCATGTTTTTAGCATAGTTATTTGTTTGTTGTGCTTTTTAAAATATCACTATGAGATACACAGATAGAATCTCCTGCCCCCAACTCCAGGCTGTCTTCGCTGGGGCCCCCTCGAGGGGGGGTTGCGGGTTAAGTTTCCCTTTCCGCCCCAAGCAGAGCCCCGGCAGCCAAAAAACTCCAGAACCCAGCCAAACCATGCTCAAGGCCACTCTCCAAATGCTCGGATGAGCCTCACCCATGAAGGAACCGAAGAAACCCAGGTATGCGGGACCCAGGGCTGAGATCTCCAAGCCTGCTCGTATTGGGACTAGGCCTCCTCCACCCAGATTCCCCAGTTTTCCAGTAGCTTGGCAGTCACACCCAAAAAACTGCCTACCCCCGAGTGCCATGTAATCTCATTAATGCCCAAGATCCAGAGACTATACAACAAAGCTGACTGGCAAAACAAAGAGGCTGGCAAGCTACTCATGGTGTGTTCTAGATGCCAAAAATAGCAACAATAATGGGCCTCATTCCTCTGAATGCAACAGGGATGAATGGAGACATTACTGGCACCCACTTGAGCAAATTGATGAGCAACGGGATGACAGTGATACTGTGATACAGTGGGGTACACAGTTGCATGGTTGTTCATGATTGGGTTTCAGCCATACAATGCTCCAACACTTTTACCTTCACCAGTATATATTTCCCACCACAAATGTCCCTAGTTTCCCTCCCACCCCCACCCCCACCCCCGTCTGCCTCTATGCCTGATACTTTTCTTCTTTCTCCTCTCTTCTCTCTCTCTCTCTCTCTCTCTCTCTCTCTCTCTCTCTCTTTCTCCCCCCTCCCCCACTTGTCCCACTGTGGTGGAGTTAGCCCCTGAGACTCTCTAGGTCCAAGCTAGAATAGGTGTTTCACCTTTTTTCCATGCAGCATTCTCACCCCATCTACTTTACTCAACATTCTAGGCCAGTAGAAGGTTTCCCTTGCCTTTTCTTTTGTAAAAGCCGTGTAATATTGGTTGCCATTATTGTACACTTTTCAGGGGCCCTTTTTCACATCTCTTCAAAAGTAAGATGTCAGGGCAAAGGAAAGAATACAAAGGCGAAGGAGCTTGTCTTGCATGCAGCCCATCCCAGTCTGATCCTGGGCACTGGCTGGTGCCCTGAGCACTGCTGGGAATACTCACGGAGTTGGGAGTAGACCCTGAGCACCACCAGGCACTCTCCCAAACCTCCTACCCATGCCACAAGCCCTTGAAAAGAACACAAAAGGAGCCTGCCATAATACCACCCCCCCATACCACAGAAATCCCACCACACCATTCTCTTGATCTGTTCCTCCCTCTATGCCTCTGGTAACCCCAAATCCAGGGCTTAGTTTTGGTTTTGTTTTATTTCTAACTATATTTAGTTATGGCCCATAAATAAGTAATATCTGCTGGTTTCTCTCACTCTTCCAGATGTTTCAAATATTGCTGGCATTCTTGGCCCGCCAAAGGCAGAGCCAGCAGGCTCCGGGACTCCAGGGGCACTGCTAGGGAGCAAACACAGGGCCTCTCACACGCAAGGCACATCTGCTGGACCTTTGGAGCCCATCCTTGGGTCTTCTTTCCCCTTTTACTTATATCTCTAAGTAAAATGCACATTTCATTACGGCCTCCAACTCCACCCATTTTCACAAATGGCAAGATTTCGCCTTTTCTTAGGACTGAATAGATTTCCACTGTGTGTATATGCCATGTTTTCTTTATTAACTCATCTGTCCATGGGCCATTTTCCTATATCAACTGTAATAAGGAAAGGCTGCAATGAACATAGAAGTCCATGTATCCTCTTACATGTGTGTTTTCATATTCTTCAGATAGGTATTGGAGAATGGAACTGGTGGTTTCCAGTTCCCCTCCTCACAGAGCGGATTCATTGATTAGAGTGAATGCTGGTTAAATCTATTTTTCCTCTCTTTATACAAATCCATAGAGCTTTTCAAGGAGGCAGTTCTAGTTTACATTTCCACCAACCATTTAGAAGTCTTTTCCTAGGGAGATTTTTCTAACACTAAAATTCAAGATGAAAAGGAACATTGATCCTCCTAATTCCTAACTCTTCCTTGGTGTCTCAGTAAATTTTCCCACCTTCTCCCTAGTACTAGTTACCATTCTAAGTGGCAATTAAAAAGGCACTTGGGCTTTGTTAAATATGTTTCCTTTTTTTTCTTCTCCATGAAAAGAGGTGTATATTGGCCCCATGTTGCCAGAATTTATGCAGCCCTTTAAGTAATTTCACTCAAAATAATAATTAAAACTATTTATTTCAACTTGATGATATCTCCTGGCATTAGAAGAACCTGGAACAATTTTCAGAATTTTCTCTCAGCTAACACTCTTGCCTTTTCATTGTGAGGCCATCAGTTGGATGATAATGAGACATTCTTATCTGTTTGCCCCAAGATCCCCCAGCGAAACAGTTTCTACTATGATCTCAGCTACACAATTTCTTAGACCACCAGCATAAAACAAACAAAACAAAACAAAAATCTAAATAATTCCAGACCATCGTAATAACTACTCATTACAGTGGAAGTCACAGCTCATAAATATCTTGCTTCCATCAACATACAGTTAAGTGATATTAGACAGGGTGCTCCTGACAGCATGTTTCCTAGAGATACTCTGTGAGACAGAAAGGCACAAACGCCTCCCAACAGCTACAGAAAAATAGGGGAAACAAATTTGAAACCACAGGAAGCTGGCTAGAAGCTTATTTGAAGAAGTTGTGAACCACTTCACATACTGCAAAGCAATTTCCCTTAGTCTGAGAGGAACGCAGAACGCTTAAAGAAAGCCACCATGCCAGAAAGACTGGGGTGGACATGTATCTTTTCTCTTCTTGTACTCCTTTGCTCCATACTAAAACAAAAAAGCTTTGGAATTTATATTTGAAATATAAACCTAAGAAAGACAAAGGCCTAGGGAACACCGGCAACACGAATACCAAAAGTGTGAAAACTGTCAAGAATGAAAAAAAAAAAAGGCAGCAGATCTGAAGTGGGTGAACCAGGAAGGGGTAATAGGGAATGCTAAAAAGGAATGAGACATTCAGAGAAACCAGCAGAGTTGTGTCACTCTTAGCATTCATCCCTGCTGGAAAAAGAAGAGAAAACAAGGGCGGACTAAAGTGAGGAGAATATCGAACCTTTAATGAAATGAAGACTCCTCCGCTTCTATCTTTCAACGCCCTGTTGGGTGGCTGAGTGTCTCCACTTTGGCGGAACACAGGAGATCTGTTCTTGGTAGACACTGGAGCGAAGCCTTCACTCTGGGAAACGTGATACGCAGCTAAGGGACGTGCCCTTGGAGTAGCTCGGAGAGTGCATGTGTACTCTGGAAGCTAACAGTCCCACTCCTCACAATAGACACAGAAGCATTATGTGTGGTCAGGACTGGGCTCATTAACAATAGAAAGGACAGACTAATTTTTACATAGTCTTCACTGTCACTGACACTGTCATCCCATTGCTCATGGATTTGCTTGAGCGGGCACCAGTAATGTCTCCATTTTGTTACTGTTTTTGGCATATCGAATACTGAATATGCCACAGGTAGCTTGCCAGTCTCTGCCGGGCCAGTGGGATACTCTCAGTAGCTTTCCCGGCTCTTGAGAGGGGTGGAGGAATCAAACCTGGGTTGGCCACATGCAAGGCAAACATCCTACCCCCTATCCGCTGTGCTATTGCTCCAGCCCTTATATTGTCTTACAAAACAAATTCAAAAATTAATATTGAAGGAAGTCAGACATACTATCTTGCCTTCTGAGAGTTTTTCATTAGAAATTATTCCTTTTAAAAAAAAGTCTTCAGTGGGGGTTAGGGGATAAGACAGGGAAGACGCTATAACTGTGCTAGAGGGAAGTGTTCAGCTGGGAGGTGGATGGGGATGGGAGGGGATAAAGAGTTATGGGTGAAACCCTATCAGTATTGTACTATAAACCACAGTGCAAAAAATAATTTTTTTTTAAAAATCTCTCATAGGGGCAGACTGTTGGGTGGGAGACAAGTGGGTGGGGGCTGGGGGGACATTGCGGAGGGAAGTGGACACTGGGGAAGGGATGAGTGTTGGAACATTGTGTGCCTGAAAGTATACAATCATGTATAGCATTGTAATTTCAGTGACTATATAAAATTAAAACTAATAATAAAGAGGAAAATTGAAAATGTTGCCTTAAAAATTATCATAGTGCTCAAAGTGGGGGAGACAGGAAGACATGAAGTCCAGCAGAGCACATGAGGAGGGTCTTTGAGACACTAGTGGTCTTCCCTTTTGCAAGTGAGTGTATGTTCAAGTTGGGATAATTTGTTGAATATATCATCTTGTGGCTTTTGTCTCTGAATGTACCAGATCAATAATAGTGTTTTAATTATAAGTAGACCAATTAAATTATGTATTTAATCTATTTATAAGTAGACCAATTAAATTATGTATTTAATCTATTTATCAAATATTTTATTTACATATTTTATACATAATATTATATATTGCCAATCAAGTTCATACTATGTGTAGAAGTCTTAAACTTCTGTTTTCATCACAGAGAGGAGTTTTTCCATAAAAGTTGATATCAGAGAGAAGGAAATGGAGAAGGTTGTCAGAGAGGAAATTCTTTACTAAGACTTCTATACCTCGTCTACGACTTCATCACATCTCCACTATTCAAAGCTTGTCCTGTGTACATTCAGGTGTCTAGCATAAACAAATAGATACTTTACTTCGTTTTATGCTGCTTTGGTAGTAGATGTCTAAGAAATCCCCAAGACAGCAGGCCTCTGGTACACTCACAGTCATCCCAGCTAGTCAATCAAACACTGACCTACATACCGAAAAGAAGGCATTTCTGAGAAGTCGTTAAGTTTCCAGATCAGTTGATTTTGAGATCAAGAGCTTATCCTGGGTGAGCCTGACAGTAATGAGTCCTGTAGAAACAGTTTCTCCGGCAGGTCACAGAAGAAGAAACCAGAGATGTGTTTCAGCTGGCCTGGAAGAAAGCCAGTATTCATGCACTAATTGGGGGCAAGTGACAAAGAACTGCTGGCAGTTCCTAGAAACTAAGAATCTTCCCATGGCAAAAGCTAGTGGAAAAACGAGGAATTCAGTTCTACAACCAGATGGAAATCCAATCAGCTCATCCACGGAGTAGAATACAAATCCCACAAACCTGGCATTGCAACACCATTAATGTAGGCAGGCTAGGAGAGAACAAGGACAATGAAACCAGTTGCGTAATGTCAGCCTAGAACTATTCAATCTAGCTCAGTTGGGATGGATACACCTCTCCTAAGCATTGCACACAGCCAAAGGCTAGCAAGTAGAGAAACTGAGGCCTCCCAAAGCCCTAAGAGTTCTGTACCACAGCCTACATGCTCCACTTAAGACCATAGCCAGGAGTGCCCAGTCAGCCAGCATTGCCATTCCAGGCGCTCCCCGTGAGGCCTTGGTAAAGAAGGCCGGCCAGGGTCCACTCTGCTCAGGCCATCCTGCTTCAGAGCCTGTGCTTTCGTTTTCATCTAAGTCCTGGCTCTGCTTTTCACTTCATGGGTCTCAGTCGGCCTCAGTCAGTCTTTGGGGGGAGATAGTAAGGCCCTGGCCAGACCCTGGGACGGGCAGCAGCATTGTTTTAGCCTGTGGGCCCTGAGTTAAGAATCCAACCAAGAGAAACTTTCGGATAATCGAGTTGTGTTGGCTTTAACCCTTAAATTCATGGTTCTCAATTTGAAAATGAAAACGGTCACTTCCTCCCAGCCCCCATCTATGCTACATATAATGAAAGTTACTGATTATTAATTCGAATTATGCTCTTCAAACTTGCCTAAGATTGGAAATACTTGAGCTATGATGCAGTCCTTAGCCACTGATCAATGACGCCCATACGGGGGTTGAAGGACTAAGGTTTAGAATGCATTTGTTCAGGTTGTTAGCTCAAAGGTTAAGAGGTCAGAGGTCAAGTCTAGAAGAAAGTGAGTACTTCTGATTAATCTGTCCTGAAGCATTAGCATGAAGTAAACTTTGAGAGATAAGTAAATAATGACATGCATGTTATATGGAATGTATTTCATATAACAATCAGAGATTTTGTTTCAAGTAAGAAATAGGTATATTGGAGGGCCGGTGGGCAGACTGCTCATCCCCTACTCATCCTGGAAGGTTCCGTGGCATCTGCTGACCCCATAGAGAATACTGTGTTCACTGTGCTCATTCTGTTTTACACAATAGGTCAAAAAGAGCAACTTAGATAGCAACATTGCTGTCATCAGTAACTACTTCTGCCCATTTTAGCTACTTGCCTCACTAGCAAGAAAGGTATATACACCTGCTGCTATCATCCAAAGAACAGACCTCCTTCCCTGGCTATACTAAAGTATTTTAAAATGCTCCATTGAGAAATACTATGCAGCTGTTAGAAAAAATGAAGTCATGAAGTTTGCATATAAGTGGATCGGCATGGAAAGTATCATGCTAAGTGAAATGAGTCAGAAAGAGAGAGACAGACATAGAAAGATTGCACTCATCTGTGGAATATAGAATAATAAACTAGGAGACTAACACCCAAGAATAGTAGAAATAAGTACCAGGAGGTTGACTCCATGGCTTGGAGGCTGGTCTCTCATTCTGGGCAACTCAGAGAAGGGAACACCAAGTAAAATGTGGTCGGAAGTTATGTGGGGGAAGGGTGATTCGTGCCGAATGTAGACTAGAGACTGAGCACAGTGGCCACTCAACACCTTTATTGCAAACCACAACACCTAATCAGAGAGAGAGAACAAAAGGGAATACCCTGCCATAGTGGTAGTGTGGGGTGTGGGGAGACGGGACTGGGGAGGGTTGGGAGGGTTGCTGGGTTTACGGGTGGTGGAGAATAGGCACTGGTGAAGGGATGGGTTCTCGAACTTTGTATGGGGGAAACATAAGCACAAAAATGTATAAATCTGTAACTGTACCCTCACAGTGATTCACTAATAAAAAAAATGCTCCATTGATAAGATTCAAATTTTTAGGAGATATCTAAAGGTTTTGAGCACAGGCTTTATGTGGGGGACACCTGGATTCAATGCCAGGAACTACACATTTCCTTAAGCAAAACCCGGCTTCAGCACAAGAGACTGATTTCAGTTCTAGGATTATGTGATTTTTTTAAAATTATGTAACCAGATTTCTTCTTAAGTTTCCTTTGGACGTTTAAAGTTCTTGATCATTTGTAATCATTTTGTGACACAGAGCTGTGAATTTCCTGATGATGTTTATTAGAACTGAATACTATATTTTAGCAAAGGCATCTATATAGATTTTTCTTCTATATCCTTTTAATAAGTTGAATTATATTACCTGATTCCAAAAGTTAATTTGAGATTTAGAATTTTTGCCATAATTCCACAATGTCACTAAACTTGATTCAGTGAATACTTTGTTTAGTACTGGAAATTGCCTGCAAGATTTTTTTTCTTGCTATATTTCAATATCAGAATTATAGTAGTCTCATATAACAAGTTGGACAAAAGTCTATTTGTGAACTATTGATGCTGCCTTTTCCTTATTGGAAGAACTTACTTTTGAAGCATTCCTGATTAGGAATACTTGCTGTGTGAAGTAGATATTCAAAATTGCCATACTGCTTAACCAAATGCTTGTCCACAGATGAATAGAACCAAAGGTCATCTTGCATTGTAGTCTTATCCTATGACACTCATCAGCAAAAGTTGACAAACATGTTATTGAAGCTGATATGAAGTAAATTTTTTCATTATCAGATGTGTGGGTTCAATTATAGACACACTCATAGCTATTTTGGGGATGAGAAAGTGAGTTGTTTAAGAAATAAAAAGATGATCATGAAATACTACATGGTTTAGCATTTATACAGCCATAATGAAATACATTGAATGTTGATGCAATAATAATTACTACATAACGACATATAGGTATGGCGATAAGACAATTATTATAGGAACAAGTAGTTGTGGGAGGGATTGAACAAGAATTAACTATTTGCTTAGTAGGAAATCCATGAATAACAAACCCATATAAAAAAATAAAGAAAGAAGAAAGTCAGTGTTGACTAGGATGAATGGTAATCAATACCTAAGAAATTAGCATAAAAGTTTGAAAAATGTCTCTCTTGGAGACTGGAAAAATGAAATGATTTTTGTGATTTTCAGTAATTACCCTATCTTTTCCACATCTTTTGTGGGAATACCAATTTTTAAAAGTATAAAAATTTTGATAAAAATAAAAATAAAATTTAAGAGCAGCATTAAAAATTTTGTTTGTTAAATTCATAGTTTTATATTTTAGGAAATAAATCTAGAATATGTTGGTTGGAAAAGTGCCAAACTTAATTGATTTGAAAATTTTATTTTTTTAAGTGTTTAGGGAAATGAGATAGTTAAAGACTTGTTATGAGTTGTAACTAAATGTTAGGCAGTTGAAAATGAAAACAATGTTCTTAAGTATGGGGAGATTACTATCTCTCCATATGTAATAATGTTCCTAAAAATGGAGCGATAGTACTGGGATTTAGGTGCATGCTTCACATGTGGTTGATCCTGGTTCAATCCCGGGCACTGCGAATAGTTCCCCAAGTACTGCCAGGAATGACCACTGAAGATAGAGCCAAGAATAAGTTCTCAGCACTGCTGGGTGTGTCCCCGAACTCAACAAATGAAAATAATGCTGTTAAATATAAAGATAAAGCAGGTATCTGTTAAGTTCTCTAACAGGAATCATACTTCATTTCCTTATCTTTTGTACATCTTATCCAGGAATCAACTTACAAAAAGTATATATTTTCACACTTGTCTGTACTCAAAACATTCAGCTCACTCATTCACTTAATAAATGTGCGTGTGTTTTTTAATCACTTCGAGTTTTGTCACTTTGACAAACACTGAGAATGTTTTACTTAGCAAGACCCCTCACTTTGATTGACGGATGCTATTCTTCTCTCTATAGAGATTTTCTGTTTCTTCATGGATTAAAACAAATACTGTACATCACAGAAGACTTGAACTAAGCTTCATCTGTCTTGTTCAAACCAATCTTTGCAAATTCTCTTCAACCTACTCGCATATCATCCTATTCTATGTTATTTCTTAGGTATTATCAGAGTGGGAAGGATATACCAAGTGCAGATTTTTAAAAATCAAAAAATTAGAAAATTATAAGGCTGGAGTGATAGAATAGTGTGCAGAGCATTTGTCTTACATGTGGAGGGCCTGGGTTTGGTCCTGGCTCCCCATATGGGCCCCAACTATCTCCAGAAATATTTTCTGAGTGCAGAGCCAGGAGTAACCCCTGAGCATTTCTGGGTGTGGCCCCAAACTAAAAATAAATAAATACATTATTCATAGACTGTGCATTAGCTATAAAAGATAAACATTTCATAAACTATGTCACATCTTTCTGATTTCGTACTGCAGACACACCACCAATATCAACAGCTTCATTAAAGAATCCACAAAACATTTGATTTCATTCTGATCAACAAATTGTAATAGCTACTTGTTAGTGACTTTTTTTCTATATGCTTAAATACATGAATAACCTTTATCTTAAGAAAGATCCTGATACGGGGCTGGAGCAATAGCACAGCAGGTAGGGCATTTGCCTTGCACGCGGCCGACCCGGGTTCGATTCCCAGCATCCCATATGGTCCCTCGAGCACCGCCAGGGGTAATTCCTGAGTGCAGAGCCAGGAGTGACCTCTGAGAATAGCCGGTGTGACCCAAAAAGCAAAAAAAAAAAAAAATCCTGATACACACACACACACACACACACACACACGCATGCACACAAAACATTATGGACAACATTGAATCTTAGAAAAATTGCCATTTTCCTAGTATCACAGAGTTACTAGCTACAAAACTGGGCAATCTGACTCCATCGTCCACTTATTAGTACTTCTGATGAAAGAAATGCTCAATAAACAGGAGCTCTTGAAATAACAGGGTTAAATTACAAAAGATAGATCACTTAAAGAATTTGACCTAAAGCAAGTTATTCATTGACTTGTTACAGTTGTTGCAAATGTAGCTCTTCTCTACTTCATCAGCATGACCTTTGCATTTCAAAACGCAAAACAGAAGTGAAAACTTTGCATGAGAGCAAAGATCAGATTTTAAAATATTTGAATGGTAAATTGTCTCATGAGAGAAAAATAAGTTTTAAAATGGGGTCTCATGAGAGATAAATACATTTTAAAAGGTTATCAGTGCCATTGAATCTATATTTTAGGAAGTCTGGAGACAGCTCAGTAGCTAAAAAGACTTGCAAGCTCAATGCCACGACTCCAATCCCTGGGGCCACCCACATGTGCTAAGCATGTTCTCTGCGGTCTGACCCTTTGGCACCTCCACAGAGTGCACCAAATCTGGTGCAAAAGGAAGTGATGTTCAAGCAAGGTAATTCAGAATGTGTGACAATGCTACCAGGAGTCTTAGTGCATGTCTGAGCACTGAGTCTTAAGTGAGTGACTCTAGGCAAGCACTAACTCTACTGTCCTAACAACCAAGAGTCTGGGACCAGTCATTGCAATTACAGTGACAGAAGAGAAGAGGACTTTGAAGGACATATGTATCTGAAATATAAATGATTAAAATTATTATTTATTAAATTTTAATAATTTTTAAAAAGCTATTATTTCAGGTGAGCGGTTAAAGTGGTTAACACTATTATTTTCTTGATAAAACATATTTTATTGTTGCTGTTTCCTTTTCTTTTGCAAAAGACACTTTGTCCCCAAGGCTGCCTTTTCCTTGCAACACCACAGTGTGACTAGCTGACATCAGAAATCATGAGACTATGTGATATTTCTGGGAAAGAAAGTTCATTTCCCTTTTGGATGGTGATTAATTTGTCTTCCAAAATTAGGGGCCTATAATTAACACTGGAAATTAGAAAAGACAAGATCAGACTAACCATAAAGCACAGAATAAAAATGGAGTTCTTAAACGTCCCCAGCTATAGAAAATAAAATGAAAACTTTTTTTAAGTTTTTTTGGTAGGTCAATAAAAAGCAGGACTTAAAACTCCTGGAATTATATTTCTTTAATATCATTTCACAACTATCACCATATGATCTTCTTCCTATAGAGAACTTTGAAAACTTAAAAAAAAATGGAGTGACAGAGTGAGATAGAGCAGATAGGGAGCTTAGCTTGCACTTGGCGACCAGGTTTGATTTGCAATATCCCATATGGTCCCCAGAGCAAGCCAGGGGTGTCCCCTGAGTGCAGAGCCAGGAGGAAGTCCTAAATAAGTCACCGAGGGTGGCCCAAAAGTCAAACAAAACAAAACAAAATAACAAAAAGGAAAAAATTATAATTCACTTCATTACTAACTTCACTCACTTCTCTTCCTGATACCTCTCCTCTCTGATTTTCATTCAAAGTAGCAAGCATTTAAGACTCCTTCAAGGGAAAAAAGCAAAAACAAAAAATGGATTTTCAGGATTTTATACTTGTAGCATTACTTCCTTTATTGTTTTATCCCCAGGATGAGGTGGAGCAGGAAAAACTCACACACCTCAAGCTCCTGAATCGACATGACACAGATTTCAAAGCAGGAAAATGTCTGGGTTCAGACAGGACTATGAAGTTTCCTCCTATGAGCATAAAAATCATCTAAAGTTTTGCCATGACTTGTTAGATGGTGCCCTAATCCCAGAGTCTCTGTTTACTAACATGCTGAAAAGGAGAGAGAAGCCAGGACGTGTCTCAAGTGATAGAGCACGTACCAGGGAAAGGCGAGGTCCGCATGCCCAAACCTCAGCACAGCCTCGCGTGCTCTGGCAGACCCCAACCCCAACTAGCATGCACACCATAGCACTGTAGCACTGTTGTCCCCTTGTTCATCGATTTGCTTGAGTGAGCACCAGTAATATCTCCATTGTGAGACTTGTTACTGTTTTTGGTATATTGAATACGCCACGGGTAGTTTGCCAGGCTCTGCCATGCAGGAGGGTTACTCTCGGTAGCTTGCCGGGCTCTCCGAGATGAACAGAGGAATTGAACCCATGTCTGCCACATGCAAGGCAAAGTCCCTACCTGCTGTGCTATTGCTCCAGTCCTTCAACTATGGGGAAATGAATGTGGGTTTAAGAACCAAGCCGAGGGCATGACAAAGGTAAAAACACAACCAGTTCTCTTTTAGACAAGAGAGCCACCATGTTTGAGAGAAGACTCATCAATATTTAGGATTCATATGAGGACCTTGCTTAATGTTTTCATTTGAAATTGAACATTTTTAAAAATAAGAGTAGCCGCACTCAGCACTGAAGAAACCCGGCGGGCACCATGAGACCGGAGAGTTCTCCGGGCCCAATACTGAGCTGATGTCTCTGGGACCCCCAGATGGAGCAGGTGCAGTCTCCATGCCTTCTCCAGATGGAATCCCAGCGACCCTGAGCTTCTACAAATATGGCTCCGGTGTGTGGCTACAGGACTATTTCTCTGAAGCATGAGACCTTTCCTGATATACAAAGTGAGCAATGGAAAATAAACGATCTAACATCTGCCCCTGCCCAAAACTAGAGAGAGAGCAGTGACACGCAGAGCCTCGATGAATGGGGGGTGGAACCGGTCCCCCTCCCTGCCCCAACGAGGTCCCAAGATGCCGTCCATGAACGGCTCTTAGCTCCTGAACGGCCATGATCCCAGAAGCACACAAAACAATCTCAGAACCCAGCGGCTTTTGGCAGAAATCCCTCCAGACTTATTACTAAAATATCAGAAATCCAAAATGCTCTTCATATCAGCAATAGAAAACTAATTATCTAATGATGCCTTTTCGGCAGTTTGGAGAAAATGTTGGAGAAAATTCCAAATAATAATGGTGGATTTTTTGTTGAAATATTGAATGTTATCAAAGCAGAGAGAGAGTAAAGTGGAAATCGTCTGCCACATAGGCGGGGGGAGGGGTGGGACGGGGGTATATTGGGGTTCTTGGTGGTGGAGGGTGTGCACTGGTGAGGGGGTGGGCGTTTGATCATTGTATGACTGAAACCTAGACTGGAAAGCTGTGCAACTGTTCTCACCGTGACTCAATAATATATATATATATATATATATATATTATATATAATATATATGTAGTAAGGGGAAGAGATAGAAGGACCAGAGTGTGTTGCGTGTGGCCCCTAATGTCACAAAGGTGGTGAGGTAATCCAGGTATTTGGGGCTTGCAAATTCTAGATGCCAACATTGAATTCCTGACAAGTTGGAGGGGCCTCCCAGCCCATTGAGCCCCACTTGAAAGACCCTCATGCCTCTCTAAGGAATATTCCTAGAGTTATTTGTTAACAGGGTACCTATGAAACTATGGATAATAATAGTCTACTAGTTAAGAGCTTATGACTAATTATATGTCTCAGTGGAGTAAGGGATTATTTGCGTAGATTTCCAGCTTGGTCCCAGACACGCTTTCTAAGAATAAAGTTTAGTCGTCCTTTAAACTTGTGACTCAGTGCTATCTATCTCGACTGAATTTGTCTTGACTTCCTGTGTATGTCGTTCCCTATCCCGATTTTAGAAGGCAATTTAATTTCCGTGGCGAGTGAGTAGCAAAAATTAAAGGATTATCACTGCTGCCTAGACTATTTTTTCACCACCTTCAGACTATTTTTTCACCACATACTAGAATGACTTTAAAAAAAAACACACACACTCGAGCTTCTGGTTTTAGTTGTAATTCTAGATAGAGAAATGAAATGCAAAGCTCCTTAGATTCAGACAGTTTAGCCAAATCAACACACACACACACACACACACACACACAGGTGTTTGTTTGATATTTGAAAAGAGAACCTCTTCTTTTTTTTAAAGTGCTGAAATTTATGTTATGCATTTCTTCACAGCTTGCATGTATTTCACAACTTCACAACATATTTATGAGAGCTATTTAAATAAACTGAAAACATATTTTTTACCACCTCTCTATTTGGGATCTGCCATTAAACCTGTGATTTAGTTTCTTTACCCCATTCCTTTATTTGAAAATGAAGTAAATAATGGAATTATTTAATGATTTTTATTGATAAGTAAGATAAAGCCTGCAGAGTGTATAGAGGAGAGTATGGTACTTAGTAATTGTTCCAAAAGTTGCTTCTTTGCATTATTTTAGAAAACAGTATTGGGACATTGCTATAAAAGTTACATCACCTTTAATAATGAATGGGGAAATTTACATTCTTGGGTTCGGAGAGCTTTATTTCACCAGCTTTTTAAGTTACTATTATATCAAAATTTAGTAGCTAACCTTCCCCTTTTCCCTTCTGCTGCCGTGCCCTTGTTTCCTGCACGAGGCTTCCTAGTGGAAATGGCATTCAGTTTTTTACAATACGTATTACAAGTAAATCTATTCTGTGATTGCTTTCTCTTATGCATCTACTGACCATGTATATTCTTGCCCCCTAAAAAGTGATATAAAACAGAATTACTGTTCTCTGTTTTCGCCCAAAGTATATTCCCTGTTTTCAATTAATCTGTGTCTAAATGAAAGTCCTCCTCCGAGCAGGTCTTGGAGATCTATGAAGTGTTCGGGTCCTGGCCCCGTGCACATAGACTGTAGTATTCATCAATTCACTACACAAAGAGGATGTAAATATTGACTCTAAAGACAAATAGGCCTTAAATGCAGTCATGTTTATCATGAGAGTAGGTTTTACCCCTTAAAAACAATAAATTTAAACCCAGAGATTTTCCTAATCACATAGGAGATCCCCTGCAACACAACACAATGACACAAGACCTTGATTTATAATGTCCTTACAGAAGGTAAGCACCATGCATCACCTCGCCAGGGCCAGGAGCCTAACGGTCAGGCCAAAGCAGCTGGATGGGCTGAGGATTTCTGGGAATGGCCCCTGGGCACCCCAGCACTGCTCGGGAATGCCCTCTTCACTGTCCAAAAATATTATCTCCATCATCACATGATGTTAGCATTTGACAAGGTATAGATAAAAAATGGACACTAATTCAAATTTTCACTATCATTTGACTTTTTTTATTCAATCAGAAAACAGAGTTTGTGTACCCGAAGATTGATCCCTCATCCTTGGGGATATTAGTCACAATATAGTGAATAAAGGCCATACAGAATTTTAGATATAACCTGGTTATAGCCTCATACGTTGGAGAAATTCTTCAACAGTCAGGGAGACAGTGAGATGGTTTCATCGTAGAGCTTAAACTGGTGCATTTGAATAATCAGGAAAAATGAAAAAAGATAAACTGCCCTAGTGTTGAGAGTTTAGACTGGCAACATTTGGACTTCATTGCTAGAGCCCCCTGGAACATTTGCACCCTGTGTTGGACATACCGCCTCAGGAAGATAACTACTTGAACGCCTACAAATGCCTCAGTGGGCATGTTTATAATGTTCCAGCGGCCAATTCTGGAGGAGTAAGAGAACAAAACTGGAGTATAGGACAGCAACCGAATTTCATTCCCATCACCCAGAATTAACCTGGGAACCTCAGCCACAGATATCCCCCCACACCCCACTCCCCACAATCCACCCCTACCCACTAAGCCTGTCCTCCACCTCCATCCCACCACCCCACCACCCACCCCACCCTGCTGTCAGCTGTGAATATGGGAAGTCTGTCTGGGAATATCTACCTACACACCTTTCATCCTTCTCTCTTTCTTTTTTTCTTTCTTTCTCTTTCTTTTTTTCTTTCTTTCTCTCTCTCTTTCTTTCTTTCTTTCTTTCTTTCTTTCTTTCTTTCTTTCTTTCTTTCTTTCTTTCTTTCTTTCTTTCTTTCTTTCTTTCTTTCTTTCTTTCTCCCTCCCTTCCCTCCCTCCTTCCCTCCCTTCCTCCCTCCCTCCCTTCCTTCCTTCCTTCCTTCCTTCCTTCCTTCCTTCCTTCCTTCCTTCCTTCCTTCCTTCCTTCCTTCCTTCCTTCCTTCCTTCCTTCCTTCTTTCTTTCTTTCTTTCTTTCTTTCTTTCTTTCTTTCTTTCTTTCTTTCTTTCTTTCTTTTCTTTCTCTTTGCTTTTGGGGTCACACCTGGCGATGCTCAGGGGTTTACTCCTGGCTCTGCAACTCAGGATTTACTTGGACGGTGCTCAGGGGACCATATGGGATGCTGGGAATCAAATCCGGGTCAGCTGCGTGCAAGGCAAATACCCTCCCTGCTGTACTATTGTTCCAGCCCCTCATCCTTCACATTAGATTTAAAAAATGTGAGAATCATGTGAGAATCATTTGATTGCTTGGTAAAATCTCAAGAAAAACAACAAAGCATTATGTTTGGGAATGATGTTTGACAATTAAATAGAAATTCTGGGTAAATGCACCTCCCAGAACCAAGATTAATCACCCACCTTTCTAAGACAGCCCTTTGATCTACAGTTTAGGATTTGCTTCTGACCTGTCACTTAAATGAACTCTAAGACATTGAGATGCTGAGATCATCTTTCTAAATAAAGATCTGGGAGCATTGACCTTTATGGTGTGTGCATTGTCAGCTGAGCAGAGCCGGGCAAAAGCACTTGGTCTGAAGACCAAGGTGCCACTTGCACTTTTTGTACTTTTTCAAGGACATGTGCAGATCATCCTTCACTCAACGGCTTTGGGCATTTAAAATTTCACAACATTATCCCTAATTCAAAACTAAGAATTATTCCAGTATAGACTCTCTGCGTTTGTTAGACACTGCTTTTCTAAAACAACCCACCACACTTCCTGCGAGGACTCTATTCTGCCCCTGGCATTCAGCACTGACCCACATAGACAGAAGTAGGCCACTCTGAAAATAGCAGGGACAAAGGCCGACAGGGTTCCCCTGCTATTTTGAGGGTGCATTTGCATTTTATATTTCTTCTCCAAAAATGGTACAGGACCAGAGATATATAACAGGTAAGCTTCTGGCCTTGCCGGTGGAACCCTGGTTCAATCCCCAGACATTACCTGTAGTCCCCTAAGCACTGCCAGGAATGATCCATGAGCACAGAGCCAGGAGGAAGGAAGGAAAAAAGGAAGGAAGGAAGGAAGGAAGGAAGGAAGGAAGGAAGGAAGGAAGGAAGGAAGGAAGGAAGGAAGGAAGGAAGGAAGGGAGGGAGGGAGGGAGGGAGGGAGGGAGGGAGGGAGGGAGGGAGGGAGGGAGGGAGGGAGGGAGGGAGGGAGGGAGAAGAAGATTGGGAGGGAGGAAGTTTGGGAGAGAGAAAGAAGGAAGAGTTTTATTGCAAATATGAAAATGAATGGACAGAAATGGATTTACACACACTCACACTATTAATCCCAAACAATAAAAGTAAACTTTTTGTTTCCTTATCCTGAGTTCTTAGCTGTATCCCACACTCAAATAACTTATAACTAGTTGCCTGTTTTTGATCTTCTGAAATTGCTCTTTGCTCTGAAAATATTTTTGCTCTTCAAGCATAAGTGCATACAGTTATTCTACAGTTATTTGATAAATAAGTGAAAATATAAATAAACACTATCACACAGCATACTCTAGGATATGCTGCAGCAACAAATGGCCACACATATGTTTATCTTAGTATGTTATTTCCTTCCTTCTACTATTTTAGATTCACTTATTGTTCTTTCTCCAGATTTTTTAGATATATGTTTGCATTGTTGTTTTGGTCATGTATGTGGGAGAAAGATCATGTGTGTAATTGGTTTATTAAACCACTTCTGTGTGTATTCTCTGTAGATGTGATTACAAAATTGAAAAAAAATAGGATTAGAAATACTTTAATTAAATTCTGTGTATATGTGATTACATAATTAAAAGATGGGATTAGAAATATTTTAATTAAAAGTCAAGTTTCTAATTAGAAATATGCAGTAAGAAGAGATTGTCATAGAGTTACTGAATATTCTCTCATACTTAAGATTTTGATTAGAAACATCAATAATTTGAGGGTATTTTTTTTCTCACTGCATTTACTTCACAAATGTAACAGTGATCCTGGGTATATATAAAATATACTTTAATTTATCAAATGGTTTGTAGATAAAACAATATTTTAGTCATACTAACAGTAATAAAAATTCCATGCTAGATAAATGATAATAGTAACAATAGGTATATCATAAGCTTTTATTATATAACAGATGTTCATCTAAATGTTATATGCCTTGTTTAACTTCACCACAACACAATTTGTGTAGTTGATGAGTTAATCCTCATATAACAGAGAGGAAACTGGGTATGGAGATTAATTTACTTGTAGCATGTGGCAGGGCATGGATGTGAACAAACTTGACACCAGATGTCATATTCTAATTTTTCCTTTGGTATTCACATTATATTTAGTACTATAAAAATGAGCATAAAATACTCATGTAATTTGTTGCAACTTGGATAGAAGATCTATCATGTTAAATAAAGTAGTCAGAAGAAAGGAAAATACTAGATGATTTAATTTATCTGTAATTTATAGACTACAGGTCTAGGGAATGCAAGATATTCGAAGGGGGATACCTGGATCACCCTTGATCTTAGAGTGGATACTGAGAAGGGTATGGGAAGGAAAGAAACAGGGATGAAGGAAGAAAAAGTGAAAGGGAACAGAGACAGGGTACATTGAAAGGGTGGAGCTCCGATGTACCAAAACCATAGATCTGATCTATCTATCTAAACCATAGATCTAAACCATAGATCTAAACCATAAACTCCGATCTATCTAAACCATAGATCCAACAGCACTTCAGTTCCAAATGTTCAGCAGGAAGATCCAAATTACGGCACCCAAACTTAAAAGTCTGCCTGTCAAGGAGGTAGATTGGAGTGGGGAGGGGACTGGGGGTCACTGGTTAAAGGAAGCTGACACTGGAGGTGGGATTCGCTCTGGAACATTGTATGCCTGAAATTCAACAGTGAATAACTTTGTAAATCACAGTGCCTTAATAAAAAAAATAAAAACTCTATAAAAGAGATAAGAAAAGAAAAGAATTAAACGTACAACCATTCTAAGCGATGAGACAGTTTTATAAAGAGCTATATTAGATTCAGAGAGATGAAAAATTAAGTATCCAAAATTATGTATCCAAATATTATTCCAGTTGGCATTTCATCTTTTTAAGGGTTGAAATGTTCATGTTTCCCTAAACACCTGCAGTGTTTGGAAACACAAAAATAACATTTTCTGTTCTTTCATAAAATCTCTGAGCATAAAAATAACAATGTTAAAAGATGTCTACAATATATTGAACTATGATATTAATTTATTTTTGTTTTGTTTTGAAGTCACACCTGGCTGTATTCAGGGTTTCCCCATGGTTCTGCACTCAAGGACAGGCTAGGGGAACCATCTGTGGTGCCAGGGATTGAACCCAGGTCGGCAACCTGAGCCCAGTACAGCAGCCTACCCACCATACTACCTTTTTAACGCCCAAATGATATGCAGCCTGAAAATCTTTTAAGACCAAGTCTAGCATTCAGCCCTGGAATGATGGCAACATGAAAGCCATCAGCCTGATAATTCAAATGCCTGGGAACCATTTCCCAGTAGACACTTATGGCAGGTATTATAAAAATTAACAAGATAATAATTATTACGAGCCACCTAATGTCTTGATGACAATGAAGTTTATTTTATATGAATCTCATCATTCTTCAGCAATCATCTATGCAAGCACTAAGATTAATTGGTTAATCTCTTGGAAATCTGATTATTTAACTTGATATGTATATTACTTCCCAACATATTATATTATTTAACTTGATATGTATATTACTTCCCAACATCTTCAGAGAGTCTCTTGCCTGCATGCCTGGCTGTCTTTCCCGAACCCCCTCAGAGGGGATGAGCTCCAGCTTCTCTCCCACCCCAAGCGGAGCTCCCGGCAGCCAAAGACCACCGGAACCTAGCAACAGCAATGCTTGAGGCCCCAGGCCTCATGCAAGAAGGTACTGCAGAGGAACCCAGGTGTGTGTAATCCCATCAATGGCCAACATCCAGAGAGAGACTTAAAAGCAAGCTCCCAGAAGCGCAAGGCCGCACGATATCTTGTAGCCTACTTCTCCCTCTGGGAGAAACTGGCAAGCTTCTGAGAGTTTCCTGCCCATATGGGTCAGCCTTGCAAGCTTCCCATGGTGTATCCATATGTTAAATTCAGTAACAAGCTGGATCTCATTCCCCTGACCCTGAAAGAGCCCCCAATGCAACATGGTTAGGAGGGCTGAGTCCAGAGAGACTTCTAAGATCTCAGAGAAAGGACGAATGGAGAGGTTACTGAGCCCGCCCGAGAAATTGGTGATTAACGGGACTTCGTGCTCGTGATCATGATGTATATTACACACAGAAAGATTTACCAAATGATCAGAACATTTTAGGCCAAAAATAACACTAAATAGAACATAACATAAATCCTACTATATAAACCAGAGAGCTGTAAAAGTCTGACC
Organism: Sorex araneus; assembly: GCF_027595985.1. Lineage (NCBI taxonomy): Eukaryota > Metazoa > Chordata > Mammalia > Eulipotyphla > Soricidae > Sorex > Sorex araneus. Next base: position 64,647,168 of record NC_073303.1, read on the forward strand.
ACCCTAATTCATGCAGATCCAACTATCTTCTTTCAGGAATCAGTTTAATTTAGCTAAAAATGATATTTTAGCATTGGATTTTGTTACTGTTATTTGAAATATGCCTTGCTTTTTAATCAACAGGTTATTAATGGCCAAAAAAATAGCAGTATAAAGTTCATACTCTACCTAAACAAAAATGACATGTTAAAAATATGTACCACTTTTCAAAAAATTTAATAAATTATATAGATATCAGTCTATTTATCCAAACTAAGTTATAAATTAGGATTTATTTGAATAATGTCTCTAATTAACATGCAAATTTTAAAGTATACAAATATTTCTGAAAATAAATTGCAGGACCTTATTTTCATTCTGAGCATTCACAGTTTGTTCTATATTTTGCTAAATCCAGTATTTCATTTTTACATTGGCATTTACTACATGATAAATATAGGGAAAGGTATTTCTATTGCAATTCCAAAGATTCTATAGACAGAAAATATAAACTATACAAAAAAAATCCTAGTTCCGTATGCATATCCAGAACCTGAATTTAGGGGGTATAATTAGTAGGCCATTAGAATTGGAAATGGGAGTTAACAACATAAATAAAAAGATCTTCAGAATTTATTCAAAACATTAGTTTTCACTCCTATAACTAAGCAGTATTTTAATTTATCTGATTTTTAATTAATTCTTCTACAAGAACCCACACTTCATTTCAGAAATTGATATATGATTATTCACTTGACATGGAGTATATAGAGCAATCTTATGGACTTTAATTACAATTATTTAAAAAGGAAAACTATGAATAAAAATGCAAAAAGAAAGATTTATGTTCCTCTATTTTCAATTTTGTGCTAACATTTATGAAAAGTAATAAGGGGTTAAATGGGGAAGCATCTGCTTCTTCAGGTAATTAACTTGAATTCACATGATGAAAATAAAAATACAAAGTAAAACATAACAATTGTGGAGAGAGTTTTTTTGGAGTACATGTTGCATTTTAAAATTTTCATATTTCTTTTCTTTTCCAGAATTCTACTATGATTGAAGATAATCTAAACCTTTAAGTCTTTAAAGGTTTAGTCACTGTAAGTCTCTAAAGTGTAGAATGCACTTAGAGTATACTTGAAGAATTTTTCACAAATAATTTTTTTCAAAAATACAAGACACTGAACCTAATGTTTACACCATAACCCTCTCCATCTACAGTATTTATCCTATTTCATTAACTGATTTGAATTTTTAAATTATGTCTAACCCATTTCATCACCAAAATTTGTGGGGTTCCTATTAGGTACAAATATCAATTAAGCATTCAGTAAGGATTTCTAGAAAGTTAAAGAAAATTTCTAAGCAAAGCTTATACCAAAAAAGGTTTTTGGCAATACTGAAAATGACTTTCTTTTAAGAGAATGTAAAGTTAGTCATTTATTGAATAAATCAGGTAAAACTTTGACAATTTCAGTTTGGTTAATATTAAACAGAAGAGATAATTTGTAATCCTTACTTCAAATTAGATAAACTTGAAATTTTGTCAGAAAGAAAAATTCTGCAACGTGTTTATATCAAAGCCACTAAAAATATCCCAACAATCTCAAATGCTGCAAAATCTATACAATCCGGATGAATGCAACCTTAATATTTACTATAACAAAATATTTCTATGTTATTTTGTATGAGTTGAGTTTTGCCTTCCTCTCATATTAATTTCTCAAAAAAAATTTTTTTGTGCTTGGCCTTCTAAGGCAAAGCTGTGTTTCTCCAACTTGATGTGCTGCAGAATAATTACAGATTTCCCCACCATTTATTTCAGTGAATATTTTCATCATGACCGATTGCTCCAGATTTCTAGTTTTCAGTCTTCCTTAAGAAGGTCTCTCTAAATAAGTTTAATGCCCCAGCTCAGGTTCAGGGAGGTCTGAGAAACTACAATGAATTGTAATCCATGGCTGATGCATTCTTTTGAGTCATTTTGATTACCTTTAGAATTCTTAATGTCCTTCTTATCTCTCTTTTAAATTTTAACCTCAAGACTTAAGCCCAGGTTTTGTATTTACACATTCCTGAACAAGGCCACAGTTCAGTATACTTGGCTTGAAATTCTTAGCATTTCACTAGGCTTCTTTATTCGATTATTGATTAATTGCACGTTTCTTGGTTTTGTTTTTGAGTCATAGCTGGCTTGTTCAGGGTTTACTCCTAGCTCTGTGCTCAGGGATCAGTCCTGGCACTTCTTGGGACACCATTTGTGGTGTCAATCAAATCTGGGTAGGCCACATGCACGGCAAGCACACTACCTGATGTATTATCTCTTTGGTTTCAAAGAATACAATTTTTATTTTAATTGATCACTAACTATTCAACTATTCAGATGGTGACAAAGCATTAATTCTTTTTCATGATCAAGACTCTCATTTGAAAGTTTCACTTGCCAAGATGATAAAAATCATCTCTGAAAATTATTAAATTCAGGGCATGTATTTTTACTTTCATTTACCATTTTCTTAACAAATATGTTATCAAGTATTTTATTTTTTCACTCATGTTTTAATGAAACTATTTTTTGTTTTTTTTTAAATTTTTATTTTATTGAATCACCGTGAAAAAAGTTACAAAACTTTCAGGTTTAAGTCTCAGTCATATAATGATCAAACCCCCATCCCTTCACCAGTGCACACGTTCTCCCACCAAGAATCCCAATATACCCCTCTCCCACACCCACTCCCCAACCTGAGTGGCTAGTGATCTTCGCTTTATTGTCTCTATACTTTGAATACTTAATGAAATTCTTTAAAATAATTGTCAATATTTAAGATATTAAAACCAAAAAATTTAAATAATCCCATTTAGTGAACATATTATTGTATTTAGTCCTCTAAGTCTTAGTCTATGCAGTCATTGACTTCTGGTGCTCATAGAAAAAAGGTTTGTGCCCATTTCCCCTTCCCTTCTCTTCCCTTTGTTGCTGTTCTCATTTTCTTGTGGACTGAGGATCACGTTCTTGTTTATGGTCCTTGCACACTTTGGCGTAGAGCCAGGGCTCAAACTCAGGGCCTTATGCCTGCAAGGCAGGTGCTTTACCACTGAGTCACATTACCAGTCCCTTGTGCTTTTATATTTTTAAAATGGTTATCCTGTAATGTGAAGTCAAACCAAATTTATAAGCTACTGAAAAGGGAGAATATGAAACTCAGTGGCATAGCAACCTCCCTCACCTATTTTAAATTCTATTGAATTCTGTAAGACTTACAACAGTCAAAAGAGAAAGAGTAAGAAGGAATGTGTCTTCCCCAGAGGCAGGGGGCGGTAAGGGGTGGGGGTGGCGGGAGGGACACTGGGAACATTGGTAGTGGAGAATGGGCCTTGGTAGAGGGATGGGTACTCGCACGTTGTTTGATTGAAATGAAATCATGAAAGCTTGTAAGTCTGTTACTATATCTCACAGTGATTCATTAAAAAAATTTTTAAATGCATGGGAATTCACAGAAAAAATACAGAACAACACTGTTCTCTTTTCTATATGGGGGCTTTTGTTGTAGTTTTCCTAGATGCACTCAAATAAAGTTGACGAATCCTTATGTGAGCTAACTAAGGGAAAATGTATGTTATTCAAAGCTCTTGAATTTGAAACTGGATCCATCACTAAAATTGTCTTCAATTGCCTCAGATGTACAGTGCAAGTGAATCCACATATAGTTTTGTGTATGACGAAGGAAGGACTTTTTTAATTACAAGCATTTGGAAAAGACATATGCACAAATTCTTTGTAGCTATGAGAATTTCCATCGTCTGTTAAGTTTTAGCCTGCCCAATGCCAATACCTTCTTATATTGATAATAGGGGAGTTGAAGTGAAATTAAGCAACTAATCATAAATTAGTTTTATTGAAAAACATTTTTCTTGCTCAGGGTTATAGAAGATTACCTAAAGATGCAAATATAGACTATATCTTGTAAATATAAACCATGGCTCATACAACAACTAGAAAAGATTTTTTTAAAGAAGGCAATTTTATGTGGCAAGAGTATGTGTGGTTTTTCACAGGTACTCTGATTCCAAAACTGAATAGGTTTATTCACAGTTGCTCTATAGCCTTTTCATGCTATTGTGTCACACCTTCAAACTGTAATCTCAAGGTTATTAAATTACTTACAGGAACAATTTATAAGCTAGATTGCTAGCAGACTAACACCTGCATTATGATATGTCCTTTTTTAGGTACCTAGTCCAGATATTTCAGGACTGGACGATAGTGCAGCGGGTAGGGCGTTCGCCTTGCATGCGGCTGACCCGGGTTCAATTCCTTCATCCCTCTCAGAGAGCCCAGCAAGCTACCAAGAGTTTCCTGCCCACACGGCAGAACCTGGCAAGCTACCCCTGGCTTATTCGATATGCCAGAACAGTAACAAGTCTCACAATTGGAGACGTTACTGGTGCCTGCTCAAGCAAAATGATGAACAGCAGTAGGACAGTGCTACAGTGCTACAGTCCAGATATTTCAGGTAACGATAACATAATAAACTGATCTCACAAATGAGCATGATTCACACATGACTACTTTAAGTAGTGCATTATCCAGTGTTAAACAGAGAACAAGTGTTTGTATTTTGATTGTTGGTCTGGTTGGTTGATTTTGGTTTCGGCCACACCAGCAATGCTCAGGGGTCATTGATTTCAGAATCCCTGAGAGAGCTGAAGTGATCTTAATGAGGACTAACATCAAAGTCGTTTTGTTGTTTTTGTGCCACACCTGATGATGTTCAGATGTTACTCCTGGCTCTGCACTCAGGGATCACTCAGGATGGTGACTCGGGGGACCATATGGGACCCAAGGATAGAACCCGAGTCGGCCACGTGCAAGGCAAAAGCCCAAGTCCAAGTACTATCACTCCGGCCTCTACCTTCAAACTCTTAATTCTGTGATCATGCTAAACTGAAGAGATGTGGCACCACAATCAAACCTCCGTGAGGACAATGAAGCTTATCAAAATCACGTAACTGTTCAGGAGGCTGGTGCAGTTGGGCAGTTTCTGTTTCCACCGTCAGTTCCAGATGGCACCGTGACTTCAGTGCTGGTAAAAGTGCTGGAAGCCTGTGGCCGCCACTCGGCCCCAAGGAACTTCCCTGGAGGTTACAAAACCTGGCACAGGAAACCCGACGCTGCTACAGGCAGCAGGAGCAAAAGCAGAGAGTCATGGTCTTCACCTCGTTCCTGCCTTTTGCTAAGGCTGGAACATCATTTCACTGGAACAGCCTCCAGAACTCTCCTTGCCAGTCTTTCCTCAAGAGGTACTTCGACTTTCTCAATTTTTTGCTGCACAGAAAGATGCACTGGAAGGAAGGTGGGCAAGACCGTCAGGCCAAATTCATCATATCCACTATAGAGACGGTCTTCGTGCGTTTAGAAGCTAGGAAGACAACATCCTAGTTTAAAAGTTACCTATTTCAGGGCCAGAGAGACAGTACAGAGGGGATGGTGCTTCCTTGCATGTAGCTGACCATGTTCAATCCGTGGCACCTCTTACAGTCACGCAAGTCCCACCAGAGAGATATGCAACACTCAACACAGTCCCAACACAGAGCCACGAAGGAGCTCTGCCACTAACAGAAAAATAAGATAAAATAAAGTACATGATTTGAGATGGATAGACGACAGGTGTTGGAAGATTGTACACATGAAACCCTATACATTAGCAGTATTGTTAATAAAGGATCCTATTTTTTAAGTGGTTAAAAAGTGTGCATGTTCCAAAGAGTACCCCACATTCATCAAATGGTTTTTCGCTTTTACATAAACTGTGTGCCTTGTCGTGAATATTCAATAAGAACGTAACTCCTTCATCTACGTGTCAGTAATTCATCTCATTTCTTTGCATCTGATTAACGTTATATACACTTGCTGTTAACCCCACAAATAGCACTGTAGCACTGTCATCCCATTGCTCATTGATTTGCTTGAGCGGGCACCAGTAACAGCTCCATTGTAAGACTTGTTACTGTTTTTGGCATATTGAATACACCACGGGTATCTTGCCAGGCTCTGCCGTGGGGCGGGATACTCTCGGTTGCTTGCCTGAGCTCTCCAAGAGGGATGGAGGACTCGAACCCCGGTTGGCCATGTGCAAGGCAAACGCCCTACCTACTGTGCTATTGCTCCAGTCTAACCCCACAAATAGATGCTTAAAATAAAGTCTCTATCAGATTCAGTCTTTCACCCTCCAGAGATCTAACAGGTTGCTTCAACTTACCACCCAAGCTAAATGGTACCACATACCCTTTCATCTCTCTTAAAGAGACGAAATCTGTTTTTCTCAGCACTGTGTATAACACTATATATAAAAGATAATAAATTGATATAAAGCTTAGGTTCAAAAGCTTTTTTCTCAACAAATATATCTAATTCCTCATGGGATTCCCAGCATTTCCTGTTTCACTGAGTTTAGAATAACTTGAACTCAGAGGACCTTTGACCCCCACCGTGTTTGAATTTTGTCTTAGCTTCAGAGCAATCAGAAAGACAAACAAAAAAGAAATAGACACTTGCTCACATTTTTCCATAGCTAAAATATATTGGGGACATTATATTTTTATTCAAAAGCAACTCTGTGATCTTGGTTAGATAATTATATTATAATTAAAATTAATTATATTAAGTATAGACTCTAAAAGGGAGAGAAATTATTTCTAGAACTTTTGATTTAAAGGCTATTGTTTGCAGGTGATTTTAAAATGTATTTTCAAAAGCTTCATTATGCTTCATGAGGGACAGTTTTTCTAGTTTCCATAGTGATATTCAAAATAAGTGTAGGTGCGATCAAAGAGAATGATTACATTAATAAGTGGTTAACATTTCTGTTGAATGTGAAGGTTGCCCAATATTTCAATGCAATTGAGCTATTTTTTTTAAAATCCTATTTCTTAATGAATACATTTAGCATCAGATATCTCCTTATGAAATTAGTAATAAAACCAACTTTGCTTAAAATTTTAAACTGTTACAAAGGTGCCAAAAGTTATTCTGGTCATATTTTGCTTTTTCATAGAGATCATATGAGTAATTACTTTAGGCAATTACTCAGAAGCACTTTTTAAGTAACTATTCAACACTGTATAAAGAAGAGAATTGGAGATGAGCTATGTGAACACATAAAAAATCAGCATTCTTATCTTCAAGAACCAGAGAGATGATAGCAGTTAAGATTCTTGTCTTACAGATCAACCAGGAATGGATCCCTGCACCCTGTCCCCTAAGTATAGAACCAGGAGGCCAGAGCATAGCCAAGTATGGCCCCCAAAGAAAACAAAACCAAAAAATCAGAAACCAAAAAGAAAACAAAAATCAAAAAAGATTATGATTTTCAATCTATGAAAAAGCCCAACCAGTGGGCCCATCTGGAAGTTAATTTATATTATATTAACAACCCAAACCAACATTTATGCTTAGAGAGAAATACGTGTTGTTGCACCAGTGGAACCACAATAGACTCTACCGAAGAGTCTCATCATGATGTTCACGATGGGGTATTTACCCGGCAGGCCAGGACTGGGAAAGATTGCACCAACATTTTCAGGAAGCAGTAACCTGAAACCTATTTGACCAATATGACCAGTGAGCTGATCCCTAATGAAAGAGGATGTCTCAGTTTCCTCCTCTTGCCTGCTGTGTGCAATCTCTCTCTCTCTCTCTTTTTTTTTTTTTTGCTTTCCGGGTCACACCCAGCTATGCATAGGTGATACTCCTGGCTCTACACTCAGGAATTACTCTTGGCGGTGCTGGGGGACCATATGGGATGCTGGGAATTGAACCCGGGTCGGCCTCATGGAAGGCAAACGCCCTACCCGCTGTGCTATCACTTAAGCCCCCAATCTCATTTTTGACTGCATCCTTATGGCTTAAGACCAAAAAGGTAATCCAAAAGGCCCAAAGCTAGCCAGACAGACACCCCCCCCCCTTATAATTTCTTGGATTTATTGTAACTATTCTTACTTGCTAAGTAACACAAAGACCCAATTCTCCAGGCAAGGATGTTAATTTTGAATTCCCAGAGTTTCAGTTGTAAACAAAAACAACTAAATAAAATATCATTTGGTTTTACAAAAGGGTCACACTGAAGGAATCATGTTTAGTCTTCTACTATGTTTCTCACCAACTGAGGAGTTCCTTTCTCTTCTACTTTTCAATAAACGTTTCTGTTTCCAACTCAGAGTCTGAGCATATTTATTATTATTCAATATTTTCACTCTGGAAGATGTTGAAGAACCTGGGGCCCACGGCCCAGCAGTTAACTGCTGACACGCTCCTGTATCAAGACCATCCAGGTTTTCAGGGAGTTCTGGTTCAGGAGTTGGTGGTAAAGCTCCTCTCTGCACCAGAGAAGGAAGAGGCAGCTAAGAACTCCACCAGGATCTTTGTCTCTTGTAGTAAAAAGCTTTAGGAGTGTAAGTGGGACAGATTAGTTTTATGAGGGGAAAACGGGAGAAGGACAGAGTCCTGTAGAGAAAAACATTAATACTTACCCAACTACAGATGTGCAACTCCAGAATGAAGTACCCAAGTTGCTTTGGGGATTTGATAATAGAGGGTCTTGTTTCAAGTGGCCTTATCTTGGGGCTTCTTGTACAGATAAGAATTTTTGCATATGAGACTTACGTAGAGGCTAGGGGGAGTGGTGGGGGGAGGGGGGAGAGGTGCTGGGAACATTGGTGGTAGGAAATGTATACTGGTGGAGAGACGGGTGTTGGATCATTGTATGAATGTACCTCAAGAATGAAAGCTTTGTAACTATATAAAAAAAGAATTTTTGCATACTACTTTGCATCCCATAAAATGTGGTGTGCTGCTCCTGGTATATTAGTGGTATAAAGTATGAGATGTTGCATGGCCACTTGCTCTGCATGCTCCAGGAATTCTAAAATTTGAATGCGGTGCTATAGCTGGAGTTAAATTTTTAACTGTATGGTGACTTTGGGGTCGAAGAAAACATTAACACACAAGGCTTAACCTGTAAGAACATATTAGTAATCTTATACAAGGGCTTAATGGCTCCAGGGTGAGATACAACAATCTTCACACACTTTCTTAAAGGAAATCTCTTTGATTATTTTTAGTCAATTATACATAACAAGAAATACAAAATAAATTATTTAGGGCCTACTATTGGGGCAGTCTTGAGGTGGTGGTGGAAAGGTGTAATGGTGGTGGGATTGGTGTTGGAATATTGAATTTAATAAATCATCATGAACAACTTTATAAAAATAAAATAAAGTATCACTTGTAATCCCGTTGATCTTCGATTTGCTCAAGCGGGCGCCAGTAACCTCTCCATTCATCCCTGTCACATGCTTGTGTAGCCCAATGATATCTGCTCACTCCAGGAACAGGAAGAGCCTCAAACTGTTCATTCAGGGTTTTGACGAAGAAGTCTGACCATCTCATTGGTGTGCGGCCATGTGGTCTTTTGACATCCCGTGGACTCCAGTTGGTAACAGCTCTAGTCCAGTGGTCATCTCTGAATCGCATTACGTGTCTGGCCCATCTGATTTTTGATGCCTTGGCAAACGAGACAGCTTCCCTGATTCTTGATGGACGATGTCTGAACTCTGGATTTCATATCTCACTTGAGTGAAAATGTGATACTCCAAGCATAGCTCTTTTGATTCCTCTTTGGAATACCCTAATAGCATTCTCATCCTGTTTTCATAGGGTCCAGGTCTCTGAGGCGTATGTTAGTGCAGGAAGAACGGTGGAGTCCAAAAGATGTGCCCAGAGCCAGAGTTTCTTCATCCTCTTAACCACTTCTTCGAGCTCTTGAAGGCGTTCCACGCTGCTCTCTACCTGTTGCGCAGTTCTGGCACCAAGTTGTTCCTCATGTTGAGTTCTCGACCCAGGTACACATAGCTGCTGCATTAGGAGATGTTCGTTCCGTTGAGAGCAAATGGAGCTTCAGGGACTAGTTCGTTTTTCATGAACATTGGAGTTGGAATGTTGAATTTAATAAATTACCATGAACAACTTTATAAAAATAAAATAAAGTAACTAATAAAAATAATTTAAAAAAAGAATTATTGCAAATGGTGGGTCAGAAAGTTTAACAGGTAATAAACTTTGCACACAGCCTGCCTGGGTTTGAATTCCGAGTCCCAGCAAGAAGTGATCCCTGAGTGCAGAGCCAGGAGTCAGCCTTAAGCAGGTAAGGAAGGCCCAAACCCAGAAACAACAAAGCAAAACAAAACTTTGTTGTAAGGGTATTGTCAAGGAGAAGCACTTAGAACTTCGCTAGTTTCTTTATTCAAAGTTTTACCAGGCACTTTCTTCTTGCTTAATCATCTCCTGAGGGGATCTGGTCTGCTCTTAAGCTTTAATCCTTCAGCAAGCAACAGAGTAAGTGGTTTATAGATAATTTCTCCCCAAACATTTCTTGGTTTTATGGTTTCCTGAAACTCATTGTCAATTCTTCCCCATCTGACTATCTCGAAAAAAAATAAAATATTAGCTATGTATTACTGTGTAACTTGGAACTCAGTTCATGTTTCCCAATGAACTGGGTCATGGAGGTGGACCAGGACTCAACTTGACTCAAAAGAAAATTGACATCAATGCAGAAAAGGAAAAACCGTATGGGCTTTGTGTGTGCAAATTACTTGGGTTATGTGTTACTGACTCACACAGGAGCAAGCTACCTGTTGGATCTAGTGAATTAATATTGAATCATTTTAGTTTAAAACATAATTTAAAAGAAATGGCAGCTATTCTGCAATACTTTGCCCAGTTATTCTACTTGATTTAATAAATTTCAGAGCATTGATCTTAGAAAAAAACAAGCTTAAACTAAGTAAATAAGTGGAAGACTAAATCCAATTGCTTAGCTATTCAACTATGAGTATACTAAAGATAATAATTATAATCTAATCAAGATAATATTAGCAGATTATCAGAAGGATGCAATTTAAAATTGGAAGTAAAAACAGCTAAAGTGCATTGGTTATATGTTGATGATGTTTTAATTGTTTAGATATTGATAACCTTTTACTACATTTTTGGATTTAGATATTGATAACCTCTTACTAACATACTCTAAAGTATGTTATGAGTTGGATGTATATTCTGGAGTTCACATATCACTTGAAAATATAAACTCTTCTTGGTGGTGGAACATGTGCACTGGTGAAGGGATGGGTGTCTGATCATTATATGACTGAGACTTAAGCCTCAAAGCTTTGTAACTTTTCACATGGTGATTCAATAAATTTTTTTAAAAAAGAAAAGAATATATAAACTCAAAAACTTGAAATAAACCTATTTCTTAAAACCTCAAATTAACACACCCAAATTAAAGAAGACAGCTTGAAGAGTCTACAAAGTACTTTTCAGCAGAGACAAAAGAGCTATTTTAAAATAACTATATGCAAATTTCATAAATAAAAATTGAGATATCTGAAATTTAAAATTTTATAAACTTAATATAACTGGGACAATAAAAAGAAAATCAATCAACATGAAAATAGACTCCTCCTTCATGTTTTATGTTGTGTAGGTATCTGATTATTCCACATGGAGTTTCATTTTTATATATAAGTCCCTAAGTATTTCTTGAAGGTCATTTTATAGGCAACTAACTGCTTTAACTGTTGTTTGTCCCAAAGCAAGCCCTTTATTCCTCCTTCATATATGAATGATATAGCTGAGTGATCCACTCTTAGTTTGAAGTCTTTAATTTGGAACTTGATAGATACCATGCTTCTGACCTTCATATTTCCTGGAAAAAGAAATTTCATGATACTCTTTAAAAGTTTTACTTACAAGCAAGTCTTTACATTTTTTTCCCCTATTGCTTTTAGAATTCTCTCTTTATCTCTTATTTTTTGCTACTCTAACTATACTGTGTCCTGTGTGAGACGAACGTGATAACCACTACACTACGGAAACTATACTGTGTTTGTGTGCATCAATTTGTGTTTATTTGAAACCGAGGAATAGGGGATAAAAATAATTGTGTTTGTTTTGTTTGAAATTCTTTGAGATTCCTAGACCTGGATATTTAATTCTACTCTCAGCTTGGGAAATGTGATCAGTCATTATTTTTCCAAATAAAAAATCTGCCTCTTTTTGTCTTCTCCTTCCAAAACTCTTGAAGATAAAAATGCTGCTCCTCTTTAACGCTCTCCCATATATCTAACATGTCATTTTCATTGTTTTTATTTTCCTTGTTTAACATCTCTTTATTTTCCACCACTTCCCCTTGGAGCTCGCTTATTCAATTTGTAGCCCATTGAAGTGCTATGTTTTATTATTGATTTAATTTAGTTTTGGCTTTTAGGTCATACCTGCCTGTGCTCAGGTCTTACTCCCGACTCTGTGCTCAGGAATCACTCCTGCAGAACTGAGGACCATCCGAGATGCTGTATACTAGACCTGAGTCTTCCGCATGCAAAACAAGCACTGCCCTGTGTTACCCTCTGTACTGTGTCTCCAGCTACATTCCGTTATTGTATTTTTTGTGTGCTGTGGTTTCCAGTGGGTCTCTTCTCAAACTTTCTCCCATGCTTCTCATGCTCTCTGTCTTTGCCGCTGTCCCGTGCTCCCATCTCCTCTCAGTGCGCACCGTTAGCCCTAGTGCTCTGCTGTCATCTTCGGGAACTTGTACAGCACTCGGGTATTAGCAGTCTGCCGGGCTGATGCTCTGATCTGATCTGCTGGTGTTGGTAAAGTTCTTCCATTTCTTTAATACGTGTAGTTAAAGGGCTGGGAGGTCTGTGCTTGAGTGTGCCTGGACAGCCATCATGGGTTCAAGATGGGTCTGTGTTGGCCATGCATACCTGGGTGCTGCCTGAGAAGCCCGTTCTGCAGTAGGTTTCACAGGAGGCTGGACCTCAGCGCCTGTTGGTGACAGTGCGGGCATGTGTGAGGAGGCAGTCTGGACAGACTGAGGCCACAGCCAGTGAATTCAGCGGGCAAGGGCTGCAGATTGTGCTTTGGGCAATCTACAGGGGCTTTGCCTTCCCCGGTTTTGCTTGCTTGTGAACAATTGCATGGAAAGTGGAGCTGACCAAGTCGGAACTGCAAGCCAGCTCAGCAGTTTTTCTGGCTGTCTTCAGTGACTTACCCCTGGGGACGTGTGCTAAAGAAACTAAGACCCCTCACAACACATCCCTGGGCATTGCCAGGAGCAAGGTTGTGAGGGGTGCCTGCTGGTGACTTTGGTGGCTCTCTTACCCCAGAGCTTTCTGCTTTCTGCTCAAGGGGCTTTTAACGGGAAGATTGGAGGTGGCAAGTATTTGGCTTAACCTCCTCCTCACCCACAATGCCCTTTAGGGGAAAGTCCTGACTTTACAGATTTTTGCTCAGTTGCAATTTTCGAACCTGCCAGAGTAGGTTCTGTTTCCAGGAGAGGTTTCTCTCTGTCTTTGTCTCCGTCTCTGTCTTTGTCTGTCTGTCTCTCACTCTCTCTTTCTCTCTCTCTCTCTCTCTCTCTCTCTTTCTCTCTCTCTCTCTCTCTCTCTCTCTCTCTCACACACACACACTCTCATTCTCTCTCTCTCTCTCTCTCTCTCTCTCTCTCTCTGTGTGTGTGTGTGTGTGTGTGTGTGTGTGTGTAATATTTCTGTGGCCTCTTTCTTTGGAAAAGCTTTGGACATTGAAGTTTTAGATCAGCTTCTCAGGAGACTAACCGAAGTTTTGGAGCAGATTTTCTGTTATTGCAGAAGGAGACCAATATGAATTCTCCCTATTGGGCCATCTCAATACTGCTCCTTGGAATATCTTGTTACATAAATGTTTATCTTAAAAAGCTTAGAATAATAAAAGTGAAACCATTTAGTCACCCAAATCTGAATAATGAAGTGGAGAATATCTGATAGAGGAAATGGATTGTTCTGGACTTTACCCTCATGTCTTAGCTTCTTTTAAATATCACTGTCACTGTGTCACTGTCATCCTGTTGTTCATCAGTTTACTTGAATGGGCATCAGGAACATCTTTATTCCTCTCAGCCCTGAGATTTTAGCAGCCTCTCCTTACTCATCTTTCCCAACGATTGGAGGCTCTTTCAGGGTCAGGGGAATGAGACCTATCATTATTGTTTTGGGCATATCTAATACCCCACGGGTAGCTCGCCAGGTTCTGCCCGTGTAGGCGGGATACTCTTGGTAGCTTACTGGGCTCTCTGAGAGGTATGTATATATCTGCTACTGTATTTGGCATATGAATATGCCACAGGGAGCTTGCCAGACTCTCCCATGCGGGCAATAAATTCTTGGTAGCTGGTCATATTCTCCAAGAGGGAGAACTAGGCTATTAGAACAAGGCCATATCATGGTCATGCGCTTCCCGGAGCTTGGTTTTATAGTCTCTGGATGTTGGCCATTGATGAGATTACACGATTACACGGCGCTGGGAGCAGTTTCTGGGTGTGACTGCCTACCTACTGGAAAATGGGGGGGGTCTGGGTGGAAGAGGCCCAGTCCTGATCCAAGCAGCCTTGGAGATCTGGGCCCCAGGTCCTGCACACCTGGGTTGTGTATAAAAAAAAGCAGTAATCATGTACTGGGAGATTTACAACAAAGTAAAATAGCACAAAGCATGAGCAGGGTTAAATGGAATTATGTTGTTGTAAAGTTTTCCATTTACTATGAAGTGTCATTCTATCCATTTATGGTAGATCAAGAGCAATTATTGTTTAAAAATTCAATAGTTTGGATAAATAGAAAAACAACAAATAAAACAAACCAATAAATAAAGATAAACTTAGATCCATGTATATGCTATTTGCAAAATATGCTAGCTAATATAACTACTCACTGTATTACTGTCATCCCATTGTTCATCGATTTGCTCAAGTGGGCGCCAGTAACGTCTCCATTTGTTCCAGTCACGTGCTAGTATAGTCTGATGGCGTACTGGGGGCTCTTTCAGGATCAGGGGAATAAGGACTATTGTTGTTACTATTTTTGGCATGTTTGGCAAACAGGTAGCTTGCCAGAATCTGCCATGCGGGCAGGATACTCTCAGTAGCTTGCTGGGCTCTCTGAGAGGGACGGAGGTTTTTGGGTCGGCCTCTAATCATCTTCACAGATGTTCCAAATCTCCTGACTGTAAGCTTTTGGTCGACTGGCATGTTGTAAGGATATGCACACTGACAAAGACGCACCTTCCTGCATCTCTGGGCAGCATGTGGGACATCTGCGGCCTCAGGTTGATCTCCTTGAGGTTGATGGAGTGCGCCCAGAGGTTGTTGAGCAGCTGGCAGAGAGGAAACTATCGTGGAGGGTCTGTGCCAGGTCAAACACCTGCACCAAGTCGAGTCCCAGGTCACCTGGTGGTTGGCTGACAGCACTCACAGTAGATGAGCCACTGCCCGCACTGCTGCATGGCTCTATGTCCGACAGTGCTGTGACTCAGCCCAGCAGGGGCATATATAATATAATTTAATTATATTAAGTTAATATAACTACTCAGATAAGTTAATTATATGAGTTTTTTACAACAAGTCTCACAATGGAGACGTTACTGGTGCCCGATGAGCAATGGGATGACAGTGACAGTGACAGTTTTTGTTTTTTTTTTGAGCCATACTTGGCTGTACTCAGGACTTACTCCTGGGTCTGTGCTCCGGGACCACTCCTGGCAGTGCTCAGGGAAATGAATACCATTCTTATGTGAAAATCTATGATGGGGTGCTGGGGATTAAACCCAGGTCAGACACATGCAAGACAAGTGTCCTACTCACTGTACTACAGATATAGTTTCATCCCGGATAAATTAACTTTAGAACAGTTTATAACATGAAATTGTAATTAAAAGAAATCTGAGTGACTGAAGTAATATCTAATAAGATAGACCTTAAAACTAAAAATGTTAATAGAGAAAAGTAGAATATAAATGATGTAAGTTTTATTCATCAATAACATGTATTAATTCTTAACATAAATTTAATTATTAGCAGAAAAGTCTATAATTGTAATTGAGATTTTTTAAATATTTCATAAAAGTAGTGATAAAATAATCTAAAGATACATAAAATTGAATAAAACTACTAATTTAGCCTCAGCAGCATTTTAGAATTGATAGAAATAATCAACAATTTCTATCAAAGCAAAAAAAAAAGCAAAACCTACAATCTTTTAGAGGGCATAAGAGACAAATATTAATGTGAGAGTTTAGGAAGGACAATTTAATTCCATAGCAGATATGCTTTCCTGAAAGAAAAATCTTGTATTATAAATTACACTTTGAGATCTCTATGAAATTATAGATATCACTGTGGTAATATGTCTAACTTTGAACATCACTTATCAAACTCACTGGAGGGTAAGATTCACTGAACTAGTCCAGCTAATGAAGACCTGAGGTTAGAACATGAAAAGTTGTCAAAACAAAATTACTTGGAATAAAATCACAGAATAATGATTATAGAACATGATCCAAGAATTGTTAAAAAGCAAGAGTTGAAGTGTATTGGAATGTGTACCATTCTTATGAGAAAATCTGTTAGTTTCCAGCCTGGAGCTTATAAAAGTAAAATACAGTAAAATATAAAATATTTCTTTTACCATCGAAAAGAAATGTTTTGTGCCTTATGTAAATTCTAAAAATTACCTGTAATTTTTAGAATTAATTACCTGTAATTTTTAGAATTTGCATAGATTCTAAAAATTTCAAGGCAGTGTCACAATATTTCATGGTTGTGTACATAAAGCAAAATTAACTGGGGAGAGAATACTGGAGATAAGGCGTGTGCTTAATTTGGGGGAGGGTTGAGGTCATGGCTGGCGATGCTCAGGTGCTACACCTGGCTCCGCATTCAGGAGTTACTCTTGGCAATGCTCAAGGGACCATGAGGGGTGCCAGGGACTGAAGTAGGGTCAGCAGCACGCAAGTCAGTTACTTCCTTTGTATGTAGCTGACTCCAGTTTGATCCCCAGACTTCATATGCTCCCCTGAACACAGCCAGGAGTTATTCCTGAACTCAGAACTAGGAAGAGTCCATGAGCATGGCCAGGTGTGACTCAATTCTTTCACCCATCCACCCTCTGGGGAAAAAAAACAAAAGAATTATAGCTCTTAAATAAATATTTCCTTTGTTTCAGTGGGGAATATCTTACATATACTTCTAAGTGTATTTCTAGACTCTGTCTTTGAATAAATAAGACCATGACTACTTTCAGAGGTTAAAATTAAAAAAGTAGGGCCTGGAGCAATAGTATAGCAGGTAGGGTGTTTGCCTTGCATGTGACTGACCCTGGTTCGATTCCCAGCATCCCATATGGTCCCCTGAGCAACACCAGGAGTAACTCCTGAATGCAGAGCCAGGAGTAACCTCTGAGCATAGCCGAATGTGACCCAAAAAGCAAAAAAAAGGAAGAAAAAAATAAAATTAGTTCTATATAGTGAAAAATGGTAAAATATGCTGTCAGATTACAACCCTTTCTTGTGGTTACTTTCTAGACCATAGGGCTCATAAATTTATGAAGTTGCACAACATGCTAAAAACAGGTCTGGGTATTTGGGAAAGATGTATTAGTAACAAAATAGATTTCACTTCTTGTAGAATTTAAGATTATCCTAAAATAGAATTACCATTTTTTGTGATTGTGGGTGTTTTGTCTGTTGTTGTTTTATTTTATTTTCTGCTTTTGGGGCCACATCCTGTGTGTCCTGACTCTATGCTCAGCAATCACTTCTGACAGTTCAGGGGGATACTAAGGGATGGCAGGGATTGAACCCAGGTCAGGTACATGCAAGGCATGTGATCTACCAGCTATACTATCTCTCTAGTTCAATTATGATTGTTTTTAAATGTTCCATAATTCCCCACTTTCTGCTAAGTTAAAATGAAATGTTTCAGTAAGTCAGTCCTCAATTTGCCTCAAATTATTATTCTCTATTTTCCCCCCATTGTTTTTCACTTTTCTTGGAATGATTCTACCCTGTAGTCAAACTAAGTGATTTCAACCCTCAGATTAACATCTAACTACCCAGAACATCCAAATAACTTTCTTACTCATTTCAGACTGCCTTATTTGCTTTTTCCTCTTATCCTCCCATTCAGGTTTCTGTCCAATATGGCCATTGTTCTTCAGCAAACATTAAATAATTATCTACAATGCGCCGGACATTAGGCTGAAAAATTAAAGACCATTTTATCTTGTTTCTATTTGTTGAAGTAGAAACAAATGATGCTTGTATTTGAGCACTAAATCAAGTTAGGCTTGACTGAGAGTGAGAAAGAACAATGCTACTTAAATGTCTTCTGTAAAGTTATTCGTCAATGCCACGTTTATAAATGAGAAGAAAATAGCACCCATAGATGTGTCAATTTTTAAAAATAACTCCAAGTATCTAATACATTTCCTGGCATTTGGTTGATGCTCAATTAGAATGTGTTGGATAAATGAATGAGAAGTAATAATAAGACCACAGAGTTACCTTTCGAAAAAAAAATTTTTTTTTTTAGTTTTTTTGTGTCACACCTGATGAGCTCAGAGATTACTCTTAGCTTTGTGCTCAGGGGTTACTCCTGGAAGGCTCAGTGGAAGATATGGGATTTGGGGGATTGAACCCAGGTGGATGGCGTGAAAGACAAGCACCTTACCCTCTGTACTGTCTCTGACTCCACAAAATAATTTTAGAAGAACAATAGCAGAAGGTTACAAAGTATTTGAACTGTCCAGAATACATGGAGAGAGACAACTTGGAAGCCTAGAGCCAGAACGAGAAAACGAGCTGAAGTTGAGTTTTAAGTACTGTTGTAATATTAACCATCTCTGATCTGATAATGATAGATATCTCAATCCTAAGCTTGTTAAGATATGGGAAAGAAAAGATATTTATCTTATAAGTGTACTTGTTTTAACTTAGCACAATGCAAAAAAAAAAAAAGAAGCCATACTTTCTTTATTTGGGCATTTACAATAGCATCCATTTCTCTTTTTTCATTTTTCTGGGGAGGGGAGAGTGTGCTCCAAGAGGTGCTCATGGTATGTTTTTCACTTTTTATTTTAACCAAGAAACTCTTCCCGTTACTCAACTCTACCTGATCCTCAAGTGAAAATGTGGGTGCAAACATCTTTCCTATTGGGATCTAGTGAAGACTAAATTTGATTGTTCAACAAAAGCACCACATTTGCCCAAGTGCATATGAGGAACTCAGTAAATACAACTACCATAAATATCTCAGGGACCCTTTGTTGTCATGTTGATCAGCGATGGGATTAATTTATGAATATAAGAATTCTTGTCAATGTTAGTAATGTGGGCTGGAGCGATAGCACAGCGGTAGGGCATTCTCCTTTCACGCGGCCGACCCGTGTTCGATTCCTCCGCCCCTCTCGCAGAGCCCAGCAAGCTACCGAGAGTATCGCACCCACCCAGCAGAGCCTGGCAAGCTACCCGTGGCGTATTGGATATGCCATATGCCAAAAATAGTAACAGTAAGTCTCACAATGAGAGATGTTACTGGTGCCCGCTCGAACAAATCGATGAGCAACGGATGACAGTAATGTATCATCAAAGGTAAGTGACTGAGACGTCTGGAGTTAGAGAGCCAAGACTTGAGTCCTCGACTATCTAGTCCAATCACTTACCTCTGTTTATTTTCCCATCTATAAAATAGGAATAGTATTGATCTTTATCTCACAGAGTTGCAAAAATTTATCAATTAAATATAAAAGGTTTGATATATGTTTCCAGCACATAGTAAACCTCCAATAAATATTTGCACTTATATTATTTTTGATTGCAATCAACACAGTCTTCATAGCTGGGAAAATATAGTAAGATAACAGTAAAAGCATTAGGAATAAGCTATTTGGATTCATATCTTTAATCCACTACTTTCTAGGTTCCTTTAAGGAGTCAAGTAAATTAGTAATTTGAGCATTAAATTTTCTTAGTACTAAAAAGAGAGTACTCATGTTACAAGGTTTTGTGAGGTTCAAGTTTAATAACTGGTCTTAACACAGATTCTGGCTCATGATTGAAAACTATCTAAGTACTGGAACTTTTTGTAACAAAAGAAAATGTCTCAATGTTCCATAATCAGCACATGAAATAGTGAGCCACAAAAAACTGCAATATACAAAAGTAAGTGTCAATGGACATAACTGTAATGTGTGTTGGGAGCATGGGACATAAGAGTAGAAGCATATAAACCCTCAAGTCAATTATCACTGGATAATTGATAGGGCTAAAACATATTGACTCTGATGTGTTCTAATCACTTAATTACCTGATTGACACAACGAATAGTGACAAAGAGGGAACTCCACTGGAGAAATAAGCATTATCTTAATGAGATGGCTTTGTTTTGATTATAAATGATTTAGATGCATTTCATTTATTCTGAGTTCCTAAAAAATAATTGTTATACTGTGGTAATAATAGTGAATCTGGCTCTTGCTTCATAAAGGCAGAAAATATGCTTAATTAAGATTGCAAATCACAACAGAAGCCTTGTAAATGTGTGATTTTCACAGCTTGCTTCACACCTCTTCTACCAGCACCTGGTAATTTTTTTGTCTATTTTTGTCCTCAGAGGAAAAAATGGCAGTCCCAGGGTATGTCTAAGTATGTTACTTGCACCCACGAATTTTATGCTATTTCTTCACATCAGAGAGCCAAAAAGTCCTCCTGAAATCTTTTGCCATTCAATTGAAATTTTTAGGACTATGCTGAAAATATCAAAGAGCAGACAATCACTTTGTATGAGTACATTGTTGAGGAAATTGGGATGCAAGAGAGAAATGTTTTAATCAAAGATATCAGAACCAAAGTTAGTCTAATATTTATAATAATTATCATAGCTGGTTCTTTGGATGTAATAATTGGTAGGACATTCTAGCTAAGGAATTATGAACATTTGAAAATAAACTATTCTTGATTTTTCTATTGTTCTGTTTGAGATAGATATTACCCATTGTGTTTCCACTCATATTTATTTCAAAATGTTTTTTATTTATCTTTTCTCTTAGGAAGGATGTTAAACATTTACAATAATATCCAGGTGAATATAAAAAATTTGTTGTCAACAAATCACAGAGAAACTTCCTGCTACTGTGAGAAAACAGACAAGTCCTATTACCAAATTCAAGTCCTCATTGCTCATTGCTCTAAGCCAGTATTGGAAAGAGAAGAGTAGGTGTGATAAAAAAAAAATGTTTTATTTAGATTCTAGCAACCTGAGAAGATGGCAGACTTGTTGTCTCTTACTCTCTGCTTGGGACTAAGAATTTATAGAGTAGTCAAGGAAGTAAATTTTGAAAAGAGTGAATACATATGTGTTTTATTTTATTCTTGATATATTATTTGTTGGGTAGTGTTTGCCTTGCATGCGGCCGACCCAGGTTCGTTCCTCCATCCTTCCCGGAGAGCCCGGCAAGCTACAGAGAATATCCCGCCCACATGGCAGAACCTGGCAAGCTCCCCGTGGCATATTCGATACGCCAAAAACAGTAACAAGTCTCAAATAATTTCTTGTGCTTATCTGTATTATGAGAAGCCAACAGAATGAGAATTTACCCCAATGTTTATTTAGAATCCTATACAATCTTGATACAAAATTTGGAACATAAAATTTTAAAGCTAGAAAAAGCCTAGTGCTTCACCATAGATAAGAATCATTAAAGAAAATAAAATACAATATTTTATTTTCTAAAATATTTAGTTTTTTTTAGTTTTTATTATTTTATTATTTAGTTTTTTTTTTCTAAGCCACTGATTGCACGAATTATAAGCACAGGCAATCATTAATGAAAGACTTGGCATCCCAAATTAATGATGAACTATTCTTTCAGTTTGAAAGTAGCTTCTGGCCTGTATGAGATGGTTAAAAGAATGTACAGACAGCATCAGATTAAGCTGGTTGCACAGAGCTCTCTGGAAGAAATGGTAGCAAACTATTAGAGAAAAGTATATGCATTCTACCCAGTAAGTACTATGGAATAAGTAAAAGGTAGAAGTTGTCCTGCATTGTGATTCTTGAAAGGTACCCAAATATTTGAAATATTTTGCCTACTAGTGGTGGAGTTGCAATATTAATGAAGTGTCCATGACAAATAAGAAGCTGTATGTAATGAGAATTATGAAACTGTAATGAAAATTAAGAAAAAATGTGATGCGGACTGGGAAACTAAACTGACCCCTGAGTTAAACAAGAGAGAGGAGGGAGAAGCATCCTTTTATGGCCCCAACCAACTGTGCTAAGGACCCATGAGCCCAGATTGATGGGAGCACACCGGGCCCGACAGATTTAAGGGAGAGCCCGAAAGACGCACCTGAAGGCGGCACCAAAAATGGACAAGAGATATTGACACTGATTGTTTTTCTTTGAGCACCATGTGGGAATGATGCATTGATTATTTTTCTTGCACTTATTCCCTCTGTATTTGTTGTTTCACTGATAAGACTGTATGTAGGTTGTAGCCCACCTTTAGAGGACAACAGAGAGACCCTCTCAGCAAATGGGGCTCTAAGTCTCTTTCTCTTCTGACTTGGGGTCCTCAGTGCTGAGCCTCTAATAAACTCATTATCCTATCCTGAGCTGTCTCTCTGTTCATTGGCAGCTTGCACTAGCATAACAGTCCCTCTTCCAAATTTTTAATTGGAGGTCAGAGAGCTAAGGCAGGGGTGAAGGCATTGTCCTTGCTTGCACATGAGAGTCCTGATTTGATTCCTGGCACTGCATATGGTCCCCCAAGCACCACAAAGTAGTTCTTTATTAATCAGTAGAAACACATTTGAATTTCACAGTCCCTCTCATTAGCTCTCTTAATTTCTAAAGACTCTAATGCAGCAACTGTCAAAGTAAAGTTTCTGAAGTAAAATAATTTTATTAAAAGAGTGATGGAAGAAAAAGGAAAGGAAAGAGAGAACTCTATAAAGTAAAAGAAAGCACAGCATGTATGTTCAGTCAAACATGGGCAACTCAGAGCAGTGTACTTATCAAAAAAAAAAAGAATTTAAAGCAAGTTAATCCTGTACAAGATGTTTCAAGTCAGCCAATGATTTAATATTTTTTATCTTGCAAAAATAATTTGTAGATTTAATTTGCTTGTACCCAAAAGTTTACTGTTCTCATTTACAGTCCTCTATGGCTTCTAATTGATTGTAAGGTTGTAATTTTTGGAATGATTTACAGAAAATATTTTTCAAGATGTAGGTTCCATCTTCCACGCTTTAATGAAAAAAGTATCTGAGACAAAATGGAAGGAAAAGTAGTTTCCCTTTTTTTCTTGTGAGTAGTAGAAGCTGAACATACCCACACCCATAGTAAAAGAATAACAAAAAAAAAATTAATTATGTAGAAGAATCTCACTGAGAGATGAGATTCAAAAGGCAGAGAGCTGAGGCTTATATAATATGCTGTACTTCAAAGCAGGGAAAGACAATTGATGTGAAAGGTGAGAAGAGGAAATATTTGGTGAACAAAAGTTGCCCTGTCATGTAGCTTTGTCCCTCAGATGTATGACTTAGCTCTTAAATAGCATTCTTCATGACACAGGCCTCTTTGAAATGCAAATTTCCTTTATAAATGTAGATTTCCCTTCCAAAAGTGTTATTATGGAACTCAACTGGAATCAACTCTCAGTGACTAGCAAGTCAAAAGACAAAACCAAGGTAGGAATAAGTAGAATTCCAGTTTATTAAATCACAATGAGTAATGAAACAAAGAAACCAGCATTTCAAAGTATTGCTTCCCCAAATTTAAGAGACTGGAAGATGTTATAGGTTTCAGGGTTTTTCTGTGCTTGAGAAGTATGATGATTGGGTAGTTTGTTCTCAGGGCTTTGTATTTGCCTCTGCAAAGTTAGAAAGCAGCAGATAGGACATTCCCTATGAAAAGAAGGTGTCCAGTTATCGGATACTATAGACCAGTTCCTCTGGACTGTGGCTGATGATAATGGTTATAGAAAATGGCTCCTTGCAGGAAGCGCTGAAACAAGGCAAACTGGGCAGCCAAGCTTTTCACAACCATAGGAGCAGAAGATTTAAGAAGGCGGGACCCAAGTCTTAATGGGATGGGAAGTGCACCTGAATGACAAAATTGTAGCTTCTACTAAACTTCTCCTGGGTCCACAGTTTCTTAAAAATATAAGATCAAACTAAGCCTTATGCCAAAGAAGCATTTTTAGAAAGACCTTGCAATTCAGAATATAATGAAGGGAAACGTTTTAAAAATTGATAACTCTGCCAGGTATGTCCCCCCCACGAAAATAATTATAAAACATAAAATAATTATGTGTATATCTAGATATATTCATGTTATCAAGGTAACATAGTTACAGTAGTGTTAATGTTTATGTTTTCTGTGTACAAAGTTACTGAATATTTGGGAGTAGTACATTCTGCTTTCTGTCACTGGGAATTCTCTGTTGAACACCAGGGTAGAATTTTTAGTCAGAAAATTTCTGCCACCGCCCAGGCAATCTTAGGAAGGTCACTTTACTGCTTCAAGCTGCAAACTTTAAATTAGGCTTATAATGAATTCTTTTGCTATGTTTTGACATGTTTTGCTATGCTGATTAAATAAGGTTTGTTAACACCTACTATAACTTTCAACACCTAAGTAGCATAGCCTACAGTTTTAGCCACTTAAATTATTTCATAGGATATGATGCAGAGATGGAGAGAAGACTGGGATGGCTAAGGAGAAAAAACATAAAGTTAAGCATGAGACATAACAAGATTGGATAAAGTAAAGCTTTTCTTAAGAGATGACTTGATAAACTCTCAAGGCAATACAAGGGGACCTTTATGACTGTAGCACTGTAGTCCTGTTGTTCATGGATTTTCTCAAGCAGGCACTAGTAACAAGGAAAAAATAGTGAAAAGATAAATTAGTTACTAAACATATTTTGGTTTCAGAACTCAAGTCAAAGATACATTATCAAAACTATGTTATTTGAGCAAGTAGAGGTAAAATTAATTTTACTGATACTTTTCTATACACTTCAAAAGAATCAATTGTTTCTAGAGATTCAGATTTCTCTGGAGACTGGAAACATAAGTAGTTCCTGGATTCTCAGAGTTGAAACCCATTCCTCTAATCTCTGTTAAGAGATGAATAAAATTTCCAAGAGCTTCAGCAAAAAGACTAGATCCAAACCCTCCTTATTCTGTCATCACTGTTTCAAACATGCACAATAATGACTAAGATGTCGTTCACAGTTCTAAAGTACCAGGATATGTATTGTTCCTTTGAAAGAAGTAAAATTTTTTTCTCGTGTATTATTTTGAATTTCAGTCTTAAATAGTCTGGTTAAAAAGTAATAGAAAAGCTTGATTATATTAAGATTAAATCCCTTACATTATATGCAAGTAAAGCATCACACAAAACGAAACCAAAAAAAGTCTTCTTAACTTGAAATAATATAAAAGGACTTGCTTTTAGATTTTTTTGTTAACTATTATAATTCTAACTTAACACATTCTCAAGAAGAATGGAGAAAAATTTCTCTGCCTTGCTAGGTTCTTCTAAGGCCAGTCCATCAAAATTAACATCAGAGGAAAAAATGTTTAGTTTTATGCATAAGGGGAATCTGCTTAGACCTACATTCACATAGATGTGAATTCCAGAGTCAATAGAACAAATCAGGAAATGTATTCTGAGCTGAAGAATAGAATGAAAACCAGTTCTAGAGACAGAAAGTGATGAAAATTTGCATCCCCAATCCTAGATGCTCTAAAACTGCATGACTGTCATATTGATAAATTTCTCCAATACAAATTCATTTTGTTAAATAAAAAAATCTGTTGCTGGGTAATACTTCTTGAAGTTGCAAGATCTCAGATGACCTAAAATTAAATAATAGACTTAACAGAGTGACACATTTTAGAAGGGATTGTTCTGAATGTCTCAAGGAGGCCCATTTTTCAATATAAACTTTTAGCCTTTTCGGAATTACTTTTATATACCGCTCTTGTTGACAGCCTAGTAGAATATGTTTTTTTCATAGTTCAATTATTTATTATAAAATAGCTATAGTCTCAGTTTCCTCTCTTTCTCTTAAATAATGCATCTGGTTGCGAGTTCTACTGACAGTCTATATGCATCAATAGGCTGATCTACAACTGAAAAACAGCTCTAATTAACGGGGCTCTCGATGCCACTGGTTGCCTTCAAGATAAAAGAAGAAAAGTCTTATGTGAGCTGAGAAAATGCTCCAGGAAAATTTGTGTTTCCTGGAAAAATGGCATCCAAATGTCTACTGTGAAAGAAAAACTCAAGTAAAGCAACATACAGACCTTTCCTAAAATGAATACACTAGGTTTCTTCATGTGTCCTTAGCCATTTGGTGGAGGAAGGGAAGGTCTTGGGGGGCCACCCCTGCTCAAGGCTTGCCCCTGACTCTATGCTCAAGGGTCACTCCTGGCAAGGCTCAGAGAACCACATGAGGGTTAAATCTGGGTCAGCTGCATCCAAGACAACCTTTTTACCTGCTGTATAATTGCTCTGACTCCCTAGGTCATTTTTAAAGAAAGATGAGCTCTAAAGTATTCTCTATTATTCTTCCAGGAATCACTTACTTGCATTGTTTGGCTAAAACTCTAACTTAATTGAAGTACTCTAAGTTGAAGAAGATAGAATAAATATGCCAACTCTGGCCAAAGCGTCACCAGGTAACATGTCTGTGCTTATAGAGCAGCGTGTCTCTACCCCTAGATTAGGCAAACTTGCAGTGGTGATTTATACGGACTGAGTCCATTCTATTTATGCTTAGTAAGACCATAAAATTCTTTTCATCTATTATTACATAGAATTCACTCATCATTCAGAAAATATTTATTGAGTGTGTAGTATGAGGCTGATGGTGTTTTAAGTGCACTGAGTCCTGGCTCCTCAAAAACCACCAACAGCCTATTGACAATACAAAGCTAAATTTAGTCAGGGTATTGGTAAGAAACATCAACTCAAACAACACGTGGCCATGTCTCTTAGGAGGAAGACAGGGTTAGAATTGACCGAGATGTGAAAGCTTGATTTAAGGCAGGTATCCAATAGAGAAGGAAGTCTGATTAAAATCTGATTAGGATTAGGAAAAGATCATTATAGAAGAAGATGGTTAAGGAAAGACAGCTCCATGAACATACCGTATTACTACTTTACCATGTTACTGCCCCTAACTAAAATCACTTTTTTCTTGTTAATTCTATGCAAATTTATTCATATGAAATATGTAAGTGCTTCCTGCTCTGCTTACTTATAACTCTTTTTCTATTTTTATTTAGTTTGGGGGCCACACCTGGCAGTGCTCAGGACTTACTCTTTGGTTGGGGGGAGGGGTTAGGCTACTCCTGGCGATGCTCAGAGATTACTCCTGACTCTGCACTCAGGAGTTAGTTCTGGTGGTGCTCAAGGGATTATATGGGATGCCAGGGATTGAACCTTGGTCAGCCATGTGCAAGGCAAATGCCTCGTGTTGTACTATCACTCTAGTCCCAGGGACTTACTCTTACTCTATTGCTCCGAGATTACTCCTGTCTTGCTCAAGTAACCATATAAGATGCAGAGGATTCAACCTGGGATGATCATTTGCAAGGCTACTTCTTACCAACTGTACTCTCTCTGTTCTTCCTTGCTTAATTCTTAGGGACCTACATTTTTGTGAGGCTCCCAGATTTAATCCATGTAAATTATTAAATAGTTTCCTTACTTAATTTATTTTTTCATTATGGGTGTATCTCAGCCAAGAACCTGGATGGGTAGGAAGTTACTCTTCTCCTGCAAGTTAATAGGTAGGTCTTTCTGAAAGTTAAGAAAATGAATGATCAAATCATGTACCTGTAAAATGACTCCTAAAATGGAAAAGTTATGCTAGTAAGAAAAAATAGACTACAAGTTTCCCCACTATCTGAATGTAGAACCTTTATGATTTTAAAATGTTTCAGTAGAAGTTGATCATAATAGCATCTTCAGGTCTTCAAATAAACTATCAAATCAAAACAAATTAAACATTATTTTTGAGAGTGACTATGTATGAAGGTGGGGTACTAGTAGCTACGGTATGTTGGAATAAGGGTGGAGATAGATAATTCTTGGGTACTTAGAATCCATCAATGGACAAAGTCTCAAAAACTATTGCTCTGTAGAATCAACTCCTAGAAATTTAAATTAACTTCAGATTGTGAACAAAATTAAATACTTTATGTTATATGCAAGTCATCGTTCATTTCCTAATAGTCAAATTTAGAATAGCTATGCTTTGTCTTTATTAAGTCACTTGATTTTTTTTGGGGGGGGGTTTGGTCTTTTTATATTCTTCTAAGTGACTGGCCTTGGACTGGGTATGATGGTGAGTCTCTGTCCTCAAGAATTTCACTCTAGTAGATGACACCAATTTGTAAACACATGCCTGCAAAAAGATTAATAAATGAATCCTAAGAAAGTTGTGTTTATCTGACAAAAATTAATATTTATTCTAGTTTAGTATCATGCTTAACGAGTACTGTACAATGGCAATACATGGAAAGGAAAAGTCATTGGCAGTAAAGCAAATCCACAAGCTGGTTTAGAACCTGGTCCAAGACTGTTAAATCTAGTTAAAAGGGATTTTTTCCATTTGAAAAAGACCCAAGGTCATTGTGTTTACTTGTTCGCATGACTAGTCATGAAGTAATGGTTGCAGTGTCTTTTCTTCCCCACCCCATCCTAAAGAACACCTAGGGAATCAGGTGGCTTTACTGCTTAGTCAGCAGTTAAGAAACCCTCAGGATTTCAGCATCCTGGCAGCCAGGATAACATGTGAAGTGACTAGCCATTTGGCAAGTAGAAGGCGGGTGTCGAGCCTAACTGGAGAGGACATGTTCCTCTAAGGTTTCCACATTGCCCTACGGGCCAAAGAAATATCTAGAGTCTTGATTCAACCTGCCTATGATCAAATCTCATTCTTGATTAAATAAATAAATGTCATAAAGGAAGCCTGAACCTGAGTGCTTTGGGAATCTCGTTGGATTGGGAAACCTTTCCTGGTGGACAGAAGGCTGCCATGGCTTCCTCATTCAAGCATGGACTTGCTCAACAGTAATTCCGCCCTTTTCAGAAGTTTTATCCTTATAGGAGAATCTCAAAAACTAAGGCAAGATAACATGAATATTTTTTACAAAAAAGTTAGTACAGTAATCATTTCACTAGAAACCAGAGAGAAAAGATAAATCAGTTTTTTTAAAAAAACTTAAAACATTGGTCATGGTGTGTTAATTGGAAATTATCTCCTATGCATATTTTAAAATATGTATCCTTCATCTTATGTATTGGGGGGAGGCACAGCTGATGGCACTCAGGTGTTATTTCTCTCTATCCACTCAAGACCACTCCTGGTGGACTCGGGGAACCGTATGGGATGCCGAGAATCAAACCTGGGTCAGCCACACCAAAGGCAGGCAGCCTACCTGCTGTACTAACTCTCCGGCCCTAGTCTTCGTTTTAGGATATGGTACTTGTGGGGCTCAGGGGTCACTCTTAGCTCTTAGCTCTTTACCATGTGGGGAATAGGCTTGGTGGTTTAATGTTCAGATTTATGCTGGGCAGTCTAGGGGCTTCCAGGGATACGGCCAGAAATATTGTGGAGGGCAACCACACTCAGCGAGAGCCTCTCAAGGGGGCGTGGGCATGCACAGGATACATTCCACCCTGCCTGAGTGTATTAAGGTGTATTAAGTGTATTAAGGCCTCCCTGGTCCTTAATATTTTCCCAATGTAAATCTAACTCCAAAGTTGTGTTTGAACTTACAAGAAAACAAAACACACACACATACATACATATATATAAAACATATAAACCTATGCATGTAGGTTTACAAATTGTAAGTTGATATCCAGATGAATCTAATGCCCCATTTTGTCAGACAAATGAACAAAATCAGAGATGAATCCACTCACAAAACATTTGTAGCAGAGCAGAAACCCAATCTTAGAGATGTCTGCTTAGTTTACACTTTTGTGTCCTTCCCAAATAGTTATATTTCTAAGGAGTTAGTCTGATCAGAGTAACTTTTTTTTAGAGTTGTTCTTAAAAATGAAAGTTGGAAACAATAATACAGTACAATACAATAATCTGATTGTACTAAATATACACTAAAACAGAAGTCTATCCTATAAATATTAAAGTCCCTAGCATCCCACTTTCACTCTCAATTTCATTTGCTTTTCTTGCAGATATTTTTGTGCATTCTCTTTTCACACAGATCTCTTTTCATTTGCATATAAGACATGATATATATGTATATACATATACACTTATTCAATTTTTTGTTTGTTGTTACCAAAATGGAAGCATACTACTGAGTTTTGGTTTTCTTTATTAGCCATGACTAATATTTAATGGGAAGTTATGATTATTGTACCTATTTGAAATCATGATTCAATGTTTTACACGGAAAATAATTTTAATTGTATTTCTGTTTAAATAGACAAAATCTCTTACTTAGAATGCCAGCATTTTCTAAAGATTTGCTGTACACAATTCAGAGTGGAGAAAAATATTAGAAAACTTTATATATATTATATATGTGTGTGTACATATATATATGTACTGGTACATGTATATGTTCTTCAGATGTAAAAAAAACCCAAATCCATAGCCAAAGAACACATCTGAACTATAAGAACATACAAAATACCATAATGATAAAATTTACCATAAATTCTGTTTGGCTATTGGTCTTCAGTTTCCTAAAAACTCGCATGAGTGGAAATTCAGAGTTTTACTAAGTTATCATTGCACAGTTTACCAAAAGTAAGTGTTTCTGAACCACTTAACACTGAAAGAACTCTCGTCAGATGAAGAACGAACACTGCAGAGCTGTGGGGGTTACTGTCTTGAAGCCTAGTTGAGTTCATTGACTTCTCACAGGGGAGTCTCTGGACTGGGGACGGGGGTGCTGGGATTCATGTGCACTGCACAGAGTCAGGGCTCTGCTATTCTGCTGAGACTGCCGGGATTTGAATTCTGGCTCTGATACTCACTAAGTATGTGGCTCTGATAAGGTGTCTCCAACGTGCCTGGTATCAAAGTGACCTTTTCAAAAGAACCTTCTCATTATCTCAAATATCCTAGCATATTTTGTGACTCTAGCATCATATAAGTAATAACATATTTTCACTTTCAACAAAAGGAGAATTAGACTCCACTTTTTTCAAAGGAAGACTGTCAAAATATTGTTCATATATTCTAAAACTATTATGTATACATATCTGCTTTAACTCACACAAATTTGGCATCCAAAAAACTCATTTTCTCCTTATTTTATTCTACTTAATATTGCCGTTTAGAGATAATACCAAATCAACAAAGAGATTGCTCTGTTGATTGGTTTGGTTGAGGTTTAGTTTAGCAAATATTTATCTTAGCAAATGTGAAAGTACCAAATAAATTTCATTATAATTTACTTCAGTTACTTCTAACATTTTGTTCTTAAAAATAGTCTCATTTCTGCAGTTGGAGCAATAGCAAATGGGTAAGAGTCTTGCCTTGCATGTCAGAGACCTGGGTTTGATCTCTGGTACCCTATAAACTTCCCCAAGAACACCAGGAGTGATCCATGAGAACAGAGTCAAGAGCAAGCCCTGAATACTGCCAAATAATAACATTTTCCTCCAATATCATTTTACAGAAGTATTTCTATTATATAAATTTGTATAATTTCTATTATCATCATAAATAGCACTGTAGCACTGTCGTAGCACTGTCATCCTGTTGTTCATCGATTTGCTCGAGTGGTCACCAGTAATGTCTCCATTGTGAGACTTGTTGTCACTGTTTTTGGCATATCAAATACGTCACAGGGAGCTTGCCAGGCTCTGCCGTGTGGGCGGGATACTCTCGGTAGCTTGCCGGGCTCTCCGAGAGGGATGGAGGAATTGAACCCAGGTCACTCGTGTGCAAGACAAATGCCTACCACTATGCTATTGCTCCAGTCCATTATAAATAGAAATTATATGAATTACATAATTATATATATTATGACACATCATCATAAAGGGAAATATGTATTTTGCATATATATGTATATATACATCTCAGAGAGCCTGGCAAACTACTGAGAGTAGCCCGCCCACACGTAAAAGCCTGGCAAGTACACCCCCTGTGGTGTACTCGATATGCCAAATACAGTAACGATAACAGTCTCATTCCTCTGACTCTGAAAAGAGCCTCTAATAGTTGGGAAAGACAAGGAAAGGCTGCTAAAATCTCAGGGCTGGGACAAATGGAGACGTTACTGGCACCCACTCAAGTAAATTGATTAACAATGGATGACAGTGATACAGTGATATTATATAAATTACTTGATTCTTAATGGCATTCCTCTTCAATTCATTGCATAGTTCTCTCATGGACTGTTTATGAATTTTGAGCCTTTTTTTTCCATCTTCTGTTATTTTCTAGAGATTCCTTGCATCCCATGTTGGCACTCACAGATTTTGTTGTTAGCTGCTGTTACCTTGCTGCCAAGACCTTCCATGAGATTTTTATTTCACCTAGCAAGTTCTTTAGTTCTGTCACTTGTGATTGTATTTTTCTCATTTTTGATCTATGCTTTCCCACAGGGTTTGCTGTTCTGTTGTCTAGGATCTGAAGGCTATGTAAATTACTGTAGATAGAACTGTTGCTGGGGAAACCATATACTTGCTGGACTGGAGCAATAGTACAATGGGTAGGACGTTTGTCTTGCACACGGTCGACCAGCTGACCTGGGTTCAATTTCTCCATCCCTCTCAAAGAGCCCGGCAAGCTACCGAGAGTATCTCGCCCACACGGCAGAGCCTGGCAAGCTACCTATGACGTATTTGATATGCCAGAAACAGTAACAAGTCTCTCAATGGAGACATTACTGGTGCCCACACAAGCAAATTGATGAACAACGGGAGGACAGTGCTATAGAACTGTTGCTAATGTATATTGCAAAAATATTCTTCATAGGTTTTTCTGATTTATACCTCACCAACAGTACATAAAAGAAGCACCAATCAGATGTAGCACTGTCATCTGTTGTTGTTGTTCACTGATTTGCTCGAGTGGGCACCAGTAATGTCTCCATTGTGAGACTTGTTGTTACTGTTTTTTGGCATATCAGTTATGCCACAGGGTGCTTGCCAGGCTCTACCGTGCGGACGGGATACTCTTGGTAGCTTTCCGGGCACTGAGAGGGATGTAGGAATCAAGCCCGGGTCAGCCACTTGCAAGGCAAACGCCCTACCCGCTGTGCTATCGCTCTAAGCCTGATTTCATGAACTGGACTGGAATCAGATGTAAAGCAACATTTTCTCTCCATCTCAGTTCAAAGCATTTGAGATTGCATTCATTCTCTTCTTCTGTAATGACAATGGAATAAAATAAGAGAAGATGAATTCCCTTGGTGTCATTTTCCGCATAATCAGAGCCTAGAGTGATAGTTATGTAAAGAAAAATCATTATAAGGAAGCATAGATGAGTAAATTCTCCTGCACAGAACGAAAACCTGCTCTAACATTTGTAGATCCAATGAATCACCAACTCCCACATCCTTCATGTACCGACTGTGAGAGTAGCACCAAAGCCCCTCGATGGCAATGGGGAAATATGCAATCATCCAGTTAATCATCGTCTTTATGCTGTCAACTTCTTACCTGTCACAAGACTATAGTACACAACCCCACAACCCAGTTGTAGAGTTGGGCTGTTTCTAGAGACTAAAGTCAGAATCAAATATGCTTTGGAAAGGAAAGATATAATAGGTCTTAGATTCTAGTGTTTCTGGCAGTTAGGGCTGCTTCCTCTGTCTGTGTAGTCTCACAGATTGGCTTCTACATGGCCTTTGGATTCAGTTCTTTCTCAGTATTTCTG
Organism: Sorex araneus; assembly: GCF_027595985.1. Lineage (NCBI taxonomy): Eukaryota > Metazoa > Chordata > Mammalia > Eulipotyphla > Soricidae > Sorex > Sorex araneus. Next base: position 64,680,978 of record NC_073303.1, read on the forward strand.
TTTCTTAATGCAAAAGACATAAATAAGAGCTGACGAGATATTACAAGAGTTAAGGCACTTGTCTTGCATGCAGGCAACCCCAGTTCAATCCCTTGAGCACCTCCAGGAGTAATCCCTGATCACGGAGCCCTGAGAACCACCAGGTTTGGCTCAAAATACTAAATACTAAAATAAATAAACAAAATACAAATAAGTGTAGTGATTCTCATGAACTGGTGAAGATTAGAGTAAAACATGCAAACATTTTAAGTCGTTTTATTTTCATATAGGAATCTTGCTATGTTACCTTTCAAATATTGAAATATTATAATCTACATGATCTTTTTAAAATATTGGCAATAAAATTTAAAAGTTTTAATAACGTTAATATATCATATATGATAGTGTTATTTCAAATTATTATGAGACTCTTTATTTGTTATATTTGTTAACCATTGTCACATAAAGATTACCCACACCATAATGGCATTAAGCGATTACATTTTTTTTCTCAACCGAGAATCTGGCTATGGTTTAGCTAGGTGCTGTGCTTCAGGGTGTCTTTCAAGGCTGAAGCCAAATTTGGCAGAGGATGTTGCTGTATCAATATTCAACTGGGGAAAGAATTGGTTTCAAGAGGGCCTTTGTAGTTGTGATGTGGCAGGATTCAGTTCCCTGTCAACTCTTGGTTGAATGCTGCTGTTCTTGGTTCTTCATAACATGTGAAAGAGAGAGATAGAGAGAGAGAATATATATATATATATATATATATATATACATACATACATATATATATGGAGGGAGAGAGGGAAAGAGAATGCAGAGAGAGAGAAAGAGGCAAAAAAAGGGCTGACAGAGAGACAGAGAGATAGATTGGAGGCACCAGAATATGAGACAGTCACAATTTTTATAATTTAATCTGAGAAGCAACACAAAATGGAGGAGACGAACAAGGCAATGAACAAAGCAGGGTAGGATCATTAGTAGTTATTTTCGAAACAGCTTACCACAATAGATCTCCCCCAGGCTTTTGTGGCTTGGGAGAGAAAGGTAAAAAAAATAAGAAGAAAAATATTTATAAGCATCAACTAGCTAGAATAACAAGTCATATTGATTACAGTGTGATGGCTTAAAATAATAAAAAATATCCTATTCTTTTTGACAATGAAAATTTATGCTCAAGGTAATAATAAGACAGCACATTTGAAACGGATCCAGATATGAATCAACTCTGATGTAGATGTTAGTTTAGCTGTTAACAACAAGCACATAATTGCATAAGTTATTTCCATTCTCAAGAGCAGTGTGATTTGGTTCAATGCCAGCATGACGATGATAGGGCATTCTTAGAAGATAAAAGACGATATTTTATAAAAATCTAAAAATCTCTCAGTATGGTTATACAAGGGACATGTCTAAATCATCTTTAGCAGAGTACTTGGTACTCCTCTGCCTTTTAGAAATACACTAAGGTGATAGTACTCATGTGTTCAGTGGAACAAGAAAGATCAATTTATTAATGGTTTTATACAGATAAATCCACTAGAAAACAACAAATAAGTTTTTATTTTATTCCTTATACCAAACTTTCAAATGATTCTGAAATTTTAATGCAAATTAAACAATTATTAATCTAAGGGGAAATACTATTTTATAGCTTTGGAGTAAATAATGTATTTCAGGAAAATGAAACAGATATAGAATAAAGTAATAAAATAAAATTTATGTAATAAAATAACAAATTTCAAACTAAAACAAACACAATATTATGCATTATTCCATAGAACTATTATATTTCCCTTTGGACTCATGTTTTATTAAGCCAAAAGCTATCATTCAGGGCCACATACAGGATAAACATTTTTAAATGTGTACATTTGACCTTAATGATCAAGTTCCTTAAACCATGACAATATCAAATATCTTCAAATAAGAATCTGCCCATTTAATCTACTAAGATAAAACAAACTCTTCCATCATATAAATGTTTCTTCCAGGAGACAGCTAAATGAGTATCTTGTTGAGCCTTCCCTGCAGTATGAAATCCAATTTGCCAGTGTAATGCCTTGTTTTTCGAACATTCTGACTATAGTTGAGATAAAGACTCATTGGAAAAAATAAATAAATCTTACTTTCATTAAACCAGTGAAGTGAAAAAAACAAAATGTTCAAACGAGTGTCAAATGAATTAAAAATATTCCATTGAAAACATCCTACTCCTCTGGGTATAGAATAAACTAATAAATTCATTAGGCATGGTGATGTATGTGAATTAGGACTTTTATCTCTTTATAATCATTGTGACTGTATTTTCATTGACTTGCATTAGTTCTAGCCTCCAAAATAAAACATGAAAAGAACATGTAGTGATAAGCTGCTTGAGACAGGTCTTAGAGATTCAGCCATGGACAGTGTAAATAGAGTTGGATCATCAAATCTGTTTCAGAGGGCACCAAGAGAAAAGTCTTGTTAGGTAGTTTTCCTGGATGATTTTAATGGAGTTTGTCAGAAGGAAAAAAATAAGCAACATTGAGACAATAGAATCAGAAGTGAAAATACTGATGACTCTGAGCACTTAAAATGAGCTCCAAATCTAATCTCAGAATTCAGAGATAGCCCTCAAGTACAGGAGACTTTTTTCCTAACTTCAGACTTTATAGCAAGACACATGACTAGTCACAGAGAAAATTGCTTCATATCTGGGGCAGAGCAATAGTGCAGTAGGTAGTGAGTTTGCCTTGTACACCATCAATGTGGGTTCTGATCCTGGATACCCCATACAGTTCCCTGAACACTACCAGGAGTAATTCCTGAGTGCAAAGCCAGGAGTATCCTCTGAACACCACTGGGTATGACCTAAAATATTTTTCAAAATTAAAGTTAACAAATAAAATTTAATCCATGTCTTTTTTTTACATTTTAACTGACTTTAATATCAAAAGACAATGAAACAAAATCTATAGAATTTTTAGGAAAAGTCTTGCCCAAAAAAACCTTACACAACAAAATGCACACTTTCATCTCATAATTGTCAGATAAATATTAGACAACTGCAATATCTAGAAGCAGTAAATTAAACAAACAAATGATATTCTGTTTAAATGATAGAATATTATGTGACCATAAAAATGAAGAAGTAGACATATGATTAAATATGGGATGATTTTTTAATTTAAATTTTTAAAGTCATTTACAAGAATTCATTACATTCAATATTCCAACACCAATCCCACCACCATTACACTTTCTCACCACCATTATTTAGAAAATCAATTTATGTCTAAATAATTTACTCAACAACCCAGATAAAAAGGAATAGGAGCAACTGGGAATTGGTTATAGAGAATAGCAAAACAAAAGCCACGTTCCTAGTAATTGTAACTAAGACCCAAGTTGTTCTTGCTGATTCAAGTTCAATAGCAATGAAGAGTAATTGGTCTCCCTGTACAGGAGAGTGTTAGTTCAGAGGATAGATCTGGATTCATCCTGAGAATGGCTCGCCTTTCCTGAGAGAGGAAAATAATGTGGAACAATATGTACTGCAAGGCTGGAATGAAGGTCTTCTCTATATCCTAATAGACAGAATCTCATCATCAGGATTAGCTTCAGGCTTAGAATTATTTCATTTAACTTGTTTACTACAGAACTTTATAATTATTTCTGGTAGAGACAGAATCAGTAGAAGACTGGACATTGGTTGTTTTTTTTTTTTCATTTTTAATCGGTAGGCATTGGAGACACTCTAAGAACCCACTAATTCATGAAATGAAAGATTTGGGCTGGAATCATTTTGATAGACTGTGCATTTAGATAATTATGCTAAGAGTCGACTTCACTTAAGCATTGCCCACACAAACTATGTAATGTCATCTGCTATGTGAAAAATGCCCCTTCTCCCACAACAAAGTGATTATAGAGTTCTAGAAATAAACTCTTCGTGTGAGGGAAGAGAAAGAGAAAGGAAAGCAGAGATTTTGACATCAGAGGGAAATATAAGATTTTAGGTATACAAGTTTTGTGTTAGATTATTTTCATATGGAAATGCAAGGACTACAGCTATCTGCAGGTGTTCCCAGAACTAGGACTCTGCTTCTGATGCAGGAGCAACTAATGACCGAGTCTATTGGGAATAAAATTCAAGAATATAGAATGGAAGTAGTGATGAAGGGGGAGGGAAACAAAGAAATAAAAATGAGAGCCAGAGAAAGCAGAAAATAAAATTCAGAAAAGAAAATAAAGGCGGTAAGGCAAGGAGCTCCTTAGGATGTGGGAAAAAGTCAAGATCAAGGTGTGGGCATGAGCCGGCCAGAGGACAGACTGCACAGCAGCCCAGTAGCTCAGTTTTTTTTGTTGTTGTTGTTTTTGTTTTTTTAATTTTTTTATTGAATCACCATGTGGAAAGTTATAAAAGTTTCAGGTTTAAGTCTCAGGTTTAATGCTCAAACACCCATCCCTTCACCAGTGCACATATTCCACCACCAAGAATCACGGTATACCTCCCCCCCTCCCCCCACCTCCCCAGCCCCCCACCCCGCATGTGTAACTGGTAAATTTCAATTTACTTTCACTTTACTTTGATTACATTCAATATCTCAACAAAAAATTCACTATCATTGATTCGGACTTCCTCCCCCCTAAAGTCGACCTGCTGAAAAGAAAGCATTTGGTAATTTGTTTTCCATTGCTGAGAATAAAGAGATATGAGGTCAGGAGGCTGCACTAGCAGCCACACAGTTTTTGATTTCTGTATTTAAGTATTTTACTAAGTCCAGAGAAATATCTGCCAGAAATAGCAACATTGTGAGTTTGTATCTCTCACCAGTAGCTCAGTTTTGATGTACAGCACATAATGTGGTAACTTGTGCAAGACCTGGGCCACTGACTACTCAGACAGCCTGCTGCATTGTAGTTGAAAGCCCATCCGAGACACCTAATTTGCGAGGGAAACCATCTTGTTTCTGAGTCTAAAGTTTCCGTGGAAGTTTGAATATAGATGATATGTACTTTTGTAACAAAATAAAAGCGAAAGAGTACATGTTTTTCCTTGCTAACAATTACGAGCAGAAAAACTTCATCGAGACTATTTCTAATTCTTTCCCTTTGTCATTTGTAAAGACTTCACTTTTTTTTTCAAAGTGAATTAGAGTAAAGTAATTAAGATGGAATAGCCATCTATTAAAAAAACAAAATTGAGGGGGGGGCGTTCCTGGCGCGCCTTCCGCCCAGAGATGACCCGGAGCCGCGGCACGAGAAACAGACCCTCCGCGCCTATAGACTGTGATCCTGAGGTCTCCTAACCCATTTTGGCACCAGAGCGGCTTCTTGCAGCCATCCATTTTGACTATGAACTGAGCTAAAATATTAGAAACCCAAAACCCAAAAGCCGCAATAGCGGCCGCGCGGACTCAAAGTCTTCACTCTCAGCAATGAAGAGAAATTATTAGATGATGCCTATTCAGCAGGCCTGATTGTTGGGGAAAATTTCCAATCAATAATAGTGAGTTCTGTATGGAAATATGGAATGTACTCAAAGTATATAGAGTATAAAAGGAATATCATTAGCTACTTAGATGGGGAGTGGGGTGGGAGGGGGGTGTTTTGGGGTTCTTGGTGGTGGAACATGTGCACTGGTGAAGGGATGGGGGTTTAATCAGTATTTGACTGTGACTTAAACCTGAAAGCTTTGTAATTTTTTTCTTGCTTTTTTTCACGGTGATTCAATAAAATATTTCTTTTAAAAAAATAAAAAAAAATTGTGAGTCTATTTGCCTTTCTTTGAGGCGGAAATTTACTAATTTCTTTTATGCTACCAGAATGCCTACTTCAGTGTTGGACACAAAGGGGGAGCTAAGAAATCACTGTTTTTTTTTTTTTGCCGAGGAAACTGAAATTGTGTTGTGTCCACGCTGTTGTGTTTTCACAGTTTAAGAGCCAAGTCATGTCTCCCAGTTAAACTCAAATCACAAGATCCACACTGTACTTAAATAGATGGATTACTACAATTCTGCGTTAAAATACTTCCTTTTACAACATGAAACGTCTAGACTAACACTAAGCCTGTAAGTTTTTTAATATTAAGTTTTCTTCTTTAGCATCATACATTTGCCCTTCATCACTAAGAAACCAAATCCAGACTGCAGAGATAGTGCAGAAGGCAAGGAGCTGGCCTTGCACGCAACTGACCATGGTTTGATCTCTGCAAAGCAGATGGTTTCCAGAGCAACCCCAAGGGTGATCCCTATGCACTGAAGCAGGTGCTCTGAGCACCACTTGGTATGACCAGAAACCTAGAAGGAAAAAGAAGGGAAAACCTAGAAGGAAAACAAAAAACCAACAATGTCTCCCCAGCCATAAGAAGTTTGCCTTTGGAGTTTTGAAGGCTTAATCACGTACCCTCCTCTCGTCAAGAGCAGCGTAGTCTTTGTAGTTGTTTCGGTTCGGTGGCCACCGCTGGACGTGATTGGCCCTTGCGTCTCTCTGAGCTTAGGGATCACTCCTGGTGATGCTTTGGGGCCACAGGCAGTGCTGGGGCTCAAACCCCCTCAGTCGTGTGCAAGGCAAGCACCTGACCCCCCGAACTATATCTCCAGCCCCATGCACAGAATATTCTGATTGTTTTTTGGCACTGTTACTTGTGCCAGCCATCCCCCCCACTCTTCTACCCAACCCTCTCATTCAAATATTTATGTTCTAACATTTTCTTTTAATTTAACAGAATAATTACAGTTGTCATCGTGCAACTTTTCAGATGCTTCTGTATTCTCCCTTTCTCAAAATCAGTATTTTATTTTTAACTATAAAAATCAAGTAGGCATTATTTTTAACTGTTAATTTATAAATAGAAATTTAGTTTAGAAGAAAGAGGAAGAAGACGCAATATCTAAATTTGTTTATGCAAATGAAGCACAAAAGCATGAGGATGAAAAAATGAATTATAGTCTACTTGTAAAATCATTTATATGACCAATAAAATTATCACCTCCTCAGTTCAGTGAATTTCTATAATCTGACATTTTTTGTTTCTTTTTTAACAAACTGAATTTTTTGCTGTTGTTCTGAGATCAAATTCAAGGTCTCATACCTGTAAGTATGAGCCCTACCACTGAGCTATGCCCTCAGTCCCTTCGTTTCCTACTTCTAAACACATACTTAACATTATTATAACAGATTAAATAATTTCAAATATACTTAGCACTTGTTAGCTTTCATATCCTAAAGTTCTAGTCTATAATTTTAGCCTACATATATGTTTACATGTGTACATATGTCTGTAATGTCATACATATGTATTTTATATATTTGCATGTATGCAGTTTATATATACAGGCATATAAAATAAATGATAGGAGAGATGAAACATAAATTTTAAGAACTTGGAGGAAATTCATGCCTGGTTTTTAAAAATAAAAATGAATACTCTTCCACAAGAAAACCTGAATTTTTGTGAGGTTACTTGTAATTCATTATGAGGTTACTTGTAATTCAGCTGCATGATTCTTTCAATTTGTCACTTGTGACAGTTCTATTAGTTATTACCACACCGTGGACTTCAAGCTGATTTTCTGTTGAAATTATGTATGAACTTTAAGTTTTCAAATTAAAATAAAAGATGAACTTTTTCCAAGTTTATGGTATGGTTGTCTGAATGTATAGCTGTTTTCATAACTCCACTGAAACTGTTTCTTCCATTTTTCACACTGTATGATCTGACACATGCTCCTTAATCTCTCCAGAATTATTTCCTTATTTTCAAATTGGGATGACAACAGTACATGTCATTGGTTCGTGGAGTGTTAGACTGAGTCAGTAGTTGTCCTGTTTGGCACAAAACACTGACTGGAAGACTTGGCAAAGTGTTGAAGTAGCACAGTGCCTTTGTACCAGAATTTTGTCATTAAATATTGTCCTGACATCAACTCACCAAAAATCCTTAAAACTCTGACAAGCCATCAGAGAACATCAGTGCCATACTCTTTTTTTAAACTATTTTAAGCAAACATCATGAACTACTGTATTTCAAATGTGTATTATTAGTTTTCACTTTAAATTTCAGTTTGTGGGTTATAAGCACATGACCTTCATTTGCCTAGAGATCATGAACAATTTTTACAGTCTGATCTTTTAGCAAGTGTTATGTCTTGACTATAGGAAGATGGATTGGATTTGAGGGTGTCAAGATGGTCTAGATCTCTCAAATGCGAAGAAGCAGGATGAAGTGATTCCTGGTTCTAATTGGTAAACACTCTCCTCCTTTCTGAAATGTTATTCTCATTAAATGGCAAATATTGATTTCTCATCAAGTAGATTATCTTTTTACTTTTCCGTGGTTTAGGTAAAAAGGCAGATGTCTATAATAAAGGCTTTTCTCAATTGAAAGCTTTGAAAATTTAAGAAAAACTTCTCCTGAATCAAAGATAATTCTATGTATAAATATTTTCCAGGTTATTTATTCTCCATTTATGAAATTAAACAGGGGAAAGAAGAGATTTATTTGACTTTGAACTTGAATTTCCCTATTTGCAAAAAGTAACTGAGTTAACATCAAGATCCAATAATTAGGTTTTGCAAAGAGAGAAAGATCCACAAAAGTGGTTGAAACTTGGAGTACTAATATTATTTTTCCTCAGTATAAGGAAAAACCCAAATATTTCATACCAACTTCAATAAAGAAAATCCCTACTGAATCTCTGAAGCTTCTAGTATTGAGTGCTACCTGCATAGTACAGAAAGAAAAGATTCTTTCATCTTATTCCTCTAATACTAATTCATCTGCTGAGAAAAATCTCTCCAGTGGCGTTAGCAGCCATGAAGACAAGTGACTTGGAAATGTAAATTTCGGGCCCGTTTTCTTTGGCTCCCACTCAATATTGAGTAGTACAGAGAAGAAAAGTCTTAATGTCCTCTGTCCCTAAATCTTTAATAAGTAAATATCAATACATATCAGATGACACCAAACTGGAACTCTTACAAATGGGCATTTTGGATTCACCAGCACACTCAAAAAGTATAAATCTGCCAGTATGAATGTTTGAGTTTATAGCACGATTTGGAGGAAGAACACTAATTTATCATTAGAGCAGGTATCCTGACCAGTCTACACAACAGGAGAAAAAACAAATTAAGAGAGAATTTATGCATGCAGTTATATATTCTGTTAGTCATGCTAAGACTCAGGAAAAACAAAATTTAATTTTAGAAAACTGGGCATATTAGAATCTCATCCCTAGAATGAATTATTAACCGGGCAGAAACATAAAATTTTTGTTTGTAAAACAAGTCTGTCTCCTGACTTTATTAACCTGGGAATTCAAGTGAGACCCCTGAATTATTTAGACTCACTTTTCAGCACAAAAACATTCACCACTCAACTAAATGCTGAGCGTCTCGCCCCTTACCTGCCAGAGTCTCCAGGAATTATCCTTGTGTTCACTAAACCTTGTGAAACATGATCTCTGAAGTGTGTCCCAGACTATGGCTCATGAGTTTTGACTTAGTCAAATCTAGATTGTGTCCTTGTATCTCAGGATCTTCTCTGATTTGTAGTGTACTTCCTTCCTTTGAATTAGAACTCTTTGCATAGTTTGTGTGCGTAACTATGTGCTTCCCGAGAGAAGGGAGTTCACCATTTAAACACAAACCTTCCTTCTCACCACATAAGGAGATTTCCAGATTGTCAGATTCAGTGAGAGTTTCACTCCAAATTCATGCCTGTTACTCCCCTCTGCGTCTCTCTTTGGGTGTTTTTCCAGGAACACCTGCAATTCTGTTATATTATTTTCCTTCTGACATTTCCCCTTTTCTTAGATAACCAGGCAAAATTCTGATATTTGAACCCCAACGGTAGACAAAGTTTCACTTAGCTATTGTAACCAACCAATGAAATTAGGTAACAAAGGTAAGGGTCTGACCTTTCCCAACGCTCCACATAGGTATATAGGACTCTGTGTTTCTAGATTTGATTCTGAGATATGTGAATATAGTCTTGGGACTATTAGTTATGAAGGCTATAACAATGGCAAATAACTTTGTTGCAGTTCAGTTTTTTCATCTCCAAAATTTGGACAAGTATATTTGGTAAACATCACCACTTTTGAGCTTTGGAAGAGCTGGTATAAAAGAAAAATTTCTGTAAAATCCCCAGTATAAGGTATTTTATATGTTGCTTTGGCTCTTGGATCTTGCTTTGACTCACCATCAGGATTTAGGAATACCTGAAAGGGTTTGGGAAATTGTCACTTAGATAAGCTAAAATCTATTTGTAAGAGAGCTAAAGAATCTTCCATGTCAGAATCCATGTAAAGTGAGGATTCACATACAAGGTGCTTGGCTAAGTAAGGAAACTATTAGCTTTAGAAAAAAATGTTGATCTTTTCATTCAATATAATGACAAATTCTTCTTTAAACTTCTTTACACTCCCAACTGAGTTCAAGTCTCTGTAAATATATAATGTGGAAACTGAGCTTCTTCTTAATCAGACGCAAATCTCAAAAAGTTACTGAAACTTAACCACTTCTGTTAAGATTATCCCATTGATATGACAGGTGGTGAAACCCAACAAATTGCATATATGCATACATAATATATAGTGATATATATTGTATGTATCAATATATATAGTGATATATTATGTATGCATAATACATAATAGTCATATATGTAAAATTTGCATTAAACATATTCTATATCTGTCACCTTAACAAATATAAAAGGAAAGCATCTCCTTGGAGATGATATTGCATATTACATCACTTAGTACAACTTTTACTGAGAGTACTGGAAATTACAGTTCCTACATTTTTATCTTTGATCAATAAAAGCACAGAAAAATACTAGGTTTAGTTGGTCACTAGAAGATTTGGACAATTGCAATGAACAATAAATTACTACTTGAAAGCAGATATTTTATAATAGAAATGTCCTTCCCTTTACGGAAGCTGATTATCAACTAAGATGAATCACTAGTAATGTTTACTTCTTTGTGAACTGGCAAGAAAAAAATAAACAAGTCTCAAAGGAAATTGATGAATCAGATCTCAAGGATACTACTGTTCGGCCTGAAACTTTAAACAACTCAAAATGTAGAATTCAGAGGACTGAGCGATAGTACAGTGGGTAGAAAGCTTGTCTTGCATGCAGCCAACTTGGGTTTGATCCCCAGAACCTCATATGATGCAGGAGAGATCCCTAAATACAGAGCCAGGAGTAACCACTGAGTGTGGCCCAAAGACATATATATATATATACACACACATATATATGTATATATATTTAAGAATTTCGATGTTTCTTCAAATTGAGAGCATACAAATGTGGAAGAAATCAGGGCATTAGCCTGAAATTTTAATAAGCCATTAACATAACAAAATATTGAAAGCAAAATTATTATCTCAAGAACGAAAGATGACAGTCCAAGTAAAAAGGTAAATTGAATCTCTCTCAAAATAAAACCTCTAACAAAAGTTTTAACCCCAGAATTTCAGGAGATGGGCCCCAATCTAATATGACTGTGTCTTTATGAAACAAAATTAGAATGTAGACACAGAGGGAATGTCACAGAAAGACAAGAGAAAAGAATCGTTAACACACAGGGAGAGGGACCTTACCAGGTAACACCTTGATCTTAGACTTCAGAAAGGCTCAGAAATAAATGGCTGATGTTTGATTCCCTCAGTTTATATCTGTGTCTTGATAATCTCAGCCAAGGAACAGAGACCCCCTATACCACAAATCTCTTCAAGTTCACCCAAAGGAGAGAGAACCATAGTCTTCCTCTTGGCTTATTGGTGCTATGCGTGTTACATTATGATTCTGCTTCTGGTTTTTAACTTGGCCTCTGCTACCCCCCAGTGTGACCCACAAGGACTCCTCTGAACGGCTGGACTGACTGAGGGTGGGAGGAAAGTCGAGACTTGCCGTGGCCCGTGACAGACGCGGTCTCAGGACCAGAGCCTCTCCATTCATTCGAGGGGCAGCAGTAGTTTGGTGGGAGCAGGTGCCCACACTCTCCTCTGTGTGTGGAGACCAGGCCACCGTGTGGCTCCCTGCCCAAGAGCCCCAGAAGGAAGCCACCCAGGGCCCAAAGCCAGGGCTCCAGGTTCTGTGTCCCACGAGGTTTCCGCTGCTCCAGAGAAAGGCATGCATTTCCTCCGCAGTCCCAGGATGATTCCCGGCTTCCTTCCTCTCCTTCCTTTCTCTCTCCTTGCCTTGGCAGCTGGCCGACTCTCCGGGCTAAATTAAAGACAGTGAATGCGGCATGGAATTTTATAACTTTTGAAAGAGTTCTGTAATATTGCAAAAGCAAATCTCTCTTTCCATACATCTTTAACTTGCATTCTAATGAGAAAACTAAAGATCTCAATCTCTCTATGATAATAATAAGGATAAGAATATGAAGTTATAAATCATTGTAGCCTCCTGCATATATGCTTACTCATAAACACATGTGGATAATAATAGATCATGATACCTTTTTAAAGAGAAACAGCATATTCCACATTAAGAAAAGTAATCTAACAAAACAGGCTCATAATGGGATTAAAGCTGTATGAAGATTTGTATTAACGCAGAGAATTTGAAGGAGAGACAGAATGTCAAATAAGTGCTTTTTTTGAAAATTTAGTTAATAATTGCTAAGTAAATCCCACTGCATAATTCCTATTTGGACACAGTTTTCCAAAGCTATTTGGAAAGCTATTACCTTTTAACTCCTCCTCCTCCTCCTCCTCCTCCTCCTCCTCCCCTCCTCCTCCTCCTCCTCCTCCTCCTCCCCTCCTCCTCCTCCTCCTCCTCCTCCTCCTCCTCCTCCTCCTCCTCCTCCTCCTCCTCCTCTTCTTCTTCTTCTTCTTCTTCTTCTTCTTCTTCTTCTTCTTCTTCTTCTTCTTCTTCTTCTTCTTCTTCTTCTTCTTCTTCTTCTTCTTCTTCTTCTTCTCCTTCTCCTCTTCCTCCTCCTCCTCCTGTTCCTCTTCCCCCCTTTCCTCCTCCTCTCCACCCCCTTTTCCTCCTTCCCTCCCCCTCCCCCTCCTCCTCCCTTTTTGTCCCTTCCTCCTCCTTCTCTTCTTTCTTTCTCACTTTCACTGAAGAAGAGAGGGTTAGGGATTCATATGATTACTCTGTGAGTAACCAATAAGAAATTGGCAACTCTTCAAACCCTAAAATAGAAATTCCCTTCAAAGTCTTCTGGATCAACAAATACTTTTTTAAAAAATCACATAGTACTTTAAGTACTAATTTTAAGAAGTATAATTTAATTCCCTCTCCTCTCTCTTTTTCTCTCTCTCTCTCACCATCCATTTACTCCCTCATCTGTATATCTCTGTGCACCTATGGTACCCACCTACATATATTTTTTATACAGAGAAATTTTTAATATATTGATGTTTTGGTTTACAATTTTTTTGAAATGAAACCTCCAAGTGTGAAGAAAACTATCATAATTAAAGTAAGACAGTGTGAAAATCATAGCTCCTGTTTATAGCTCAACATTTTCAAGTTGCTGACAAATGACTCATTGTCTCTCACCTTCATGAAATATAGAGCTAAGGGCTAAAGGAGCTAAAGATGCCACTTCTTTTACAAAAAAAAATAAAGGAGGATGCTTTAATAAATATTCAGTTATTTGAAGTGAATGTTTCATCAGAATTTTCTCTGTCTTTTAACAAGTTCAGTTCTCATTTAAATGGATGAGTGAGTAAATAAATAAGATTAACCTGAAAGCCATCCAATCCATCCAGGAGTAGACCCTTGTGGGAATCTCTTAGAGAGCTGATGGCTCTTGGTAAGAGTGACATCACTGAAATTGCAAATGACTTTCACAGAGATTTCAAGGGACATTCAAAGACCAAGCTGAGATTCCAAATAATTTCCATGGATTGCAAAGCCCCTCATGAAGTTTGTAGTGTGTGATAGAATGAGAATTTGCCCTGTGATATGCTTAGGTCTTGACACAATTGGGCCTGCCTTATAAGACTCTAGTCATCAGGTCTCTTGTAGTTAGAACTAGACGTCAGATAAATGAGTTCCAAGGAGAGGTCGGAACTTCCCAGCCTATCTTGACTTGTGGGGAGGTGTCTCACCTTTCTAGTTCATCACTTGCTCCAGCTAATCCAAGAGCTGTGAACAGCTATTCATTCTTTGTTTAGTAACAATACATCTTGCAGTCTGCATACTCTTCTCAACTGCATCTTCTGTTTTCACTCCTATCAAAAGCTAGATTTTTTTTGGTTCAAAAAGTGTCTTACTGCCATACTTATCCTCTCACCTCTTTATCCACTATAAGCAATCTTGCATAGTGCTTACACATATTTTAGTGACATGGTGAGTTACCTTTGGCTGAATTCTCCTCATCTTGGTTAGACCATTTGGCTATTATTTTTTTTTTAAATTTATTTATTTTTAATTAGAGAATCACCGTGAGGGTACAGTTACAGATTTATACACTTTTGTGCTTATACTTCCCTCATGCAAAGTTTGGAACCCATCCCTTCACCAGTGCCCATTCTCCACCACCCGTAAACCCAGTGTCCCTCCCACCCTCCCCAATCCCATCTCCCCCCCACCCCACCCTGCCACTGTGGCAAGGCATTCCCTTCTGTTTTCTCTCTCTAATTAGCTGTTGTGGTTTGCAATAAAGGTGTTGAGTGGCCGCTGTGCTCAGTCTCTAGCCCTCATTCAGCCCGCAACTCCCTTCCCCCACATGGCCTTCGACTACAATGTAGTTGGTGATCGCTTCTCTGAGTTGACCTTTCCCCGGAACGTGAGGCCAGCCTCGAAGCCATGGAGTCAACCTCCTGGTACTTATTTCTACAGTTCTTGGGTGTTAGTCTCCCACTCTGTTATTCTATATACCATAGATGAGTGCAATCTTTCTATGTCTGTCTCTCTCTTTCTGACTCATTTCACTCAGCATGAAACTTTTCATGCCCATCCACTTGACTACAAAATTCTTGACCTCCTTTTTCCTAACAGCTGCATAGTATTCCATTGTATAGATGTACCAAAGTTTCCTCAACCAGTCATCCGTTCTGGGGCATTCGGGTTTTTTCCAGATTCTGGCTATTGTAAACAGTGCTGCGATGAACATACATGTGCAGATGTTGTTTCGATTGTACTTTTTTGCCTCTCTGGGATATATTCCCAGCAGTGGTATTGCTGGGTCAAATGGGAATTCAATATCTAATTTTTTGAGAGTCGTCCAAATTGTTTTCCAGAAGGGCTGAACCAGTCGGCATTCCCACCAGCAGTGAAGAAGGGTCCCTTTCTCCCCACATCCTCTCCAACAGCGGTTGCTTTTGTTCTTTTGGATGTGTGCTAGTCTCTGTGGTGTGAGGTGGTATCTCAAAGTTGTTTTGATCTGCATCTCTCTGATGATTAGTGATGCAGAGCACTTTTTCATGTGCCTTTTGGCCATTCGTATTTCTTCCTTGGTAAAGTTTCTGTTCATTTCTTCGCCCCATTTTTTGATGGGGTTGGATGTTTTCTTCTTGTAGAGTTCAACCAGTGCTTTATATACCATTGATATCAACCCCTTATCTGATGGGTATTGTGTAAATTTCCTTTCCCATTCTGTGGATAGTCTTTGTATTCTGGTCACTGTATCTCTTGCGGTGCAGAAGCTTTTTAGTTTAATGTAGTCCCATTTGTTGATCTCTGTTTTTACTAGATTGCTTAGTTCCGTGTCACCTTTGAAGATACCTTTATCTTCAATATCGTGGAGGGTTTCGCCGATCTTGTCTTCAATGTACCTTATGGTTTGTGGTCTAATGTTGAGGTCTTTAATCCATTTTGATCTGACTTTTGTGCATGGTGTCAGGTCAAGGTCTAAACCCATTTTTTTGCATGTGGTTGTCCAGTTGTGCCAGCACCATTTGTTAAAGAGGCTTTCCTTGCTCCACTTCACATCTCTTGCTCCCTTATCAAAGATTAGATGGTCATACATTTGGGGTTGTGTGTAGGGATATTCCACCCTGTTCCATTGGTCTACTGCTCTGCCTTTGTTCCAGTACCATGCTGTTTTAATTGTTACTGCTTTGTAGTAAAGTTTGAGGTTGGGGATGGTGATGCCTCCCATCATCTTTTTCCCAAGAATTGTTTTAGCTATCCTTGGACGTTTGTTATTCCATATGAATTTTAGGATTGCTTGATCCATTTCTTTGAAGAATGTCATGGGTATACTTATAGGGATCGCATTGAATCTGTATAATGCTTTATACATTGCCATTTTGACAACATTGATTCTCCCTATCCACGAGCAGGGTATATGTTTCCATTTCCTCATGTCCTCTTTGATTTCATGGAGTAGCGTTATGTAGTTTTCTTTGTAAAGGTCTTTTACTTCCTTGGTTAAGCTGATTCCGAGGTACCTGATTTTCTGGGGCACGATTGTGAATGGGATTGCTTTTTTCATGTCCCTTTCCTCTGCCTCATTGTTTGCATATATGAAGGCCATGGATTTTTGGGTATTGATTTTGTAGCCTGCAACTTTACTGTATAAGTCTATTGTTTCTAAGAGTTTCTTAGTAGAGGTTTTAGGCTTCTCTAGATATAGTATCATGTCGTCTGCAAATAGTGAGAGTTTGATTTCTTCCCTTCCTATCTGGATGCCCTTAATCTCTTTTTCTTGTCTAATAGCTATCGCAAGTACTTCCAGTACTATATTGAAGAGGAGTGGTGAGAGTGGGCATCCTTGTCTTGTGCCTGATCTCAGAGGAAAGGCCCTTAGTTTTTCCCCGTTGAGGATAATGCTTGCCGTAGGCTTGTGATAGATGGCTTCGACTATCTTGAGGAAAGTTCCTCCAAACCCCATTTTGGCAAGGGTTTTCACCATGAAAGGATGTTGGATCTTGTCAAATGCTTTCTCTGCATCTATTGATATGATCATATGGTTTTTATCTTTACTTTTGTTGATATGCTGGATTATGTTGATTGATTTCCGAATGTTAAACCATCCTTGCATCCCTGGGATGAATCCCACTTGGTCGTGATGTATGATCTTTTTGATGAGTTGTTGGATCCTATTTGCTAGTATTTTGTTGAGGATCTTCGCATCGGTGTTCATCAGGGAAATTGGTCTGTAATTTTCTTTCTTAGTGGTGTCTTTGTTTGCTTTTGGTATTAGGGAGATATGTGCTTCATAGAAACTGTTTGGGAGAGTTCCTGTTTTTTCAATTTCCTGGAAAAGTTTGAGGAAAACAGGCAATAGGTCTTCTTTAAATGTTTGGAAGAATTCGCCAGTGAAACCATCTGGGCCTGGGCTTTTGTTTTTGGGGAGGTTTTTGATTACCGTTTCAATTTCCTTAACATTGATGGGTCTATTCAGGTATTCCAGGTCTTCTTTCTTCAGTGTTGGGAGATTATAGGAATCGAGGAATCCATCCATTTCTTTTAGGTTCTCCTTTTTTGTGGCGTAAAGACTTTCAAAGTAGTCTCTAATGATCTTTTGAATCTCACTGGTTTCTGTTATGATGTCCCCCTTTTCATTTCTGATTCGATTTATTAGAGTTTTCTCTCTTTCTTTCTTTGTGAGACTTGCTAGCGGTTTATCAATCTTATTTATTTTCTCAAAGAACCAACTCTTTGTTTCATTGATCTTTCGGATTGTTTTTTTGGTTTCGATGTCATTAATTTCTGCTCTAATTTTTATTATTTCTTTCCTTCGGTCTGGTTTGGGGTCCTTTCTCTGGTCCTTTTCTAGGGTCTTGAGTCGTGAAGTCAAGCTATCTATGTGGATCCTTTCTTCCTTCCTGAGGAATGCTTGGAGAGCTATAAATTTTCCCCTTAACACGGCTTTAGCTGCGTCCCATAGGTTTTGGTAGCTCGTGTCTTCATTCTCATTTGTTTCTAAGTATCTTTTGATTTCTTCCTTGATTTCCTTCTTGACCCACTCATTGTTCAACATGGAATTGTTTAATTTCCAGGTGTTTGATTTGATTTTCCGTATTTGTGGGTGGTTAGCTTCTATCTTCAGCGCATCGTGGTCTGAAAAGATGGTTGATACAATTTCTATTTTTCCGATTCTATTGAGGTATGTTCTGGGGCCCAGTACATGGTCTATTTTTGAAAATGTTCCATGTGCACTGGAAAAGAATGTGTATTCTTTCTTTTTGGGGTGTAAGGCCCTGTATAGGTCTATTAGGCCTCTCTCTTCAATTTCTTCATTCAGAGTCAGTGTTTCCTTGTTGAGTTTTGTTCTTGTGGATCTATCTAGAGGTGATAAGGCCATATTGAAGTCTCCGACTACAATTGTGCTGTTAGTGATGTCCTCTTTGAAGTCTGTTAGGAGTCGTTTTAAATATTTAGCCAGTCGTTTGTTAGGAGCATATACGTTTAAGAGTGTGATTTCTTCCTGTTGTACATATCCCTTGATAAACAGAAAATGACCTTCGCTGTCCCTTTTGATCTTTTTCATCCTGAAATCTATGTTGTCGGATACCAGGATGGCCACTCCAGCTTTTTTAAGGGGGTTGTTTGCTTGGAGGATTGTTTTCCATCCTTTGACTTTGAGTCTATGTTTACTCTGTTTGTTCAGGTGTGTTTCTTGCAGGCAACAGAATGTTGGGTTTAATTTCCGGATCCATTTAGCCACTCTGTGTCTTTTGATAGGTGCATTTAGGCCATTGACATTGAGAGAGATTATTGTGATGTGGTTTTGTGTCATCTTTCTGTGGGATTTGTTGTTCTTATGGGGCTCCTCCTTGTCTTACAGTAGCCCCTTTAGACCTTCTTTCAAGATTGGTTTTGAGTCTATGAAGTTCCTGAGCTGTTGTTTATCCGAGAAATAGTGTATGGTTCCTTCGAGTTTGAGTGAGAGTTTAGCTGGATACAGTATTCTTGGTGAGGCATTCATTTCGTTGAGTTTTTTCACTATGTCCCACCATTGTCTTCGGGCTCGGAGGGTTTCTTCTGACAGATCGGCCGTAAATCTGAGGGGTGCTCCTTTGTATGTGATTTCCCTCTTTGACCTTGCTACTTGTAGAATTGTGTCTCTATCTACAGCATCCGCCATTCTGACTATGATATGCCTTGGAGTCTTTTTATTTGGGTCTCTTTTTGCTGGCACTCTTCGGACTTCTTGTATCTGGACGCCTGCCTTCTCCAGCTCTGGGAATTTCTTAGTGATGATGTCTTTGACTATGTTTTTTTCATTGGGGTTACTTCCCTGTGGTTCTGGTACTCCAATGATTCTTATGTTGTTCCTCTTGAAGTCATCCCCCAGGGCTCTGATTCGCTCTATAGCCATTTTGAGGTCTTTGGCCATTATTTGTTGCTGTCTGTAAGCTTTCTGCAGCTCATCCTCAAGCTCGCTGATTCTGTCTTCGGCTGTAGTCATTCTGCTGTTGAGGGCATCTAGTGAGATTTTTATTTCATCTACCGATTGCTTTATTTGTGAGACTTCCGTTCGAAGGTTTGAAATTTCTGCTCTCATTTCTGCTCTCATTTCTTCCTGTATTTTCTTGGTAGACCGTTCCAGCGCTTGATTCATCTCCTCCCTTAATTTATTGGATGTCTGTTCCATAGTTGCTTGGAGTAGGTCGACTCTCCTCCATATTTCCTCTCTGAATTGTTTATCTGAGAGGTCGTAGATGTTGGGAGACTCTTTTGAGGTTTCTAGTATCTTTTCTTCTCCCTCTCTTGGTGGAGGGGATTTTCGCTGTTTCTTCATATTGTCACGGAAGTGCAGAGTTGGAACCTTGTAGTTATTTATTCCTCTTCCTTTTTGTGGGAAGAAGGGGCTCCGATTGTGCTAAACTTCACTTATTCACTGATAGCTTTTATAGTGTCAGCCTAAGCTAATGGCTATTTTGCGTAAATGTTTGAGCTCGCAAAAGTGAGTTTTCAAAGGAATACACAGTACGGATTGAGCTGAGGTAGCAAAGAATAACTGCGGCCGCGTTAGCGTTGGCCGCTCTGAGAGGAGGCCACGCCCACTTTAGACCACGCCCACTGACACAGATAGAATGAATTCTATCAATTGTGGCCAAAGGAGAAGGCATGGAATGGTAAAAAAAAAAATAACTGCGGCCGCGTTAGCGTTGGCCGCTCCGGAAAGAGGCCACGCCCACTTTTTAGGCCACACCCCCTGAGATGAGGACATGCCCCTAAGCAGCAGAGTGGGGATTGGTCAGGATCGGACGGCGGCGGCGGAAAGGTGCCAGGCAGGGGCTTCAGGAGAAGCCCCGAGCCGCGGCGGGCAGGGGGCGGGGAGGGGGGCTTCTCCGTGCTGAGGCAGGTTCTCCAAGGGATTGCCTGTTTACCTGCAGGATGGAGATTGGTCAGGATCCGACGGCGGCGGCGGAAAGGTGCCAGGCAGGGGCTTCAGGCACCATTTGGCTATTCTTGAATTCTTGTCTGGTTCCAATCTACTATGTATAGAATTTTCTTGGACACTTTTTCAAACATATCCCTGTTAGAAGGTTAGTCTTAAAGTTTATTTCCTAGCTTTCCTTATTTTCCAAAAAATATATTTTCTATTTGTTTAGAAAAAAAATAATCTCATAGAGGGACAGACATAGGATGACTGCATTCATTTGTGGATATAAAAGATATATGGTATGATACTAATGGGACTGGAGCAATAGCACAGTGGGTAGGCCGTTTGCCTTGTACATGGCCGACCCGAGTTCAATTACTCCATCCCTCCCAGAGAGCCCAGCAAGCTACCGCATGGCAGAACCTGGCAAGCTACCCGTGGCGTATTCGATATGCCAAAAACAGTAACAAGTCTCACAATGAGATGTTACTGGTGCCTGCTAGAGCAAATCAATGAACAATGGGATGACAGTGCTACAGTGATACTAATATCCACACCAGGTAAAACAGGGACCTTATTTCTCAGTTTCGCTGAAGAAGAGAAGGCAGGGATTCAAATGAGAAAGCTGCTAGTTCTTACCAATCAATAGTTGGAAGCTTACCACAAGAGTGTCTAAGATAGGGATAGGAGAGGGCGGGTATGCAAAGGGCAGTTGGTATAGAGAAGGGACCAGTATGACAATATTAGTTGGAAAAGATCTTTTTGGAAGGGACTTAGTGTTGAAAATAGGTAAAAGGATATACCTAATATTTCAATATCTGCATTGCAAGCTATAAGAAGGAGAGAGAGAGAGAGAGAGAGACAGAGACAGAGACAGAGACAGAGACAGAGAGACAGAGAGGGAGAGAGAGAGGAGAGAGAAAGTGTTGAGGTTTGGGATGGGGAGGAAAACTGGGGACATTGGTGGTGGGAAATGTACACTGGTGAATGGGTGGGTACTAGAACATTATGGCTAAAATCCAACCAGAAACAAGTTTCTAACTGCATTTCTCACTGTGATTTAATTAAAAAAATTAATTAAATAATCTCATTAAAGTATAAACATGCCTCTACTCATCGATTTGTTCAACGTCTCTCATTGTGAGACTTATTGTTACTGTTTTCGGCATATCCAATATGCCACGGGTAGTTTGCCAGGCTCTGCCGTGTGGGTGGGATACTCTCGGTAGCTTGCCGGGCTCTTTGACGGGGCAGAGGAATCGAACACGGGTTGGCCTCGTGAAAGGCGAACAACGCACTACCACTGTGCTATCGCTCCAACCCTAAGAGTAAACATATACTCATCAAAATTATCAAGCTCTGTTAGGAAACACAGAAAAGGGTTAAGACAAATTCTATGGCTTATTGATCTTAAAAAATGAGCTTAATTATATACAAGTATTTCAACGTCTGCTATCAAGTTTCATCCCCATAGGTACAACTGTGTATGCAACCAGACATGCAGAAATGTTGACTACATCATTCCTAAGTGATATGTTTCAAGCGTAGCCCACCTTTTTTTTCCCCAGATTTTCCACATTCTGTGAAAAGATGAAAAACACCCTGTAAAGTGTAAATGTCTCTTGAGGCTTTACCTATTTCATTTAGTATAATCACCTCAAACTATAGTCACCGGGCTTGAGTACATAAATTTCATTTGATTTAGTCATACCACTTTCAGACATGTATCCAAGGATATAAAAAACATGAAGTCAAAATGATCAATTGACCGTCTAGGTCATAGTAGCATTAGTCCCAATAAATCCAAAAAGAACCAACTTGAATGTCCATCAATAGAAAAAGGAAAAAAGAAAGTTGTTGTATATATACATATATATATATTTTGCTCAGTATATATATATATATATGTATATACTGAGCAGAATTCCACTCTAAAAGTAATATGATGTTTAAAATTACATATACATATATATCTCACAAATATTTATATATATCTCAAAAAATTTTATCAGAGGATAAGAGAAATGTTCTGACAGCATTGGGAATGATAAAAAAAACTCAGGGTACAATTTACTCTTCACATGAGGTACAATGGGAAAAAGTTTACTTAACTTTTACATAACAATAAAGAACTATTAAAATTGTAACTAAGAATTTTGCAAAAGGCAGATGTGCAAAAATAAGGGAAGTGAAAGCGTAATATATTTGATCAAATTAGGATGAAATTTCTTTATTGCTAAAGTATCATAAATCTGAATGGAACTTTTATTTAAAACTGTAAACACATATGAGTGAAACTCTAATGTCAATATTCAAATGTTGAAATTTTCATGGGGCAGTGGATAAGTAAAAGCAAAATCTAAATGAAATGACTATTGTACCTTCTTAAATATTTTGCTTCACAATACTTCTTTTGGTAAGTGCTTTAATTATTTCAAATATTTATAGATCATTTAATTTCATCCATGTGTTTGGCAAAGTTTTGTTCAGTTTTGAATGCTGAATATGACAGCCTCCAGTAAAAAAGTCTTGGCATTAATAAGAGACAATGGTGAACCTGTTCAATATTTGCAGGTCCTTAGAGCTTGGTGGAGAAAATCAAAGCATTTTTATAACTCCCTAGGCCTTACATTAAAAGTTCCAAGCCTCTAATTTTA
The DNA here is from genome assembly GCF_027595985.1 of Sorex araneus. Classification (NCBI taxonomy): domain Eukaryota; kingdom Metazoa; phylum Chordata; class Mammalia; order Eulipotyphla; family Soricidae; genus Sorex; species Sorex araneus. Next base: position 64,703,860 of record NC_073303.1, read on the forward strand.
GTTTTTCTTTATAAATTCCCCAAACATGAATCAATTCAAACCTAAAATCTATTTTTCTTGTAAAATTCACACAACGTACACTTCCCTATCTTCAGTCATTTATATGTGAGAACACTTGCGATTCTGTTTCTTTATTTCATATGTATATGTATATGATTCATATATGATTTACTTCCTATAAAATATCAAACCTCTGCTCACTCCCAGACAGAGTTCCTCCACTTTCATAATGGGATCCCTGCTATAAGCAATGAAGACTTGATTATAGTTGCTCCATTTCCATCATGTTTAATTTGGGTCTTTTCTAAAGTTTAAGTTCTTCAATCTATTGAATCATATATGGCAAAATACAGACATCAGGCATAATCTCGTGAAGTTCTAGTCTACTTTAAAGACCAGGAGATTTAGGCTTAGTAAATCTCTACAGTATGCTTTTTATATGGCTTCCAAAACTGATGATATCAATTTTTTAAAGGGAGAAAAAAATATTCTCAAGTACATTTCTTCTCTCACTTTTATGTAGAGCTGAACTGAAGCAAAACAAAACAAGAATTCTTATTACTGTTGGGTACATTGTATATCTTTCTTTTTCAGAAACTATTTCTGGCTCTCCATGTGTTTGATTGTATTTGTTCTAGCATCTTAACTATAGTGTCATTATTACATGATTTATTACATAGCTAAGTCCAAGAATGCTTTAAATCCGACAATGGTTTTGTATTCTGTGGGTAGCATAATAAAAGAAAACCAGATAAATAAATGTACTATAAATATTTTATATTTAGGGAGAAATTCGTAGAAGCCTTCAAATTTCTCTGAGTCCTGTGAGAAGGAATGTGGTTTTTAAACAAGAAAGTCATTTCACAACAAAATTATAATTTTAATTTGGAGTATGCCTCTCAATGAACCACCCCTATACTCTTGTTGGTCTGTGAAATTTCTAGATGAAAGGCATTCATATCTTTGTCTCTGAAAAAAATGCTATGACTATCTTTCTACTTTGGCCAGTTCTATTTTAGTACATACTAATAGGAAGTAAAAGCATAAGAGAGGGTACCATAAACACAGTGTTTGGGATCATAGACTATGTAAAGTAAACTATAGTAGAAAAAAAGTGGCCTGAATCTCGCAGAGAATAATTTTTTACAGCCATTTGAAAAAAAAATACAGATAACATTGCATAGATAGACCTGTATTAGTGCTAAAAGCAAAAGACATTTCTTAACAATTCTGGATGCCAGCCAGCCTTAAATCTTTTGCATTCTAGTGAAGCATTCCCTTACTCACTGTGTATACATCCCACTTTCATTATAAGACATGATTAATTTATTTTTAAATATTTCTCCATCTGCTTCCATTATCATCTGGATGACTCCTACTTGGTCCTTGGGTTTCATGCTAGCTATCACTTACCACAGGACATTTGACTGGCTGCATACCGTTCTACTTGTATTTCTTCAGTGTCACACATCACAAGTAGCTCAAAACAAGTATACACAGAAGATGGACCACCAAAATGCATTTGATATTCTCATTGTCCTCTTGTGCTTTCTGTCTCAGTGAGTGGTTTCCTAAAGTGCAGTGGCCCAAGTCAGAAACGTGAATGCCCTCTTTGACTTTCCTTTCCTGTTCTCAACACCAGTGGGTCACCTAGTTTCCCAGTCAAATGTGCCCACTTCTTACCATGTTTCCCCCAACTTTTCTAACTCAGGTGACTATAGTGCTATCATTTATCACTTGTTTTGTGAGTCTTCCAATACCGTTTTCAGTTCAAAACCCCTCATAGCCTACTCTTTTACTAGCAATCATCTTCTTAACAAGTGAGTCTAATAAATTATTTCTTTGCTTAAACACTTTATTAATCCTCATTGCCCTCGAGATATAATCCAGTTTTCTTAAAATGATTTACAAGATACTTCATAACCCTTTATCTTTTGACAGATCCTGCCCCTGAGTGTCATTCTTTCTGGTAGATAGTATTATCCTTAATAAAACCTTAATCAAATTAAATCTCTATCATTTATAAAACTCCAATTAGGGGGAAATAGCCAGTATTTGGTGGCATAAGAGTCAACTTCACATTAGAAGTACAATGGCAATATTCAAAAATTTGGCTCATATTTAAAAATTTTTTATTTCTTTCTTCTGAAGACAGTATATATTCTAGAATACCATTTAACACACCTGACTTAATACACAAAACACAGTTCCATTTCATTAGAATGCTACATAGAAATTTTTTGATAGTTGGATTCTCCTACAAATAGAGCTTGATGAAGGATTTGTATGTGATTCTTTAGGAAAATGAGCTCAGGGAGCGGGAGCGGAGAGAAGCACGAGGCAGGAAAAGAATATGGCTCATAAATGCACATGTAATGGTGTCAAGACTGAGGTGGGGCTGAGCGATAGCACAGCCGGGAGGGCGTTGGCCTTGCACGCGTTAACCCGGGTTCGATTCCCAGCATCCCATATAGTCCCTTGAGCACCGCCAGGAGTGATTCCTGAGTGCAGAGCCAGGAGTAACCCCTGTGTATCACCAGGTATGACCCAAAAAGCAAAAAAAAAAAAAAAAAAAACCCAAAAAAACAAACAAACAAAAAACCCCAACCCCCAAAATACTCACTGGTCAACGCTGGAGCTCATTTCCTCAAGCGCCATACCCTGCATAATTCCTGGAATTGCTACTTAACGCGAAATATGGGGAACTTTTTTTAAGCATACCTTTTTTTACTTATTTATTTACCTACTAACTCGTTTGTCTTTTTTTCCACACCCACCGGTGCTGGACAAGGCTGCAGGCTTGGCGCCCAGGAATCAAACCTGGGCCTGCTACCTGCAGAGTGTGCGTTCCACCCGCTCCCCCGCGCCCCTTCCCCCCCCCCCCCCCCCCCCCGTGAGCTTAAGGGTTTTGTTTTGTTTTTGGTTCACATGAGTGGTGTTCAAGGGCTACTCTCGCCTCTGTGCTCAGGAAGAGGCTATGCACGGCCTCTGATCGCTCTAGTATGTCCCAGCTCCCTGCCTACATATGCACAGACCCAAGCAGCCCCTGGCAGCTCCTGAGTCTGTGCAGCCCCAGAGCGGAGACTGAGGACGGGCAGCAAACACATTAATCCTCCCCTCTGTGTGATGAAGCCCCTGCAGACCAATCTAAAACATCGCTGAAAGGAGATGGTGGCAGCAAAGATTAATCTGGGCACCAGAAGCATCTTATGACTCGCTTTGTCAGAAAATAAAATAAGCAAGAAATATAATACTGTGCTAGTCACTAATATTTCTAGACTGCCAGCAAATTTCAGGTAATAAATCATCGATTAGCCCAAATTCAATTTTATTTTCTGCAGAAAATAAAGATAATTGAATTGTGTGGAGGTGGTCCTATTAAGTGACTCATTTGTTGCAGATGAAGGCTAGGTGCTTTGTTGCAAAGTTGGAGCTAATCAATAAATAATTGTTTCTGAAAAAAAAAGAGAAATTTCTATTTCTATAATGGACCATTTATAGAAATGTTAAATATTTAAAACTCTGGTCCCAAAATTAATCACACAGAAAATGATTTTATCCTCTTTTAGAATCTTTGAAATTATTTGACTGATATTTTTGCCTTCATCTATTCTATGCCAACTTGTAATATTCTTGGCTTGTTGATACGGGGTAGCCTGGAACTTTATAAAAAATAAAATCTTGTACATATTGTCAGATTATGGACACTTTATTTGCTTTATTTCATTTTATAATATTCTATATCTATAGACTAAAAGCAGAGATAAGATGTATGAAAGGGGTTCATGAAATGTGGCCAATAGAACATATGTCTCACATGAATTTCTGAGTCTAATCCACTGCATTGAAAACCAAAAATCATTTTATCACTGTCATCCCGTTGCTCATCGATTTGCTCGAGCGGGCACCAGTAACATCTCCATTGTGAGACATGTTACTGTTTTTGGCATATCAAATACGCCACAGATAGCTTGCCAGGCTCTGCCCATGGGGACGAGATACTCTCGGTAGCTTGCCCGGCTCTCTGAGAGGGGCAGAGGAATCGAATCCCGGTCGTCTGTGTGCAAGGCAAACGCCCTGCCCGCTGTGCTATCGCTCCAGCCCCTTAATCAGAATAACTAAAGGAATCAGAAGACCTGACCAAATCAAAACCCAGATTTGTGTTTTTATTAGTTAATTTTACCCAATCTACAAAGATTTATTTCTAATATTTCTCAAGTTCTTTCAGAAAACTCAGGTAATTAGCAATCCTTCCAAGCAGTGTCTACATGGTCAACAATACCCTGACAATAAATTTAGACAATAGACATCAATAAAAAAGAAAATTGCAACCCATATCTTTAATGAATATAAATGCAAAAATCCTCAATAATATCAAAGTGAATAAAATTTGGTAATATATTCAACATCAGGCTGGAGAAAGAACCGATAGAGCTGAGTACATGCTTCATAGGCAAGAGGTCTGAGTTCAATCCCTGGCATTGCATCATCCCCTGATTTAATATAATAATGATAATGGTTATGTCCTTATAATAAAAATTGCTTTTTACTCTTTGTGTTATTTGTAATTTTCCATTTTTTGAGTACATCATCATCATCATCATCTTCATCATCATCCCGTTGATCATTGAATTTCTTGAGCGGTCTCAGTAACGTCTCCATTCGTCCTAGCCCTGAGATTTTAGAAGGCTCTCTCTACTCGTTCTTTCCAACAGTGGTGCATTGGAGGCTCTTTCAGGATCAGGGAAATGACACCTATCATTGTCACTGGTTTTGGCATATGAATATGCCTTAGGGAGTTTGTAAGGCTCTCCCATGCAGGCAGGAAACTCTTGGAAGCTTGCCAAGTTCTCCCAAAGGGAGAACTAGGCTATCAGATGTCACTTCTGGGAGCTTGGTTTATAGTCTCTGGATGTTGGCCGTTGGTGGGATTACAGGCACCAGGGACAGTCCTTGGGAGTCACCACTTAGCTACTGGAAAATGGGGGATCTGGGTGGAAGAGGCCCTGTTCCGATCTGAGCAGTCATGGAGATCTCAGCCCTGGGTTCCACACACCTGGGTTCCTCTGCCCATTCCTTCATGCGTGAGGCTCATCCGAATGTGTGTAGAGGGGCTTGAATGCTCTGTAGCTGGGCTCCAGAGGTCTTCGGCTGTGGGGGCTCTGCTCAGGGTGGGAGGGAAACTGAAACCCATCCCCTCTGAGGGGCCCCGGGGAAGACAGACAGGCTCGGGGCAAGAGACCCTTGTCTAGTCTTTTTTTTTTAGTACATACATGTTAATTTTTTTTAATTTCATCAAGCATCCAGATGTTTTTATTTTATTTATTTTATTTTATTTTTATTTTATTTTATTTATTTATTTTAGTTACAGATTTATACATTTTTGTGCTCATGTTTCTCCCTTACAAAGTTTGATAACCCATCCCTTCACCAGTGCCCATTCTCCACCACCAGTAAACCCAACATCCCTCCCCCCCTCCCCAGTCCTGTCTCCCCCCACCCCACACTGCCACTATGGCAGGGTATTCCCTTTTGTTCTCTCTCTCTGATTAGGTGTTGTGGTTTGCAATAAAGGTGTTGAGTAGCCATTGTGTTCAGCCTCTAGTCTATATTCGGCTCACATCATCTTTCCCCCACATGACCTCCAACCACATTTTACTTGGTGTTCCCTTCCCTGAGTTGCCCAGAATGAGAGACCAGCCTCCAAGCCATGGAGACAGCCTCCTGGTACTTATTTCTACTATTCTTGGGTGTTAGTCTTATAGTCTATTATTCTATACTCCACAGATGAGTGCAATCTTTCTATGTCTGTCTCTCTCTTTCTGACTCATTTCACTTAGCATAATACTTTCCATGCTGATCCACTTATATGCAAACGGCATGACCTCATTCTTTCTAACAGCTGCATAGTATTCCATTGTATAGATGTACCAGAGTTTCTTCAACCAGTCATCTGTTCTAGGGCACTCGGGTTTTTTCCAGATTCTGGCTATTGTAAACAGTGCTGCGATGAACATATAAGTGCAGATGTCATTTCGACTATACTTTTTGGCTTTTCTGGGATACATTCTCAGGAGTGGTATTGCTGGGTCAAATGGGAACTCAACCTCTAGTTTTTTGAGAATCGTCCATATTGTTTTCCAAAAGGGCTGAACTAGCCGGCATTCCCACCAGCAGTGTAGAAGGGTCCCTTTCTCCCCACATCCTCTCCAACAGCGGTTGCATTTGTTCTTTTGGATGTGTGCTAGCCTCTGTGGTGTGAGGTGGTATCTCATACAAAATTAACATGTATGATCAAAACATACATGTTAATTTTGTAATAGAGAACAATTTTATACTACACACTATTTTTTTAAACATCAACTTAAAAAAGAAATACTTTGGTAAGTAATTTTAGTTTAAATATGGACAATGTAGTTTTCATTAAAAAAAATGCCACAATGTAGCTCGGGTATGTATAAAAATTTTTATCATGTAAAACAAAAAGCATCAATCATTGGATTTGTTTCACTAGTGATATTTCGTCCCCTTTATCATCACTACCGCCTTATTTTATTCAGAGATAAGTCATGGAGTGTCCAAGAAGTTCTAACCAATATATTTCTAGAACTGGGAAGGCTGGATTTCTCTTTTCCAAGTCTATCCAAAGAGGAAATTGGCAAGGATTACAGAATTCCACTTATCTTAGTTTCACTATATAGATACAGATATACCACCTGTAATTGCATGCCTGCATTGGTAATGAGATAAATACATATGTATAGATATGTACATATTATATTAATACTATGTAGTTACAGGATAGATTTATACAAATTTTCCTGTTAGGAATGTACTTCTGACTCTCTTTTTGTTTTTGTTTTCTTCTTGTGGAAAGGGAAAATTTCAGAAAGACTCCAGAAACTTGGAGATGGTCAACTCATTAAAAATCAACTGCTAGTAGCTGGAGTGATAGCACAGCGGGTAGGGAGTTTGCCTTGAATGCAGCAGACCTGGGTTTGATTCCCAGTCCCATATGGTCCCCCAAGCACCACCAGGGGGTAATTCTTAAGGGCATGAGCCAGGAGTAACCCCTGTGCATTGCCAGGTGTGAAACAAAAAGCAAAACAAACAAACAAAAACCAACTGCTATAATCTCACAATCTATGTTATTATCCTTTCTTTCTTCATTAACCTTTCAAAGACCTTTCTCTGTTTCCAGACTCCTGGCACTGCCCAGCAATTGCCTGTAGGGAATTCCTCCATGTTATCTTGCCCATTTTTGACTTCAACATACCAGGCCTCCTACACCATCTTACTTTGAGAGTCAACCACAAAATTTCTTTTAGGTTTGACAATGTTTTGGAGAGGATTTTTGTCTTTTTTTTTTTGCCCCCACAAACACATACTTTTTAATCCTGAGAGAACGTGACCATAGAAATAAATGGAAATAAAATTGAGCTTCTAATAATCATTGCCTTTACTTTCCAAGGCAAATAAATCACATTATTGAGCTGAAGTGTCTATCCTTGGATTTTATTCCTCAAGTTATGGCTCAGAATATCTCATTTTTTGACTTCCTCATTAAAGGAAGTAATTCACTTGTCCCTACTTGAGATTTTCACGGGTGCGGGAGAGCAGAGAAATCGTGGCAAACAGCTATGATCTTTGTTTGGGGTGGGTAATGTACCTCTATACTTGCAACTCATACACCAACACCACCTTCACACAAATGCACACACACACACACACACACACACACACACATACCATAACCTACTCCTATAGATATGTCCTTTATAGTTGGTTTTCTCAACCTTCTTATTCGTTGCTTACATTTGAGGTTGGGCAGTCCTTTATTGTGTGATTGTAGAATGTTTCACATCATCCCTAGTCTAGAATACAACTAGATCCCTATAGCAATACCATTCCCAACCCTGCACAATTGTGACACCAAAAATATTTCCAAATATGACCAAATTTCCAGGGAGGGAGTTACAAACTCATCTCTTATTGAAATTGTAAACCAGTTTAAGAGAAGTTAAAAAATTAGTAATCATATATTTATTTGTGTGATTCTTAATAATTACTACCACTTCTACATAAAATAACAGTTTTAGGGATAGGGATTATCTGTATTCTAGTCTCAAGTTTTGTTGTTGGCACATTGTGGCAACTCATTAAATATATATTAACTTAATCAATAAGTGATATGACTAGCTTTGCAAGCTATTATAATAATTCTAAGTGAGCTGATATTAAACTACATCGCATTTCATGAGGAAATATCTATTTTGTCTCTGCAATAGAATGATATTTGTAAACTATATAAGACATGGCATTTGAAGAAAAACAAAACCTTTCTCTTATTATTTAAAAACTTACACGTGTAAGAATTTTATATTACTTGAATTATTATTTTGATGATTACTCTTTTTTTTCCTAGTAAAGGGAGATAGTTTGTATTGAAATAATTTTTCTTTAAAATAGATGAGGTGAAAAACAGGAATACGTATTTAAGAGAGAAGATATATTTGAAAGCACAAGATCCAAATGGCTTTTTGGTAGAGGTTATATATAATTCCTTCAACTATTATTGGTCTGAATTTTCTGCATGCATCAAAATAGAATCCAGGCAGGCATGGTCACAGGGAAAGCTTTCCACTGTTGGTGATCCTTCCATAATCTCACAATTTTTAAATTCTCCAGCAACATCTTTGTCAGGGAGCTCCCTTCTCTGGGTGAGTGAGGCCCTTGGGTATCTCCATCTCCAAAGAGCTCAGGTTTTGCCTCTCAAAGAAATGAACTGTGGTCTTCAATCAAGCCTTTGGGCTACTTTAGGGTTAGGCAATTTCTTCCTAAAGTTTATCATTGCCCAAAAGCTCACTACCAGGACCCCCCCCCCCTTGTGTGTGTTTGTGTGTGAGTGTGTGTGTGTGTGTGTGTGAGTGTGTGTGTGAGTGTAAGAGCGAGCTGCCTACAACATTTCAGAGATTTCAGCCCTTTAAATTTTTAAGGGGTTCATGAGCAATTCTGTCTTCTGTAATTTCTTTCTCCTCACAAATGGACACAGAACCTGCCTCTGTATGGAAGTGAAACCTCATGCTAACTTAGTATCAGATGGGGCCCTGACAACCGTTTATGGGTTTCAGTCTGTCAGTCTGAAAGAAAAATCAGATTGATCGGACAACTTTTGTTTTAAAATTTTATTGAATTACCATGAGATAGTTACAAGCTTTCATGTTTGGGTTATAATCACATAATGATCAAATACCCATCCCTCCTCCAGTGCACATTTCCCACCACCAATATCCCGGGTATATACCCCCACTTTCCCACCCTCCCCCTGCCTCCATGGCAGACAATATTCCCCATACTCTCTCTCTCTTCTTTTAAAATCATTAGCTCAGAGGAGAAGAGATGGGAAGAGTACTTAAGGGAATAAAAAAATTTAAAAATTTTTTTTAAAAGGCCAAAGAGTAAGATTTTGGTCCTTTCTTTTAAAGTGTTAGTTTCTCATTTTACTAGTCACCTACAAAGAGACATTCAAAATTAATAAGCATATAATTTAGTTTCTAGTGTTGGGTTTTCTTAAAAAGATGTTTTAAGAAAAGTAAGTACTGTATCAGTACATAGCAATAGTTTGATTCTCTGTCGGAGTCTGGTCACTGGATGAGGTGGATAGAACTGGTTTTATCCCAGAGCCCAGCTAGAAATTTCATTAGGTCTTACACCAGTGGGATTGCTTAAGACAGCTTGATTAAGATCCCTTCCATGTAGGTAGTAGTTGATAGGGAAAGAGGATCCAGTTTTTCAGGTTTTTAGTAAAACCCAACTACCAGGCTGAATGTTGTCTAGGGTTAATTCTTTTTTTTTTGAGTGAGATGAAACTTCATTACGCAAATGCCTAAAAGCTCATGGGTACAAAGAAATATTTATTGGTTCTTATTGACACCTTCACTGTGTGGGTGGAAGCTTCCCCACCCACACTGAGAAAGCCAGGAAGGTGTCAAAAGTGTTACTTATGAAAACAATACCTAGATTTGGCTTACCAAGGTCATTCCAAAACAATAATGGTACTTCTTTCACTTCTGAAGTTAGCCTCGATATAGCTTCTGCTTTTTAAATTAAATTATAAGTTCCATGAAGCCTGGCACCCCCAATCATTGGTAAAAGTAGAGAAATTTAATCACTCTCAGAAAAGATACTGTGAAAATGATGCCAAGAAACTTGTAAGTCCTGGTGCTTACTCTTGCCTCTAACCCTCCTCAAACGCAAAATGATTCCTAAAACAAAACTTTCAACTTAGTCCCTTTGAGCTATTGTATGGTAGACCTTTATAAAAAAAAACTTCATACTGTACTCAAAAATATTAAAATTAGCTAAATATGTAATTAATTTAGCACAGGTTCAGCAAGCAATTCAAGAATGTAGAACATTAGTCTTTTATTTCTCTCTATATTTCTACATGAATCTTAAGAGCTTGAAATAACTTGATTAAAATATCAGATTAATGGCTCAGTTTTTTTAAGCACTTAGTTTTGTATTGATATATTATCAACATTTTAATTGCAAAATTAAAATTTATTTTCAAAAATGAAGAATTCAAGTATACAAAGTAAAGATCACTTTTCTCTGGGTATAAATGATTATTCCAGAGTTTATTACTTGTCATCATCACTTGTCATCCCGTTGATTTTTGATTTGCTTGAGCGGGTGCCAGTAATGTCTCCATTCGTCCCTGTCCCGTGCAAGTGTAGCCCAATGATATCTGCTCGCTCCAGGAACAGGAAGAGCCTCAAACCGTTCATTAGAGTTTTGACGAAGAAGTCTCTGACCAGTGGGCAATCATGTGGTCTTTTGACATCCTGTGGAATCCAATCAGAGTTTATTACTATATTTCATAAATGAACACTATTGATATGATTTATAAATAGTTGATGAAGCAATATGGGTGTTGTGCTTATTTATCTGTCATTTGCTTTCTCTACCTGATGAGTAGTGAATTCTATATTCCCCAGATCCACAGAGACAAGTAATTCTACTTATCTGATGCAAATAGTTAATAGCATGAACTCACCATGTTTGTTTTGTCTTGTACAGTGGTAAGATCAAGAGCAACATCTCTCCCCACACTTACTCCCTGGCCATCGCTTACACTCATCCACTGCCTCAGAGGAATAGAGTAATTCGAACACCAAGCGTTCCTTCACCTTTGAGTTCTGAGTAAGTTTTGGAAAACCATGACAAGATCTTTGATTTTTTTGTTTGAAAAGTCATTTTTTGCTTTCACAGAGAAGGATTTTTTTTTTTTTTTGCTTTTTGGGTCACACCTGGAGATGCACAGGGGTTATTCCTGGCTCATGCACTCAGGAATTACTCCTGAAAGTGCTCAGGTATGGGATGCTGGGAATCAAACCCGGGTTGGCTGTGTGCAAGGCAAATGCCCTACCCACTGTGCTATCGCTCCAACCCACAGAAGGATATATATTTTTTTAAGTTAGTAATTTTATTTATTTATTTAGATTTGGGGGCCAAACCTAGCAGTACTTGGAGCTTGTTCTGGGCTCTGTGCTCAGGGGTCACTTCCGGCAGGACTCAGAGGACCATAGGGAATGCCAACAATAGAACCCAGGTCAGCCACATGCAAGGAAGAGCCCTTCCCATGGTACTTTTTTTTTTGGCTTTTAATTATGCCATTTATTCACAAAAGCCAAAAACAGTAGCTCAAAAAGACATTAGCCACGATCAGCAAATCTGTTCCACACATCTCCGTTACTACCTCACCAGCACACTGCTAACACTGGGATTGGAAGGGAACCAAAAGTCAGATATCTACAAAAGCGAGTCTTTAGAACAGAACCCTTTGACCAGGCAATATGAAATGAATGGTTGGAAGATGGGAGATTCAATGATTATCAATAACCTTATAACAACTTATTATGGCTCAAATTGAAACCAACATTCTCATACCTTCTTAGAGTTTTTGTAAACCAGAAATTCAAGAATGATTTGCAAGGGGGTCCTGTGTCCTGGTCTCCCACTCAGTTACAGACAGTGACTCAAATGTAAAAATAGATTATGCAGTTGTCTCTGCTCAGAAATCTGTTTGTCTTTATGCGATCTCAAAGCCTCTCCTTGCTAGCTCCACTGGACATGTGTTCGATTGGACTTCTTCATAGCAGGTTAGCCAGACTTCTTACCTAATAGCTCAGAGTGCCCCAGACAAGTGTCCGAAGAAAACAAGTCATGTTTCAGAGCCTGGTTCAAAAGTTACACCGTGCCCATTTCCATCACAGCACAGTCAGTAAGGCGGCCACAACTTCCAAGTTTCAGGTGAACCGAGCACAGACCCCACCAGTGAAGAGAGTCAAATTTCATTCTAAGATACAACTGCAACTATCCTTTATGTAATCTTCTACAGGGAAGAACAAAAGAAATCCAGAATCTCAGATAACTTTGTTGTAAGCAAGTGAAAAAAGAATCTTGCAGTAAATTCCTCAAAGCACTTTCCATCACCATCCTGAATGATGTGGTCACAGCTGGTTGAAGGTGACAAATGTAATTCCAAGAAGAGAATGACCCAAGGCAGCCCAGTCAGAACTGTGGTTCCCTCATAGTGAGGAGGAAGAGTTCAATCTCCCCATGTAAGGAGAGATAACCTGGCTGGGAAGATAACACATCGGTTAGGGCGTTTGCCTTGCACGCGGTCAACCTGGGTTCGATTCCTCCACCCCTTGGAGAGCTGGGCAAACTACTGGGAGTATCCCACCTGCCCGGCAGAGCCAGGCAAGCTACCCATGGCATATTCAATATGCCAAAAATAGTAACAAGTCTCACAATGGAGATGTTACTGGAGCCCACTCAAGCAAATCGATGAGCAACAGGATGACAGTGATACAGTGACAGTGATACAGTGATACGGTGGCTTGGGTATTAGGAAGGGGCATATTGATGTAAGGAGGGAATGACTTTCTCTATATGAACAGGGTATACCCTGAACCAGAAGCAGATGTGGTAATAGTACCTCAGGAAGCTAAGTGAGCTGACAGAACTTGGAAGAGGGTGGTGTGCAGTGTAGGAATGCTACTGTCCCTGCCTTGAGAAGTGTGCCATGCTCTTCAATAGATGCCATGTGCTCCATTGGTACCAGGCAGTGGTCGTTTCCTTTATGTGTCTGAATTAACTTAATAGTTGGGAAATGGTATAACATATGGTATGCAGGGATGCGGGTGGGGGGGGAACAGGGGGAGTGCTGAATTGATCAAGTACCAAGTACCAAGTTTGTTTGAAAGAAACAATCAGAATAAATGAGAAATTCACATAGTTTTTAAATCTTGCATTATGGAAAAATAATCTCAAAATTGTTTTCATATCAATAACAAAATGACGTTCTTATATAATTATGTAATAGGTAACTGTTTACATTATGTTTGTTTGGAGCAAAGGGGTATTCCCAATTAGTGCTTGGATAATTCCCAGGGGACCATGTAGTCTTGGATTGAATCCAGGGCTTCTGCATTGCAAAGCTTCAGCCCTAAGCTCTCCCCTGGGACCTGTTTCTGGTACACTAACTTTAGAAATTATACTACAGTGTTATTTATTTATTCAGATGGGGTGGATATGTGATGCGATTCAGAGATAACTGCTGGACTAGAGCTGTTACCGACTGGATTCCACGGGACTTCAAAAGACCTCATGGCCGCCCACGGAGGAGATGGTCAGACTTCTTCGTCAAAACCCTAAATGAACAGATTGAGGCTCTTCCTGTTCTTGGAGCAAGCAGATATCATTGGGCTACACTAGCATGCAACAGGGACAAATGGAGACATTACTGGCACCTGCTAGAGCAAATGGAAGGCAAATGGATGACAAGTGATACAAATGATGTTATTTTTTCACATGTTGATTTCTCTAGAAAAGATGCTCAAAGTGAAAATGCAATCGATTTTTTTGTGTTTTTATACAAGAAATTGTCTGTCCCACACAACCATCTGCCTAGAACAACCTTTAACATATCAGAATTACTTCTTCATATTGCTACTAGAATTGAGCTTTTTAAGGGCAGAGTTTTAAATTTTTCTTTTTTGCTTGGACAATTACTACTTGTTAAATTGCATCTGTGTCTCAAATAACTCTTGGCTTTCTGTTCAAAATGTTTATTTTTGAGATAATCTCATGAGTAACCTTGAGTCAAGACAGTTTTATATTATAGTTTTGTATAGTAAAATTAGTGCCAAAATCAGCCTCATGAACCAGATAAAGATGTTTAGTAGGAATTTGAATTAGAAACTGGGTAGAAATCTCAAAGGTAAAATTTAGTTCTTTTATTTCTGAATCCCATGAAGTTTGAGTCCATGAAGTCTCCACAAGGGTGGGGTGGTGTCAATCGGGCCACACTCCTTGATGTTCAGGGCTTACTCCTGGCTCTGTGCTCAGGGGTGAATGGTGGTGGTCCTTGGGGGACCATAAGTGATGCTAACATTGAACCAGGGTCTTCTGGGAACAAAGCGGATGCCTTAATTCTTGCACTATGTCTCCAGTCCTGAAGCATCCACTTAAAAATTTTTTTAGTTAAAGAACTGTGATTTACAAAATAATTGATAGATGAGTTTTAGACATATAGTATTTCATCACCAATCCTGCCACCAGTGTCATCTTCCCTCCATTGGTTTTCTTGTACTTTGTCCCCCACCCTATCTCTCACCCTACTTGCCATCTTGACTGGGACACTACACAGTGTGGTGATTGTTGCTGAGATCTCGTGTTTTCAGTGTTGTTAAATCTGTTCTTTGGATGTGTGGCTGTAAGGCCCTCTGAGAGCATGAATGCCGGGGGTCTTGAAGAGGTTTGGTTCCCTAAAAAAATGTTCCTCAATAGGTAACATATCTGCTTCTTCTGCCCATAGCCTTCAATGGGTCTTATAATAGTTATCAATATTAACTTAAACTAAGGCTACCAGGAATAAATAAGATACCATTTAGTGAAGATTCGAAAAAATAAAGCCCAAAAGAAAAAACATAAGAACATATCCCCCCAAAGTATTTTTGTCCGGAGTTTATCATATCTCTGATCAAAGATAGTGGAGTATAGAATTACAGAAAGATAGGTTTCATCTCTATCACTTATTCTCAGAGTTTTAATTCACTACTCTGTCAGTTCAGATGAAATAAATCTACTTGAGGAATAAGGCTATTTCTATTATTAAACTCTTCCAGGGTGCCATCTTTGACGTATTTGCATTTATCTCTTTTTCTCTCTTAGTCATGGAATAGCACCAAATAGAAGCAGAGTATTTGAATCTCAGAGAATGACACTAATAATCACTGTCATCACTGTCATCCCATTGTTCATCGATTTGCTCGAGTAGGCACCAGTAACGTCTCCATTTTAAGACTTGTTACTGTTTTTGGCTTATCGAATATGCCATGGGTATCTTCCCAGGCTCTGCCATGCAGGCGGGATACTCTTATAGCTTGCTAGGCTCTCCGAGAGAGACGGAGGGAGGAATTCAACCCAGGTCAGCCGTGTGTAAGGCAAACGCCCTACCCTCTGTGCTAAATAAAAAAAAATGCAGACCAATATTGTACTCGTAGGAATTTTTTAAATTGTGATATTATTTTCCATAAGTTTCAACTTTGGACTAAACGTAATTAGAATAGAACTTGCAGGACTGGAGGGCATCTGAAAATAAAAAGAGGTTGCAAACTGTTCTTGAGGATTTTAGGATTGCCTATGTATGGTGTTCTGTTTTTCTAAATCAATGAGAAGAACTATGGTTTCACACAAATGCCCTCAGACAAAAAATTTCAAAATTTGCCAAATAAATAAAAGAAAAAATATGTACCAATAGTTTTTCATTCTTATATATTTCCCTTGTCATTTGTCTAATCAGCAAATGGGTAAATGTGCAATAGCTCCACTGACGAATAATTTATTTTTCTTTCTCATTCTGAATTATATTTCTAGTAAGGGAGGCTTTTAGGGTAGTAAAATGTTATGGGTGAAACCCTTTCGACAACAGAATTGTAAACAACAGTGTCAAAAAATATATAAAAAGAAGTGCCTGTCATAGAGGCAAGTGGGTGTGCGAGAGGAAAATGGGGCACAGTGATGTGGGAAAATGGACACTGGTGAAGGGATTGATGTTTAAACATTGTATTTCTGATACCCAATCATAAATAGCTATAGTTCACTATGCCCTAGCAATAAAAAACCAAATATTTTAAAATAATAGATCCTGCAATATCAAACCTTGACATACTGAGTAGTGAGTGTTGCTTGGTTCTGTATTTGGGGCTTATTCTTACACAGTTTTCAGGCTCTTCTCTACATGTCGTTACATCGATGTGCTTTGAGCACTTGATGTATGCCTTTATAATTCTCACATGCTTTCATGTTCATGTCTCATGGCCATTTTGTGGCTTGGGCATCAATACTAGCTCAATTTCACTGTGGAGGAAATGGTGTGTGCAGGTCCTGCGCTGTTCCCTGGAGGTATATAACAGGCTGATGCTAGCAGCATTTCCCAATGCATTTGTCTACAGATCCCTTTTGAAAAATAAAAAACTAACTCCGTGCTCCCACGGAAGTGTGCCTTCTTTAAGTGAGCAAGCAGAAAGCATCTCCCAAGACTATTGGCCACAAGGTTACTTACCACCCTCTGGGTGATCATAGCCCCCTTCCCTGGGAGTACTTTTACCCACTTTGGAAAAATGCTTTTGGACATATTTTTCATCATGGTAAAATCAATTCAAGTTCAGGTTATTTTCTCTTCTATCACATCCTTGTCCTTTCAAATACTTGGTGGGGCAATTTTAAATGTTTTATTGTAGTTTTGGTAACATGGTCAAAATTGTATTAATGTTTCTGTTTTTGCAGTCAAATGCTGTACCACTGAGCTATATTCCCAATGTTTATGTTTTTGATGCACAAATAACCACGACCGAAGGGTGCAAGAACCTCCATCACTATCCTCGTGCAATTTCTCGCCCACCTCTTTCACCCCCCACCTTCCACCCCCAGTGCTTGGTAATCTGTTTTGTAATTGAGGCCAACACTTCCCAAGAAAACATAGGGATGACTAACAGGCCTCTTAAAAATGTCCATCATCATTTATTATCAGGGAAATGCAAATCAAAAGGACAATGAGACGTCATCTCACAGAGTGAGAATGTCTAATGTAGAAAAACTTGGGCACACCCGGTGTTGGTGGGGTTAGTGGAAAAAGGAAGCCAAATTCACTGTTGGTGGGAACGTTCCCAGATCTTTGGAAAAATAGTATGCAGACATCTCAAAAAAGTTAGACAAAAATTTCCATATGACCCAGTGTTTCTACTTGGCATCTATCCCTGAAAGACAAAAACATTAATTAGAAAAGATATCAGTACACTTATGATGTTTACAGCACTCAGTACAAAAACAATCAGACTAGAGGGGGAAAATGTCCAAGGACTGATAAATGGGTAAAGCAATGAGGCTTATATACTCAGAGGAAAAATATGCAACTGTAAGAAACAAGGCAATACTGCAGATCACTGCCACTTGGATAGAACTGGAGGGTATTATGTGAGACAAAAAAGAGGGAAATACTGCATAATTTCTCTCATTCATGGTATATAAGGAAATCATTTTTTCAAGCTTTCATTTTATTATTATTTAGGTAACATTGTTTCTGCGCTGTTAGTGTTTATGCTTTTGGAAAAGTTACTGTAGTAGCAGCATCACCACCAGAATGCAGAAACCTTCCACCGCTGTTTTTGAATCCCTTCTGGTCCACTGTATCTCTCCCCACTGCATCCCTCTCCCCATAGCACAGTCAGAGTCCAGTGACTTTGCATTTAGTGCACACTTTCCATTTCCCATTTCCCTTAATTTCCTTCTTTATATATAGCATATGAGATCATCCCATATTTGTCCTTCTCCCTCTGATTCAATCCACTGAACCTGACACCTGTTAATTCCATCTAAGTTGTAGCAAAAGCAAAATTTCATATTTTCTTATAGAGGAGAAGTATTCACAATTTCTTTATCCACTCATCTCTCATTAGATTTTCGGATTGTTTCCAGATATTTGCTATAGTAAATGGCAGTGGATGGAACATAGGTTTGCATATGTTTTTGAACTGTTATCTCTGTGTTCCTGAGACAGATGCCAATGAGTGGAATTATTGGGTCATATGGGAGTTCTGATTTTAGTGTTTTTGCAAAGTCTCCATTCTGTTTTCCATAAAGGCTGAACCACCACCAATGAATAAAGGTTTCTTTTGGATCCTGTCTTTGTCAACGCTGGTTGATTACAGAATTTGGGCAAGGGTTTGGGTGTTTTGGTCTCAGAAGCTGAGCTTGAGGCTTATTCCAGGTCATAGATCACCCGTGTGGCGCTCAGGGCACCAGATTAAGTGCCAGGAATCAAACTCTGCTTGACCACACACAAAGTAGACACTTACCCCATGCTGTCTCTCTGACCCTGATTCCAGGCTTTTTAAGAAAGCTGATATCTCATTGTCCTTTTCATTTGCATTTCCTACTAACCAGTGATGATTAACACTTTTTCTTATGCCTTTGACTATCTTTGTGTCTTCTTCAGAGATGTAGCTCTTCAGCTATTTAACCCATTTTTGACAAAAATGGGATTAGATCTTTGTTGTTGTTGAGTTTTATCAGTAGCTTCATTTCTTGCCTACTAGCCCTTTGTGCTGGCTTGGTGTTCCTTAGATTTATGCATAATTTATTTTGCAATGCAGAAATGTTTTAGTTTGATGTAGCCCCTGTGCTTAATTTTCCTTCTGCTTTCTTTACTGATGGAGTCAGAACATTGACTACAACTCTGATATAAATATTGTGAATAGTTCTGCAAATGTTTGCCTCAGTATTATATATATGCGTATATATATGTATATATTTGGATCTAATATTGACAATGTATTGGTTTCTTGAGTGTCCTGTGGGCACAGTTAGCTGTGCTCAGAACTTTCTCCTGGATGTATGTTCAGGGATCATTGCTGGAAGTGCTCTGGGGACCACAGCTATAAGCAGTGCTGGGGATAGAACAGGGATCAGCCATGCACCAATTACCTAACCCTTTGCACAGTCTCTCTGGCCTAAATATCAAAATTTTAATTGATTTTGAATTAATTTTTGGATTAGGTGTGATATAATGATCTAACTTCACCTCCGCTTGCTGTGTCTGACCATTTCAACCAACACTGTTAAAGAAGCTTTCCTTCCTTAGTGAAGATTAGTGGAACTAGCTCTGTTTCTATAAATTGACAGTCCACAAAATTGAGGCTTTCTTCTGGGTTTTCAATCTTATTCTATTTTCTAATTGCATGATTTAATTCCAGTACGATACTAGTTTTGATTACTATGACTTTATAGTAGCACTGTAGCACTATTGTCTCATTGTTCATTGATTTGCTTGAACGGGCACCAGTAATGTCTCCATTGTGAGACTTGTTACTGCTTTTGACATGTTGAATACACCATCGGTAGCTTGCTAGGCTCTGCTGTGACTTTATAGTACAGTTTAAAAACAAAATATAGTTTAGAGAGTCAGGGAATGTGTGTCACTTTTCCCCCCTCATGTGCAGTCATTATTCACGGAGATTTATATTTTTAACACAGATGTGAGGGAGGTGGGGTTTTCTTTTTTACTGGTAATCTTGCCTGCTTTGGGCATGTTGGCACTATTAGCCTCATAGGGACAAATAGAAAGAATTACATTTTTATTTTCTACAAATGTTTTTGGAGTGGGGGAGATAAATCTTCTATGAAAGTTTGGCAGAATTCACTATTAAACCTCTCTAGATTTGGATGCTTTAGTTTTATGGTAGAATTTTAATTACTTTTTAAATTAACTTGTCCATGATTGACTTGTTCAGCTGTTTTACTTCCTCCTGATCCAGTCTTTGAAGATTGTATGAGTCTAAACTCTCATACATTTATTTACGTTGTGCAGTTTTGTGGCATAGAGTTGTTCATAATAAGGTCCTGTGGTCTTTTTATTTCTAAGGAGCTACTATAATTTCTCCATTTTTTCCTGTAATTTCATGTACTAAAGCTTTCTCTCATTTTTCATTATAAATCGATACATGATTGTCAATCATTTCATTAAAAAAAATCCAGCTCCTAGGTCCATTTATCCTTTGTATTTTTTAAGTACTAGATTTTGCTCTCATTTTGTTATTTCCTTCCTCCTACTTTGGATTCTATTTGCATTTCAAAACTTTCCCATGTTGTTTAAGTTATTTATTTGAACTTTTTATTGTTTCATGATGAAAGTCTGCATTATTCTAAACTTCCCTCTTACTACTAATTTCTCTGTGCCTTGTATGTTCTGGGAAGCTTATGTCTTTATTCTTATTTATTAGGAAGAATCTTCATATGCATTCTTTGAGTTTTTGTTTGACCCAAAGGTTGTTTATGAGTATGTTCAGTTTTCAAATGTTAGAATTTTTCCTGGCTGCCTATTTTGTTAATTTCTACCAAAATTCTATCAATATTTATGTTGTACAAATATACTTATATGATTTTTATTTTCATATTCTCGTAGACACTCAAATTGTACTTGAGCATGTGAATGATCTATGAGCAGTGCAGAAGAAAGAATATTCACTTTTATGTGAGTAGAGAAACTAGTATTGTGTTGTCATCAGTGAATCTTCTCACCAATATCCAGTAACAGTTACTTTATAACGTTGCTCCCCCTTAGTATGGGAAAAAATATATACATATATACATATAAATATACAATTATATGTTTCTGTGTGTGTGTTCTGTGTGTTTGAAGAAAGTCTTCTTCATCTATTGATCTATCAACTACTATATAAAGTCCATGTCCATCTTTTTTTTTCATTTTTTAGTTTGAATGTTCTTTGGCCTGATACAAATATGTCCAGCCCTGCTTTTTAACTTACTGGTATAATTGCTTTCACTCTGAGTACAATTTTTCTTGAGAATCGAGTATGTGCCTTGTAGCCAACAGGAGATAAGATCTATCTCCTGACACTTTCAGCCACAATGTGCATTTTGATAAGAGGAATTTAATCTGTTGTTCATGAAATTATCGATAAGAAGAAATATATTGCTAATTTTAGTAAGAATTTTTGTGTTCTCCCGAAAGGAGAGAAAGAGTAAAAGGGAATCTGCCTGCCACAGAGGTGGGGGATGGAGCTGGGGGGTGGATGGGGTGTGGGAGGGACACTGAGAACATTGGTGGTGGAGAATAGGCACTGGTGGAGGGATGGGTAATTGATCATTGTATGACTGAAATGTAATCACAAAAGTTTGTAAGTCTGTAACTGTATCTCATGGTGATTCACTAAAAATTTTTTTAAAAAGAATTTTGGTGTTCTCATTGCCTCTAAACCAGCTCTGCTGGAACACTAGAGGATCCCCTATAATAAGAAAGGAAATCCCAGCTTGTAGCAGAAATACTCCTAGAAGTGTAAAAGAGGGAGTGGGAGACGGAGAATATATAGAACTTCGTATATAAACTGGTGTAAATCCAAAGCATAAACACTTAGAACAAGCATCTGACATTGCTCCCTTAAGTTTTTCCTTATTTTCTCCACTTTCATTTTTATCCCAGCTTTTTATGTAATGATCTACATCCATTTACGTCTGCTGGTTCTAAGTGTTCATGCTTCGAAGTTACATCAGTTTATATATAAAGTTCTCTATATTCTCCGTCACCCACTTCCTCTTTTATACTTCTAGGAATATTTCTGCTACAAACTGGGATTTCCTTTCTTGTTTTGGAGATCCTCCAGTGTTGCAGCAGAGTTGGTTTAGAGGCAATGAAAGCCTTTAATTGTTTGTCAGAGAATATTTTTAATCACTCCCTTAATTCTGAGTGATAATTTTGGAGAGTAGAGAAATCTTGATTGGAGCCTAATTTTATTTAGTACTTTGAATCTATCCTTTCTTTCTCTTGCTTATAGAGCTTCATTTGAGAAATCTGATATGAGTCATATGCTGGATTCCTTATACATTAGTCTTTGCTTCTCTCTTGCTGACTTCAGAAATCTACTTCTCTCTTTGAGTCTTGCCATTTTGATTTGTGTCTTGATGGTGTTCTTCCATTTGGCTTTATTTTCTTTGGCACACTTTGTACTTCCTGGAGCAGTGAGACTATCTCCTCCTCAGACTGTGAAATTCCCTGCTATTATTTCTTCCATTTCTTCTCATTATCTTCTTCTATTATTCCTATGATGTGGACTGTCTTTAGATGCTGTCAAATACATACCTTGAATTATTGCTTAAGTTGTCAAAATATTGTCCTTTCTGTAACGTCTTCCTTGTTGATGATTTTTGTAGTTTGTCATCAATATTATTGATTCCATTTTTACACTATTTACTTCCTACTGCTGAGTTCTACAATTTTCTTTAGCTTCTTCATTCCTGCCTACATGAGGGCTTTCATTTATCCCATCAAACTTTCTTTGAACTTTTGGATCCTCTTTTCAAATAATTTTTCTCAGATCACTAAAGATTCAAGAGAATTATCGCTTTCGAATTCTCCTTTGGAAGTTGAGGTAGTTCTGGTGTACTTGAAAACTTCCCTGGGCTTCTGTTTCCCCCCACTGGTGCAACTGAGGTCTTTAATTTGTTGTTGTTGCTCTGGTCGTTTCTTGTGATACTCTCTGGTAGCTGCGGTTGGAGTTCTGAGTTCTCTGAGTTCTGAGTTCTCTCTGGCCCAATCTATGTTCTGCTGTTCCTGTCACAAGATCAGGCTGATGCCTGTGATTCTACCGATTACTGGCACCCACAGATGCCCTTTCAAAGGACTTGGGCAGTTGCTGCCAGCGACTTTAGGCCTGTGCCTGGCCACGGATGGCTGTGACTCAAGTTTGTTTAACCTTGGGGGATTAGGCTTCAGATCAGAAACACCTGAGTCACTGTATTGCGAAGGTTGGCTTGGCTGCTAAGGGCCCACGATCCCCGGCACTTTGAAGACTGCTGTGAGCTGGTATGTGGATTTTGCACTCGCTTGTGTGCCCGGTCCCTCTCTCAGTTCCAGGTGACCTCTGAGCCACTGGCAACTTGTCCTCCACTGCGCTCTTGCACTTGCCTGCGTACCCATCTGCCCTCTCAATTCCAGGTGACCTGAGAAGTCTTCCCACCACAGGTGCCCTCACTGGAATGCTCCCCCACGGTGACCAGAGAGGTGCCTGTCATCTGTTCTCCAGGAAGGTGCCTCTGTTTTGTGAACCCCCAGCTCTGCGCTGGATTCTAGCTGATGTGGAAATTGCTGCTTGGTCTCTCTCAAAATGTTCAAACATGCCCCGCTGCGCCACCACTGAAGCGCATGGGCGGGGCTGCAGCTTCTGCCAATCAATCACGTTTCTGCTGCCCGAGTTCACTGGCCGCAGTGCAGGTGGCCCCCGAACGCCCCCCACATCATGATTCTCTAGAATCCTTCTGTGCACCGCAATGATAGTTAAAAAAAATTTTTTTTTAATGAATGTTTGGGGGTCAAGTCCAGCTGAGCTCAGAGCTTACTCCTGGCTTTGTACTCAAGGATCACTCCTGGCAATGTACAGGGGACCGTCCGTGGTTCCTGGAATTGAACCAGGATTGGTCCCATGCAGAGCAAGAGTCTCAATCCCTGTGCTATTTTCCTAGCCCTGCACAAGAAACATTTTTTTTTTTTTTGCTTTTGGGGTCACACCCGGCTTTGCACAGGGGTTACTCCTGGCTCATGCACTCAGGAGTTGCTCCTGGAGGTGCTCAGGAGACCATATGGGATGCTGGGAATCGAACCTGGGCTGGCCACGTGCAAGGCAAGCGCCCTACCTGCTGTGCTATTGCTCCAACACCAAAGGAACATTTTTATTTTTATTTTTTATCTTATTTTATTTTATTTTTGCTTTTTGGGTCACACCCGGCGATGCACAGGGGTTACTGCTGGCTCTTGCACTCAGGAATTCCACCTGGCGGTGCTCGGGGGACCCTATGAGATGCTGGGACTCGAACCCGGGTCGGCCGCGTACAAGGCAAACGCCCTACCCACTGTACTATCGCTCTAGCCCCAAGGAACATTTTTAAATCAAAGACTTATTATTATTTTTTTTTGGCTAATACTAGAAGGCATGAGCCTTGAAAACCATATCAACTGAAGTTTCTTACGTATACAGTACATGGTCCCTAGCAAGCAATTTAATGATGAATTTAATTCACCATTTATTGAAAAAGTGGGCACTATATCTACATAAAAATACAGAGAGATGGAAGACAGTGGGTCTTGGGAAATGTGGTGGTGAGGTGAGATAATTATCTACACCAAGACCACAAATGTCAACACCATTGTAAACACATTACCTTAGCTGTAATGCATTTTTGAAAATATTTTAATTTATATTATTAAAGGTGTAGCAAGATTTGAATAAAAATGTCATAAATAAATAAATTAATAAATGAACCGAAAAGAACAGCTTACATAGCAGATAAAAATTCTTTACAATTCAGTTTTCAGTAGAATTTTTCACACCTGTTCCATGTTTTGGGATCCTGATTAATGAGGTCAGAAAGAACTACTGAGGAAGCTCAAGGTGGTGATTCCTCAAAAAGACAAATTATAGCATCATCTGGGAGGTTTGAAAAATACGTATATCCTGAAACACAAGCACGAGAATATGTAAACCTGTATCTGTATCCCCACGGTGATTCATTAATAAAAAAATTAAAATTAAAAGAAAAGAAAAGAAAAATGCATATATCCTCGCCTCGCTCCCAAAGATTTTATTTCTGGAAAATTGAAGTGTGTCTAGAAGTTTGTGTCTGGGAGTTGTGCTAATGTTTTAGTTTCAAATCTAGGAGTCATTAATTAAAAAGAGTGTTCCCTTACTTACTGCATTATGCTCCTGTATCTTATATTATTTGAGGAATGTCAGCAAAAATCCAGCCACAGCTAAAAGAGCATCCTGCTACCTTCAACTGTGTATTGGCACTCATAACATTGATCTTCCCACTTAAACATTCTCACCATCCATGCTTGGTCCCTTCTGCTGGATCATGATAGAATGGAAGCTTCTTTTTTAAAAAATCACATTAAAAACTTATTTGGAGTTTAACATTTTATGTTGTTATTGTTAAAATTATGGTTGATATAACTGACTAAAAAAACTTGTAAATGATTTAGATTTTTCAATACATTTAACTTAATTTATATCATTAAATTATTCACTCTGTTCAATCAATCGTGAAGATTGATATTAAACATTCACTTTGTCCAAAGTTCTAGATTATTTTCCATGTGAATAAACTCATGGTAATCATGTGAGTAGGTATCATTCTCCCATTTTGTTGGTTAAGAAGCTTGCATTCGGAGCAATAGCACAGCGGGTAGGGCGTTTGCCTTGCATGCGGCCCGACCCGGGTTCGATTCCCAGCATCCCATATGGTCCCACGAGCACCACCAGGAGAGATTCCTGAGTAATTGAGCCAGGAGTAACCCCTGTGCATAGCCAGGTGTGACCCAAAAACCAAAAAAAAAAAAAAAGCTTGCATTCAAGAAAAAGCAAATGTGTTCTGGTCAACTTACTCAGTCTGAAAGACTTGTCCAAAATCCTGGCTAGTGAAAGACTTTAGCTCAACTCTCGGTCCAGATTTCTGGTTTCATCTCCATAGAGATTTTCCTTTTTTATTAGACTAGTAGTATGGAACTTCTGTATTCTGAGGTTTAAAAAATTCAGATTATAAATTGTTTCTCATGTATTACCAATGTGTCATACCATTTCTAATATCACTTTCACAACAATTTCAGTCGAGAATGATGTTGTGTTTTCTCTATTAAGAGTTCGAATCCCACACAGAGTAGGCAGTAGGAACTGGTAGCAAAGTCTGGAGTCTGACTTAGTCAAGCATCAATCCACTTGTAAAAGTCCTTGAAAAGAAAAACATGTCTTTAACGCTTTGCCAAGCAGGGAAGAAGAGGCTGGTTTGAAATTTATATGAGCTTCCTTCTTACCTCAGAGCAGACTATTTCACAGCTTTAAACTTCCTTCCCACCCCTACTCTTTCTGGTTTGAGTAGTTGAAAACACTTGGATAGAAGATTTTTCCTTATAACATATAAAAAGTTGCTGGGTTGCCCTCCAGATAGCCCTCGGTGTCATGTTAGGCTGTGTCCTCCTCAGTTACTCAGGATGCTGCCACCAGGATGAGAAACTCTTGTGTTGTCTGACCAGCAGCTTCTTTCCTGACAGTCACTGCTGTCCAGAATGAGATGGAATGAGAAGACGGCATTGGAGGTCATTTTCCAATTCCACACCTTCTTCCATTTTCTTTCATTTATTTACAAACTCATTCACTTACTCAATGCCTTCTCTCTCTGTCTCTGTCTCTGTCTCTCTCTCTCTCTCTCTCTTACTCTCTCTCTTTCTCTCTGGGTGTTTTAGGCCACACCTGGTTCTGCACTCAGGAATTACCCCTGCCAGTGCTCAGGAGACCATATGGTCTGCCTGTGATTGAACCCTCACTGGCCAGTGCCCTGCCTGAAAACAATCACTCTTGGTCCCTCGATACCTTCTTTTTCAAAGGGCAGTTGTGTGCCAAACATTCTGCTAAGTATTAGGGATGATCAAGTAGCTCCTGTCTCCTTTGTGTCCCCAAGAAACTAACCAACAGGTGGGTTATAAAAGCAGTTGATGAGTTGAGTAATCTAGGTCTCTGCAGGGCACAGCCGAGTTCAGAGGAAGTTTGTTTGTTCCTGGTCGGAGCACCTGCATGTTTCAGGGAAGAGCACAGGAGCCTGTTGGAGGCTACTCCTTAGATCATTCTTGGAGGGTGAGTGTGAAGAACTAGACTGAGGTAAATAGAAGAGTTGAACAGGATTGATGAGAGGCGTACTTGATAATGAAGACATCATGAATAAAGACGTTAAAAAATAAAAGTCTGTGTGAGTGCATCTGGGTAAACGCAGGTGGGTGGCCATGGGTGGACAGCAGTTACAGGAGTCAGTTCCTTATTCATCGGAAAGCAGAACCTAAAAGCACGAAATGGAGAAACAAATTCACACCTGCCATTCACTTGTATTTACTGATCAGAAATTCTGAGGTTGAAAAACAATGAACAACTTCCTTGAGCTTGAAAATAAAAGCCAACATTCCTCAGAATCCTTGGCAATCTTCCCCAAAGGGTTTTTCTCAGAGCTTTAGTTTTGTTACTTGTACAGGATTCTCAAGTGATTGGCATGAAGGTTCTCAAAGATAATCTGGATCTAAATCCCAACTGGAGCTGTGAATTCTGTAAACTGAGGCCAACTACTTCTCTTTCTGTGCCTTAGTTCCTTGTGTGTGTGTGTGTGTGTGTGTGTGTGTGTGTGTGTGAGAGAGAGAGAGAGAGAGAGAGAGAGAGAGAGAGAGAGAGAGAGAAGAGAGAGAGAGAGAGACTGCTGAGGTAAGGGTAGTAGTAGCTGGGGTGGGCCAGATACAGTTTTATCTCAAAGCTGATGTGTTCATTAAATATGCACAAAGAACTTACAATTTAATTTAGCACAAGAGTGGCATTTAATGAATGTTAGTTATCACTGACACTTTATTACTATTATTATAGAGAATGACCTGGAATATAATGGTTTAAGAATATTCAGGTCATCTAGAATTTTATTGCTTGATTCACATTTCAGAAAGGATAAGCAGAGTTTAAGCAAACACATTTGGGTAGAATAGAATGTACTAAATCTATGACAGTGATATTTATGTGACCATTTTATGTCGCTACTCAAATTCAAAATCACTGTCACTGTCACTGTCATCCTGTTGCTCATCGATTTGTTCAAGCGGGCACCAGTAATGTCTCTCATTGAGAGACTTATTGTTACTGTTTTTGACATATCCAATATCGTGAGTAGCTTGCCAGTCTCTGCCTCACGGGCTCGATACTCTCGGTAGCTTGCCAGGCTCTCCGAGAGGGGAAAATTCAAAATATAGTTCATAATTCTATAATTCACAGTATGTACAGGTAAGTCATATAGCCATTTTCAAAATTATTTTATTCAAATAAAATAAGTAAAAGAAACATTTAAGGATGCAGGAACACATGGTAATCACATCTGATACACATGATGAAATTAACATTAGTTCTATTTTATACAAACATAAATGTCAAATATTAATTTTAGAGGAGAGAGAATATAAAGACTAGACCAGATGTAGCTTTTTGATGACTCCCACAAATGTGAAGACAAGATTACACAAGATTAATAGGCGTTTTATTAAAAGTTTGCAAAATGGAAGTACTTTCATAATCACCAGACAAATTTGCAGTTGTTGCCTGCCACTAAGATATATTTATGATAGTTCTGACAGTGAGTGTTTTATGGGCTCTAGTGACATCAGTATGTTGCAGACTGAGTGATGGGGAAACAATGTCAAGCCTATGAGATGTGATGCCTCAGGATAAACACCTGGAGAATGAGGAAGACACTCAACGCTAAGAGGACAGATAGGTGGAGAGCAAACTTAAAAAAAGGGCCAGTCAATTATCTAGGCCTAGAAATGCTAATAATAACCAAGAACAAGTAAATATATCTTTTAAAAAAACATTAGGTAAATACGATAGAATTCTCCGTTGTTCCTCTATACTGTCTTACCTTCTAGTGTGATTCTACCTCCTTTACATGCAGCCAGGTAATGGAGAAAGAGAGTAGGAAAGAAAGATGTACCTGATAGAAAAGTGCTTCATGTTACAATACCTGGATTTTTTTTTATGTGCCTCCACCTAATTATTTAAGTTATGCAATTCAGTGACTTGTCTAGAAGGAATAGAGAAGGTTTGACAGACCAAAACTACAAACAAAAAATATAGAATTTTCTATGAAAATAAACCAACGAATGCATTTATGTACATGATTAAAAACAGAAGCTATTAAGTGCAGTCTAAATAGAAAGAGAATAACTGTGACAAGGCTTCCCTAGATTGTCATTGGGTGTCCAGTGGGTGTCAACAAACTCCAACAGGTGTTAGGAGTGTGTTGACTGGTGGTATTACCCTCCGAAACTCTTTCACGCCTAAACTTTCCCTCACAGCAGCCACCACATACATTCCGTTCCCTATTTCATAGACTGTCTTTCAAGACATGGTCATTCAAAAAAACTAGGACGATACTCTCTTGATCTCATACATTCAGAAGAAGCCTACAACCTGCAGCAATGGGGGACTTTAGTAAGTAAGTCACTAAGGACTATGTAATTCATCAATAAACAATTTATCTCCCAGCTTCCAGAACTGTGATACAATCAATTTCTAGGAGTTTAAGCCATCCAGATGGTGATACTTGGCTACTGCAGTCAAGGGAAACACAAATTGTGTGCCGTCTTTCACTTAGTGGGTTCTTAAAAATTACCAAATACTTACACTGCTCTAAATATTTTTATTGCAGCCAGACAGTATGGAAAGAAGCAGTCAAATAACATCTAGTTCTTAAAAAAAAACAACTTTAAAATATCCCAACCAATGTAACAACAAAAAAAAGGGTTGCCCATGCTTAATCTCCACTAACTCTGTAGAAAGCGTTGGTGTATGTGGCTAAGTAGTTGTTTCCCAGCTGGGTTGTGATCAAAAAAAAACAATTCTACATCTAATAAAGAATCTCAAGCGCTAATTCATCTTTTCCAAGACAGGAAGGTTATAAACACTCCAATGGTAAAGAAACTCTTTAGAACATACGTATGTGATAGCTAATAAGAAAAAGAGTAAGAAACTCAATCAAGGAGGAAACCCCAGTGTTCATGAATATTGGAGATGGTTGCTTGTTTGGCCCACTAGCAGTAAATTAAATTAAATTAAAATTTTTAATTCATTTTTTTAAATTTTTAAATTAAAAATCTTGTCACCAAAGCCTAACACCCAAACCTAAAGACTAATATTTTTCTTTTTAAATTATCTGCATTCATATCTTATTTAAACCAACTTAAAACTACATAATACATAGATGTTACACTTTATGATCACAATATCAGAGGTTTATTTGAAAACTCAGTTCCAAAGGCAAGTAAATGAATGAATAAAGCAACAAAAAACAGATGGAACTGGGGCCGGAGTGATAGCACAGCGGGTAGGGCGTTTGCCTTGCACGCGGCCGACCCGGGTTCGATCCCCGGCATCCCATATGGTCCCCCAAGCACCGCCAGGAGTAACTCCTGAGTGCAAAGCCAGGAGTAACCCCTGAGCATCGCTGGGTGTGACCCAAAAAGCAAAAAAAAAAAGCAAAAACAAAACAGATGGAACTACATCAAACTTAAAAGCTTTTGCAGAGAAAAAAAAAACTTACACAAAACCAAAGTGAAAAACCTAACAACTGGAAGATATTTTCATTTCATATATTTGCCAAGGGATCAAATAAATATAGTTTTAAAAATTCAACAAGAAATACCAAACAATCAAAGGACAAAATGGGTAAAGGGCCTTCTTTTCCAAAGAAGACATATACTGTCCTTAAAAACTTGGAAAACTATTCAGTGTTACTACTAGGGAAATGCAAATCAACATCACCATGAAATGCAAAACTATAAGTGAACATGGTCTATATACAAAATATTGAAAACAGGTATTGATAAGGATATGGAGAAAAAGAAGGGGTTAGAAGGGGCTACAGTGGGTAGGGCACTTGCCTTGCATCTGGGTTTTTTCCCCAGCATCCCACATGGTCCCCTGAGTGCAGCCAGAAGTAATTCCTGAGTATAGTGCCAGGAGTAACCGATGAGCACCTCTGGGTGTAACTCAGGAAGAAAAAATATAAAACAGGAAGAAAATTTTTTAAAAGCTGTACATTGTTGGTGGGAATGTAAGCAGTTTCAACTTCCCTGAGAAATGGTATGGAGAATCTTTAAAAAATAAAAAGGAGATTCTAATTGGTCCTAGGTGATTCCATTTGATTCAAATTCCTAGGATCAGCAGTGCTTCCAGACATTTATTGGGGGAACACACAATTACTATTGCAAAAAATTGTTTTTACTACTATGTTCCAGTGATATGTTATAATAGTCAGGATTTAGTATCAATCTAAATATCCATCCTGAAGACTAGATTTTTTAAAAAGCTGCATTGTATACACTTAATGGAACACTAATGTGACATTATAGTGGTCAAACTATGTCTTTTGGAACAAAAATAGATGAATCCTGTGGTGATTATGCTAAATGAAATAAGGAAATGAAATAATTATATGATAGTTTCACTTGTGTAGTAAAATAACAATTTTAGACAACAACAAAACTAACTCTTAGACTCTTGATCTTTGGTGAGGAAAGGGGAAGTGTATGGAAGGACAAGGAGAGTATTTGGTATCAGGGATTAAACGGGAGTCAGATGTGTCTAAAATAAATGTCTTAACCTCCTATACCAATGACTCCACCCTGAGAAAAAGTTCTTTATCCATCTTGCCCTCTTACCCCAAGAAACCCTTCTTTAAAAGGTCTGATAAAATAGCAATGTCTTCCTGCTGTTTTTGTCATCTTTAATAAATAATATGGTGATGAGAATAATAGGGTTTAATCAGTTACTCTGCCTTCTTACAATCTAGTTTACAAACACTCCTTCTGGGTTAAGATACCGCAAGAGCTATGCATAGGTTGGCATCCCACCTGAAATCAATTTTGGAAATCAGTTTTGAGGAGCAGATTACTTCCACTCTGTCAGTGTCACAAAGATAGTTTCAGAGGCTATCAAATTTGTAAAGGTTATTAGATGGGTTCTAACCCTTTTTGACTTACCATCTGAGCCTCAGCTAAGTTAGATATGCTCTTTCCTGGCAGTTTCACATTTATTAAAATTGATCTTCCCTCTGGATCAGGTTTCTACTTGTTCTTGCTTTGAACTTGTTCTTACTGGAACTATCATTTTTTAAGCCAATGAGGCTTTTCTTTCACCTTAGTTGCCAAAACATTGCTATAAAAAGTAGATTCCATGAAATTGTGACACATTGCTCCTATCCATATACCCAAGTCAGGTTTAAAGCTCGATCTTAAACTCTTATCATAGTTCAAAATATTGATCACCACTCAAGGAAGTCTTAAGTGTCAAGGTGTCAAAGTGATTGACACAAAAAGGACAATGGATTAATATTTTTAAGGGCATGAAAGAAAAACCAAAGACTTTCTGCCTAGATCTCAGGTTTTATTACAACAGATCAGAATTAACTGAAAAGAAAGAAATTTGTCATTACTATACATGCCTCTGTAGTTATATGTTTTGTAGACTCATCACCACAACAAAAATTGACAAGCAAAGAAAGACTGGTTTTTATCTTATCCATACAAGAATATTAGAAAACTGAAAGTTTCCCTGCTGTAATATGGAGTAATTAGTCAACTAAACTGAATTTTATCTCCCCTGAAGGCTTAAATTTTTAAATACCATCTTAATTCAAATATAGCTTACTACATAAGATTTGTTCTTTTATGCAATCAAGTGGCTTTTAGTGTACTCAAAGAACTATACCACCATCACTACTATCTAATTTTAGAACATTTTCACTACCCAATGAGAATGTGTGGGCGGGATGTGGCCTCTCCAGGGAAAGATGATGCGACTCAGAGCTGGTAGGAGCAGGAGGGTTCTTATCACACCAAAGTTGTCACTGCTCATCCCAGAAAAAGAGCTGTGAAGAGGGATACTAGCCAAGAGCTAGGTGCAGCACTGGAACCCATTTAAGAACATCAAACTTTAGGGTTCTTGAGGTAAATGTCTTAGCAAACCAGTATCAAATGTTTGTAAGAAACAAAGGCTCTGTAGTGTTCAATTCTTTTCCATCATTTGTAGGATTTATTAAATGGTAGGTCTAAATGTCCAAAGTATTTAGTTCATTCATTCAATGTTTTTAAAGGGGATTAAAGATTTACGAGTATATTATCAATCAGCAGCATCATGAACTGTGTTCATCTACTCTCACCACTGAAAGTCTAACTCCATCCATGGACCTAGGGGATATACTAGGTGAATTATACTTAGTGAAGTAACCAGGAAAACAAATACAAATTCCATATGATTTTGTTGTATTTGTTTCATAAATAAGCATAAAACCCTTTTATAAGTGAACATTAATACTATAAGACCAGATAACTTATAAAGGTAAGGGGTAAGAAGGTGAATGGAACAAGAATTCATTAGTACCCTTTACATGCCAGAAACAGTTCTATCCAGTTGAGAATAAGGCAACAATAAAAAGAAAAGGTAAACAAGTAGGGCTGGAGAGATAGTACAGTGGGTAGGGCACATTTGCCTTACATGCAACCGACTAAGGTTCAATCCCCGGCATCCCACATGGTTACAGAATCTGTCCAGGAGTGATTCCTAGGGACAGAGGCAGGAATAAGCCCTAAGAACTGTTAGGTGTGGCCCAAAAACTTAAACAAAAAAGTTAAAATTTTGTCCATCTGGAACTTATATTTTACTTGGTCATTTTTCCTCTACCACAAATTCCTTCACTGAAAAGGTCACAAACAAGAAAACTAGTGAGAAAGTAGGGGAATTCTCAGTTTCAAATGACTTCTGTCACCCTTAACAGTTGACCAAATTATCAATGAAAATTTTTTTCTAGCAGCTACATGTAATATTCTTCAAGATATCTTACTTATTTGAATTAATTATTTTTTGTTGGTCTTTTAAAAATTATGCATTGACCAGAGAGACGACCCCATGTATTGAGAGCATGATCCACATGCAGGAAAGCCTGGCTTCAACCCCAGGTAACCCGGTACCCCTAGTGATGACCCACCACCTCAGCACTTCTGGGTTTGGCCCTAAAGCCAAATAAATATATAATAAAATAATAAAAACCAAAACAATGCAGGATCATTTAATTTAAACAAGAAGAATATCAGACTTAACTATGCTTTTCTATGAGTATTAAGTTAAATATTATTTGGATTACTATAAAAACAGGGCTGGAGCCATAGCACAGCGGGTAGGGCGTTTGCCTTTCACACGGCTGACCCGTGTTCGATTCCTCCGCCCCTCTCAGAGAGCCTGGCGAGCTACCGAGAGTATCAAGCCCGCACGGCAGAGCCTGGCAAGCTACCCGTGGCGTATTGGATATGTCAAAAACAGTAACAATAAGTCTCACAATGAGAGACGCTACTGGTGCCAGCTCGAACAAATTGATGAGCAACAGGATGACAGTGACAGTGACTATATAAACACTTACTGGGTGATTTTTAGTGAAGTATTTCTGTGACCAGGTAAACAACTGGTATAGGTTTTAATTCAATTTTCTTTTTCCAGGCCAAGTCACTTATAGTTAAGATGTCTGACCTAGAATTTTAGAACTGTCACCATTGATCCATCCATCTGTTTTCTAAAGAGGATTTTAACATTGCCTTGTAATCGTAATGACTCCGGTTGCCCACTTTACTGCTTATGACTCAGCCCAGTTCTGCCAGCCACTTCTCTTAGTAACATAATGGAGCCCTTACTCTGCCTTAAATTCACTGATTGGTTCCCCATATACACTTCAGGTTCTTAGAAAAAGAGAGCTGCAGCCTTTGGGCACAACTTCCTAGTAAAAGCTTTATTATGAGAAACTGTACTTATGAAGAAATGCCTAGCAGACATATCTTCAATTTGCCAGCTGTTTGAAATGTTTTCTTAGAATTGAAGCAGACAATAACAATAAAAAGAACCAGCCCTTGAGCATGCATTTGATGCAACTTTTTCTAACACACTTGCCTAATTATGGGCTTAGAGCGATGTCATATGTAGTTATTAATTATCTTCATTTTATAGAAGGGAGTAGAAAAGTGAAATCATTCACTTGAGCTATTATAGCTAGTATGTTGTAACTAGTATTCGAATGTATGTATGTGACCCCTAGTAGGTTCCCTTTAGCATCATTGCAGAGTGTTCCTTATCAGGGAACTAAATGCTTAAGTTGAATTGCTTTGGACCAACATGAATGATTTATATTGATACACATTTTAGCCTTACTTTTCAGAATGACATGTCAAAATATTCCCAAAAAATATCCACATAAAGCAGGAAGTATTGAGAGTGTTTTTTGCATACATTAGAACCCGTCAACACAAATCCCAGTTCTATGGCCATAAAAGATATTCTTCTGAATGAACATTTGAATTTTATCTCAGAGATAATTGATGTCACATAATTGATCTTATTTTCTATTTGCTTTGGTCACAAGAAGTTCAGAGGCAACTATTGCCAATTTCTAGCAACTCTCAATATCTTGTATTTGTGTGATGATTTTAACATAGAGCTATTTTCCAACTTTTGCATTAATTCTTTCATTTATTCATTTGAGTTGCTTTTCATAATTTGCAATTTTAAAACCTTAGGGTCTTTGGTAACACGTAGGGTGTTATAAGGAAGAAAATGCAATACATTGAAAATAATTTAAATTAATTTGGTTAGTAAGAATTTATAGAGGAATTAGTATATTACCATTACTACACTATATGCTGAATATCACGAAAATTTTTTTAAATCATATTATCCTGATGTATCCAATGCAATTTGTTATTTTAATTTTATTATGTTAGTCAAACAGTATCTAGACAAAAATTAAAACCTATGATTCACAGGAACATAATAACTCTGGTATTCTTCTTTATTGTACTACAATACACAATTAATGTTTGATTTGTTTTTAGTTCTGGGGTCACATCCACTGACGTTCAGAGGTTACGTCTACCTTTGCACTCAGGAATTTTTCCTGGTCATGCTTGGAAGACCATATGGGATTCTGGGAATTGAACCCAGATCAGTTGCGTGAAAGGCAAGAGCCCAACTGACTGTACTCCACAAAAAATATTTCAAATATTTTTGTGTATTTTGAATATTGTCAGTTTAAACAGTTGATAAATTAGGTGTGCAACTTAATTAAAATTTAAACACATTTATGAGCACAACTGCACTAGGAAAAAGTATCAGGAGAATTTTTTTTTAATTTTATTTATTTTTAATTAGAGAATCACCGTGAGGGTACAGTTACAGATTTATACACTTTTGTGTTTATACTTCCCTCATACAAAGTTCGGGAACCCATCCCTTCACCAGTGCCCATTCTCCACCACCCGTAAACCCAGCGTCCCTCCCACCCTCCCCAATCCCATCTCCCCCCCACCCCACCCTGCCACTGTGGCAAGGCATTCCCTTCTGTTCTCTCTCTCTAATTAGCTGTTGTGGTTTGCAATAAAGGTGTTCAGTGGCCGCTGTGCTCAGTCTCTAGCCCTCATTCAGCCCGCAACTCAAGTATCAGGAGAATTTTAACATCATTAGAGACATTAACTAATTCTCAAACCTTTTTTTTTCTCTTCTGAGTAATGTGGTCGCACCTCTAGACCTGAGATTGAGAATGAATTACACTTTATATAGTTCTTTTCATTAGACAAAAGTGAAATGTAATAGAAGAACCCAAATGCAAGCCAGAGTTACCTATTAGGACTACTAATCCAATTCTTTAGAGAAAAGAAGAAACAAACTAGGAGATTATCCACTCTTAACTATAACAGACATGTCTAATTTGGTTTTATTGTTCGTAGAGTTGATCTTACTCACTGAGTGCTCTGATCACTTTTGAGAATGTAAATTAATTATTAAAAAGTTTCTGTAAAGCTACTTAAGTCAGCTTTTTCCACCCAAGAGCAATGATGCAAACAAATGCATTCGGAGTAGGATGCAATTAAAACTTCAATTGATTATAACTATTGACTGTATTTCAGCTAAATTAGAGGTTTAGGATTTGTTTCCCTCTCTAATTTTATTTCCTACAGAAAGGAGAGGACAGACGTTTAAACTTTTTGATTATTTACTTGTAAAACATGTATTCTGTTTATCTGTGTGTGTTTTTGCCACAGACACGATAAGCCAGTGTTCTATGAATAGAGTTCCTTCCAGCTAATAGGCATATTGATTTTTCATAGAGAGGATTGATATTTAACTATGTCATGGATAAACGATGTTCTTAAAACATCTCAAGAAAAGACAATGGAAATAATAAGTTAATATTAAAATTGTTGACCTCATAATGTTTTTAATCATTTCTGAAATGTTCTGGCTATATCTCTGGCTGCCTGGTATAATGATTTTATGATTAAATGAACTGCAACCTTACGCTGAGAAGAAACCTGAGATATACTTAAGAGAGGAATCCAATTAAATTATTTTAGTGATGTGCAGAATTCTGTCTCAAAGTCATTAAATGGGGATAATGACCCTTCTTAGCCTCTACTTATGGTCAAACTGACCTTGAAAATCAAAACCAATGTATTTACCTCAACCATTGTGCAATTCTTTCTGATCAAGGTAAACGAAAAATGAAAATGAAAGAAGTACAATTATAATTAATACATGACTATTATTGTTTTCTGTTGCAAGTTGCTGACAATCCTTCAGAAGCTGATTTAAACAGTAAAAGAAGGTTGACTAACACAAATAACTGGTTTCTTCCCGTGCCTGTGACTTCACTGTTTCCATTCCATTTTCCTATTCCTCGGAGTTTTCTTTTTTATCTTGGCTCTGTCTTCAGATGGACTTTCTTTATAAAGCAAAGTGGCTCAAAAATTCCACATGTCACACTGGAATACTGCAATATCATGGAAGACATCACTTCTTTGAACTTCTCTATGAACCAATGCTCAATGAAAACTCAAATCTCATTGGCTTGAATTATTCCAATTCAGAGTCTGTGGGGGTCCCTCCTGGCCAGCAGGTAGGACCCTTTGTGGGGCTGAGGAGGGGACGCAGCCGAATGAACAGACGTAGAGACAGAAAGCAATAAGAAAGAGGAGAAAGAGAGCGAGTGAGCGAGAGAGAGAGAGAGAGAGAGAGAGAGAGAGAGAGAGAGAGAGCTTTATTCACTGGCAGCTACAGCATTTATACTTGCCTGCTGGGAGGCAGGCAGTGGTATGGTATGTGTGCCCGGACCCCGTACAAGCTGTAGTCAATCACAGATTGTGACATGTTCATCTATCATGTCAGGCACAGGTATGGGCTAGTGGAATGGTAAGGTCAGTAAGGTCAGTAACGGCAACCTTGTTACAGAAATTTTAATTAGGCCCCTGTTGAAGAAGTGCCAGGCTTTGCCTTACTTGAAGATAAGAGCCAGGATTGAAACATGGCTTCCTACAAGAATCAATACAATAATCAATACAGAATCAATTCTGATAACTTTCCATGCCTTGATTGTCTTGTACTGCATCCTAACACCAATGGCCAAGGGGTGGGACTGCCCTGTCTCAGAAGAATCACGCCTCCTCACTGCAGTCTCTGCTGGACATAGTAGAGAGAAACAACCTTCTCAGTAATAGGCTAATTCATGAGCACGAGCAGATTGGAAGCCAGGGAGAGAACCAAATGACCACGAAAAGCACTAAACTTCTTTTGAAGTTCATTTGTTGTATTTTGTATACAGAAAACCCATGAATATACGAAAGGACACAGAAACAATTGTAGATTCAAATGCTTACAAGTTAGGATGTCTCAGATTTCCATTTCTAAGAGTTTACCAAAGGTTAAAACACTAATATTTGTCTAAGTTCTAGGTCAAAAATGTGACTTTTGTAATATTTTAATACCAAGGATGTCCCTGTGTGGGAATCCAATGGCAAAGGGGTAGCTGAACAAGCTAGACTTGTCTTCCTGGCTCCGAGTTAGCTAGTATAGCATTGGCACTAGTATGAAGCAAAAATATTACCGAGCCAACAGCTTTTCATCATCCACAATGCTAGAAACTGGAAACATATGTTGTAGAATGCATCTGGGGTTGGAGATATGGTACAGCAGGTGACAGGTTTGCCTTGCACATGGCTGCTTGTGCTGCATCCCTTATATCCCACATGTGGTTCCCAAGCCCCACTATGAGTGATTCTTGAGCACAGAGCCAGGAGTAAGCCCTAAGCACCATTATGCAAGAAGAAGATAGGTAGAGGAGGAAGATGAGGAGGACAGAGAGAGGTAAGGGAGATAAAAAGGGTGGGGGGGACAGGGACAGGAACTGGGACAGGGAGGAGGAAGAATGCTTCCAAACCAATCAGTACATCTAGTCTCAAGAGGCCATCAACACAAATAATTTCTGATCTATAAGGAGGTAGTTATAGCACTAAGCCATTATTATCTAATATCCATTCTGCTAACGGATGAAATAAAAGACAAGAATCATATCTAAACATCTAGTGAAAGAAATGAGCACTTCTTCAGAAACTAAAGTGATGTCTCTTTTTTTTAAAATTTTATTGAATGATTGTGAGATAGTTATAAGTTTTCATGTTTGGGTTACAATCTCATAATGATTAAACACTTATCCCTACATCAGTGCACATTCCCCACCATCAATATACCCAGTATAGCACCCCCTTTCCAACATCCCCCCTGCTTCCATGGCAGACAATATTCCCCATACTCTCTCTCTACTTTGGGGCATTGTGGCTTGCAACACATACACAGGTCATCATGTTTGGTTCATTATCTACTTTCAGCACACATCTCCCATCCCGACTGATTCCTCCAGCAATCATTTTCTTAATGATCCCTTCTCTATTCCATCTGCTTTCTCCCCTCTGCTCATGAAGCAGGCTTCTAGATATGGGGCAATGCTCCTGGTCCTTGTGTCTACTGTCCTTGGGTGTCAGCCTCATGTGATGTTATTCTATACTCCACAAATGAGTGCAGTCCTTCTATGTCTGTCCCTCTCTTTCTGACTCATTTCACTTAACATGATACTCTCCATGTTGTTAGGAAAGATAAAGTGATGTCTTAATCTAGTCAAGATAGTAAGTTTAAGAACTTTTTCAGTGGCTCATTGGTCTAGCGGTATGATTCTTGCTTAGGGTGCGAGAGGTCCCGGGTTCAAATCCCGGACGAGCCCGTGGTTCGTTTTATCAAATTGGAATGCCCCGCTACAGAGGCAGGGTGGGGTGGGGGGATGGGACTGGGGGGTGGGAGGGATATTGGGTTCATGGGTGGTGGAAAATGGACACTGGTGGAGGGATGGGCTCTTAAACATTGCATGAGGGAAAAACAAGCACGAAAATGTGTGAATCTGTAACTATACCCTCACTGTGACTCACTAATTAAAAAATAACTAAATTTAGGTGACCCCGGGGGCCGCAGGCGTGTGCGGCTCCTCCGAAGCTGCACGAGCGTGAATCCAGACCCAGCTGAACCAACTTCAACATGGACTGCTCCTTGCAGATTGTCTCCAGCCAGAGAACTAAGCCGTGACCCCATGCCCACCCAGGAGGGGAAAGGTATTTCTCTCTCGCCTGTCCCTTCCCGGGGATGAAGGGCGTGGGGACCGCCATATTATGACGACCACAGATGGGGTTTACAAGCTTGCAATGATCAAATATCCGGAAGAAATCTCCCTGGACTTAGTTGTTAAAGTACAGAAATACAAAACCAGTAGCAGCCGCGCGACCTCATTTCTCTTCACAACAGGTCTGACTCTAGTGGGGTGCTCCTAATAATAATGGTGAGGTTTGTGTTGAAATATTGAATGTAACCAAAGTAAATAGAAAGTAAAGTGAAATTTATCAGTTACAAGGTGGGGGGGTGCAGGGGTGGGCGGGATGGGAGGTATACTGTGGTTTTCTTTTTTTTTTGTCTTCGGTGGTGGGATATGGGCACTGGTGAAGGGATGGTTGTTTCAGCATTGTATGACTAAGACTTAAGCCTGAAAGCATTGTAATTTTCCACATGGTGATTCAATAAAATAAAATTTAAAAAAAATAACTAAGTTTAAAAAAAAGAATTTTTTCATAAGAATAATCATTATCCAAGTGTGAGAAATTGTTTCTCTACAAAAGTAAATTTCAGCTGTTTCCTATTTGAATCTCCTAATCTAAAACCTCTTCAAAGGTCTTCCCCACCCACCCATAAGATAAATAAACACAATTGAATCTCTAATACAGAGAGAAGTTATCATACCCAATTAATCAAACTCCTTTGTGTAGCTGAGTGTTGTCTCGATTAGTTCCTAGACAAAGCAAGTAAGCAATTAGACTTGATTTTCAGCAAAATTTCAACTGTTACTTAGAATATTATACAAAAATGAGGGAAACATGGCTTAAGGCATTCCCCTAGCTGGAAATTCCATTCATTCCATGTATTCTACCCTCAGCAAGCATCCACGTATATGTATTGCATGCCAGGCACATGGATTGGTGCAGTATTCATTTCCAGCTTCATTATTGGAAGCACCAAGTAGAGGCAAAACGAGAAGGGAGTGATGAATAGAAAGAATGAAATCTCAGTCATTCTTAACCACACACCACTGGTCTCTGTGGATTGAAGAGCACATCTCTAGTACTGCTTATCGTTTTGTTTTGCTTTTGTTTGGGTGCTACACACAGAGGTGCTCACTCACTCCTAGAAGGCCAGAGGACCACATGGAGTGCCTGGGATGAAACCTGAGCTCAGACTCTTACAATTGTCCCACCTGTTATAATATTGCTCTAACCCGACTACTGTCTACCTTCTCTTTAAATTATGAAGACAACCTTAGTGCTTCCAAAACATCCTAGATGAAACAAAAAATAATGCTCTAAAATGTAACTCCGATAGAATATTCTGGCAGCAAGCAGGGTTTCTATTACTATAGAAGTTGGTCTGTATAATAATTTCATTCACTCACTTGTGTAATGAGAACCTGCCACATAAAGAATTAAAGCACAACAACAGAGCACACTGACCAGGTTAACTTGCAACGGGTGTCAGAGAAGGTCTTAGGGTGAAGTGAATTCACTAGCAGGTGTAACAAGTGATATTTCCCAAATGTCTAAAGGACAAGAAGGTGCCAGTTTTTCTGAATCAGGACGACTAGAATGTAAGAAAGAAAACATCTAGAATCAGTGTCCTGTGGTAGGAAAAGTTGACATCAACGGTACCATGGAGAACTCAACAAAGACTGAGAGCGATCAGAGGGTACAGTTAAACAAAAATGAAGTCACTGAGTTAGAGTTTTTGCTGTATTGTACACTGCTGGCATTATCAGGACAGGTCATAAGCATATTACATGTAAATGAAGTTTACAGACTTTTCAAGGATTTGGATTGCAATAAAAACAATTATTTCCAAGAGTGTTTCCTGAATTACAAACAAAACACTTGCACAGTCCTTCAAATCTGATCCTTTTGTAACCTGGGTGGGGATATTTCCTCTAAAACAGCTGAAGCATTGCTCCAGTATTGCAGAACTTTTTAACTTTATTCCAAAGAACAAATTTGGGAATGAACTACCCCATTCTTCTTAATCCTTTTCTAAGCCTGAAGGAAGATCTGGCTTATCGTTTCTCTCTGATCTACTTAGAGCCCTGTGTCTGGCAGAATTTATTTGGCAATGATCATTTACATTGTCTGGTGCTAGGGCTATATTCTAATTTAATTAAGTTGAAAATGTTTTCTGACAAAAAAGAAGAAAATAAGTGATTCCATCTTCTTCCTTCAAGTTATATTAAGATAGCTTTTACTTTGAATTTTTGTTAATCTTTTTGACTAAAAAAGCAACAGTCAGTTAGCACCACTGGAAATTTGCAAGCAAAATCTGAAATGCAATTATGTTTTATTTGTCAAAATTGTTTCTGAGATTCAGCTATTCTATTTTAGGAAATATGTCCTTTACTCTAGAATGAGATCATTCTAATATATACTGGTATCACACCAAATAATTTGTAACAAGTCAGTACTTAAATATATAAAGTACAAAACTTTATCACTCACTATATTAATATTTATCTGTCATACAAGCTAACTATTCAGATAAAAAATGAAAACTTTACAATAATGTTTTGGGATCTTCACTGTAACTACTTTCTAAAGAAAGGGATGGGGGAACAATTTTCAAAACATCAGAACAATATAATACAAGTTTACCATGTGAATTCAACAGAAGCTAAGTAAGTTTACTGTGTGAATTCAGAGGTTAAGTATGTTCACCAAAATATTGAAAAAGCTATATATAAATTTCCACTTAAAAACACACAATTTTATAGCACATGCAAAATATAATTTACTTATGGAAAATATCCAAACATATTCTAAAATGAACATAGTACTCTGAGTCTTCATAAATAGTTCACCCAGTTTCAATAATTATCAGCAACTTGAAATAATATGCTGACAAATGCCAATTTTTCTCTCTTACCATCAACTTCTGAAAATGTTTTAAAGAGCTAAAAGGCTTATTGCATAGACAGAATAATAATGGAGTTAGATATTAAGTTACTGTCTTTCCAAGAATGTATATTTTTACTAGTCCCATTATTTTTAACCACAACTACTAGTGGTTAAGACCTATAATTCTTAGGCAAAAACATAGAACATAGTTACATCTTTTTCACAGTGTCTTTCAGAGCCTTATGGAATCCAGTAGGAAATAAGCACTAGCATTTTGATATTTCTAGTTTTTCTGTTTCAAAATCATGATAGTAGGAGCTGAAGATAGCAAGAGAGTAAAAGAATGAGATAACAGGTGAAAAGAACACAAAATGAATTACTTTATTGCTTATTGATATTTGATGAATTTAAACTAAATGATACTAATGGTAGGAGAGAAATCTCAGAGTATGGTAATCTGTGTAAAAGAATGTAATCTTTCTGTCATGTGCCTAATGAGTAATCCTAGGCTAATGTCCCCTGAACAATAATCTAGTCTTAAACATCTGCACCCCTATTGCCATTAAGATTTGTTATTT
Source organism: Sorex araneus (assembly GCF_027595985.1). Classification (NCBI taxonomy): domain Eukaryota; kingdom Metazoa; phylum Chordata; class Mammalia; order Eulipotyphla; family Soricidae; genus Sorex; species Sorex araneus. The sequence goes on from NC_073303.1 coordinate 64,747,486, forward strand.
CCCCAAGAATTAGTTCTGTGACTAACTGTTCCCTATGTTACCAATACCAGGACATGTCCTACCTTGGCTCAGGAAAATAGTGATGAAATATCTACATTTGAACCTTGACCTCAATTGACCTTTTGCTACTAACAGGTGCTCAACTTGTAACAGGAACTGGAATGACTGTTTAGGGGATCCCTTCCATATGAAAATTACCTTCATCCCATATTTTTAATGTGTTCCTCTCTGTCTCCAAAACACAACATTGACCAGGTTAGGGTGAGAGGTCTATTGACAGCCTCAATTCTCCCTTTTTTTTTCTTTTTGGGTCACTCCCAGTGATGCTCAGGGATTACTCCTGGCTCTGAGCTCAGTAATTACTTCTGGTGGTCTCGGGGAACCATATGGGTTGCCGGGGATTGAACCCGGGTCGGCTGAGTGCAAGACAGATGCCCTCCCCTCTGTACTATCGCTCCAGCCCTCAATTTTCAACCAAAGACCAGAGATCATACTTGATCAGACATCGCCTGTTTGTCTGATCAAATCACCTGATTCCTATTTCCCTGCGTGTACTAAGTGTTTTATCCATATCACACAAATCTCTACACTGTACAAATGGCTGAGAGGATGAGTGAGGAATCCATGATTCTACCTTATTTTCCTCTAAAATAAGTTCCAAAAAGAAAATGAGGACCCAGGAGTTGATTTAAAGGACCAGAGAACATCTTTGCATTTGGGATCTGAGAATTCTATGACTGTAGCTGACTCCCAGTACTGGCTGGAGTGACCCGTCAAGCACTAAAAGAAGACCACCAGATATCCTAACTAAACACAGCAAAGAAAGTGAAAGTCATTCTGAGTCCACTTACTGGGTTAAAATCTGTGGTAAAAAGTTACACCTAATTAAATAAGACTCTAGAGCTAATTGTCAGACATTTTCCAAGTCTATGGGTTTTACAGTAGTACTGTTTATTTATAAAAAATCCACATTAGCAACTTGCCTCAGTGAGGTTTCAATCACACATCATGTTGTGAGTTAAAGATTAAGTTTTCACCACCCCATGCCCACCCATATTAGTATACTATTAGCAGAGAGATCCAGTTTCCCTCACGGATGCCAGGAAATGAGAATGATAAAGAAGTAGACTCTGTTACTCCCTTCAAGAAAGCAAGCACACTTCCCAGGAAGTGATAAGCATAGCTTCACAAGCATAATAAGATTTATTAATCTATATGTGTTGTTTTGGTACTTCAAACTATTTGTATTCTATAAACTGCCTGAAATCTTTTCAGAAACAGATATAACATAAATTTAAATAAGCCATGTTATAATTCAACGTAGATACACAGTATGTACAGAGTTGTCAACATTTAGAGGCTAGAGAGAGAACACAGCAGGGAAGGTGCTTGTTTTACATGCAGCCAAAAGGGTTCTATCCCCAGGGTCCCATATGCTCCCCTGAGCCCAGCCAGGAAGTAATCCCTGAGTGAAGAGTCAGGAATTTGCCCTATGCATGGCCCTGTGTGACGTCCAGATAAAAATGAAACAAAAAAATATTTCTAAAACATTATCATTCAAATTTTAAATGTTATTTTTTAAAAATTTTAGATCTTTGCACCCATATTTTTCTTTAGTTTAACTCACTGGGCCCATGTCCTGGCACTCAGTAAATTTATGTAGCATAGTGAAGCAAGCATTGATATAGAAGAGAGAAAAAGTGATTACACAAAGGAATCAAGTATTGTTCATTAATCAAGTCACGCTTGTGGGCCCTAAGCCATTGTTCCTATTTTACTCGGTGACTGGCAGGCGTCTTTGTGAAGGGGTTACAAGAAATTTTGTATACAGTTATCAAATAACTCCACAATGTAAAAAGTAAATTTCTAAACTGTCATATTTTACTATAACAAACAAAAAATCATAGCTGAACAATAGCTCAACATATCTGAAAAAGAGACTTTCTGCTGTACCCACTATATAATTCTTCTTGACCACTGGTTCAAATTTTGAAGATTTTAATTTTTGCTTCCACACGCTCGGGCCCAATCTCACACATGAATAGCTGTGCGACAAATCACCATAAAGGGAAATATATATATATATATACATATATAAATAAGTAAACATATATAACATATATATGCCTCTCAGAGAGTTCATCAAGCTACTGAGAGTATCCCGCCTACATGGAAGAGCCTGGCAAGCTCTCTGTGGTGTATTTGATATGCCAAATACAGTAGCAACAACAGGTCTCATCGCCTGACCCTCAAAAGAGCCTCCAATCACTGGGAAAGATGAGTAAGGAGAGGTTGCTAAAATCTCAGGGCTGGGACGAATGGAGACGTTACTGGCACCTGCTCGAATAAATCAATGAACAATGGGATGACAGTGATACAGTGATACATTTCTTTTGTTCAAAATCATTTTTATCTATTTCTGAAAATATGTATTTTCCATAAGGGCATGAAAGAGATTTCAGATTTACAGCATATATGATCTTTTAAAGGTTTTCCAGCCTTTTGTAAAAGCAATAGGGGAATTTCTATGATTTTGATTCAGATTCAACAACCACATAAACCTGTCGGCCACACCCAGTGGATGAGATGATAGGTACAGTTTCAGCCTGGCCATGTGCTGACCCAGGGGCTCTGGGGGCTGCCAAGGCTAACCTAGAAGTGCTGAAGAGTCATATGGTGCCCAGATTAAACTCTGGGCCCTGTGAATGCCAACGTATGCACTCAAACCCCTAAACCAACTCCCTGACTCCCATTTCATCACTTTGACAGTGCCATGAGAAAGTCTTATCAGTTTTGTTTTAGGCATGGACAATTGAGATTTATGGGAATAAAATCAGTCAAGCAAATAGATTGGAAAATGCCTCCAAAACAGCGCAGCACACTGTAGCATTCAGCATCTGCTTGTTGTACCTAAATGTGCACGACCTTTTCAAACAAATAGCTCTTCTTTTCAGAGCTTAAGATCCCACGTCCTAAATGAGTAAACATGTTGCTTGGCTAGCATTCCAGACTTTTTATGTATTTATTTCTGCAAGTAATATTATTATATCTAAACAGGATATTAAACTGTCTGCTATTAGAACAAACTTTAAACACAATTCAGGCCAATATTCTCAATCTACCACTTATTGTTCTCTTTTTGTGTGTGTGTTTTGCTTAGTTTGAGGCTTAAGAGAAGTTAGTCCAGGATGAACCAAGAGCCGCGGCACGAAAAGCAGAGCCTCCCGCCTACTGACTGTGATCCTGAGGTCTCCTAACCCATTTTGGCACCAGAGCAGATTCTTGCAGCCATGCACTTTGACTGCGAACTGAACTACAACCTCGTGCAGCCCGGGGAGGGATTTTTTTCCCTCTCCACCCCATTTTTCTGAGCGAAAATGGCGGCAGCGGCAGCAGCCACGCGGTGAGAGCCACCCTCTAAGACCCCTGCACCAGGAGGTAGGACTTTCTTTAGTGACGTAGCCTGTAGGTGATCCTGGGAGGGGAGGTGTTCCCGGCGCGCCTTCCGCCCAGAGATGAACCAAGAGCCGAGGCACGAGAAGCAGAGCCTCCCGCCTACTGACTGTGATCCTGAGGTCTCCTAACCCATTTTGGCACCAGAGCAGATTCTTGCAGCCATGCACTTTGACTGCGAACTGAGCTAAAATATTAGAAACCCAAAACCGCGCGGCCGCTATCGCGGCCGCGCGGACTCAAAGTCTTCACCTTTACCAAGGAAGAGAATTTATTAGATGATGCTTATTCAGCAGGCCTGATGTTGGGGAAAATTTCTAATCAACAGTAGTGAGTTCTGTATGGAAATATGAAATGTACTCATTATATATAGAGAATAATGGGAATATCATCAGCTACTTGGATGGGGGGTGGGGTGGGAGGGGGGTTTATTGGGGTTCTTGGTGGTGGAACGGGTGCACTGGTGAAGGGATTGTGGTTTAATCAGTATTTGACTGTGACTTAAACCTGAAAGCTTTGTATTTTTTTTTGTTTTCACGGTGGTTCAATAAAATATTTCTTTAAAAAAAAAAAAAAGAGAAGTTAGTCCATCCGAAAGACCTAAAGATTCTTTTAGTCAACCTTGAAAACTGCCTCCTATGATTAATAATGCTTATGTATTCTAATACTGAATTTTGAGTTATGTAAGTAATTCATTGCTGTAAGGTCAAGTTTTACATTTGGATCATAACAGAATTTGTCCATGACCATACTCTTAACTTAGAGTTAAGTATTATGGCACTTGGCCTGGCCTGTTTTGATGCCAGGGTAGTTCACAATTTGTCCTGAGTCCATCTAGTACCTCCTCAGGACCCTGCTTTTGGGGTGCTAGGAACTAAAGGCAACTAAGGCTTAAGTCGAGAAAACAGATGCCCAGGAGTGAATATTATCTGGAGTCAATTAACTCTCAAGTTACAAAAGCATAACATTTAACTGTCTCCCTGTGTCTATACAAAAAGGATGTTGCTCTGAAGTAAACTAAGCAAAAGGACATAAGGAAAGGAGAAAGAGCAATATTTCACTTACAAATACAAAATCAGAGATTTCTGAGGAATTTGACTTTACAATTCAATTTTCCCCTAAGGTCCTGCTTAGGGGGGAAAGGTAGCTAACCGGTTGGGAAAGTAGAGCACAGAGAAGAGGTTAAAGATAAACACAGAGGAATAGGAGTGCCTTGGGAGCACTGTGATGGGTATAACCCAATAAACCTCAGCTCCCTGCTGCAAGAGAGAAACGACAAACCAAAGTTATCCTACAGAGTTGGAATATGTAATAAGCAGGATCATTAATTACTTAGACATTAATTTCAGCTTTCTACCTCCAGTCCTTTCCCAGCATTCCCACTGCCCCCTACACATACTATATTTTAGCTGTCTTGTCTTCCCCTTAATTATCATCTTCTTTATGATATGTCTTTGTGCATTCAATTCTTCTGCCTGAATGTCCCTTACTCCTCTTGACTTGTCGAGTAGGTTCTTAGGTTTTCCTAGTGTTCAAATGTGAATATTATCTTTGTGTTTTAAAATTCAATGAGAGTTTAAGTTAGAAATGCGTGTTCTGCCCTAGACCAGCAGTTATTCATCGCTTCAGTAGACTTTAACTGACGCTGAACAGGCTTGAGAACAAAGACTATGGATCTTTCATCTCTTCCTTATGCTGAACACAGTTCCTAGAACAAAATAGCTGGCAATACACTCATCTCATACCAAATCAATGATGAAGCGATGCAGAGAAATGTCACAAGCGAAAAGATTCAGCAATCCAAACAATCACACTTTGTAAAATGGCCCCAGGACTGATTACAGGTATCAAATTCACAGCTGCCTGCTCAGATATCAGCTGCCTGGCAGGGCAATGATCTCCACCCCCCACATCTTTATCCACTGGTTTTAAAAATCCCAGTTCAGATGGATATCAGGTACTGAATTCATGTGCTCACCACTGACCAATAGATAGAAAGCCTTTGAAATAGCAATGTTTAATTCTTATAGAGTAATTGAGCCCTTTTGAGATGCAGAAGCTTCTCAGTTTAAGGTGGTCCCATCTGTTTATATTTGTCTCAACTAGCTTGGTCAGTGGGGTTACATCTTTGAAGATGCCTTTAGCTTCAATGTCATGGAAAGCTCTGCCTGCATTTTCCTCCATGTACCTTATGGATTCAGGTCTGATGTTGAGGTCTTTATTCCGTTTTGATATAACTTTTGTGCTTGATGTTGGAAAGAGGTGGGGGGTGGGGAGAGGTTGTTTGTTTGTCTGTTTGTTTGTTTTTCATGCAGCCACCCAGTTTTAGGAGAGAATGAGTGCAAGAGAGAAAGGGAGAAGACAAGTGCCTGCCTTAGAGACAGGCTGGGGGGGAGGAGAGACGGGAGGAAAACTGGGACATTGGTGGTGGGAAATGTGCACCCGTGTTGGAACACTGTATGACTAAGAGCCAGTCAGGAAAAACTTTGTGACTGTGAGTCGCAGGATGATTCAATTAAAAGCATTAAATTGGAAAAACATTCTTTATGTAGTTGAGCCCAGAACTGTGTAGCATTTCCAACTGCATTACTTTAATTATAACGGAGTATGAAATTGTGTAACATGGAGGTTCTGAAAAAAAAGTCAGAGAGCATGGAATCCCTCTATGCTGCTCTACCAATATTTTTGTAAATAAAAAAAAACAATTTAGCAAATAAAATTTAAGGAAATGAAACATTTCCCTTTTCAGTTAACCACATATGTCCAATAGTAGTTCTAGATAAACAGACACTACTCATCTCTCTAAATTTCTTTCAATATAAACTATTTTACTTCACTTTTAAAAAGTCTTTTGAGAATTAAGAATTATAAATTCTGGTCTGGGGGCATACATAGTACAGGAGATAAAGCATTCGCCTTAAATGCAGCCGGTATGTCCCTTAGCACTGCAGGGGTCCCTCCTGAGCTGAGACCTAAGAATAACACCTGAGCACTGCTGGGTGTGACCCAAAACAAAGCAAAACAAAATAAAGAATTACAAAGCCTATTTTTTCACTCTGCTTCTTCTTCGGGTTGTGTTATGACTTAGCTTTTATCTCTTGCACCTTCAAGTTTTCTCCTGTTTATAAGATGTAATGACTCAAGTATTTTCACTATAATTCATGCTGACTTTCTGCAAAATCTCCCACTAAATATGACGCTTTATGAGAATAGCTTAGAGGCAGCAACAGTATAGCGTTAGCTATGAAAAAGTTATGGGATTTTGCAACACTAACATTGATAAGAACAATTAGTCATCTTAATAAAAACATGAGCACAGTAAAATCTTTGTTGGTCTGTTTGCTCACTTGGTCCCTCTTAGCTGCCTTGATTCCTGAGACTCCTGGTTATCCAGTGAGAGCATATACTGTGATATCAGTTTTATAGAAATTCAAATTCTAATTCAAAGTTTGATTTTTTAATTTTTTTTTTGTTGAAGCAAAATAGTTTCTATTAAAATTTATTTAGAAGGGCTTAAGGGAGATAGAAAGAACTATGTGTTGGAGAAAGAACACAGGCTTCTCCAGAGTAGAAATAGGCAAAGAAACAAAGAAAACAAGCGAGCGAGCGGGAGGCTTGCTCAAGGGAGACTGGGGCCTTGAAAAGAAAGCCCATTTTCCATTGTTTTAAAAGGGAAAAGCCTGCAGCTTCTTCAGCAAAGTTGACAGTTTTTCTAGAAGCTTAATACAGTAGAAAGTTAGACACTAAAGCAGTTGTTGAAGCTATGAGGTCTGGGAGCTGGAGGGGAGCAGGTTCAGCAAGACTCAGGTTCAATCCCCGTGATCCCACATGGTCCCCAAGCACCACCAGGAATAATTTCTGAGCACAGAGCCAGGAGTCACCCCTGAGCACTGCCTGGAATGGCCCCGATAATAAAGAAGAAGAAAAAAAAAACAGTTTCTGCTTGCAGTTCTGTAGCTTTCATAGCTTTTTCTTTGAAGGATTCCTCAGATTGCTAAGGCATTTTCTTAAATTGAGATAAACTCATCCCCTTTACCCCCAAATATTAACTGAAAGGGGAAAACATGTAATGATCAATTCACAATGTTATGCAGAACTTATATTTTTATTTACTGAGTGAAAGGAGATCATTAGAAATAACAAAACATACTTTGAAGTGGAACATATTGTTATTTTAAATCTTAATTTCATTGATGAACAGAATAGGCAACTCAGCCTTAGTGATATCGTATCAGGAGACTCTGCCAATTCTATGAGACATGTCTATTTCGTTGGAATATTCAGTATCTTTTTGGAACCTCATAAACACGATTGTTACCATCACCTCTGTTTTCACATTTAAAGGAAATATATTGTTAGCTATGGCAGCTCCTAGCCTGGCTATCTTCCCAGAAGGTGTGTGCTAAATATATTCAGATTAAAAACAATAAAAACTTGCTCAATTTTTCTGTTGGAGTTCTGTGGGACTTTTCAATGAATACCTTACTGACAAAATGATTTGAAGAGCCCGGTTCTAATATCTGCAGCCAACTGTGTTTCCACGTGGCCTATCATATTTTCCCTTTTGGATGAGGTTGTTTATGTCCCTTTGAAAAGGAAATTTGCTGAGTACTGCACAAAGATAAATCATCTATTTTTCTAAGGATACCAACTTGACTTAAAAACTACTGGAATATAAACAAGAGCAAAGAATTCATTGGCAAAGAATAAAAAATATTCCAGTACAGCTAGAATACTCTTTTCTTTTCCTTCTTTCTTTCTTTCTTTCTTTCTTTCTTTCTTTCTTTCTTTCTTTCTTTCTTTCTTTCTTTCTTTCTTTCTTTCTTTCTTTCTTTCTTTCTTTCTTTCTTTCTTTCTTTCTCTCTCTCTTTCTTTCTTTCTTTCTTTCTTTCTCTCTCTCTCTTTCTCTCTCTTTCTCTTTCTCTTCCTCTCTTTCTCTCTCTCTCTTTCTCTTTCTCTTCCTTTCTTTCTCTCTCTTCCTCTCTTTCTCTCTCTTTCTTTCTTTCTTTCTTTCTTTCTTTCTTTCTTTCTTTCTCTCTCTCTCTCTTTCTTTCTTTCTTTCTTTCTTTCTCTCTCTCTCTTTCTCTCTCTTTCTCTTTCTCTTCCTCTCTTTCTCTCTCTCTCTTTCTCTTTCTCTTCCTTTCTTTCTCTCTCTTCCTCTCTTTCTCTCTCTTTCTTTCTTTCTTTCTTTCTTTCTTTCTTTCTTTCTTTCTTTCTTTCTTTCTTTCTTTCTTTCTTTCTTCCTTCCTTCCTTCTCTTTCTTTCTTTCTTTCTTTCTTTCTTTCTTTCTTTCTTTCTTTCTTTCTTTCTTTCTTTCTTTCTTTCTCTCTTTTTCTCTCTCTTCCTCTCTCTTCCTCTCTTTCTTTCTTTCTTTCTTTCTTTCTTTCTTTCTTTCTTTCTTTCTTTCTTTCTTTCTTTCTTTCTTTCTTTCTTCCTTCTCTTTCTTTCTTTCTTTCTTTCTTTCTTTCTTTCTTTCTTTCTTTCTTTCTTTCTTTCTTTCTCTTTCTTTCTCTCTCTTTCTCTCTCTCTTTCATTCGCTCTTTCTTTCTCTCTTTCTTTTTCTCTCTCTTTCTTTCTTTCTCTCTTTCTTTCTTTCTTTCTTTCTCTCTTTCTCTCTCTCTTTCTTTCTCTCTTTCTTTCTTTCTTTCACTGGATTACACTAGCATGCGACAGGGACAAGTGGAGACATTACTGGCACCCGCTCAAGCAAATCGAAGATCAACAGGATGACAAGTGATACTAAGTTAGGTACAATACAACCCTTTTTTAGCTACACCTTCACTGTTTATTAACTTATTATTAGGTATGCAATAGAACTCCTGTGACTTTAAGTTTCCTTGATATGCAGAAGCAGGTAATCTTTTCTTATATGGATTATACAGGATGTCTGCTATGCAGTTATTTAGCACAGTGCCAAGTACCCAAGAAGTATTGTCTTCCTTAGATATGAAGACAGAGGCCTTAGGCCCTAGGAACCCAGAACTCCACAGAGAACAAGCAGATTGTCTTATAAATACTGAAGGAAAAATATATTCCAACTATACGACCCCGAAGGGAGAAATTCCAATGTTTCTGAAAGAAAGGGTTAAATGATGTAGACAAGATGAACTCTGGGCAATGAAATTAGCATTGCTACTGAATATTAAATATTTAGAATGCATTCAAAATAAAGGAATATAACTGAAATGTTGAGGGTAGATTGCCTAATGTATGCTTTGTATATTTCATTGGAAATTTTGAATATTTTTAAAAGTAGGGAATACAAATATGATTTTATTATTTAATTTTTGCTGATTTTATTTTCTTCATAAATAACTTTTATATACCAAAAACTGTGCTAGGACTAGGTTTACAATGACAAACAGTAGTTTTTATTGTATTGGAATGGATGAAGTTCTAAGTAGAAAAGAGATTTTAAAAAATGATGACAAAATGCTAAATATTTTGAGATAAACAAACATGATTCTGTGATAGCATCCTAGGGAGAAGAGCAAAAGAATGTCAATAAATTTTACAGTGCCTCCCTAAGTAAGTTTTAGGTTTTAACTGAGGGAGAGAAGACGCCAAGTACATGAGCCAAGAACATTCTAGTAGGAGAGGAATATGAAGCTAGAGGTATAGTTGGTCCCAGTTTACTTTGGCATGTTATTTTTAAGAACTTTGACATGATCCTGGGATATGTTAGATGTTAAACACTTGGCTAAGTGACTGAGTAAAGTAGTGAATTTTAATGTGCTCTGTTTTTTTTATTATTATTAAAGACACTAATCAAAAGAAAGGCCATGTCTGCACTTTAGAAAGGCAATTATCTAGCCCTCTAACAAATACATGCAAGATAAGGAGAGATAGAGAGTGAGAAAAAGAAAGAGAGAGGAGAGTAGGAAATGATAACCACTTTAGCAATAGCACAAGATTCAAAATGATGAGAATATAGTCCAGAGAATATAGTGATGAGAGGCATGAAATAGAATGGCTTGCGTAAGGGATGTAAAGTTGCTTAATATTTATATTAATAAAAGGCAACAATGGCCACTGTACGAGGAGCAGATCATGAAGGTTTTATGCATATTGCATAGAAATTTGACCTTTATCTTGCAAATGATGGAAAAAGTATTAGGAATATAATTATTTAAACACATACATATAATTTATTGAATTTGCACTGTAGACACTTTATCCTAGTAATATCATTAGGGACGTGAATTGAAAGTCATCTCAAGCTAAATTGAAGAGAAATAGAGGTAAAAATCACAGTCAAAAACTAGATAACTGAAAAGTGAACAATGTTATAACAAATATTATAATATTTCCGGTAAAAAGCATTGACTAAAATTAGCAGATTGCTTAAAGATGAGATAAAAAAAGGTACAAAACCATAATATTTCAAACAAGATAAATAGCTAAGTGAAGAAGAATATTTCTATGAAATGGTAACAGAAAGGGGAAACATTGACTTAAACTACTTCAGAAGAATATACTTTTTTGATTTATTGATATGCTAAATATATAGGTAAGAAAAGGTAGAACTAGGGATGGTTCACAAATATGTAATTAGGGTGATTCTGCCACTAAATGAGCAAGGAAACTGGGAAGAGCATTGAAGGATGGAAGCTGATAACGAGGTAAACTCAAGCTAGACAAATGCTGAGGAACCCATGGGATAGCTAAGTGATAAAGTCCAGTCACTTTTGATTGATGAATACCATTTCTGGGAATATATCCCAAGGATGCAAAAAGCACAGTAATAATGACATGTGTACCTTTATGTTCATCACAGCACTGTTCATAATACCCAGAATCTGGAAACAACCCAAGTGCCTGAGAACAGACAACTGGTTAAAGAAACTTTGGTACATCTGAACAATGGAATACTATGCAGGTGTTAGGAGAGATGAAGTCATGAAATTTGCTTAAAAATGGATAGATATGTAGAGCATCATGCTAAGTGAAATGAGTCAGAAAGAGAGGGACAGACATAGAAGGACTGCACTCCTTTGTGGAATACAAAATAACATGAGGCTGACACACCAGAACAGTAGATACAAGGCCAGGAAGATTGCTCCATAGTTGGAAGCCTGCCTCATGAGTGGGAGAGAAGGCAGCGAGAATAGAGAAGGGATCACTAAGAAAATGATGGTTAGATGATGGTTAGAAGGATCAGTCGGGATGGGAGATGTGTGCTGAAAGTAGATAAAGGACCAAAAGTGATGGCCTCTCGGTATCTGTGTTGCAAACCATAATGCCCAAAAGTAGAGAGAGAGTATGGGGAATATTGTCTGCCATGGAGGCAGGGGGAAGTTGGAAAAGGGGGTGTATACTGGGGAGATTGGTGGTGGGGAATGTGCACTGGTGGAGGGATGGGTGTTTGAACATTGTATGATTGTAACTCACACATGAAGGCCTGTAACTATCTCACCATGATTCAATAAAATAAAGTTTTTTAAAAAACGAAACTTTTGATTGATATTCTGTCTTCGTGAATTCAGAAGTATAATGGAAACAAAGCTTATCAAAGATTTAAATAATTAAAATTTATATTTCTGATAGGAGTTCGAAAGTCACTGAGAGATTGGGTTAGAGTTGGACTGATCTTCAGAAGCAGCACAGACTTTTCTGGAACAGAATGGTTGTGTTGAACTCTGAAGGAGCGTGGGACCCGGACAGAGAAGGGCAGGGGAGCATCCAAGGAGAGAGGAGAGAGCAACAGTGTCTGTGGTAGCAGATACTGAAGAATGTTACTTGAGAGGAGACAAGAAGATAGCAGACTGTCCCAAAGCACAAATGAGCATGTTCCAGAGAGGGAAGAGAAGAGCTAATTACGCCAGGCCTTGGAGATCACGTGGAATCCTCAAATATTCTTAGAGCCAGTTAAAGATTTGTAAACACACGCTATTTGTTCTGATTCAGAGGAATGACAAGCACAGAGTAGCAATTTATACTTTGCTCCAATTTAATCTTTGCTCCAAATTATCCAGTGCTCCAATTATGCTGCTATTTGACAGATACTTTTAAAGGATTATAACACCTTGGTGCTGAGTGTATCTGAACAAATGACGCAGGTTAAAATGTCTTGCTACACTTTCTAAGTAGAAGTGACTTATAGAGGGTGTTTCCTGTCTCCTGTCACTCTGGTGAGACAGCCTTGCTAACAGACTAGTAGGTAGAGGAAAGATGTCAGAGATATAAGACTCCTTTTGCTTGAGCAGTTTCAGGAAATCAGATTGCTAGAGGTACAGAAGAAAGTGGAGGTGGTTAGCCAAAGCACTGTTTAGAAAAATGTCAAGAGAAAGAAAGAAAGATGAGAAAGAAATAGAAAGGAAATACATTTAAAGGAAACACATTATTCAGACATTTTGAAACAAATTTTTGAAGAAAATATTTTAAACAATGTGAAAACTGAAAAGATCACATGCTAATAAAGTCAACAAAAGCCAGTAATTATATTGTCACTTGCTATATTTGTTCTCTTTCAGTTTTGTGAAAGGATCTCAATCTAAGATAGAAACAAAAAAAAAATGTGAAATAAAGACTTTCGTGCATGTGCTGACAGTTATAGAAGAATTAAAGAATCTTAGAGATTGTTTATTCATAATTGTCTGATCTATACAAGCTAGAGTCTTGTCTCATTTCCTGAGAGTATCTTCAAGATTCCCTCCCATCCTCAGGCTAATAAATGTACTCCTTTGACTTTGGCTGGACATTACACTCTCTGCACTCCTTATCCATAAACACAACTCACCCCCAAATGTCAACCACTTCATTTGTAGCTTGCTACAGCATGCTCCCAAATCGAAGCACCTTTGCAGTAAACTCAATTCTTAGCCATTTCAACTTGTTTCAACTTGCCACTGTATGTGGGTTGCTACCGTTTTTGTTGCTAAATTAGTATTGCACCGTAGCACTGTCATCCTATTGTTCAACAATTTGCTCGAACGGGCACCATTAATGTCTCCATTGTGAGACTTGTTACTGTTTTTGGCATATTGAATATGCCACGGATAGCTTGCCAGGCTCTACCGTGCAGGTGGGAAACTCTCGATAGCTTGCTGGGCTCTCTGAGAGGGACAGAGGAATTGAACATGGGTCGGCCACGCGCAAGGCAAACATCCTACCTGCTGTGTCATCACTCCAGCCCATTACTTTACAGTAAATCATAGACATCATGTTATTTAATTTCCAAATTATTGCTATGTTTCACTGAAAGTACACACATTTCTTTTATAAATATAACATCACTATATAGCCAACAAAATAATAATTCGTTGTACTACCTAACACCCAGTCCAAAATTCAACTCTTGTGTCAAACGTCTTTTTATAATTTATTTATTGGTATTCAAATGCAAGCTCAGGGCTTACTTCTGGCTCTGCACTCAGGAATCCCTCCTGTAGACTTGAGGAACCATATGAGGTTCTCTGGGTTGAAACGGGGTCTGCAGTGTGTAAAGCAAATACGTTACTCATTGTACTATTACTCTGCCCTTGATTTAGCCTTTGAACTCCCACCCAATTCCTGAATGTCTTTTTATTAAGCACTGTAGCATTGTCATCTCATTGCTCATCGATTTGCTCGAGCGGGCACCAGTAATGTCTCCATTGTGAGACTTGTTGCTGTTTTTGGCATATCGAATATGCCACAGGGAGCTTGCCAGGCTCTGCAGTGGGGCGGGGGGGGGGGATACTCTCAGTAGCTTGCAGGACTCTCCAAGAGAGACAGAGGAACTGAACCTGGGTCGGCCACTGTGCTATGGCTCCAGCCCTTTATTAAGCATTTTGTGAAATTTTAGATATATTGTCTTTTACATTTATGATTCAAAGAATATGAAAATTATAAAGGTCCTTCATAAAAGATTAAAAGTCTTATTCTAAAAAACATAATATTTCTCCAAGATTCTGCATTTCCATCAGCAGTGACTATTTCACCACCCTTTGCAGCTTTCAAGAGCACTTGCTAATAGCAAATAGAAAATTTTCTAGGCCAAATTTTATATTTTAATAGCAGTAGTGGCTACTATTCACAGCATGCCTTCTATAAACTCAGGTAAGCACTTTGCAAGCAATCCTACGGAATGTCTTATTTTTGGTCTTGAGTTTACAGAGAAATTGAAGCATCTAGTCAGCCAACCAAAACCTATTAAAGAAAAAAGTCTCTGCTTTGTGTCCAAGCCCTGGGTATATAGAAGAGAACAACATTCCAGATGTCAGACCATAAATAAAAACATAAGTCAAGGCATATTAATAAATGGTTACAAATATTTAATACTTTGCAAAAAAATAAAGCAGACAGATACAAAGAGAATGATTCATGAAGGGCACGGGCGGAGCAATGTTAATGGGAATTGTAAGGGTTTTTTTAAATAAATTTATATCATTTTAGCTGAGACCTCAAGATGAGATCAAGTGTCCATTTTTAAGTTTCAGGAAAAATGCTAAGGAATTTCAAGTGGAAAGACCTGAGGTATAAAACAGGAAATTTACCGGAATGCGGTAGAACTGGGAAGTCAAGGGCAATGAGTCTAAGAAAGAAGGCAGAGGCCAGAGTTGAATGACCCTGAGGGCAGAGTCAAGCATTTGCAGTTCCTTGTCTTTTCAATGGAAGGCCACTGGCAGGTTCCCAGGAGGGATAGAATATTACCTAATTTAGGCTTTAGATTGATAACACCGGTATCTGTGCGGACAATAAGCAACAGAATAGCCACAGCAAAGCAGGGAGAAATGTCAGTAGTGGGTCAGGAAAGACACAGTGATGATTTGGAGAGCTTTGATAGAACATGTTAGAGAGAGAGAGAGGGAACAGAAGAGAGTTCTACATTTCTGACTCAAGGGATCAGGTGGGAGTCGACGCCATTTGCTGACCCGTTTTTGAAGCTGGAGAAGATTGCAGAGACAAGCCCTGTTCTTTTCAATTATGGTAAAGTTTAAAGTGTTTTTGATGTGGTTGGAAAGGAAAAGCTGTGTCTTAGAGAAGAAGTCAGGAGAGGTGTTAAAAGTCAAGAAATCAAAGGAGAAAGGGGGAAAGAGACAGAGTGAGAAGTATCTGCTATAGACTCAGGGCAGCAGGAGGGAAACTGAGGATAGTGGTGGTGGAAATGTACACTGGTGGAAGAACAGGCGTTAGAACATTGTATGACCGAATCCAATCATGAACAACTCTATAACTCGTCTATCTCGTGGTGATTCTATTAAAGACTGTTTTAGTTCAACATACACACACAGACACAACATACACAACACACAAACACACACACAAACACACACACACACACCCTCTGGGAATCTTCAACACCAGAGAACATTTAAAAGCTGAAACCCTGGTTGGGGTTGTTTGGGTAGACAGAACAGGTAAAAGAGAAATACGAAAAAGAAATAAATTCATGAGAAACTCTATCATTCAAGGATTTTTTTTTCTTTTTGGGTCACACCTGGCAATGCACAAAAGTTACTCCTGGCTTTGTACTCAGGAATTACTCCTGGTAATGCTCAGGGGGCCATCTGGGATGCTGGGAATTGAACCTGGGTCGGCTGTGTGCAAGGCAAATCCCCTACCCATTGTACTACGGCTCCAGCCCCGAGGATCTTGTAGAAAAAGAGGAAATAGCAAATAAGGTCAACAAGTGAAACAGGCAGGTGAACTGGGTGGGAGATTGACACTGAAGCCAGACAAGTAGTTTTTTGTTTTGTTTTTTAAGGAGGGCCATAACTATATCACCTTCCTCCAGATACCAGTAAGGTACAGACAGAAAAGGGAAAGTTTGCTATATTTGTATCAAGTCTTTGTAGTCTTAAGTAATGCTGTTTCAAGGTTCAGTAGACACAAATGTTCATTGGAGCGAACCCAGGAGAAAGGAATGCGGAAGGAGATGCAAGCATAGAAAAGGCTTTGAGGAAACATGCTATGAAGAAAGGTGTGGTTTGTACCTGAGCTAGTAGACATTGCCCAAATGTGCAAAGATCTTCAGAGAGTAGGTTTTTGCTTTGAACTTCAGATGTTCTGACCTTGAATGAGGCTTTATACCAAGTACACTGCTTTAATTTATCTGGAAGGAGCATTGTTTAACACTGCTTCTTTAATTTTCACCTTTAGCTAAGTGATATTAGAGTTAGACTATTATCTGATATTAAAGAAGTCATCAGAGCCAATTTTTTGATAAGAGGTCTAGGAATATGGAATCACTGGGAGAGATCAAAATAATGCTAAAATGTAGCACAAATGGTTTCATTGCTGAGAAGATCCATGTTAGTCACAAGAATAATTAATTATAATACTAAATTATCCAAACACAGGCCTTGAAGAAAGAGCTAAGAATCATTTCTTTATGCTTCATTTGCAAGCTTATAGACTGACACACTGGAAAAATGACTTCTCTTTGGTTTGCATTTAAGATCAGGCAGAGCACATTAAAAAAAAAAGGAGTGGCCATCACAAGAAATAAACTTGCCTAGGAATAATAAAATATATTACCAATTAAATCAGTGGGGGAAAGAACTGTGGTTCTTGAGATAAAATTTAAAATAGACTCTTTCAGATGGATGTAATTTGATTCATGACAAATATTCCAAAGGAAGAAGGTAAGGAGAGGAGAAAATGGAGAAAACTAGCAATTATTGATTAATCATGTGCCAAATACTATGCTAAGTACTTTTTTTTTTTTATAATTTTATTTATTTTTAATTAGAGAATCACCGTGAGGGTACAGTTACAGATTTATACACTTTTGTGCTTATACTTCCCTCATACAAAGTTCGGGAACCCATCCCTTCACCAGTGCCCATTCTCCACCACCCGTAAACCCAGCGTCCCTCCCACCCTCCCCAATCCCATCTCCCCCCCACCCCACCCTGCCACTGTGGCAAGGCATTCCCTTCTGTTCTCTCTCTCTAATTTATGCTAAGTACTTTTAAGTGCACTATTCTCTTTGGCTTTCAAAAAAGATCATTTAAGGTTATTATCTACATTATTCAAGATGTACCAAAACTGAAGGTCAGGGAAGTTAATTCCATAATACAGCATATTAGCAGGTCAATGAATTATCTAACAAATTTAAACTCCAATAATTAAATCATTATTCGTACTACTAGAAACTTTGTCACACAATTATGACATACACATTTCTTTTGTTTTTTCCTTTTTGGGTCACACCCAGTGATGCTTGGGGGTTACTTCTGGCTCTGCACTCAGGAATTACTCCTGGCAGTGCTCAGGGGCCCATATGGGATGCTAGGGATTGAACCTGGGTTCCACGTGTGCAAGACAAAAGCCCTACCTACTGTACTATCACTCCGACCTCCACATTTATTTCTTGCCTACGTTTATTTTGAAGAAAAACAATAGCATTGTGCATAGGTTATTAAAATGATACTAATTACCATCCATGTCCTACATCATTTATGTGATTTTGACATGTAGGAAGAAATCCCTGTACCTCTGGCTCAAAAACAGATTTATAATCCACTTCCAAAGTCTTTCAGGAATACAGCAGTGAAACAAAATAAAGTTCCACCATAATTTTAGTGGAGAAAATGCATTTATGTAGTCTCTTAACTAGACTTAAAATAAAAAATATTTCTTAAAAGATTTATCCCATGAACTCTTGGAATTCTAGAAGTTCTAAGCTCTGATCCCAAAAACTAATGTGGGAGCACGCAATGAATAGCTCTTCATGGAGTACAGTAATCTCTGATGAGGTGGGTGAAGTGTTTTAACTCATAAGAAGGAAAGAGTAACTCAGGCTGCCATGAAAATAAGAATGCAAAGATTTTTCACCTAAACAGAGAAACAGAAATTTGTCAGAGACCAAAGAATTCCTGCAATCAGTTTCTTCACTCCTTGGGGTCTTGAGCAAAACCCAGAACTAGGAGGGTCTGTGAGCAGTTTTGTTTACCCCTATAAGCCAACCTTCTCTGTAGCATGTAGTTTATAAAGAAAGTCAGCAGAAAGGATGACCTATTCATTGTTTCCTTCTTGCTATTTTTCAGAGGGCCAGGAATGGTCTCCTCACTATTACCTGTTTGGGGCAGAAATATTTATTCTATACCTCTCTTGGTCCAAATTTAAATTGAGTGCTTTTTTCCAATTAGTGGTCAACATTGTTCCCAGAACACCAAGGGCCACTTTCCTAAATGGAGAACAGAGGAGAGACAATCTCCACGCGAAGAAGATTTAGCAGAGCGATCAAGGCTTATGCTTTAGTTTCTATAATCTTTACCTAATGATATGGTTTATTTATATCAACAGCTTGGAGTGTGTCTCACTCTCTATCCAGGGCATTTCAAACAGGTATAATCCTTTGTTTCTTGTCCATGAGCACTGGGGAAGATGTCAGGAGGGCTAATGTGAAGTATTTATTTTAAACTAATTTTAAAAGAAACATATCAAATCTACAAATCAGAATACTAGAAGCAAAAATGAAGTCTGAACATGAATTATTTGTCATCATAAGTTCTTAAAGTTGACACAAAACCAATTTTATGCATGATAGTTTCTAGACAAAAATAACTTCTGTCAGAGTGCCAAGCTATTAGAACTTTGCTTTATCTAATGACTAGAAATTTCATGTACTTGGAAGCAGTAGATTATACTAATATATGTAGAAAAGCTTTTCACTCACTGTAAAGGACTAACAGAACTGGTCAAGAAACTTATTCCCTCTAAAGAAAATAAAAATACATTTTAAGACTTTAAGGACATGAATGTAACTTGTGTTTCCCAATTTGGCACTTAAATATTAAAAATGACATAAAAATGCAGGACATATGTAGAAACCAAGTCAGCTACATGCAAGGCAAGTGCTTTAACCCCGTACTGTCTCATTTGCAGTGAGACAGTTCCAACCATTTATTTTAAGAAAAAAATATATGTGTATTAGTAACTTATATGTACAAATATATGTTTAACTTGCCCTCTTATGCAGTTGATTGCTATCATGATATAGACATTACCTTTTATAATTCTTTTTAGACGGTTTTAATTTCCAGTTCTCTAAGAGTGGGCCATTTTCTTATTTTGACTTATCTGGATCTATCCTAGTCATCATTTTATATTCATCATACTCATTGACTCAATATAAAAAATCATTTTCCTCATCTATACATAAAGTTTTCACGGCAGAGCCTGGCAAGCTCCCTGTGGCGTAATCATATGCCAAATACAGTAACAATGATGGGTCTCATTCCCCTGACCCTGAAAGAGTCTCCAATGCGGCACCACTGGGAAGGAGGAGTAAAGAGAGGCTGTTAAAATCTCAAGGCTAGGACAAATGGAGATGTTACTGATGCCCGCTCGAGCAAATCAATGATCAACGGGATGACAGTGACGGTGATGCAGTGATAAAAATGCATGCCAATATAAAAGATAAATTTTACATACTAAAAAAAAGTGTTGTTGGTACCACCCTGTTTGTTGTGCAGGGTGGTAGAAGCACAACAAATTAGCAAATGAAGATAGATGGTCCACTGCTGCTCAGTGAATGATTTAGGAACCTGCCCTCACAGAATCCAGAAGAACAGTGAGTTTGCATGTGGTGGAGGAGCAAGGTTGGCTACTATCATGAACGTCCATTAAAGTGAATTATATATGTATGAAAGAGTTGAAATGTGCCTTTAAAAACTATAGAGAAAATTGACTTAAGACTCCTCTCTATAGTTGGACATGGAAAGTACCCTGCTAAGAGAAATGAGTCAGAAGGAGAGGGACAGATATAGAATTATTGCACTCATTTGCGGGATATAAAAAAAACATAGTATGGGACTAATACTCAAGATCAGTAGAAACAAGGGTCAGGAGGACTGGCCCACAGTTAGAAGCTTGCCACAAAAGGAGGAGAGGGAAATTAGGATAGAGAAGGGACACTATGATAATGATAGTTGGAAATGATCACTCCGGGCATGAATTGAGTGCCAAAGGAGGTAAAAAGATATACATGATCACCTTCCAGTTCCTATATTGCAAATCATAATGCCTAAAATGAAAGAGAGAGGCAGAGTATAAAAGTGCCTGCCATAAAGGCAGACTGGGCTTGGGGACTGGAAGGAGGGAAACATTGGTGATGGAAAATTTACAACGGTGAGGGATGGGTGTTGGAACATTGTATGATCGGGCAAATCATGACAAACTTTGAACTTTGTGGGGTTGGGGGTAGTGGGGAAGATTTATGTCTATAAAAACACAAAAGTGAATAGCAAGTAACAAACCAGATGAGACGTGGACAAGAAAGCACTGTAGTGGGAGATTGAGACTGACCCTAAGCTCACCAGTAATTAAAGATGAAACAGCCCAGTGCTGTGAAAGCATCCTAGAGACACGAAAGTGTGTGTGTGTGTATGTGTGTGTGTGTGTGTGTGTGTGTGTGTGTGTGTATGTGTGGGCAGGGAGGGCATATGCACTGAAATAGCTATGTATCTTAGCAGTTCTGTGGTAGGTGAGACACCCTAAGTAAAATAAGGCATAGAAAGAAGTGATCACTCTTTCCCACTGTCCAGAACATCAGTGTTTGTGTAAATTGAACAAAGTGTCAATTAAGGACATAGGGTTGTGAGGACTTAAGCAGAGAGCACCAGCAAGGCTGACTGATCCGTCAGTGCTTGACTTGATTTCTGACTCCAATGGCAATAGCAGATGTTTGCCCAGTCACTGGCAGCAGCAGCGATGGATAAACTCAGAGTCAGACTTTCAGGGATCCTTTGCATATGGGATTCTCCCATAAGAAACATCTGCTGAGATGGTAATGCTAAATTATGTCCAAGGAATGTGTTTGAATAAATGCTTAATTGTACATATATGAAAAAATAATAAGAGATAAAGAATTTATTTGAGGGTTGTATAGTCTGTACAGGGGTTAATGCACATGATTTGCATATGGTGGGGCCCCGCTGGATCTGTGACATGGCATGGGCCACAATCACCTCTAAAGTTATCTGAGTCCCCCCTCTCCATCCACTATAAAAGAATCTTTGAGGGTGGGAGTTAGCTCAAAGAACCGGAGAGCATACTTTTTATGTGAGAGCCCTGGAATCGATTCCTGGCACCTCATAATTTCCCTGAGTACCACTGGGAGCAACTTCCATGTATCATGCAAGAATAGTCACTAAACAACACTGGATGTGAAAGAAAAACTAAAAAAAAAAAAAACTTTAAGAATCTACTTAAGGTACTGAATAGAGTACTTGCCTTGCATGGGGCCAACAAGGTTTGATCTCTGGTGCTCCATATGATCCCTGGGCCCTGCCAGGAGTGATTTCTGAGCACAGAGCCTGGAGTAAGTCCTGAGCACAGCTGGGTGCAGCCAAAAATTTTAAAAAGAGATCTACTGGATACCAAATTTTCCACAAGTCTGCCAATAGGACCAAAGCACCAAAATGGCCTGGCATTGAGATAGATGCTTTCTAATTTTTCAGAAAACTCACACATAACTATATAGCTAGTATGTCTATAAAGCCCATTTGTTGTTTTTTATATAAATACAAAACTTATTTCAAGAAGAGTGGCAATTTATAAAACCACATAGTGTAACTGCATGACTGTAGCATCTAGTCACAGCTACTTATTAAATTTATCTGACTCATAGAAAAGTTATAATGAAGCAAATACGCTAAATTTGAGCCATTAAATCATGGAAAATATTATAAAAATGATTGGAAATTCCCAATAAAAAGTACTGTTTAACTTTTCAAGGTTGGGGCGGAGGTTGTGCAGGAGAGAAATCCTGGCAATTTGAATTCAGCTCCAGCACTATTTGAGGAGGAATTAGAGTAGTTTTATTGGTTCTAGCAGGAGGAACTAGAGTATGGTTCATTTAACTAATAATGTGTTTTCAACATAACCTTCAAAGGATTTTGGAGAAGGTATTTCAATAAGGAAGCAATTGGACTTTATTTTAAAGTGACAAGGGGTTCACTAGACTTTGAAGCAAATAACAAATCTGCCACTTCATCCATCTAGTATTTATTGACTCTGATACTTAAAAGTACTTTACAGAATGATTAGAATATAAAAATATTCTGGAGTCATTATTCAGGAATAGAGCATAGGTAATATTTTTATGTCTAGGAAAAAGAGAAAAAAAACTGTTGTATGAAGCAATTAGTGGTTTTTGACAGCAAAAATGTGGTGTGAGGTCATGGGTATTTTGGGGTGTTTTGGAAGCATAATAGTGTATGTTTTTATGGGTTGTCTTAGAGCAATCTTCTAGAATGGCTATGTTTTAATAACTTTAAGGATGATGAGGGAGGGTAGATTTAAAGAAATTAATTAACTTGCCCGAGTTCATGCATCTTAGAGACAAAAGGCAAGGCATTGAATCTATACACTCATTGAATTCAGAACCCATTATAATTAAAGTCAAGTTTGCCATGTTTAAATCAACCTATAATGGCATCACTATCTTATTTAAGGCTTTATCAGTCTTTTAAGTAAGATTCGTAAGTATCCGGGTTTGTTTTACTGCAAAGTGTATCTCTTCTAACTGAAAGGGAAAAAAAGAATGCTAAAACACAGGTAATACAAGCATAATTTGCCTTTGACATTTTTAAAAAATTGTGATCAATTTACCCTTCCAATCATTTGTATATTTTTATTTAATTCATATTGTATGATCACTGCCAACATTCATGTGTGATACTTTTTTCTTTTTTCATTGCACTTGATTTTGAAATACATTATTTATTTATCCAAAAATACCCATTGAAAATCTAGCCGTGCCTCCGCTCTGAGCCAGGCCTGATGCTGGACAAAACTGGTCCACATGTTTCCTACATTAGTGAACACATGAAAGATAACACATGTGTGGTAGAATTAAAAATGAATAGGGATTTGTGGCTGGAGCGATACAACAGCAAATAGGGCGTGAGTAATTCCTGAGTGCATGAGCCAGGGGTAACCCTCATGCATTGCCCGATATGACCCAAAAAACAAACAAAAAAAACCCACAAAGAACAGGGATTTAAAAAATGTATTTGCATGCCACTTTTATTTTCTTTTTGGGTCACACCTGGCGATGCAGAGGGGCTACTCCTGGCTTTGCACTCAGAAATTATTCCTGGCGGTGCTCAGGGGACCATATGGAATGCTGGGAATTGAACCCGGGTCAGCTGCGTGCAAGGCAAATGCCCTACCCGCTATGCTATCACTCCATCCCTGCATGCCATCTCTATGGAGACTACAGATCTCAAAATAGAAGGCAAAATCCTGCTGGCTATTAGCATGCTTAAGTAGAGTTTAAGATCAGAAGTTGAATAAGTTATGTGTCTATACACGTACATGCATATTCACGTGTGCTTTGTATGTGCAAACACATGCCGGTGTGGGCATCTGAAAGTTAGGAGGAAGAAGTTGGGGGAAGGGAAACTAAATTGCTCTGTGTTAAAATTAGTGGAGAAAATAAGGCCCAGGAGAGACTTCGGGGCCAAGGGACTGGAACCCAGGGAGCAGCAGAATCGTTGAGAGGAAAGAAGATAGAGTCGGAGAATGGGGATTTGGGTCATGAAATCCTTTGTGCTGTGTGATGTCAAACCTGGGCCTCTCACTGCAGCCTGGGTGGTCAGCAACCACGGTCCTTTCTCTCTACTTGTTGGAGATATATTTGTGGGGATTTGCATGGGAAGAAATATTAACGCTAAAATCTTAGTTTATTGTTGGCACCTGAATGAACCCAGTGACCAAGAAAGCCCTAAGAATCAGAGCATATAAAGAGTGAACACACCATGTCCAGCCTGTGTGTGCTTGTGCATAAAAAATTATTTTGCAATTCCAGACGCACGGGTCCCCTTCACAGTTCTCAGGCCCAAATGCATTCTTCCTCTGCCAGGCTCTCTGAGAACAGACTCAGGCAGCAAAACACACAAACTTGAACCCTTTTGGGGGAGTAGGGGCTCAGGTGGAGTGAAGCGGAGGAGGAGGCAGAGAACAGTGAGACCCATGACTGAGCCCGGCAGCAACTGGTTCTCAAGTGATACTTCCCTCTGCCAGGTAAATTGTTGCTGTTAAAACAGAAATAATATTTCCTTTTTTTAAAAAAAATCAGGTAGTAAAATAATAAAACAATTTTTAAAAATCAGGTACATCCCTCCTTCAAAAATAACAAAGATGGGAGCCAGAGGATAGCGGGTAGGGCATTTGCCTTGCACATGGCCAACCCGGGTTCACTCCCTGGCATCCCATATGGTCCCCCAAGCACCTCCAGGAGTAATTCCTGAGTGCAGAGCCAGGAGTAACCCCTGAGCATCACTGACTGTGACCCAAAAAACAAAAACAAAACTAACAAAATGCCAAAGATGGGCTAGAGAAGTATTACAGGGTTGAGGCTCTTTCCTTAGTCAACACTGTGTATGGTCCCCTGAGCAATACCAGGAGACATTCCTGGGTTACAGAGCCAGGAGGAAACCCTGAGCATCATTTGATATGGCTGTAAGAACAAAAGTAATCAAATGAAATAAGCAAAGTATATAATTGGTTATAAAAATAAAAACTGCAAAGACATATGGAGAAATTAGTTTATATCCCAGAGTGCAAAGGTCCAGCCTGGCCGGAAGTGCATGAGCAGAGTTGAGACTTTTCTGGATCCACTCAGAACTGCAGCTGCATAGGCTGCGGTCTGCAGGGTTTACTCCTCAGCCTTCACCAGGAGGAGCCTCTACTTGTAAAGCGGCTCCTCACTGTGGAGGCACCACAGTGCTCTTCAGCATTTAGTCCAGTCACATGTGCAACCTGCAGTCTCTAATGAGTTTGCGTGACTCCCTTCAACCCCCAGAGGAAGACCATTCAGAGCTGCATATATAAAGGAAGCTGTGAGATCTATTTGTGGAAACTTTCAAGGTCAAAACTTCCAGAACATTTTTTCATATACCCTTTGGGCATCTGTACGTTTTCTTTGAGAAAATTCCTATTCATCTCTTCTCCCCATTTTTGGATGTTGGTAACTTTTTCTTTCTTGTAGAGTTCTCCTAGTGTTTTATGTATCTCAGATATAGATTGACCTTTTGTCCCATGAGTGGTAGGCAAAATATTCTCTCCCAGGCCATGGGGTGTATTCTTATTCTGGCCATTGTTACCTTTGTAATGCAAAAACTTCTTATCTGATAGAGTCACATTTGTTTATTTGTTTCCTTGGCCAACAGTTTTGAATCATTGATATCTCTAGCTTCAGAGCCATGAAGTCTTCCATGCATGTTTTCCTCAATGAATTTTTTGGACTCAGGTCTGATATCCATGTTATTAATTCATTTTCATCTCTTCTTTGTGCGTGGTTTAAGAAAGGGATCTGAGTTCACTTTTTGACTGTGATAGACCAGTTTTCCCAGACAAACAGTTGTCACTGGGCCAGGATTGAGGCCGGAGTCAGAGGGTTCAAGGCCTAGGAAAGTCCTTGAAAATCCAATTGCCATCAGTGTGAACTTGTCAGGGAAGAGAGAAATCTAAAAACAAAATCTAAGGGCTGGAGTGATAGCACAGTGGGTAGGGCGTTTGCCTTGCACGCAGCCGACCCGGGTTCAAGTCCCAGCATCCCATATGGTCCCCTGAGCACTGCCAGGGGTGATCCCTGAGTGCAGAGCCAGGAGTAACCCCTGTGCATTGCCGGGTGTGACCCAAAAAGCAAAAAAAAATAAAATAAAATAAATAAAAAAATAAAAACAAAATCTAAAAGCTTCTTAAACCATAACAAATTGAGGTGCTGATAGAGACCTACGTTTTCAACCACTCTGGGAAGATGGGAGAGAAGGGTGGGTGGGGGCTATGAAGCATGAGGTAAGTGATAGTAAGTAAAAAGCTACATTTTCTGTACTCAGAGGATATAGAGTGCCTGGAAGAAGCAAAAGGCAAGAACTGACCCTCCAGTCTCTCACTTACTTCCCACCTAGCACAAAGCCAGGATCGTAGTGATATGTCTAACTTAACTTGCCAGAATAATTCATAAGCTAAATGTTCCGTGGTCTAGATGCAGAGCTAAATCCAAAACCACCATAGTAATGGGAGATTTTTGTTTAGTTTATCTTCTCTTCTTCCTATTAGTAATAAGCACAATTTACCTGAGTCAAATAATTCTCTTACTCCTGGGTATAACTTAAAATTCCTTTTCAATGAAACGAATTTTAATTTTATTTCCAAAGAGCATATATTGAGTCAGTATGTTTCCTTCCCGAGGTTGCTGCTTTTAGTATACTCAGTTGTTTTCCTTCACTGCAGGATTAACCCTCGTAGGGTTCTCCTGGCCATCACATGACACATGAATGTGTGCTCAGAAAGTACTCTATAGAGTACTTAGAATCTAGCAATTGGCCAAGGGGTTTTTTCTTTATGAAGACTCCTTCAAATATGAATAAGTCAATTGTGGCCATTTACTATTTATTACAACATAGTACAAATTAGAAAGGTGGACATTAGTTTCTCTATTATTACCCACAGTCCACAAAAATAACAAGGGCCAGAGAGAGAGTGCAACAGTTAAGGCAGTCATCTTGTGCACAGCTGATGCTGGTTCTATTCCTGCCACTGCATGTGGTCCTTTGAGCACTGCCAGGAGTGATTCTTGAACACAGAGCCAGAAGTAAAATGTGAGCACCACAAGGTTTGGCTCCCACCCCATCTTCCCCACCCTTAAAAATAATACAAAGTATAACTCTGAATTTTATTAGAGAACATATCTAAAATACAATATTTATTAAGTTATGATATATTATTTGAATGGAAATATACTCTGTATCACAACTATAATTAAAACAATTTTTACAGATAACACTTAATTTACATCTCTGTAATTCAAAAATCACTAAAATACAGCATAATTCATATTTAAGATAACATTGCTACAAATATATAAGAATTTATAATTTTATTCTTTAATATAACATCTTAGGCTCATAATATTTCTTTGATCAGATTAACATTACATTGCTTCATGTCTATTTTACCTGATTTACGTTATGCGGCTTGACTTATCTTGTGATGCATAACTGCACTCCATCATTCTACTTCCCTATGTTTTAAAGAAGCATTTTAGTGACCAGTTGTAATGCTCATCACTACAGCAAAGTCGAGATACTTTTGCCTAGTCATTGTATTCCATTCCCTGTTACAGAAATTTGTCTATACCATTAAACAAAGCACCAGTCACAGCAATTTTCTCAAGCAAGACAATTGGTCTAGCTGTTCACATTATATTAGTAAGTACGGCAGGTGAGAGATGAAGGTGTAGAAAACCAGATGCAAAGCAGCCAAGGTCCAAAATTTCCAAGGCAGATTTGTGCTTAGCTAAAGGGAAACCAAAAAATTATTAAGTGCTGGCTCTAGGACCCTCTTATTTGAAGGAAGCTTTGATTTGTCTGTTTTTCAGAGGCTGAACTGGGCGCCAGTTGTCCACCATGAGTTCCTCGGGTTCGCCCTCTTTGTTGAAATTAAGCTTACGGAATTTCGACATCTGAAAATTGGGATTCAGAGATTAAAAAGTTAAAAGTTTCATAAGAGTGCTCACTTATATACCTATGCAATATATCAAAATATATTCTCAGTGCTACAGTCTGATCTATCTTAAGGTTCTAAATGCAATTTGATTCCCAATACCTACCTAATTATGTAAAACTTTGTATGTGCATACTTTTGCATAGCAAATAGTATTATTATATAAAATACAAAAATCATTGGTGCTACTTGGAAGGAAATGGAAATTTTCAATGAGCTTGCTTTTTTTTCCCTCATTGTATAATCAGGCATCAAACGTATATAAAATATAGCTGAAATATTAAAGAATAACTCTAGATTAAAATGAAAATCTTCTTTTCTGCCCCAGAGAAGTTTTATTACAACAGCTGTATTGAAAGTAAATAGGGTCTACAAGTCTGGAAGTTAAAGGGTCTGCTGTGTATCTCCTTAAATATGTGAAAACAGAAATTAATTTCAAGCCATAATTTCAACTTTCAGTCATTTTTTGACTTTTATAACCTTAAAAATTGTTTAGTTCCCTGTCCCAGTGATGTGATGCAGGCAGCCCTCAACTAATCTCCTAGTGTTTTTAGATTATTTTGGCTAATGTTAGTTTACTTTTTCCCTAATGCAGGGAAGTAAATGAGAAAGGGTTGTTTGAGTATACAGTAGTCCATGAATCAACTGCTTTTGACCCTATGCATACACAGTATAATAGTATTGTAATCATCCATCATCTCCCTCCCCACCCCGTAGACCCACACACAAATGCACATGCCAAAGAAGCTAATCTTGATGTAAATCAACTATTATAATATCCACAACCATTGTTACTGTAACGCAAAGGAAATCATTAACAGTATCTCGAAATGTGTTCATTTTCACAGAATCGCATTCCTACTCAATGAGTAAGAATCTGTTGATAGAGTACAAACAAGTTTTGGGCCAAACCGATGCAACCCATTTCCTGCATACGCCAACAGTAGCATTCACACATTGGTCTACTTGACTTTATTCTAGCATCACAGACACAAGGCCTAAGTTCAGAAAATTAGAGGTAATGATAAAGCCAAACCATTTATATTACTAACATGACATCTGTCCTATGCCTGTCCCACCCCACACCTTCTCGGGAACAGTCATCTGCTCACCTCCTTCAAGTGGGAAGTCTGTCGGTTTTACTGAACTGACCATGTCAATGACTCTCCTTTTCATCATTGTGTTAAACATGAGCATGAAGGACATTCTAGCCAGTGACATGTTAAAAGCTTTCAAGTGAACTTCAAGAAAAATACTTGTGTGCTCCTAGGGAACTAATGGAAGAATCAACTATTTCTCTCCCACTTGTGATGTAGTTATGTCTGCACGTGCTACTCAAGCTTCTCCTAAAGTCATGTTGCCCATTGCTGTCAATGGGCAAATCAGAACTAGGGATTTCTACAAAAGAAGGAGCCCGAGTATGGACTTATGAATCAGAGGCCTAGCTCAGATTTCATGTAACAGTACATAAAAAATATGGTTAGTGATATTTTACCATATATGCAGTTATATTTATATTTCAGTACTACTTTCTATCATAAAGGTTAAATTCTCCACAAAGGGACTAAAAGGATAGGTTCAATTGCCCTGACTTAAATGGGTATTTGTGTGTATGGGTATGGGTACAAAATAAATACATTTATAACAATTCTCAATGTCAGGCTACAAAATTCAAATGAGATTGTTTCCAGTTTAAGAATAAGAATGTGCAGAGTTAAAATTGTAACTCACATAACTGCATTTACAAGTAGGTAGAAATACTGTGATGTTTTCTTACATTTCAAGAATGATGCTCAAATGAGCATGACTGTAAGATCTGTTTTTAAGTCATCAACCAACAATGCATCTGTCATCCTGTTGCTCATCGATTTGTTCGAGCGGGCACCAGTAACGTGTCTCATTGAGAGACTTATTGTTGCTGTTTTTGGCATATCCAATACGCACCGGTAGCTTGCCAGGCTCTGCCGAGCGGGTTCAATACTCTTGGTAGCTTGCCAGGCTCTCCAAGAGGGGCAGAGGAATTGAACACAGGTTGGCTGCATGAAAGGCAAAAGCCCAACCGCTGTGCTATCACTCCAGCCCAACAATGCATCTACCAACTATTTTTTTTTATCTACTTGGCTATATGGAAGGTGATTTCCAGTGTTAGATACATATTCCCTTTAGAAAGATATGAAGTACCGTAGTCCACATAAGTTAACATTCTGAAGGAAAACAAAAAGAATGATGTTTGCACCCAAACCTGATTCTGGTACAAAGAACTGCTATTTTACTGCACAACATACTTGTTCAATACCTACTGCACATTCCAGCTTTTTAAATTTAATTTTTGATAACTAAAGTCATATTGCAATATGTCATATGCACATCATTCAAAATTAACATTTCTATATATGACATTAGGTGGCATCTTTATAATTCTAATGATTTCAACTTCAATATTAAAATACTTTAGGAGTTTTTATAGGTTTAAATTACACTATAAATACTCAGTGGAAATGTTCAGGACACTGGCTATCGACTTTCTTCTCCCATTTATTCAGGACTCATATCCTTGTAGGTTCTATTGAGGAACGCTCATTTTACACATTTCAACAACACAAACAGAGATAGCTAGAAAATGATTTCCCTATTTGCCTCTGTGGATCCTAAATTGCATTTATTATTTGAACTATGTACGTGAAATATAAGAATTCTCTGGACTAAACTGCTAAAGCAACATGGGACGAATTGATACATAATATTCCTCCCCAAAGTGATTTCTTTTGGATATTTTTGGAGTTAAGAAATAAATTCTGATACAAATAAAGCTGCAGTCAGCTTGGATGTGAGTGAGTACTAATCTGGGAATTATCTCTGAAACCTCCATGACCTCAAATCTGAAATCTCACTGTTCTAAGCCTCAGCTTCCTCACAGCTTTCAAAAAAAAAAAGGCACCAATACCTTTCTCATTTCATCCTTATGATTATTTCATTTTACAGGGTAAACAAGCTGCCTAAGATGACAAATATCTATTCATGACAAATATCTATTGAATGATGCGTGTTTGCTAGGTACTGTTGCATGCAGGAGTTCCACCAGCCATAAACAGCAACAACAACAAAAACAACTCAATCCCAGAGAGCTGTGACTCCCCAGGCCATGCTCTTCTGCCTGGACCAGCTGTCCCATCTCCCCCACCCAAACCACTTGCTAGAAAACTGACCTGTTCGCTGCTCACAGTGATGGGCTCCTTCAGCACGATCCAGGTCACACATTCCAGGAGGGGAGGTGTGGTCAGGGAGCCTGGGTAGGTCCAGTAGTCCATGCTCGCCGGAAGGAGGCCACGGGGGTCAAAGTTAGAGAAGTCAGCGCTCTTCCCCTGGAACAAGGCACAGGCAGGAATTAAACTGTCACATGGGCTGAGGAGGACGAAGCAGAGAGGGAGGAAGCATAAAGACAGGTATTTCTTTCGAATAGCGAGGAAAAAATACTGTAAAATAAGTTCATCTTCACCAGAAAACAAAATAAAAATTAGGGGCAGGAGCGATAACACAGCAGGTAGGACGTTTGCCTTGCACGCGGCCAACCCGGGTTCGATTCCCAGCATCCCATATGGTCCCCAGAGCACTGCCAGGAGTAATTCCTGAGTGCATGAGCCAGGAGTCACCCCTGTGCAATGCCAGGTGTGACCCAAATAAAAAAAAAATTAACATAAAGCTCTGACTTTGGAAGGGGCCAGAGAGATGGTTCAAGGGTTGAGGCTCTTGCCCTGCACACAACCTCACAGGGTTCCATCTTCAGCACAGTGTATGCTTCCCTGAGCACTAGCAGGAAGGAACCAGGAGCATAGAGCCAGGAGTAAACCCTGAGCATTGCCAGTGTGCGGCCCCCTACCCTCACCCCCTGAAACAAAAATGAAAGAAACAAGCAAGACCTTTGAATTGGAAATATAAAACAGAAAACAGTAGAAAGAAGATTTGACTCTCACTTTCAAATACTCATTTCTCTCGAGTCTGCCATAGAGGCAGGGGGAAGTCTGGGGTAGGTGGGGGGGACACGGGGGTCATTGGTGGTAGAAAATGTGCACTGGTGGAGGGATGGGTGTTCGATCATTGTATGACTGAAACTCAAACATGAAAGCTTTGGAACTGTATCACATGGTGATTCAATTTAAAAAAAAATACCCATTTCTCTTCTTCTCTTCCTCGAAAATAATCCCTTAGATTTTTCATAAAATCATTAACGAATCTTATGCAATATTCAAAGTGAAATAATGTCTCTGCAGTACTGGAATTTTAGGCCGCAGTTAACAACAACAGTAGTGCAAAGGAGGAGCTAATTGGCTTACTAGCTAATTTGCTGCATTCATTTCTGGACACTATAGTTTTAAAGCAATGGATACAAATAAGACTGATTCACTAGAAGAATGACAGGATTGTAGCAAAGAGAGAAAATATCATGTGAGAACAGTTAGAGAGAACTTGAGGAAATTTTTAGAAAAAGTCATTTTGAAAAATAGCTGGATCAGGTGGAAGAGGGATCATGGTTCAATATGATTCAAGGGGCTGAGCTAGACGTGTCGGTGAGCATCTGACAAAGCCGGATCCTGCTTCTGCTCCCAAGGAGCTCTGCAAAGCCAGGGCCGGCTCTGGGAAATGTGGTACTTCAGGAGACTCTCAACAACCTCCACACAGCTCTGCTGAGAGAGCACTGAAGCACAGGATGGAAGAATTGCACACAGTCTTGTCATCTAAAGTTATCTCAATAAAGAATACAAATGGAAAGAAGAGTAATAAGCCCAACAAGGTGACATGAATGTCTATGAAGCAGGGCCTTCTGTTCCTCATTGTATCTTCGGGGTTAACAAAGTGGTTAGTTAGCAACAAATATTCAACAAATATCTGCTAGACGAATGACTCATTTTGCAGATGGTTTTCCAGCTCCTCCTGAACCATGGGACTGTTGGGCCACTGTTTTTGCATGTCCACATGGCTGGAAGGAAGACTAAAGAAACCCAAATCAGGAGCTAGCGTGATAGTACAGTGGGTAGGGCATTTGCCTTGCACGTGATCGACCCAGGTTCGATTCCCAGCATCCCATATGGTCCCCCAAGCACCGCCAGGAGTAATTCCTGAGTGCATGAGCCAGGAGCGACCCATATGCATCATCGGGTGTGACCCCCCAAAAAAAACGAAACCCAAATCATAAAATCATATCAGGATTAGGATCAACTTTGGGATAAAGAAAAGTTAAAAACATAAACTACAATGTATCTTCATAACTACTCATTCAAATACCACACACCAAATGGGAGATCATTCGATTTGATCAGAAGAATTTCCCGAGCACGGTGGGATGGGGTAACAGAGACTTTAGTGGAGAAGCAGAAGAGTCTTTACCTTGGTTTTAATGGAATCCAGGGCATCGAGCACTTTCTGAAGGCCTGGATTAGCACTGCCAATCTATAGGAAAAGACAAGACATAGGACTCTCTAGCCCAGTTGTTGCTATACCAATTTGGGCTGGCTCAGAAAATATTTCCTTATTGTAAAATCAAACTTGAGGACTTGCTATGTGTCACCCATCGATCTTTGATTAAACAGGCAGCATAGTCTCCCCAAATTTTGCTGACAACTTCCTCTGCATTTACTATCATTCCTCTGCAACAGTTCTCTCCGATGGGCTCAGTGACCCCCAACTTCTAAAACAGTTGGGCTACTGTTCAAGGGTTTACCTTAATTTTCTTACAGGGTTTTATACTGCTGCTTTCCCTTTTTCTTAAAATTCTCTCCCCACTTTGACTTTCCTGTCACCTTTTGTCAACCAAAGTTGCCATGATTCTTCTTATATTTCTCTTTAGTTATATACTTAGCATCTTCTCCTCCACCTTAAGGGCCTTGCCTTCTGTATATTTGGGGGATGCTTTCTTAGAAGCCTTCATCTCTTCTTCATCTCATCCCATGGATAGTTCTATATGCTGACAGATATATAATACCTGGGTCTGTGACTCTCTCACCCAGACCTTTCCACTTTCCCTTTACAACCATCTACCTGGCAGCTCAATCTCCAAGCTTCATTCTTGCCTAAAATATTCCAATATCAAGCAACTGTCCTTCAATCCTCTCCAAACTGACCTAATTTAACATCATTTATTTCGAAGTTAGCTTACTGGTTGAATTCCTTTCTTTAAAGGTTGAATTCTTTTTTTCTTAACTGCATCTGTTATAGAGGCTTTTCTCATTTAAAATGTAAGAGCCTTCCGATTCCCATCTAAATGTCTAAATGGTACCAGTAAGCACCCCTTCATGTGGCCCTTTTGTCTTCCATCTCCACCACCACTAGCAGAGATGGAGGAGAAAATAAGTCTGAAAATATTTTGGAGTCAAAGGCATTTTCTGGCCTCTTTCATAGAAGGTCCCTTATGTTATGAATGTTCTGTCTGGTCAATCTTTCGTAAAAACAGATATAGGAGGGAAGGGCCTTGTCAACTAACCTTCAGAAAAACACCCAAAACAGACAATCCATCAGGCTGTTGCACAGCTTTTCCAAATTCCCCATATTTGGTGTTCCAGTGAACCAGGTGAAGCTAAAGCAGCAGGAGACAAAATACATACAATGAATGACTCACTTAATAAATGCCTAGAGATATTTTCTGTTGATTTTTTTCTTCATTGCTAGAGGTTACTAAAGAAAGTGAAAATGTGGGCAATTACCTACTATCCAACATAAGGACAAATCATTGCACCAAGAAGTGTAAGACCAAGCATTAACTAGGTTTTAGGGACATCATTTCCTTTGGTTTTATATTAAAAAGAGGCCCTTTAAATTCTTTTATATTGTTGCAAGAAGTAGGTATCCTTGGCTATAACAGATTATTTTTTCAGCATTACTTGAAGTAGCACACATAAAAGTTATAAGAAGAAAACATGACAGTTCTTTGTAAAAGCGGTTGACTTGGTTTGAGTCAGATTTTAAAAATTGTTTCAAAATTCAAAATTCATGCAAAAATACCAATTTTTATCTTTACCCAGAAAGAAGAAAAAGCTCTGCTTACCTCTGCAGCATATTTCTTTTTATCTGTAGTATGCTCAGAGCCATGCCCATCAGCAGAGCCCCAGTGAAAATGAAATTGGATCAACCTGTAATTTTCAGTGAGGGGTCCTCCTTTCAGCACTAAAAATTTAAATATACATATATGTAAATACACACATACAAAACATGCATTCTCATATACGTGCATAGCACACCCCCATGCTATGACATAGTGCAACCATCAATCCTATCTTTATATCTAGCAATATTTTCACTTTGAAAAGTAAGTCCAGACCCAGGTTTATTCCACTGTGCTGAACAAATCATTTCACCTGGTTCCTGTCCTCACTTGGTTTGGCTGAAGGGTAGACTCTGTCCCCTCTGCTTTCTGAACAACACTCTTCTGGATTTGTGTTGGCCTAGTGACTTTAGGTTCCAAGAGAAGAAACTATGGCAAACTATTAATTCCTCTGTGAATTATGTAGGAATTTCCTGGGAAGCTGCTTGTCCTGACCACGGTTACACACTTGCAAACTTGGGAACCTTTTCAACCCTGGTTCGCTGACTGCCTCCGACCTTGGCTTTGCTCCCTCTGACAGACCAGAGCCTGGAAGAGGTGGGCAGAGGAAGCACTTCCTTGTGTTGAGCACAAATTGCTTAACAAATTAATTTTGGGAACTAAAGATGTGTAAGCAGATGCCACCCCGAAATAAATAAATAAATAAATAAATAAATAAATAAATAAATAAACAAAAATAAATAAATAAATAAATAGCATCCCATGATTCTCCTATCTGGCATTATGTAGCTTCATTATATGTAAAATCAATAATATAAATAATATTCTTAGATTATGTTCTCTCTGTGGATAATCAGCAAGTTTCTTTGTGTCTTTGTTTGTTTGTTTTGTGGCCACAACTGGTGATGCTCAGGGGTTACTCCTGGCTCTGCTCTCAGGCATTATTCCTGGCCATGCTCAGAGGACCATAAGGGATGCCAGGAATCGAACCTGGGTCAGCTCTCTGCAAGGAAAATGCTTTACCCATGGGACGACTGCTCTGGCCCACCAAGCTGTATCTTAGAAGAGCGCTATAATATAAAAATCATTCTTTCCCCATTCCTACACCATAACGTAGCAAACATTTTATGTTTAAAGCATGCAAATATACATAATATATAAAAATGTTTATGATATCTGTTGTTTGACCAATATATTTTAAAGCTGTTAAGAATCATTTTACCACCTCCATTTTATAGTCTGTTGCTATACTTTATTTTATTAGGGGTATGTTATTAACTTCAGTTTATAGTTCTACATAATGGAGAGCTCAAACTTACTCTGTAGGTGCAAAACAAGGAGCGAGTCTGTTCCACAAAGTTTGCTCATTTTGCTCCCCCTAAGCGGGCTAAGGTGGCACCAACACCCCCGTATATGCTCAATAAAATAAAACTGGCTAGAGGAGAACTGGGCGCGAGGGTGGTTCCATTGTTCCTAGTCTGACCCCGCTGCCAGCTCTGCTTTCTAGTAGATCAGGGCATGGAAAAGAAGAATAAAGAGGAAATTATAAATGGTGTTTTAATTATAAATGGGTTTTAAATGTTATACCTATTTAAAAATAAGAGTTTGAATATATCCTGGTAAAATCTCTTCTAAAACAGCTTATTGAAAGCCTTTCTTTAATTTTATCATTCTGTTAAGGAGAGAATAAGTCTTCAGGGACAGGAGTGATAGCACAGCGGCTAGGATGTTTGCCTTGTACACGGCCAACCTGGGTTTGATTCCCAGCATCCCATATGGTTCCCCTGAGCACCACCAAGAGTAATTCCTGAGTGCAGAGCCAGGAGTAACCCCTGTGCATCACTGGGTATGACCCAAAAAAGGAAAAAAAAAATAAGAAAAGAGACTATGTCTTCATCTTCAAATACAGTTTTGTTTAGTTTTTTTTTTATTTTCCAAAAGAAAAATGAGCATGGTACATAATTAGGAAAGTTTGTAAATCTGTAACTGTACCTCATTGTGATTCATTAAAAATAAAAATTTAAAAAAAGAGCACATCCTCCCCCCTCTTCTGTAATGAAAGGAGTTGTCTAAGGTAGAGAGATAGTACAGTGAGTAGCTCTGTCTTGCACGTGGCCATGGCCCCACACTGGCCCCGAGTACCACCAGGAGTGATCCCTGGTGCAGAGCCAGGAGCAAGCTCTGAGCACCACCAGATGTGGCTCAAACACCCCTCTCCAAAAGCTGAGATGCTTCTGAAATGAATTTAATCTGAAATAATTTCTTGACGATGACTTTAGAGCTAATAGAACTTAAAAAGCAACATTCATTCTACCAAGTGGTAAAATACAATGAAGCAACTGACCTTTCTATATGTATCTCCTTTCCCCTAGAAAAGGGACGTATTAGGATCTAATATTTAAAATATAATAAGGCTTATTGTTCTTTCTTTTTGTTTTGCTGATCCCTGGAGTTCTTAAGAATTCTATAACAATTTAATGCTTCCAGAGAATGTCAAGAATTAGGCAAAAGTATACATGCATTTTCATTTTTAATTAAAAAACCCTTTAATGATAGTGTGGGTAACATGGTTATTAATATCATTGAAGTGTACAGATTTGCCACTGAGCACCCATAGCACCCCTCCCCCCCCAACTGACCCAGTGAGTTTTTAATAAATAAGACTCGCTAATACTAAAAAAAATTAAAATTACTTTCTGAGTTTAATAATTAAACACATGCAGTGCTAATCTATTACCCCCATATACCTGTTTCAGTTGTTGTTAAAATAAAAATATGTGGCTATGTAGAAAAGTCCTTAAAGCTCATTTTGCTATTAAAAACAGTGCTTCTGGTCTTGTGCAACTAGTCGGAAAGCTCTCAGCAAATTCTTAGCTTGGAATTTAGTCAATAAAGGCCTTAAAAAATATTTTTTCGGGGGGTGGCAAGAAGATAGTTCAGGGATCAGGGATGTGTGCCATGTATTCATAAGGCCTTGAGTTTGATCCCTGACTTCTCATAGTTCCCAAGCACACCTGGTACAAACTGGGGGGCCAGAGCATTGAACCATCCTGCCCCATTGGCTGAGTACTTCTGATAGTTGTCCTCTAGCCCCCCTGAGCACTGCTTGTGAGACCCCCCCTCAGTTTAAAAAAAGAGTAGTCATGATTCTAATAAATATAGCATGCATCAATACAAAATAGATTATTTCAGCTCTTGATTTGGGGCAGGGGGGTTGGGGTTCGGGATGGAAACATCCGAAATACAGTGGTGGGAAGGTGTAATGGTGGTGGGATTAGTGTTTGCACATTAAACGTAATCAACTATTGTGAGCTACTTTATAAATTAAGAAGTATATATAGCATGCATCTTCTTATCTGAGAAATAGGAAAAAAGATGAGCTTTCATTGAGTAGAGCTTTTGCTATAGTCCAACTCAACTTCTTTCATTTAAGTTCTACATAGCATTTTCTATACTAATTTAGCTTAAAACAAACAAAAACAAAAAACATGTACTTTTAGCCCAAAAATAATTTTTTTTTTTTTGCTTTTTGGGTCACACCTGGCGATGCACAGGGGTTACTCCTGGCTCTGCACTCAGGAATTACCCCTGGCTGTGCTCAGGCGACCATATGGGATGCTGGGATTCGAACCCAGGTCGGCCGCGTGCAAGGCAAACGCCCTACCCGCTGTGCTATCTCTCCAGCCCCAAAAAATAATTTTTAAAGACAGTATAAACTGCTGACTGTATATGCTTTTTCTCTGTCAAATCCAGCTATGTCTGGGAGACTCTCAGGAGTCAGTGATTTATTAAACCGTAGAAATGAATTCCACAAAACACATCAATGGGTTTTCTACTCAAATGGCTTTTTTTTTCAATTCACAGAACTCAACAATCCAATTTTCAAGAAACACCAGTTGATTGTAACTTTTATGATCTACTATCAGCAATGCATATTGACTATGTAAAGATAGTTGAGGAATTTATATCAATTATGTTGCTTGCAGAAGTCAAGAGAGTCACTCCTGTCAATTTAAAAATGAATCACAACAACTATGTAAATTAGAAACTAAAACTTTAACAATAAAATTAGTGTTGTTCCTTCTATTTTTTTACTACTTAATGTAACATACTTCCAAGTAACAAACTAAAGACCTTAATGAATGTAAATAGTCTTGTCATAATACAAAATATAAATAAACTGTTCTCAATGATCCTTAGCTTGCATCTAAAATTTAAGGAATGTCTTGGAAATGAAGTAAATAAATCTGCTAGAAAACACCATATTTCCAGCAGCTTAACAACCTCCCCTGTGAACAATCTAAAAGCTTATTAAATCATGCTTTACTGTTTTGCTATTTGGGGCAATGACCAGTAATCCGAGGGCTACCTACATGCTAAAAGTTAAGAAAATACACAATAAAGTAGATAAATCTAAGAAAAAGATTGCCATACTGTTTCCCATTAAGATATTTTAGTGAGAGCATAGCAATCACTTCCACTAAGCAAAATTTAAGAGAACAGATATGTTTTAAAAATTTTCGGATATATGGGAATTATCTGAAAGTCAAAAAAGGACATCTTTAATATATTTTTACATGAACATACTCAAATACAGTATTGTTCTGAGCGTTGGGGTCAGTCTTCTAGATAGTGAAGACTCATACCATAAACATGTATGGCAAGGCCTTTCATTTCTTGGTATTCTGTTTCCTTTTTACCTTATCACATTGGAAGGAAAATTTTAAAACTAAAAAAGCAAGTCCCTGAAAAATGAATAAAGGTCTATGTTCTACTTGAGAAAAAATGCTCTGCTTTGGGTGAGATCAGGTAAGCTTGGCTTTTATTCTTTATTTCTTGAAATGATAGGGAAAAATCTCCAATTTCTAAAAGAAATGCTAGCATATTGGTTGACCCAATCATTTGAATATTTATTCCAACTTTGCAATAAAGAAGGAAAACACTAAGCCCATTAGTAAAAGTTAATAAGTTAGCAGGAGTTAA
Source organism: Sorex araneus (assembly GCF_027595985.1). Classification (NCBI taxonomy): domain Eukaryota; kingdom Metazoa; phylum Chordata; class Mammalia; order Eulipotyphla; family Soricidae; genus Sorex; species Sorex araneus. The sequence continues at coordinate 64,787,402 of NC_073303.1, forward strand.
TCATTTGGCAGTTATTCTTTTCTCCCAGATAAAGCTAGTAATAAAAGGTTTCAAGCAGCTAGAGTTATTTTTTAATCACTAAAAAAAATTAACAGGATTATCAAATTTTCATTAATTTTTAGGGGGTTATTTTTAAAGGAATTTAGAAGATCGATGAGTGCTTTAAACCAGCTTCCAGTTAAAGCCTATTAACTCCGCGTATAAAAAGAATCTCTCAAGCTTCAACACAGCAATTAACTCAACCAACTGAGTTTCTGATACCCAAGTATTTAAGTTTGCATAGAAGATAACATTTAGGATCTATTTGAAAGTCTGCTTCTATAAAAAAAATTCTAGAAGAATATAATCTCACTGAAGGTAAAATGTAAATAAGATGAGACATTTAATTGTAGAAAGTAAGCGATAAAAGATAGTTAAATATTAACATCATAAAATGAACTCCAAACAAAAAGATGATAAACTATTTTTAAAATTTAAGCAACCTTTATTTTTAGACTCACATACAGAGAAAACGTTAACAGTTTTTCTGAACATGGTACGAGCCCACACACCGTTAACTATGGCTCTCATTCAAAGATTCTCATTCAAATACGTTGGGGGTGCTGCTTTGGGCATTGGTTTTGGGCCACATTCATGCTCTGTGACTCAGGCACCACTCCACGTGAGGCTTGGGGAACACTATGTGGTGCCTGCATCAAAACTGGGTGGGTTGCATGCAAAGCAAACACCCTACTCTACATGCTGTACCATCTCTCAGGCCCCTCGACTTCTATTCCTAAATGACTTTCATTTAGTCTCACTCTAACAGACTAGGAAAGAGATGAAAACAAATTACTTGAACTCATATATATTGTTATTTTTCCATGTTTATTATCGCAGACCTGCAGTATCTTTACCATTTGTTCTAACTGAAGACTTGAGGATCTATATCTGTGTTTGAAATGTAGGGACCAAATAGTGCAAGGTCCTATTTGAGTTTGCACCCTGCCAACCACGATTCAATCCTCAGCACTTACTAGAAGTGATGTCTTGAGCACAGAACCAGGGGTAAATCCTGAGCACTGCTGGATGTGTGTCATCCCTCCCCCCCACCACCACTACAAAATTACAATTTTTAAGTGTAAATGATACTTTTTAGCATGCTGTAGAATAGGGTTCTTTTAGTTTAGTTTTGCTGGTTTCGGAAATGCTGAGATATGGTTTCCCTGGATATCAACATTTAACATAATCTGCATCCTAGGGGAAAAAAAAGGCTTCCCTGTTTAATCAAAACAACTGAAGATGTTTAAAGAGGTATGGGTAAAATTACAAAGGAGTCTTTGATATGCAAAGACAACAAGTTTTCTAACAGTCCCTTCTGCCCTTGTTTTTACAGCACCTCTGGCCTGTCTGAGCACACGCTGTGCCCTGGGTCCAGGATACTTCCTCCAAGCCTCCGGAACCGGGCAAGCCTTAGTCTAAGCCTTATTTCCCCGGGAGAGTCCCTCCTAACAGGCTCAGGCCAACTCCCCAGCCTCCACAGTGATCCCTTCATTCTTTGAGACTCGCTTGTGTTCCCGTCAAAAGACTGCCCGTGTCTCTGACTCCTGTCTTCCTGCTTTGGGCATCTCCAGCAGAGACTCCGGGAATACAGGATTCTGGGAATACAAAAATCCCTCCTGCCCTCACAACACTCGGCTTCTCTTGCCCTAAGTCAGTGGAGGAAAGTATTTTATCTTTGTCTAAGAACCAGATGGCTGGAGTGATAGCCCAGCAGGTAGGGTGTTTACCCACGAGGCCGACCTGGGTCCCATTCCTCTGTCCCTCTCGGAGAGCCCAGCAAGCTACTGAGAGTATCTTGCCCCCACAGCAGAGCCTGGCAACCTCCCCATGGCATATTCGATATGCCAAAAACAGTAACAAGTCTCACAACGGAGACGTTACTGGCGCCCCCTAGAGCAAATTGATGAGCAAAGGGATGACAGTGATACAGTGAAGAACCAGATGAACAATACCTATGTCTGAGGACATAGATTTGGGTGCCTAAATGGGTTTTCAGCTGCTTCACAGTGTAAGAATAGATGGGTAGTTGTGTGAATGAGGTCCGTGTTATTCTCCAGAAGCAGACAGAGAAGGTGCACGTGGTCCTAATCAGCTACTACTCAGACAGAAATCCATCAGAACCTGATCTACTCAGGATAAAATATATAACTATGTCATAGTCATCTATGAAATCAGTTAGACTTTAATAAAATAATGAAACACAGTAACATGCAGAAATAAAATTTCAAAATACTAGCAAGTGATGGGAAGTAATGTTCGAGCTAATTAAGGCCTTTTCTTTAAAGGTTCCAACCTTTAAAGGTCTGGGTTTCAACCTTTAAAGGTCTGGGTTTCAACACATCCAGCAATTGCCTAATAAAGGCAGATGCAGATCCAGTAACCACAATGGAAACTGAGGAATTATTATACGCTAGCCACTGAGTTGGGTATTGTCTATTCGCTATCTCAATTAATCCTTCCTCTACAGTAGATAACACTGCCACTCTAATTTTACAGCAGAGAAAAGTAAAACTCGGAAAGGTTAAGTTACTCTCCTCTCCGGGCTACTGAGCTAGCTCGTGGCAGATGTGGAAATTAAACTCGGGCTTATCATGCTCGTAGTCATCATACTACATTACTGATATCCACTTTCCAATAATGCATACTGGAACAACTTATTTTACAATCAAATCAGTAAAGAGTAAAGGTCATACATCTTTTGTTTCCATTTATTAGACATGCATTTATTCATTGTTTAAAAAACACTTTGAGTATCCAATTTCCCTGTAGCATATAAGGTTGGTGAACATTTTCTCCACTGAAAACAATTATTTCATTTGCAGCACTGAAACATACATTGATTCCATCTCTTTTATGAAAAACACTGAAGCCTTAGACTAAAGTAACTTAGGGATATTTGGTTTCCTGTTATCTGTACAATACTGCCAATACCATTAGCCTTGTCACTTGATAAATATTCAGTGTTTATGATATATATATATGTGTGTGTATATGTATACGTATGTATGTATATATATATATATATATATATATATCTGCACGACAGAGCCTGGCAAGCTACCTATGGCGTCCTCAATATGCCAAAAATAGTAATAACAATGGTCCTCATTCCTCTGATCTTGAAAGAGCCCCCAATATGCCATCGGGCTATACTAGCATGCAACAGGAATGAATGGAGACGTTACTGGCCCTGCTCAAACAAACTGATGAACAACAGGATGACAGTGATACAGTGATATATATATACATATATATACACACATATATATGTACACAATATATACATCCTATTTAATCCTCTGTGAATTAATTTTTTCTTACTGTGGGAAGCATGCTTGGGGAGACAATGGAATAGAATTATTTATTGATGGAGTTTCTTCAACGGTCATTCTCTGCTAAATCAAAATCTAATAACTTATGCTAACGGGGAGATAGCTTAAAGAACCGGAAAACATCCTTACATGCAGGAGCTCCTGGTTCGCTCCCTGGCAACATATAGTACCCCCATCAGATGTTATGCCAAAGAATGTGTGTGTGTGTGTGTGTGTGTGTGCGTGTGTGTATGTGTGTGTGCGTCCTAAACTAAGTTTTACACAGCTCACAAGTAGACAGAAAAGATTTTTCAGGTGATCTCTGTGTTAAACTTCCAAAGAGCAATCTTCCTGAGTCACTATTTCAGAAAAGGAAGGGTCTGACAAACAAAAATTTATGAGCAGGCAAGGGTGAGGAGGAAGAATTTTTTCAAAACTGCACTGAATACAATGGATAGCTAATGAAAAAGAATAATCCATTCAACTAGAGTAACTATGGTACATTTTTGACAGCATGCCAGAATGTCCCTTACTTTGCCCCTCTCCCACAACATGTGATTTGTTTGTAGCACCCTTCCTCCAACGACCTTCAGAGGAAATGTTTGGGGAAAATAGGACACTGGCAATTAAATCAACCAGTGGACAAAGAAGGTTGCCACTGTCTAAATGAGGTTGTGTTTCTATTTCTAAATAGGGGGGAAAAACATTCAATGGGCATTTGGTAGATGGGTCTATTAAAAATAAATTAGGATAATTGGTTTTATCTATGACAGTTCAACTATGTCTTCATTTGTGAGTGGATTTCTGGATAGAAAGCAGGTTAGACTCCCTCTTTATCACGCTAATGATAAGAAAACATTCCTAAATGCAATTGTTCCCAAGGATTTTACAATTTGGGCCAGGGGTGCTTTGGGGCCTGTGGTGCTCAGGGCTTCATCCTGCATCTGTGCTCAGAGATCACCCCTAGCAGGCTCGAGGGACGATATTGGGTACCAGGGATGGAGACCTGGATGGTCCTTGTCATGGCAAAAACCCTGCCCCCCGGACTCTCGAGCAAGCCCCTGAATTTCATGATTTTAAAGCGTCCGGTTCTCATCATCCTGTGACTGCTATCTTTATGCTCAACTTGGAAGCGCTTTGCACTGATGTAGGCACGCATTCTGGAAAACAAATATTTTAGAGCGAATGTTCAAGTTTTGCACACCCTGCGTGTCTGGTGTTGACGGGGTCGTGGGGAGCCCTTACCTTCTCTGACATACACAGGCGTAGACGCCTTATATAGAAACCAGCAAACTGTCTGTCCTCCAAAGAGCCTAGGGCCATTCAAAGCAATTAGCCTACTTCTGGAATTTAATGAAGATCACCAGCGTGACATCCTAGAGTGCGCGCGCTCTAGGCGCTACGAGGGAGTTCTGCCAGTTTCCTACAGGCTCCCATCAAGTTCGGGAAAACAAACACAAGGAAGTTTCTCAACACTGACCTGCTTTGTCCTGGGAGTCATCGAACTCCACGTTGAACGAGTGACCATTGTTCACGATTCTCCGGGACACGGCTTGCTCGTAGCTCACGCTCAGGGGTTTCAGGGAAGGGTCATGAACGGCTGTCTTGGTGTTGATGTCCACGGGGGACTGGCGCTCCCCTTTGGCAATGGGGAAGTCCTTATGCCAGTGGTCGGGTCCTAGGGTATAGAAGAGATCGTCAGTCACCTAGTAAGAGGGAAGCGGCCACCCCGCACCCCTAGATAAAGGCGGCGATCTTAGAACCCATCCGCTCGCCTCCAATTTTGGCGGCACCCCTTCAAGCGCCAAATGACTTTGCGGAAACATTTCCTCGCTGGTGCCCCCGTTTCCTCGTGTTCCGGGGTTGGGGCTATTAGGATGGTTATGAAAATTTTAAATGAACATCTGTTAAGACAGCGCAAGCAGCCGGCCGTCATGTAAATTGTAGCTATTTTCCACACTAGTTTTCCCGACATCCCGCGATGGAAACTGGACGAGGCAGCACTCACCTGGGGCTGGCTTAGGACCGGGGCTGTGCGCGCCCATTCAAACGATCGGGCAGGGCGGGGACCACCCGGGCGGGCTCGGACCCGGGACAGCGCTTCCCGGACAGTTAGAATCCCCGGGACTGGCCACCCCCAAGCAACCGTGGACCCCCACCCCAAAGGATGAAACGCCAAATCCTGCTGGCATCCGCTTCCTCGCGCCTCCCGGCACCAACCCGGTCTGTGACTATGTTAAAGCGCATTCCCTGGGGACCCCCTAAACCTCAGAAGCGGGGAGCGGGAGGGAAAACTCCCAGATCACATCCCTCGGCTCCCAGAACCCAGTCCTGGAAAACGCCCCGGGACGGCGCAAGCTGCCGGCCTTTAGCCACAGGTGGTCCCCGCGGACCAGACATTTGGGGCGGTGGGTGGGAGGGAAAGAGAAGGTGCTCCTCATTTCTTCGTGATGCCCCGCAGGGGGAAAAAAATATTCCCCAGCGCCTGCCCCAGCTTGGCGGGGTGCGGGCCGGGCCGGGACGGTGCGGGGTCCCCGCAGCCGCGCGCCCCCCGCCCGGATTCCTCGACAGTGGCGGCGGGGCGGGCGCCAGGGGCGCGGCGGGGCGTCGGGGCGCGGGGGCGGCGCGCACTCACCGTTGTCCTTGCCGTATCCCCAGTGATGGGACATGGTCGCGCGGCGGGGCTGGCGGCTGGCGGCGCGGCGGGGCTGGGAGCTGGCACGCTGTGTCCGCGGGTCGCGCCGTCCCCGGCTTTTATAGGCTCCCGCCAACTTGGTGCTCGGGGGCGGCGTGGGGGGGGGGAGGAGGGGGGCCCGGGGTGGACCCGGCGGCCGGCGGGAGGAGGTGACGGGCTCTCGGGGCGGGCCGGCGGGCAGGGCCCCGGGGGCGGGGAGAACGCCCCGGCGGCGCGCGTTCCCTCGGCCCGGGCCCCCCCTCCCACACCCCCACTCCGGGCGGGCAGCGAGCGGGGCGCGGGATGGGTGCGGGGCCGCGGGGCGTCTAGGCGCACCCCATCCCCCTCCGGGGCGCCGAGTCGGGCCGCGGCGCGCGCGGCTGGGCCCCCGGGCCCCCGGTGCCTCTCCCGCGCGGGCCCCCGGCAGCTCGCATCCCGGGCCCCGGGGCCGTGGCGTGCCACCGCATCCGCTCCGCCGGCGTCGGGCCGTGCGCCCCCGAAGGCTGCTCCCGGGGTACCCGCGCTGTGACCTTGGGGCAAGTAGGGATACGGTCCTCGGGAGCCGGGGCGCTGCGGCGGGGGTGCCGGGGCCGCGCGCCCCCTGCCGGTCGTCGGCGGCACGGCGCGAGCGCAGCCGCCACCCGGAGCGCCTCCCGCCGGAGCGCGCCCGGCCGTGCCCGGGAGGTGGCATCGCGCGGCGGGCTGCCGGGGTCATGTGAGACGCGCATCTCCTGCCGGCTCCCGCGGCTTAAAAAAAAAAAAAAAAGAGGAGATCACCGAGGAAGTCACTTCCCGAGCGCGTTTCGATTGCAAACATCCGACAGCCATCGGGCAGGACCATTCCTTGCAAGCTGGCTTGTGCTTTGCCCGGCTGACGGAGGAAACTTGGCATTCGGTGTGCCTGAGAAATAATTTAGAAACATTCCAGAGGACAGTACTGAGACACTGGCAGTTAGCGTTGACTTTCGTCGGCCCCAAGTGTTTTGCCTTAAAGGACTTCTTTTTCTCTATGTGTGTTTAATAAACACACGTGTTTAATAAATATATGTGCGCTTACTAAACATAAATGTATGCTGCATTTGACCTGATTATTCATAGCTTGATAATATAGGTATTTAAACTTTTTTTTGGAAAACATTCGTTTTTTCTCCTTTTGATGACATTTAAGACAGGGGTGGCGGGGGGAGCTCCACAACTCTGGGTTTTGTAGCGTTGGTGTGTGAGGTCAGCTCCTAGCACTGGCCCGCAGGCTAGCTGCCGTCTCTGTAACACTGTTCTGATCCCTGCTGCCACAACAGATGCGTGCACTGGGCAGAGAGCACCACGCCCAAAAGCATACATGCTCTCCAAACAAGGGTGTGCAACCCCTGATCATTGCAACAAAGTTGAGAGAGAGAGAGAGAGAGAGAGAGAGAGAGAGAGAGAGAGAGAGAGAGAGAGAGAGAGAGAGAGAGATGGGTCAGTGACCCTGTGCTTACTGAACCTTAGAAGCAAGTAGTTGAGGGGTTGTTTTGAGGTGAGGAGAGAATTCCTTTCCTTCCAGGGACTTTGCCAAAAAAAGGGAAAGAAGGTTTTTTTCTCCTTGGGCTTCTGTGATCTTTGGGGGCATAGCACTGGAATTAAAACTGCAAAAGCACAATAGAATGTTACACAACTTGATCAGCCTTGACATTATATTTCTTATATACATAAATTTTTAAATGGCATTGGTCTAAATATTTGATCTCAAAATCATTATTTGCTATTTCCTGCTAATCCCTCATGAACAGATACAGTTTGCTTTCCCTGGTTCTAAGAATCTAGAAAACTGTGCACACCGGTGGGTGAGTCTCTGACTGCTGTCACGATATATTCTGAAAGAAAAGAACACTGAACAACTTTCTGGTCCTTGACCCTTCATCAAGCAGGGTTCAGCGTTAAGAATCTTTTATTTGTGCTTCCGTGGCTGCACAGACTCAGGGAGCCTATGAAATAATTCTGATTCTTTGCATAATTTTCAAATATTTACTTAACTCAGGAGAGGGCCTTGCTGTTGCTATGAGATCCTTCTCTGGGCCCAGGGGATAAAAAGTTGATAAATGCTTGCAGTTGAGTACAAAGCACATGAATGTAAAGTGGCTCTCCACAGTCTTGGAAAAGTAGCAGTTACTGGGTCCGCCGGAATCTTTGACTCACATTTCTGTCAAGTTGGACCCGGGTTTTAATAACTTGCATGAAATAAAAGCATGTTTCGGTATTTATATCTCCAACTTCAAACACCACCAAACTGTTGCGCCAAATAATTACTTGTTCTGCAAAGTTTGCCCTGACTTGGTTCTAGAAAACGTGACTGATCTCGGCAGAGCAGGCTCTCGGCACAGCAGCCAGGGCGGGTCACGTGGGAGCTGCAGGGCAGACAGGGGCTCACCTTTGGACATTCCACAGAGAGCCAGATGTTGCTCTTGCTGTTTTGATTCACTTTAGTAATGGAAATGGCTGCATGCCCTTCTGCAGAACACTCAGAAACGCACTCTATTTCCCTGAGTGCCTTCTTGGTAGGCGGTGTGAGTCAGGGGGCAGGAGAGTCCTCCAGTATAGGGTTTTAAAAAAATAAAACAGTGATTATCATACGCTCGTTTAAATTTTTACTAGATGTCAGGACTGCTTTGTATCAAAATAATTCTAAATAAGGCAACTACAGGACCGAGACTGGAGCACAAATACAGTGAGTTGGGCGCTTGCCTTGCATCCGGCCAGCACGGGACTCGATCCTGAGACCGCCAGGAGTGATCCCTGAGCTCAGAGCCCAAAGTAAACCCTGAGCACCCCCGTGGCCCCCAAACAAAACAAAACAAAAACCAGCAAAAAAAAAAAAAAACTCCACAAAACCTTACAATAGCTAAAGAAACATACTTTTCCAACCTTGGGAAGAAAATTGCAAATTCATTCAGTCAGAAGACTAAAAATCAAAAAGTCTGAGGGCTATGTTCTAATTATTATAATGAAAAGCATTATGAATTTATCTTGGTAAGAAAGGTAAAATGAAATATTTGAAGTATTTGAGTTTCCTCCCCCAAAATGTAAAGAAATTATGGATATACTTTTTTACAAAATACGTGCAGATTATTAAACATTTAACTTAAACTTAAATAAGATAATGAACAGCGAGAGAGCTCACAATTATTTGCAGCTGCGGTGCTTAATATCTAGGCAGGCTAAGTGCCACTTCCTTTTAGGAGTTCCCATCAGTTCAGCCCCACATGCTTCAAGCCAGTGTCTGTGATCCTTCATTCCAACCCAATCCTACAAGCCATCAGGCTGTAATCCGCTCAGCCAATAAACTGGTGACTGCTCATTTGTGAAACAGAAATAACAGCTCCCACCTCAGAATTCAATTAGCGACCGTGTATTCAATCACCTACCACACAAAGTCACTATGTGAATAAGAGCAATTTGACTCCTCTTAGAGCCAAGCAGTTAGAATATATGGTAATGAATACAAAACTGAACACTTGGGCAGAGTTTGGGGAAGAAGCCAGGAAGAATGAACCACCAGCAATCTGAGTTCCTTGGGAAAAGCAGGGGGAGCGGGGTGGGGGTTTGGAGACATCCAGGCTGTCACACTTGCATATTCATTTTCTTATTCAACTGAGGCCTCAACCAGTGGGAACTGTGCACAGCACTCACCTCTGTGTCTTAGGTACTCACTGTCATTGTCTAAATCAAGCTCTGTGACATGAACATTAATGAAGTTCTGCGTTGGCGATCGTGAAATCACGCGTCCACATAAGTGGAGGCAGTTGCAGTTTCCCTTTACAGAAAGCAGTCAATAAACAAATGATATTATGCTGAAATGAGACTAGCTTTTGAATGCAAGCAAGTTTTCTAGCTCTCTGACCTTGGGCAGACTGTTTGGCCTTCCAAAGTTTCTGTTTCCTCATCTACAAAGTTAAGATGAAAGTAATACCTGTCAGGGCCAACGTACAGCAGGTAGGGCCTTGCCCGTGGCCAAACCAGGTTCAATACTTGCTGCTACATATGACCTCCTAGCCAACCAGACTCCTGAGCAAAGAATCAAGAGCAACCCTGAACACAGCCAGATATGGCCTAAAAATTATTTTATTATGTTATAATAAAATAAAAAGTATATTATTATTATACCTGTCACAGTTTTGGTAAAGATTAAAAGATGTTATTTGTATCCAGTCTTTTCTCAGTTGTACAGAAACTTGCATCAACCTTTCCCCATATGTGGACCCCTTTCAAGCTTGTTCTTGTTCTGGCCCCCTATCTTACTGGCCTTTGTTTTCATGCTGTAATTCCCCACTTACATGATATTTCACCTGTGTCCCACGTGGAGTATTCTAGGGGCATACAAGAGCCCAGTTGGCCCCCAGTTGAGAAACACTGCTATAAAGGATCTCACTCAGTGCCAGTAAGTAAAGCTCGACAAGGTTAGTTGTTATTATTACTAATGTATGTTTTTTCAGCTCTCATTAACATTTTCTGCAGGCTAGGGAATCCCAACCATATTTCTACTACCACCTCTTTTTTTTAGAAAAAATAAAAAACAAGAAAAAAGAAATATCTCATTTTTCCTCTGAAAGTGTACCTTCTTTTCATAAACACCCAGGAATTCTCTTTCCAATGCCATGTCCCAATAGCACTGAAACTATATTTGTGCCCCCCATGGCCCCTCCCTGCATCATTCCATCACTCCAGGACTCACTTTTGGAAACACTGACTCTAAAATCACTGTCTGTTCTCTCTTTCTGCAAATCTATCAAGTACTATTCTGTGCCAGAGAGCACCCAGCAACAGCTCAGAAGTCATAGCCAAGAATCCACAGGGCCCTGCCCCCATGGAGCTGAGAGGGACCGATGAGAGGGTAAGTAACAGGCTATGTGGATGTCCAATGATGGCTATTATTGCTATGAAAAAAATTCAGTGGAACGATCAGAGAAAACTGAGGGAGAGAAATATTTCTTGGACGCAGTGGTTATGTCTGAGCTATTGAAGGAATTAGCATTTGAGGAATCACCAAAACACCAGCTGGGGTCGGCAGTTCAAGCAGAGACAGCAGTGGATGCAAAGACTCTCATGAAGGACGTTTCTAGAACAGAAATTTCCTAATTGGAGCACCAGGATTGACAAAGAGATGTCAATTGATTGAAGGCAGAGGCTTGCAGGGGTGCATCATGCAGAACCTGTGAGCAGGGCAAGAGCACAGGAAAGCCACAGAAGGCTGTATGGAAGGGAATGCTACAAACCATAGCACTTCAGGAGAAGGACTTCATAAACTATCTGACCCGATCCCCTATTCTACAGATGAAGAAATTAAAGTGGTCAAAGTGCCCAGGAATAAAATTGGTTTCAAAGTTCCCAGGAATGAAAATCATGTCTTTCTATTTCACCACTTCCTGCCTTTGGCTTTCTGACACTGATCTCTTACTCCCAAACACCAAAGTTGCTTTTCCCCGGTGGAAAAATGCCATCTCTTACTCTGATTTCAAAGTATTCTTTTTTTCCTTTCCAAAATTTTATTTTGATAAAGCACCATGAATTGCAAAGTTATTCATAGCTGGGTTGTTGACACACATTATTCCATCACCAGCCCTGCGACCAGTGTCAACTTCCTGCTGCCAGTGTTCCCAGGTTCCCTCCCCTGCTCCCCTCCCCCTCTCCTGCCTCGGTGTGCCATCTTGCCAACAGTACAGGAAGGTGACAGTGGTGGTGGGATTGGTGTTGGAATCCTGAAACCCTGTAGCAAATCACCATGGACAACTTTGTAAACTACTGTGTTTAAATAAAGTGATGGTGGCGGGATCGCCGTCTCACTCTGGCTCTGGTTTTCCTCTTGACCTCTGAGGTTCTTAACACTCTTCTACCACGGGCTGGGTCGGATGCAGTCACACAGTAACAGTGGGCTGGAGCCGGGTTTTCTTGGGTTCATTTTCTAGCATTCACACAACCTTTGATGATTGATTTCACTCACCCCTGCCCAAGTCTCAATTTTCTCATTCAAAATACATTAGAAACACTTGGGATAGTTGAGAGACCCAAAATATTAAGTGCACCAGTTTGTGCAACTTACTCTTGTGATTTAGTGCCATGTCTGGCATGTTTTGATGCTGGGGAACATTTTTTCCCCAACGTGCCCAGACACGTTGTGTACCGGGTACGGGTAGACATGGGGCAAAGAATGATGGGTACATGGATGGGAGACAGCTGATGACCATTCACTTTATTACCAAATGTACACATATCTTATAGAGGGTCTCGACTTAAGAGGATGGTCCAATCACATAAAGTTTAGCATTACCGACCTATGACCTTTCCAACTCTGCTCTGTCCTGGTCCAATCCCAATTAGGGCTAGATGCTGCAGTTAGGAATGACTCGCTAAGAGTAGGTGACAATTCTTGGGGGTTGGGTAAGACTCAAGGCTGGATACCTGGTGCTTGTCAAATGCGCCCAAATATTACTGGGTCGCCATGCAGGGACAGATCTTTTCTGCTCTGGTGCCTGCTACCATGCTCCACATTTTAAGATGCTCTGTTCCTGCAGGTGCGAGGCATAGAATTGTGCTATGGGATCAGCTTGGAAAGAAACAAGTGCTGAGGGATGAAGCGACAGTCCAGCAGGAAAGGGGTTTGTCTAGCATGCAGCTGAGCTAGGTTCAAGCACCCAGATGGTCTCCTGAGCCAATGAGGAATGATCTCTGAGTGCAGAGCCTGGAGTAAACCCCGAATGGGACCCAGAAACAAGGATACAAAAGGTAGTGCTGAGTTTAAATGTGATTTCCAACATTTGCTGTGACACCCTCAGCAAAGGGAACAAGCCTCCTCTTGCTTTATTTGTGAGTTGGTGGAAAAGGATATACTAGATCTGGAACACTATGTTGGATACCAGGTATGACTCAGGTACGTTTTCATTATTGAATCAGTACATGATAATCATAATAACATTATAGAATAGCTAAGTGGCTTTTCTGTTTCTCTAACTTGAATTTTAAAGTCCCTGTTTATTTAATGAACACCACTGGCATTCACACCCATGCAAACAATACTTTTTGGAAATTGTGCTTCAGAAGGCTTCCACTGAGGCATAGCTGTGTCAGTTGGTCCCCTTTCTTCAGTCAGTCACTCCGAATCGAGTTTGAGCTGTCAGATTGTGCCGAAGTCTCTCACACTACTCCTTCAAGAAGCTGATAAAGATTTCTTCCTCAGGGTGTTATGGTACCAGTGCGTTAGGATTATGTCTGTAGTACACTACTCATTTCACTGTACTGGTCATTTGTAGGATGTCCTGATAATTGTCTCTTAACTATTTAAATAAATAACAAAGAGTACTTAATGCCATACCTGATTTACAGCTGAGTTCAATTTCCTTGGTACACTGCTTTTTGCAATATTTTTTAAAAAGATTCCTTAATTTCCTTAGTTTTCATGATAACTTCTAACACTTAAACTTTCCTGTGAGTAATTAAATCTCTTCCCTTTTAAGAACAATTGGGGAATTCAAGCCCCGTGTCAATTTCAACCAGAACTGTGATTAAATATTAGGTGGGAAAACTACATTAAAATGTAACTTACGCATTATAAATTACAAAATACTCAAGACAATATGAATAAAAGCCCATCTTTTCTTATTGTCTCTGAATGGGGGACACAATTTGACTTACAGAGGATTTTTGTAATGTCTAGGGATATTTTGGTGGTTGTCACAATTTGTCTGTGTGCGCTGGCATGCCTACCAGGATGCTATCAAATATTCCAAAAACTACCCCAAAAAGGCCCTGTAACAAAGGCATCTAAAATGTTCATAAAACTATCAGAGAATGTTGCCTCCAGATATGTGAGATATCTGAAGATGATTACATGTGTTTGGGCCTACACGAGACCCTAAAAACGGCTTTACCTTCACTCAACATTGGCTGGCTGGATTGGGTAAGAAAAAACTAGAATCGTCTCTCTGTGCTTTATGGTCATTGTTGATTCCTTTTGCTTCAGTGTATATCCAATAACGGCTCTCTCCACAATTCATGACAAGAGAAACTTTGTCACATGGTTAAAGTTCTCTTTTATTTACAAACCACCATTTTGTATGGGAAATTTTCACTTCCTCTGAGAAACAGAAAAAATAAAGATGAACATTTTCCACGAAATGGGGAATTATAAGAATTCCATGTAAATGTTTCTTATTGATGAAGGGTAAGTAAGGATTCACCAGGATCATAAACTAGAGATGATACATTTTTCCTCCCTCAATTTTAAATACGAATATGCAATTATTATTATTGCTGTTGTCCTTTCTGTTTAATTTTATTTATTGATTAGGTGCTTATTTGAGGTAGCATGTAGCAAAGGTATTTACTGCAGTGAGAACTCCACCTTTTAAGAACTACAGCAAAGTAAATTATGTTATGCTTAAGATTAGATATACAAGTAAATGTCGATTCCTGGATACTATCTTAATAGTCTACAAATGAGAAGCCAGTCTTTTCATAAGTATACATTTAATAATGACTACAGGAAAGATAAATGATTGATTTTTCTAATTCTATAGTTTGCCCATTTTGTATTTATGCAGACTGATTTGAAAGAAAAAAATAATTTTATTTTATAAAATAAAAGACGTCTTGAGAGTTTTGTTCAAAACTAGCATTAGGGAAATAGAAAAAGTGCATAATCTGAGAAGTTGATTTGATAACCTTTTCTTTACACTACTTTGTTTCATATTATTTATGTGTATTTGTTTTACCAATAAGCACAAAATTCTCAAAATGGTTTTAATTTAAATTTTGTCTATATATCTCCAAGTATTTCTTTCTTTGTCTTTCTGTATCTCTTTTTTTCCCTCTTACCCTCTTCCCTTTACACCATCTCTGTATCTCTCACTCTTTCTCTCTCTAGCTCTCCTGTATGCTATAAGGCCTGTACACAATGCACACTTAAATTAATAAATGTCATGTAAATTTCTATATTTTAATATTTTAAGAAACTGTGTCAACAGTAAAGGGATTCTAATATATGATGGAATGAATTTTGCCTGCCTCCCTTCCTTCCTCCCTCCCTCCCTCCTCCCTCCCTCCCTTCCTTCCTTCCTTCCTTCCTTCCTTCCTTCCTTCCTTCCTTCCTTCCTTCCTTCCTTCCTTCCTTCCTTCCTCCCTCCCTTCCTTCCTTCCCTCCATTCTCTTTCTTTCTCCCTTCCTTCCTTCCTTCCTTCCTTCCTTCCTTCCTTCCTTCCTTCCTTCCTTCCTTCCTTCCTTCCTTCCTTCCTTCCTTTCTTTCTTTCTTTCTTTCTTTCTTTCTTTCTTTCTTTCTTTCTTTCTTTCTTTCTTTCCTTCTTCCTTTCCTTCTTTCTTTTTCTATCTTTGAGCTAAAAGTTTATTATCAATAAAAAATTACAGCACAGTCAAAGGCTAAGCAATAGCACAGAGGGTAGGACATCTGCCATGCACGCAGCCAACCTTGGTTCGATTCCTCTGTCCCTCTCGGAGAACCTGGCAAGCTACCGAAGAGTATCCCACCCTCAAGGCAGAGCCTGGCAAGCTACCCGTGGCATATTCAATATGCCAAAAACAGTAACAACAAGTCTCACAATGGAGACCTTATTGGTGCCCGCTCGAGCAAATTGATGAACAAGGGGACGACAGTGCTACAGTGCTGCAGCACAGTCAAAACTGGTCAAATTGTGTGTGATGCATCTCCTGATTCATCTCAGGGTTTTTTGCTCTGTTTTGTCTAATATTTGTAATAAAATTATTCTCTTGTGCTTGCAGTATCAGCTATTTCTCAGTGGGTGAGTAAGGAGCCAGAGTACAGAACAAAGTGGGGTTTAGAAGGAGAAAATGTGCAGTGGGTCGGGGCTTGCCTTTCCATGAGAAAGACCTATGGTTTGATCCTGAGCACTACATATGCTCCTCCAAGCAACACCAGGAATGATCCCTGAGCACAGAGGCAGAAGTAATCCCTGAGCAAAGCCAAGTGTGGCTCAAAAACATATGAACAACATACACACACACACACACACACACACACAAACAGATCCTGAAAACCTAAACTTAGACCTTAGTTCTACTAACCAGCTACTTCCCCGTTACCCTGTACATACCTTACAGGTATGCAGAATGGGTTATTCCATGGCAGGAAGAAAATATGTGATCTCTATTTGCAGTTAATTTTCTTTAATTTTTTCCCCACCCTGAGCAATGTGTTTGGTTCCAAATGGTCATCCCTAGGACTCCAGACCTGGGCTGTTGCAGTGCCACCCTCGGCCCATGCTCCTTCACCATTGGCCAAGGGACCCTCAGCCAACCACCCATCCTCTGAAAATGCTTGCTTTCCTTATATTTTGGAAAATACAATAGCATGACACTGCACATATGTAGTTCTTTCTTAGAAAACCTGTTTCTTCTCTCAAATTGTGCCTTCGTAACTGCATTGTGCAAAATGAGTCTGGAGTTCATTGCTAGCTTCTAGGCCAATGGAACCGAGAACCGTGTTTTGCAGGGTGCCTGTTCCCTTGGTTCTGCTATCTGTTCCTGCTTCCAAATGGTGCTGATATCACTATTTAACATATTTTTCATGCTCAGTGTGTTAGGCACCAGAGTCATGCCTGATAAGCCCTTCCCTCCACAAGGTATAGTCATTTCTAAAGCAGTTTCTCTGCAGTCGGATGAGAGGTCACCCTTTTACTTCGGCGTTTTCTTTCTTCATGCTTCTAAGCAATTTCTTGACCTATTTCTTTATTCCTTGACACAAAAACATAAAAAAAGACTCCTTTTTAAAAAATGTTTTTATCACTCATAGAACACATTTGATTATGTGCCTGACAATACTTAATTGTATATCAGATGTTTAATTGTTTAAATATATAGAAAATGTTTATTTTATTATATATAAAATAAAATATTTTGCCCAAATGACATCACTGTCCTCATAGCAAGTTGCAAACTTTCTTTTTCATGCCTGGTGATTATTTCATAATTCCTCTGAAACTCTTCGCTCCCTTAGGGCATATGCAATGTTTCATATCAATTAACTGCTAAGGACAAGAGGCTTAGTCTACCTCACAATCTTGACAACAGGTTCTCTGCTAGAGAAAACAAATTAAAAGGAAGGTATTAGACCTTTTCTCATGCAATATATTTAAAATGTTTTTAAATTTATAAAAAAAACCTTCTCATATAAAGGTATAAATTTGCCTACTAGATTATCAGCATTACAAGGTACAGTTCCGTCCACCATAATCACAATTATAGGGCCTGATTTTGATTACTGGTCAATTAACTTTCAGAGGAAAAGCCTTTTCCAAAAAATGCATCTCAACTGTATTACACAGTTACTCTAGGTAGTAACTGTAAGTGCTTGACTACACGTATCTCTGGGCTGTTTGTGGAGGGCAGGAAATTTACTTGAAATGATTATTTACTGGGAAGGTAGAATAGAAATGTCAGCTGAAAATGGATATTCAATTTTCAAAGGTATTATCCTTTGCTCATTTGGGGCCATGACACAAACATTTGGGTTAGGAAGAATTCATCTTTTCTGACACATGAAACGTTGCTGTGAGCATCTCCACAGGAGCTGAACGAAATGGATGACTAAAGGCACCGATCAGGAAATGAAGGTCAACTTCCAAACGCTCAGGCACTGGCATGGGTCCCACCATGCAGTATCACGGGCTCCTGGCCAAGCAGCGTGTCCTGTCTGCACATCACAGCGTGGTGGTGAAGAGATAATGCTGGGGCAAAGGATCTCCTTTGAATCACTTAGAACACGGCTCTCTACACTAAGCTCAAGTATTGTGACAATTTCAACTTGAAAAGGATAAGGCTTAGTTACAAGGTTCAGTTACATGCAAACTCTTTGTTTTCTCCTATCCCCTCTTTGCAGAGAAACTGGGATCGCAGCCCTAGACAGCCCTCACTCCTCCAAGAGCTCAGACCCTGTCTCTGCCCTCTGAGGATGAGACGGAATACTCAGGAGCTCGGGGCTCAGACTAGAATTTAGTATTGTAGGATGTTATTGTCCCATTCGTACACCCATCCACTCGTTATTGTGTTTTTCTATCCATCCCTCTTTCCCGCCACTCAGAAAAATACTTTCTGGGGACTAGGGATATAGCTCAGTGCTAGAGCGCATGTTTCGCATAGATAAGGACCCAAGTTTAATCCCCTGGCACCATTGCATAAAAATTAATGATATTAAAGGAAAGAAAAAAATTTGCACTAAATTTGTTCAGGATAGCACCTTGTATTTGGGGGTCTTGGTAGTATAAGACAGAGATAAAGTACTTATCCTCCTAAAATTTGCCTTCTCCCCAATACTCAGATCTCTTTCTCCCTCTCTATTTCTCTCTCTCTCACACACACACAGACACACACTGTAACATACACACACACATATAAATATAACAGTAGGATGGTTGTTCCTAAAACTGGTTCCCAGTACAACCCAATTTCTCCACCTTCACTGGACAACAACCTTCTCATTCCTAATTTTCTAATTGCTCCTTTTCCTACGTAATTCTCAGTTCTCCCCAGAACTGGGCCCTGCCCTACACCTGTTTTACTTGGTATCCTAAACTTTCTACCCTTGGCAGCTCCTCAGATCCCCTTTTTGGGTCCCTGGCCTATCCGTGAGTCATAACGACTGTGTGGACTCTTCCGGCACCCATAGTGTGAATTCTCTAAGCATAGTTGGCTGCACTGTATTTTCAAACACTTCCACTGTAAAGTGCTTTCTTGGGAGTGTGGTGCCCTTGGGGAAATGACTTCCCTTGAACGACTGTGGTTGGAACCATTCTAATTGCTGATGCGTTGAGTGAGTATGGTCGAAATTTATGAGCATATTGGAACAGAGAATATGCATATTTAATGACCAAACTAATTTTCCCTGATCCATACTCATTCAACCTGGGAATGCATTAAATACAAAGGAGAAGCTGATTGTTCCCTGTTTACTGCGGCATCTATTCTCACCTGGCTAAAATTAGCTTTTAAATCACTGGGTTTTCTCCCGCTGCCGTGCACCAGTCTCCTGTGACTGCATCATTCCACATGCTCTTGCTCCGGCTGATTACCTGTGATTATCAACCCAGTCAAGTCGTTAGGTGACTGCCTTGTTAAAAACCTCCAAAGCTGAAGTCGTTCATTAGCTCTCTCACACCCGGATTTTACACCTGGACCGTTTGATGCCTATTTGTACAATCAGAGTTGAATCACCTCCAAACGGATGAGCTCTCTATGCAGGGGTACTGGGGCATCTCATTCAGTATTCTGATTTTATGACATGCCCAGACAAGCTTTAAATTAATTTCATGGCAGGAGAGACTTTGAGCACTTCTGGTGAGGCTACAGCTCCACTTCACGCAACACCCCAATGACTTTATCCTACTGACATTTGAAAGTCAATGACAGAACGAAATCTGTGACTCTCCCAACATGTCTGCTTTATTAGACATTTTTTTTTTTTTTGCTAATTGTATATTTCCTCAGGTTAGGTGCAGAGTCCTGGAACAGAGCTCTTTCTGGAAACGTTCTCTGGTCTTTCTCAGTTCACCTGTCCTAACTTGGTGTTAGTTTCAAAAGGGCCATGTCTAGTTTATCTTGCTCCTGAGTATGGACAAGAGTCATGCTCAATTTAAAACACCATTTCATTCCATGAGAAAACCAATAGACAGGAGCCCTTCCAGAAAGTATCTCTTTTAATATTATGTGAATTGATTAGACATGAATTAATGATATTACTAATACATCAGAAAACCCGATTTTAGCTTGATTGAATAAGCCATTGAAATTTTTCTTGGTCAAAGTAAACTGAATTCTGCAGAAGATAATAGCCATTCCCTTTCAAAGGCTACGTATCATACTAGAATAATGATTGTAAGAAGTTAGTATTATGAACATTCAGCCTTTAGACAGGCACTATTATTCCAGTTCATAGGTGAAGACACAGAGGCACAATTTAACCTGCCAGAGGTTATAGCACTGTAGCACTGTCATCCTGTTGTTCATTGATTTGCTCGAGCCAGAGGTTACCTACCAATAATTATCGTCTGACTTGAACCCAGGGCTCCTGAATGCAGAACATAACTGTAAAATGCTTGCATCTCATTTAATTTTTGAGTCAGCTATCTTCATTTCATCACATAGGCCTCTTTTTTAACTATTAAAATTCTCCAAACATATGTAATAGGGCTGGGAAGATAGCACAACAGGATAACTGCATGCTTTACATGCAGGAGGTCTGGGCTTGTACCCAGCACCCAGTAATGGAGAGTCTGCTAAGCACCACGCACAGAGATGGGAGCAGCCCCTAATCTCACCTCACGTGGCTCAAAGTACAACAACAACAAACAATGTTAAGATTCAGCATCTTTTATTTTGAAGATAGATGTTAATGCTTAATATTAAATTTGAAAAAAAAATATGTCTAGGGTTGTAAAATGAGAACTTGTACCAGGGATGCATTTCAACTGAGCACCTACTTAGATTGAGTCCAGACACTGAAAAAAATAAATAAATATAAGTAAAGGAAGAGATCAATGTGAAAGAGGCCCATTTTTGTTACTGGATTCTACGGGACATCAAAAGACCGCCTGGCCACCCACCTACCAGATGGTTGGACTTCTTCATCAAGACCCTGAACGAACGGTTTGAGGTTCTTGGTGTTCCTGGAGCGAGCAGACGCCATTGGGTTACACTAGCATGGTGACAGGGACGAATGGGGACGTTACTGGTGCCCGTTCGAGCAAATCGATGAGTAATGGATGACAAGTGATACAAATGAATAGATAAAATAACTGCACTACAACCAACAAGAGTAAAATGTTTTCACAATTATTTTGCTGCCATCTAGTGACCCAAATGGAAATAACATGCAAACATCCTTGTTTGCAAACATACTTATTTGCACCCTAAGTCTAAATTTTGCCTTAGGGACACTTGATTAAAATATACTAAAATTTGCATTAATTAAATATGATGTTTTAAAAACCTGTCATTCAATATATTTATTATTTTCTCCAAAAATGTTTTGAAACATATGTATATCATTAAGGTTAATCGTTTTTCTGACAATCCTTGGTGGCTGTGAGGCAGTTCCCGCTACATGAGTGCTCAGGGCTTACTCCTGGCTCTGCACGCAGAAATAACTCCTGACAGTGCTCAGGTGAGGTGCTAGCAATCAAACCAGGGTTGGCTGATACATAAAGATGGTTGGACTTCTGGATGGATAAAAATCAAGGACCTTACCTGATATATTATTTCTCTGACCCGAATATGTGCCAATATTTTTCAAGATAACCAACATACTAATTTTTCACTTGTATCCAAGCTTATTTGTGGTTGACCTATTTCAATCATATTTCATTATATAGTGATTACAGTTAGATACAGTAACCTAAAATTTTACATGTTGTATAGAGCATGCGCACCCTTCAACTACAGAAATATTTAGTGATTGCTCATAAAGAACTTTAGATTATTGATCCAGAATAATTATTTGTTCTTCATTTGTACATTCTATGTCCTTGTAAGAGTAGCAGGAATTAAAACATTTGTACTGTCAAAACCTAACTGTGACCTATATTCATTAAATTATCTTTTGCTGATGTCCTAGCCATAGATTTTTAAACATATGGTTATCTGAATATTATGACACTTCATTCAAATTAGTTTTTATCTTTGGTCAACATTTTAAAATATCTGCAATGATCATATCCTGAAGAACAGAAATTGCTGGATGCTGAAACTTTTTTTACCAGATTGACTTTTAGTAATACTGATCCGTAGGCTTTGCTTTTCCGAAATGTAGTAATTTAGATATTTGCACATAGAGAAATGATCCTCCTACTAATATGGACAAGTTTTGTTTCAATAATCTAATGGACAATTATAGGAACTCAAAACAGACAATTACAGTAACTAGGCACTTAGGTCCCAAGGAGAAGCTGAGATATCTGACATATTACTATGAAGGATATGACATATTATTATATATGTATATAATAATGTATGTGTACATGTTTATAACAAAGTATGAATGTATTATAATTGTGAATATTGGTAGTGATCCATATTGGAAACATGCGTTCTATTAGAAAGCTACCAATTGAAGTGAATAAAATAATTTTCCAAGGAGATCAGAATTAAATAAGATAAGCAAAATTTAATCTTATTCCTAATCATTTAAAGCATTCTTCAAACAATTGCGCATTGGGACTTGAATACAGAGTCCTCTATGTTCATGGCATTAGTTATCTGATAAACGTTTTTTGTTGAGTGCTTATTAAGTGTCAGACATTCTCAGTGATAAGGGAAGTGTCAAGAAATAAGACTCATATCCGTGGCCTCATGGAGCTCATGATTTACAGGGGTGCCTCTTCTCATGGAACATTCCCTCAGAGCACTTCTTGTCTTGTTCATCATTTGACTGTAGCTGTCTAAGTTACATATTCCTCCCCCACTTGGAATGTATATCGGATACATATTTAATGCTCTAAGCATACTAAGTACCCTGAGAGAATCAGCTTGTGTATTGCCACTAATGATGAAAGCTCCACACTTTCTAATTTCAAGGGATTTAATTAACACATCCAGTTTGCACTGACCAACCTGGTTATACCTCACCCAAGTGGTGATCTATTAAATAACTTGAGCCTCTCAGGACTCCCTCACATGACTCGACTTCCGGTACCACAGGACTCTCCTGACCCAATACCATTTTCATTCCTTAGGGTAATGACTATGGTGCTGCTCTCCGGTAAAACTAAGTCAACATACTTGCCATTGGTGTGGTGGAAGACATATCAACACCACAAACTGCAAGACTCGTAGGTACTACATCTAAGAAAGGTCTTGGTGTAATGAACGTGAGACGGGCCATCTCACTATGTATGGTAAAAAATTCAGACATATGGGGCCAGTGAGATAGTACAGGAGGTAAGGAGCTTGCCATGCGTGTGGCCACCCTGGTTTAATCCCTAGCACTCCATAGCACTTTTAGAAGCATTGCTAGGAGATCCCTTAGCATAGAGCCAGGAATAAGTCCTGCGCACTGTCAAATGTTGCCCAGAAAACACACACACACACACACACACACACACACACACACACACACACACGACACAGTCTGAAAGGAAATAAGG
Source organism: Sorex araneus (assembly GCF_027595985.1). Lineage (NCBI taxonomy): Eukaryota > Metazoa > Chordata > Mammalia > Eulipotyphla > Soricidae > Sorex > Sorex araneus. The sequence continues at coordinate 64,810,564 of NC_073303.1, forward strand.
AAGTATTAGATTGACTTGATTTCATATCCCCATGGAACTCTCCTAGAACTTTTAACCTCAGACTCCTAAACCAACTTTGAGGTTTCTAGAAACCTACATTCAAATACGTGTCCACACACGTTTCTCTGTTGAAAATTCCACAGGATAAACTCACTAGTTGCTCCACGAGGAATACGGTGTCCAACAACCTTGAACTTCAGTCCATTAGTACTCTGCAGTTTCAAAAACAATCAGTTTGACACCATTTTTTCACTCACATACCCTTTTTTTCCATTAAAAAAATCCACAACAGTCAACTTTTTTGCATTCATATCTTTATAAGTTTTAATGATCAGCTTTTACTTTAAGTGCACTTATTTCTGCGTGTTCTGAGATCATTAATTTTGCTTTCAAATTCTAATGATATAAGAAGCAGGTTTTTTTTAATAAGCATGCAAAGATAAAAAGTAGTAAAAATGTAAAATAAATGGCCCTCCTTCAGGTGAAGAAAATATTAGGAAAAAGTTAACCATTTGGCAAAGAAGTTCAAATATTGGGTCATTTTTAAAAAAATATTCTGGATCTCTCTCTGTTTCCTCGTGTTGCACATTAAAAGATGATTTTTCTAGTGACTTTAATTGTAATAAATTACAATTAAACATGATTGTCTTACTAGTTTTAAGAGTTAAAACGAAAAAGCATTGTCATTTCAATTCTTAATGTGTGTGGGCATTTTAGTGTGTGACTTATGTTTAATTGCAGTTGGATCTTCATATTTTAATATTTTGATCTCCTACATTTAATATTTCTTTGCCACGGAGGACATGTATATGAAAACAGTAAGATGGAAGTTCTGTGACATTTTAAATGACAGAATAAATGACACCCAATTGCCATTTTCCCTCCCGTATCTTGACTTTTCTGCTCATTTATTTGTGTCCTTAACCAGAAAATCCTACTTTGGGGGGAAAGCTGAGCTTACAAAAGCCCAAGGCTTTCCTACCAGCCCTTGCTCTAAGGAACTTTGGTTTCTTGCTGATTGCCTCTCTCCCATGATCTGCTCAGAGTGGAAAGCTGAGATTTGCTAGAGTAAGGAGCACCAAGAGGAGGAAGGAAGGAAGGAAGGAAGCCAACTCTCCGGGCACGAATTTCTTGTCCTGAAGAGGGTCAGCGGCCAGCCAGGGGTCTCACTTGAAGGACGCTCTCACCACCCTGCCTTTGATGGGCTGAGGGGGGCGCCAGTTTCCCACCAGCGGCACCGGGGGCTCGTTCTCGGCGCTGGAGAAAAGGCTCCGCAGCTTGGCCATCTGCGGGCGGGCAGCAAAGGGGACACGTTAGCACACGCGGGCAGCAAGGTGGACACGTTAGCACCCGCGGGCACGCTCCACCCCGACCTAGAAATCCGAGGCCGACCGCAACATCTGCTTCCAATTGCCAGTCTGAGTTTAGCTACCCGCTCCTGCAGAAGAGGAATCTATTATTTGTTGAAGTCCCTTCTTCATAATTCTATACCGGATCACCGTGTCCTCCGGCCAGCTTCCAGGAGGGACCAAGTGTGCGGGGGACCGACAATGTTTAGGGAACCAGGGATACGCAAAGTCGCATCAGCCTCTATTTCTTTATTTTTCGGAATAAGAGATTAGAGTCACACTACATTTCAAATTCTAAGAACTAATATTTTCCCTCAGAAGAATTTTTGAATTCTCTTCAAAACCCTGTATTTTTATAGCAAGCTGCTTTTAGTTTCACACCTTTAGAAATTGCATTCCCTTTTCAAAATATTTAGGCTCCTTTTTGAAAAGTTTTAGTCCTCTGCCAGAATTTTACTCTGTACAGCAGGTAAGACGCCTGCTGGCACACAGCTGACCTGGCGTAGGTCGCTGGTATCACACATGGTTCCAAGCGCTGCCAGGAGACATCCCTGAGATTATCCCTGGGATAAGCCATGAACACAGCTGAGTGTTATCCAAAGACGAAAAAAAAAATGTTTAATAAAATGTGTTACTCCTTAAAAAATTCATCCACCCTTCAAAATATTTATTCTAAAAATAGTTAAAATTAATATTTATTCCCAGAATCAACCATTAAATCTGACCATTTGATTAAAAATGCTCATGTAAAATTGAGGTCCCAACTGCCAGAAATAGGAAAATTGTCCTATTAGTTATAGAAGGCATATTAACAATTAGGTAGGGGAGGTAAACTGATTTTGCCATTAAATTTCATGAACTAGGTTGGGATTCCCTGCGTTGTCCACTTGCTTTAATCTCTTCTTCTCCCTGTTCCTGCCCATTAAGTTTCTATCCAACAGCCTTTTCTTGAATTTTCTCTTTTATAAAAGCTGCAAGGAGAGTCTTTTTTATGTGAACAGAATAAAGGAAAATTTATACAGGGGAGTCCGGAGACAGATGAAGGTTGGAATCTTAGATCACGCACCTAGCTTGTGCTCATGGGGGAACAACTTAATCTTTCCGAACCCTGATGTTCTTACCTGGAAAGCTGAACAGATGCATACAACATCACAAGGATGCTAAATAGCTTCTATTCACAACAGCTTTCACTAGCATCTCCCAACCCTCTATCTACCTAAACCATGTGAAGGTCCTCTAAATGGACAAAAACTCACTCATGTTACACCCGGATGTTTCTAGAGCACAGACTCTGTTGTTGTTGAAAGTAACACTTTGTAAAAAGCATTTGTGCTATCATCTTTGATAGGAACATTTTAGAAATCCAACAGGCTGGCTGTTAGGAAGAAGAATGAAATGAGATTTCTAGGTAGAGAGCTGTTCAGTTATGCATCCATTTAGCAGCAGTATATATGAAAACATAGAGATATTGATATAGATATAGATGTATGATATCTATTTCAATATGGCATCTAAGTTGAAATGTAGCTACTGAACTGCTCTATTCGCCGCGTGTTCCCAGCTGCAGCCTCCTACCTGGTCAGAGCTCACAGTCATGGGCTCCTTGAGCAGGATCCACACGATGCACTCCTCACAGGGGGGTGTGGTGAAGGAGCCGTGGTAGGACCAGTAGTCACGGCAAGCCGGGAACAAGCAGGACGGGTCAAAGTTGATGAACGGCGCCTCCTTGCCCTGGCAGAGAGCAGAACCACAGAAGCCCTTGGCACCTACTTCAGCCAGAATAGAGCTTCCATTCTGTGACCATGGGTTTCAAATGCAATAGGAAAAAGAACTTTCCAGCAAAGCACATGGTTTTAGGAAGCCAAGGGCCAGGTTGGTTGTATGTCATGACTCTTACTTTGCACAGTCCTTGCAATATTTTATTCCTCACTGGTTCTCAATAGAGCTTTAAATCTATGACTTCTCAAGGAAAAGCAGAAACCCATAGTCAACGGTAACAGGAATATCTTTTTGGAACTGAATGCTTTGGTTCTCAATGATTTTTTAAAGGCTTCATCTTTCCTGAGTATTTGAATATTTGCTTCGGTGCTTAAAACATATTGGCGTTTGTTTAGAATTATTCAAAGGTCATTAAAATTGGTGTGCTAGCTAGAAAGGTCTACTGTTTTTTGTTGCTGTTTTGTTTTGTTTTGTTTTGTTTTGTTTGGGGACCACACTCAGTAATACTCAGGGGGTACTCCTGGCCCTAAACTCAGGGTTCACTCCTCCTGGCAGACTTAAGGGACTATACTGGGTGCTGGGGTTTGCATCCAAATAGGCCTCATGCAAGGCAAGTGCCCTACGAGCTGTGCTATCTCTGGCCCCAGGCAGGTCTACTCAAAAGATCTTAAATACATAAGTTCTTCCCAGGAGGGAAAGGGAAACATAGGAACCCAAACATTTGTTTCCTCTGCTAGTGTGCATGTGTGTTGTGTTTCTGTGATAGAGAAAGGAGAGTGACACTAAACACTCAATTACTCTCATTCACTGCATTGAGAAAGTGAGGCTTAAATAAATATATGTATGTGAGATTACTCTAAAACCATAAACGCTACACATACAAACATAATTTGGATGTATACTTAACATATCCATGAAACTTTGTAGATGTAGATTTTAAATCTTAAACTTAATAGATTTTACTGAAATAAACCTCAAATATATGGTTTTTAAATGGCATATACTGATTTTTCCCTAGCAGGGAAAGTGAGGTTTTTGTTGTTTTTTTTTTTTTTTTACCTTTGTCTTAATTTTGTCCAATGCATCAAGGACCAGCTGGAACTCGCCTTTCTCACGTCCTATCTGTGAAAAAAAATAGAAAACAGAAAACTCTTCATTATATCTCTCCCTACTTCATAATTTAGGATGTCTTAAAAACTGATTTTGATCCATTCATCTACAACTAGTATGTATAAATCTGCCAGAATATCTTGTACTTAAGCAAGCTTCAGCAAAAATATCAGTTTATCCCCCTTCTCCCAAGATTTCAGAGTATGTATTTTCTAAGCTAAATTTAGACTACAGGCCTTTGATGTAAAAACCACAAAATTATATATGATAGTCTACTTCTACATCTTCAGTCTTCTCTGTAAAGTCATTCTACTGTTTTAATAGAATTCGGATTGGATGATCTCAACGCATCTAAACCTGAACTAATTGTCTTTCTATGTAAATCCTCTCCCACTTCTTGTTATGTTGTGTTTAAACACTGAAAATGACACAGTGAATTCAAAATATAAAACAAATTAGGTCATTCAAAACAAAAGATGCTAGATTTTCACCCCTGGTTTACATCTAGATTATGTTACCACTAAATTCATGTGTAATCACACTAAGTCCTCTTTAAACCAAGGTTGGCTCAACATCACACACATTCCATGTCTCTCACAGCCCGGGATCATATGAGTGGTGGCCACCCTAAGCTGAGGAGATGTCCAGCCAAGGACTTGGCATCCCAGGGCTCCCAGCTTTGGCTTTTCTGGTTTCCACTGGAATTGAAATGAAGTAGAAGGGAAGGGTTCTAAAACACTGCTCTTGCCTTTGGTGCCACCAAGACTCTGGTCTCCTCTCTAAACCCTCCCCCGACACACACATTCAAAAATGCATTCCAGATCTTGACAAAAATGTAGACATGCTAGTGACAGAATATGGCCAAAGGTGCACTTTTAAGCCAAAGCAAAACATTTTTAAGTGATCTTCGTAAAAATATCTCAATGATTTGCATGTATACTGGAATTTCTCTCTCCCCATCAAACAAACTGAGGAAGTAAAACTCACTCTCCTTTGCAAAGGTAAAGAACCCCTTTTTTTCCTATTGGACGAAAATATATGGTTAATATTTACCTTCAGGAAAACACCAACCACAGCTATTCCATCGGGTTGCTTCAGAGCTTCTCCAAAAGTATTATACTTCGGATTCCAGTGAACCAAATGGAGCTGAAATTATAGAACACAGGTTTAAGGGTGAACATAAGGTAAAAAGGAAAAATATAAGGTTGAAAAGTATTTACCTAGAATGAGTAAGCAAGTATGAAATCCGACAGTCTAATAAAGGCTAACAAAATTCTAAGTATGACCATGTAATAATTTTGTAAAATTATAATGGTTCAAATAAAATAAATGTAGGTTAAATAATTTAGACTTTAAATGAACAACCAATAAGATTTGAAGTTTAGGTAAAGCAGGCAATTTTTTAATCTCATAAGGTAGAACACCAGATCTAGCATTCATCTTCCTTCCTTCCTTCCTTCCTTCCTTCCTTCCTTCCTTCCTTCCTTCCTTCCTTCCTTCCTTCCTTCCTTCCTTCCTTCCTTCCTTCCTTCTTTCCTTTCTTTCTTTCTTTCTTTCTTTCTTTCTTTCTTTCTTTCTTTCTTTCTTTCTTTCTTTCTTTCTTTCTTTCTTTCTTTCTTTCTTTCTCTCTCTCTCTTTCTTTCTTTCTCTCTTTCTTTCTCCCTATCTTTCTTTCTCTCTGTCTTTCTTTCTTTCTCTCTGTCTTTCTTTCTCTCTGTCTTTTTTGCTCCACATCTGGTGATACCCAGGGTTTACTCCTGGCTCTGCAATCAGTGATCACTCCTGGTGGTGCTCAGTTGACAATGTGAGGTGCTAGAAATCAAACCTGGGTTGGACATGTGCAAGGCAAACACTCTATCCCACCATTTTTCTCATGTATAAATTGTAGAGTTACTGAGGGAGAAGTTCAAATGAGTTAACACTTGTAAGTACTTGATAAGTGTTAGCATTCTTTATCTTTTCTGTTCCATGCAAGACACTGATCTTTTTCTATTCAGCTGCTATCCGTCTCCTAAAACAGCCTCGGAAGTCTTTATACTTGATACTAACATATCTATTGTATACTCTCTTTTAAGTGTCTAGTTTATCAGCTTGCACTTATACTAAAACTACTACAGTTCTTTTCCAACTACAGTCTTGAGGCAGTAGAAGTAGACACTGGGGTATTACTTTTCAGCTTTTGGTTTTCAAGGTGTGAAACCGGGAGTGGATTATGACATTCCTCCTACCTCCGCTGCATACTTGACTCCATCCACGGTGTGCTCTGAGCCATGATCATCCGAAGATCCCCAGTGAAGGTGAAACTGGCGAAGTCGGTATGGTCCAGTCAGAGGACCACCTCTCAGCACTGTGATTCAAAGGAGCAAGGAAACAGTGAACTCTCACTTTTATTAATACAGAGCCGTGCCTTTTAGCACATGCTCTAAGAGCCCAGGATTGATAAGTCCAAGGTGGTCAGTCTGCTGACCAATTGGTTTCCCCAACCTCCTCACAATATAAAGGACTGAGCTACATAAAAGTGTCTCTTCTCTGCCTTGCTTTGTTTCACTGTTTCTAAATGACAATTTTACATTTCTAGAAAGGAGATGAAAACTACAGAGAGGCATAAGGATGTAGACAAACATGGAGTCACGATCCAATGAAAAGTTCCTGTGCAACCATGAAGTCAGACATTTTCCAGATATATGCATCCAACTTATTAGGACGATCTATGTAAAACTTTAAATACTCACATGGAACAACCTTTTGGACACTGTTTAATTGCTTTTCCTTCAAATTGGAACTAGATTTAAATGGGGGAAAAGAGTAAACCATTGTAGATACCAACATGAAGTTATTATTTATCACTGTATCACTGTCATCCTGTTGCTCATCGATTTGCTCGAACGGGCACCAGTAACGTCTCCATTGTGAGACTTGTTACTGTTTTTGGCATATCGAGTATGCCATGGGTAGCTTGCCAGGCTCTGCCGTGCGGACTAGATACTCTCAATAGCTTGCCGGCTGCTCTCCAAGAGGTTCGGAAGAATTGAACCCGGGTTGGCCATGTGCAAGACAAACTCCCTACCCACTGTGCTATTGCCAGTCAGAAGTTATTATTTAAAAATATAAATTCTTTATCCTATTTCTTAGAACCTTCAAGTAGGTTAAAATTAGGATTTTATTGCTCTTTACTACAACATCACTGGAAATATTGGTTTGCATACATCAATAGGACAATTTTAACTACTTTTACAAGCATGATTATAAGAATCATATTATGTACTGAGCATTAAAATATGAAAGGAAAATTCTCTTTTGCTTAATTTACAGTGAAATAAGACATTTTTATTCAGTCTTCTATTTCACTGATTTGCTAAATTGTGTAGATGAATAAAATTATTTTTTGTTTGCTTTGGGCTACATCTGGAGGCTCAGGGATTGCCCCTTTCTTTGTGCTCAGGAATCACTCTGGGAGGTGCTCAGAGACCAAATGCAGTGCCAGGTCTCCAAGCTGGGTTGGCCAAATGCAAAGCCAGCAGCTTCTCCAGTGTACTATCTCTTCAGCCCTGACACTTTTAACATGTGATTTTCATTTCACATATGTTACGTTGGAGCAAATGGTCAGATACTTCCAAAACACTCTCCAATAGGATTAATCGGATAAACACTCCATTGAAGCACTGAGGGCAATTCTTCTTCACTCACATAATGGCCCTATTCTCTCCCCTGCAGTAGCCCCTACCCCAGACAAGGGGAAGAAAGTGCCTACTTTGTTTCTCTGCTGTGTCCTGCTTTCTAGAACGGAATCATGGCCAAACACAGGAGAGCCTGACTCTTCAGACTTTGGTCAGGATTCACAAGAACTATTCTGTTCAGAGAAGAGTATTCATTTGGATTCAGAATTACCATCTTCAATATCAAGCTCCATTTTGCTTTGTTTTGTTTTGTTTGGGTTTGGGGGCCACACCAAGGGATGCTCAGGGGTTACTCCTGCCTCATTCTCAGGAATGATTCCTCGGGGTACTCAGGAGACTGTCTGGGATGCCGGGATTTAAACCTGCATGGGCTGCATATAGGAAACCAGCTCTCCTCTCCCTCCAGGACCCTCAAGCTCCATTTTAAAAAGCACTGCAAGCTTTTAACTTGAGCCTGGGGCCACCTAAGGCCAGAAGGTGAGACACACCTCTTGGATATGTGGATACAGTTAGCTGCTCTAGCCAAGCCAAACATCAACTCTGTTTTCAGAGATAAAACACCCCCTGTCCCCACTAACTAATTCTGTTATTGAGTCCTCAATGTTGAAAATGTGAGGGTAGGTCATACTCACTTGACCTATCATAGGTGTCATCAAACACCACTCTGCAGGTCTTCCCATTGTTCAGGATGGTCTTGGCAGAGCCAGGGTCGTAAGCCGTGGACCACGGCTGCAGAGTGGGGTCATACTTGATGTCCTTCGTATGCAGCTCGATGGGGGACTGGTTGTCTCCCTTGGCAATGGGGTAAAGTTCATGCCAATGATCAGGACCTACAGAATCAAGGAGCGGGGACTGAGTTACTTGGGGAAGTCATCCAAATCCTCTTTCTGATGGGTGAAAGCAGCACGGTGCACAGAGGCTGTGTATTTTGTGATTATGGAAAGGGCTTCGATTTCTGGTTGGGTGACACAGTGCTTTTAGTGTTTGAGACCTGTTCATCCTGTTAAGAGTATCCCTGGGGATGGTAGCTGTACTTGACCTCTGCTTGCTCAAGAAGATAACCTCAAGGACTAATTTTTGAAGGGATCTTTGTTTCAGCAATGCTAAATCTATCATACAGCTAGCAAAGAATAACAGACCACATTTGATTTTCTGACACACCCATCTTCCTTTTCTCCAGAATAGGAATCAGAAGAAGGCAGAGCCAGGATTTACCGGTACGCTTGGCTCGGAGAAGTCAGATTTTGCCCAGTATCACCGCATGAAGGACAATTAGAACTGACCCTCTGCTGATGCAATGTGGCCTTGGGTAAAGCTAGGGAAGCTCTCTGGGCTTCTGTTTTCTCCCGTGGAAGCAACAGCAGCTCAGTGCAGGGAGAGCTGAAGTTGATGAAGGTAAAAGGGCGAGCAGCTATGGGCTCTTGGAAGAGCTCTGTAAACTCCAGTCTCCATCAAACTCCTCTGCCCACATTTTCACACGCAGCCCTGATGCCCTGATGATTGCCCGGGGCTCCTCTGATCTGTTGGGGAATGGGGGACCCCCGCCCGCCCATACTCACCATTGTGGCTGGCGTAGCCCCACTCCTTGGCCATGGTCGGTGGTACACTGGGCACTGGACAGCTTCTGACTCCTCTCCCCAGCGTGCTGCAGAATCCTTCAGAGCTCACGCCTTTTATAATTGTCCCCCACACGCTGCATGGCCTTATTAGGTCAGCGAGGGAGGGGCGGAGGGTCTAAACGGGATTGGGATGGTATTTGGAAGGCTGCGTGGGGGGCGGGGGGCAGCCAATGAATTCCCAGAGCTGGGCAGCGGTCGCGGAAAGGGGTGTGGGGGGGAGGGGATGAGCAGAAGGGCGCGCACCCCCACCCCTTCCTGTCCTCTCCCAGGAATCTGGGGAAAGGTTCCACCCACCCCTCTCCCCACCTTCTCCAAAAACTACAGGACTTTTCGAGCCCTGGCGCCGAGGGGCAGGAAGGCGCGTGACTTGGGCTTCTTCCCTGCCCCGCTCCGCGCTGCCGTCTTGGTCTTTGAAGATGCTCGGACGCGTGGCTGCGCTTTGCCATCCCCGAGGACCTGCCCCGCGGCGGTGCTCGCAGCCTTCCTTTTAGACGTCTGACGGCGGCGCCCGGCGCTCTGCAGTGGCCTCGGCTCCCGCGCTGGGACGCGGGTGGCAGCGAAGAGCAGGCTGGGCTCACCGAGCCCCGCGCGACTTCCCCGCAGACAGCGGGACGGCGGCGGGCAGCCGGGCGGGGACCTTCTCGGACTCGCAGATCCTCCAGGAGACGCAGCCTGGCCGGGTTCCCGCACTCGCCCGAGCTGCAGGAGCCCCTGGCGGCGTCTGGGGGAGCCCCCGGGTTTAGGGTGCATCTGAGGGGGCCACAAGGGCCCCAGCACGGTTCAAGGCATCTCTGCTCCGAGCTCTGGACCTCCGCTCCCGGAGCGGAAAGTGAGTCTTATTGCAACGGGTAATTTCGGGGTCGGAGTGATAGAACAGTGGGTAACACACACACACACACACACACACACACACACACACACACACACACTCTCACACACACACACACAGACGCTCTCCTGGACCCCCCCAAAAGGTCCCCTGATCCTTCAGCGCAGAGACAGGAGTAAGTCTGAGCACCCCCTTTATTTCAAGGGGCGTGTCTCCACCCGAAATAAAATTCAAGGCGTAATTTCACTCTCCTAGACATAATGGAACAGGGGCTGCAGCAATAGCACAGCGGGTAGGGCGTTTGCCTTGCACGGGGGGGGGGGGCGGGGGCGACCTGGGTTCGATTCCCAGCATCCCGTATAGTCTGTCCCTCGCTAGCACCGCCAGGAGTAATTTCTGAGTGCATGAGCCAGGAGTAACCCCTGTGCATCGCCGGGTGTGACCCAAAAAGAAAAAGAAAGTTCATAATGGAAGATGGTAGATAGCAAAGAAAAGATTTTCGAAACTGTTTTGTAGATTTCTCTCCCTGTCAACCCAGAATAGGACCCCCCCCCCCCCCCCCCGCAAGTATGTGCAAATCAAAGATGGGTCTTTAAATGTCTGATTATGGTTCATGTTGAAAAAAATTCAACTTAATTTCCATAATTCTAAATAAATACTGCAAATTTTCTTTATTCTAAGTGAGTAGTATATATTTTTAAGGCAATGTAAAATACATATAGTTCTCCTGGTTGGAATATGCATTTCTTAATTACTTTTAAAAAAAGATGCTGGTATTTTGTACTGGAGGAATACAAAACTTGAAAAGGAAATCTCTCATCCTGATAAACTTAGCTCATCCCCAAGGCATGTGGAAACACTAGCTCCGGTCCCAACCTGGGTGCCAGGAGTCATTCATTCCCTGGAGTATTTTCGTGACAGGGTTTATTTGATCCACACAGTAGCAGTGTGGAATCAAGAACCGAGATGGTTGGGAAAATCTGAGTAGGCCACAAAGCAAACGCCCTTGGACTCTCCGCTCCAATACGTGGCTCCTGGATTAGAATGCTACCGGGTTGGCGGCTGAAACTAGCTGTCTGCCCTCTGGCATCTGTACTTTTACTCTTTATGTTTAGTGGGGGTGTACTATCTTTTTTCTTGAGTGTGAACTTGTTTTTATTAATCAATAATTATTCCTTTTCAATTCCTTATGTTCTAAAACTTTCTTTCTCTCTCGTTTTTGTAGCTCAAAGACTAGTGACTGGTACAGTCGCTAGGGCGTTTGTCTTGCATGAATCTATCCCAGGTTCCATCTCTGGCATTCTGCATGGTACTCTGAGCCTGCCAGGAATCATTCCTGAGTACAGAGGCAGAAGTAAGCCCTGTCACTGCTGGGAGTGACCCCCGGAACAAAAACCAAAAAGAAAAAGAAAAAAAGAGTAGTAGCTAAATTAAATTTAGAGTAGTAGCTAAATTAAATTTTTACTTGATAACTGTAGAAGTACTTGATAACTGTAGAAGTCTTTAATCAGTCTTTCTATTAGGTGAGGACAATGGACAGAACATACAACATAGAGTTTCTCTTTAGTTTCAGAAGTTTTAAAGATGAACCATTCTTATTTTATTAAAACAAATAGAAAGCTGTGTACAATAAAGGTCAGGTAAAGTGAAATATTTGCAAAGTGAAACATTTGATAGTATGAGGTATGTGGTCTTGAAAACTTATTATTGGTGTGCCTTCATTTTTAATTAGTTGTGTGGCAGTTAATAAAAATGAGAATTTAAAGACAATTTATTATTTTAGATCATAATATATTTCTCAGTAACCACAAACTGCATCTTAATTGATTTAATCCAGCATATTTATTAATGAATTTTGAAATTCCCTGGCAATAGAGCAAAATATAATTCTAGATTGTGCTCAGGATTTTTTTAGCCTTCCACACTTCGACTTAAAAGAGAAAATCATTAGGTACATATGGAGATAAATATGCTCGAAAAAAGAACTAAGAATGATTAACTAAAAAACTTTGCTGGAATATTGACAAAGTTTCTCTCAGCACTATTATTGGAAATTTGATGCATTGAGCAATTTGTAGGATTTTTCTGCAGAAATTAGTGTAGAGAAAGGGGAGGGGGAAAGAGAGAGAGAGAGAGAGAGAGAGAGAGAGAGAGAGAGAGAGAGAGAGAGAGAGAGAAAACAAAGAAACCAAGGAGGAAAACAACTTTTTACTTAGGGAAGAGAAGGAAATATCTGAATTTTGCAGTATCAAATATGCCGTGTGTTAAGATGGTAAACTTGAAATATCTAAGGACATAAAGTTTAACTGCTATATATAACATATGTTTTGCCTTTCTCCCGAACATTTTTTTTTCCAACAAAATGTTAACAAGGAGCTTTGACTCATCGTTCTTATATGAGAACATGATAGGCCCAATTCCTGAGCCTGTCACCAGTGTCTACCGAGCCATTTGGAAGGAACTGTTAATTTTGGTTCCTGTTCATGGCAAATTTGGAGGGGAACAGACTGAGGCCTTTGCCCTGCTGCCTTTCCTCATCATAACGCGTTTATCTGAGACTGTCACTTTGAGAGTGGAGGACGTGGATCCAGGTAAGGACTCTCTAAATCTTTGCAGCAAGATGTGCTCACTAGGCTTCATAAATTTAAAATACGTTCTTTTGAATTGCCTTTTAAACAACAAGTAATAGTGTCTTAAATGAAAGGAAACACAATGAAATTTCTCATACTTTGATTAGGATCAAATTTAGTTTGGCACATCTAGCTTTCTTCAGTAATGATAATATTTTCTAATAAAATTAACAAGTTGCATTTTGTTTTGTTTTGGCATTTCCATAGTGCCGAACCTTTTTTTGGGTCTTAGATATCTCATCTATGAAATGCGAAGAATGCTGCCTGTCTTAGAGGGCTTTCATGAAGCTTACAAGAGCTAATACTGTAAAGCACTATCATGAAATGTGGCAGGAATATTGTCACCCGACAAAGTTCGCACAATTTTCTGCTCTAGCTTCTCTGTGGGACATTACCTAGCCCCAATAATTGTCATTCTTATATGGAGGTGCGAAGGTGTAATGATAGTGGGATTGGTGTTTGAATATTAAATGTAATCAAATATTGTGAACTAATTTATAAAATAAAAATTTAAAAAGAATAATTCATTCCTTGTTGGTCGTACACAGTAGCTGTTGTGTATGTCTCAAAACATTTGTGCCAACCAACAAATGCAACTTATGTGAAGGACACGTTTCCTCTAGAAGGTAGAATGGATACCTTCAGCATTCATCTTTTCCTAGAATTGTTTTGAAACGCTCCATTTAGTGGCCAATTATTTCTTCCTGCTGTGTGACTTAAAGTTAATCCCTTTAACCAATTAAATCGAAAATGTATTACTTTCATAAGACAAAATGAACTGACACTATAAGCACTGTTATTCAAACTAAAACTTAAAGGATTCCTGTAGCGCTCCTAAATGGCTCTCTGTGGTCTTCTGAAGTCGGCCTTAACCACCTTCTGCCTTATCACTCTTTCCTTTCAAATTTGCCTCTTTCTGCTTCAGCTACTACAGTAAAGAGTGTCCTTACAGGCTGAAGACATAGTACTGTGGGTACTGCCCTTGCCTTGCATGAAGCAGACCAGGGTTTGATACCCAGAACTCCATATGATCCCCTGAGTCCACCAGGAGTGACCCCACGGCTCAGAACCAGGCAAAAGAAAGCCTTGAGCATCACTGGGTGTGGCCCCCCAAAGCAAAATCTAATAAAACCAAAAAGAAAAAAAAAGTGTCTTTTCTGCTTCCCACTGCACCGTTTAGCCTTTCCCATTTCTGTGACTGCCACATACTGTTCTTTTTAGTTCCATTCATTGTTCTTCTCATCTTCTCATCTTCAGGACTGAGTAAAGGTACACTCTACATCAATAGTTGTGTACATTGCATAGTGTGTTTATATAAGATTTTACACTGAAACCCCTTTTTACTTTCTCTTTTTTCTCTTTCCTCCCTACCTTCCCCCTTCATTCCCCTCCCTTCCTTATTCTCCTCCCTCCCTACCTCTTTCTTTCTTGCTTGCTTTCTTGCTCATACTCTCTTTTATCTTTCTCTCTCTCTTTCCACCTCCCTTTCTCTTTCTTTCTTTCTTTCTTTCTTTCTTTCTTTCTTTCTTTCTTTCTTTCTTTCTTTCTTTCTTTCTTTCTTTCTTTCTTTCTTTCTTTCTTTCTTTCCTTCCTTCCTTCCTTCCTTCCTTCCTTCCTTCCTTCCTTCCTTCCTTCCTTCCTTCTCAGCTATGCTCATGCTCAGGGATCGCCCCTGGCTTTGTTGAGAAGACCAGATCTGATACCCAGAATCAAATCTGTGTTGACAGCATGCAAAGCAAGCGCCTTACCCACTGTATTATCTCTTTGGATAAACCCTGTATTCTTTTCTCCCAACTGCCGTATTATTTTAAGGCCAATACACCATTCTGGTTATATTGGCTTCTTTTATTTTCATAGTTGCGCAAGGGAGGAGAGTAAGAGTGCAATTTTCAGCATTCTCTAGAATATTTTTGCTTCCTTGGGAAAAATCAAGTGCTAACCTTAGGTCCATAGGAGCTAGGGAAAATCTCCGTTGCAGTTCTGGCTGATCCTCTAAAATATTGCTGGCTGAGGCTGGTGAGGTCATTTCTCCACATCCTATTAACTGTCCTGGAGGCTTCATGAGGTTATTAGCACAAACCAAGGTAACGCATGTGCAAGTATGTGAACATTTATCACTATCCACACATTACAAATGCATTGGAAGAAATACTCAAAAGCCAGGAGTAAATTTGAAGTGTCATTGTTTGAACTGTAAAGGCTGTTTTCAAAGAAGAAAGCTAGTAAATTTAAAATCAACATATTGCAAATAATTAAAAACACAAGGAGACAGAAATTGTGGCTGTAGTTTGGTGGTAAATGCAAGTTTTGCCAGTGTAAAGTGTAGAATTTGATCCCTGAAAACAAAAATAATGTTACTTGTCATCAAATTTCTTATGGCAACAAAAGAAAATTTATAATAATTGAATTTTTATAAACCTTTGATGTCATTAGACCTACTTCTTCTCAAATTTCAATCAACAAAACTAATAGGAATCTTTGAAATAGTGTAATAACACAAAGACCTATTTTATCATATTTGTGTCATTTAAAAAATTAATCTATTTTGACAATTTTATACACTTCAAATTTTTAGTTTTGTCAACCTTATTAATCTTATCCCTAAGTAAAAACTACCTTGTCGTTGTAAAAAAGTATTTTATGCTAGATAAGACTTTATAATATTATTAGTTTTGTTTAACCTCATTATTCCCTTGAGTTATAATAATATGGAAAAGCAATTCAATATTTACTGGGATATAATATCAATTTCCTTAATGAATTTCACCTGAAATCTCTGACTATAATTTTAATTTTGGAAATTAAATAATTCAAAATTAGCCTGGAATACCAAAGTAAACTTTTTTTTATTGGGTAACCACGTTTAAGATGGTATTGATTATATCTTAGTCATATTTGCTATTGTACCACCAGCCACCACTAAAGTGACAATGTTACTCCACCATTGTTCTCAACTCCCTTCTTGTGTACTTCCTCCTTTTTTCGACCACAAATCTTCATGGATAAGTACATTTATTGTGCTGACAAAAATCTTGGGGTTTGTTTACATTGGCCTCTGTTTCTTTATATTCCATAGATGAGATCGGTCACTAGGTATTTGTCTTTCTTCCTGCTGGTTTATTTTGCTGTCTAGTGCCATCCAAGCTATGAGAAAATGCAAGATTTAATTTTGTTCTTGTGTAACTGAGTAGTATTTCCAAAAAACATTAATTTTCAATGTTTTACATACATACCTTTGCTTGTTGCAGTGCTCCTTATAATAGCCAAGATCTAACAACTCACGTGCTCAGCAACAGAAAAGTGGCTAAAAAATTGCGATATATTTATAGAATGAAATACTACTCAGTTACACAAGAACAAAGCCGATGGGGCGGGACTTCCGGATCCGCCCTGTGCCGGCTGACATTTAAGCACAGAGCCATGTGGGGACGCTCCTTTCCGGCCCTGCGCGAGATCGACCCCGGAGGCAACTGAACCACTTTGGACATGAGCAGCGCCCCCAAAATGCCTCCAACTGTGTGCCCGGAGCTTCTGGCCCAGGCGCTGCCAGCGAGTGATGCAATTACAAAAGAATTTTCCCTGGACTTCATATAGAAATCCAAAACCGCGCGGCTGCTATAGCCGGAAGTCCCGCCCCATCGGCTTTGTTCTTGTGTAACTGAGTAGTATAACAGACCTAATATCTTTTGATTGTCAGCAATATGTAAATGTTCCTTTTTGGCAGGGCTTACCGTGGGGGGAAACTCCAAGCAATAGTACTGAGTTTTTTGTTGAAGGGTAAAAAATTGTAACGATAGAATTTTAGGCAGAATTTTCCCTAGACTTTATATAGAAACCCAAAACCGCGCGGCCTCGGCAGCCTAATGTCATCTAATCATCAGCAATATGAAATGGTTCCTTTGTAATGGGTTGGAATTTGGGGGGACCATAATAGGGTTAAAGTTTGTAGCGACGTGTAATTTCTGGCTGTACTTTCCCTGGACTTTATACAGAAACTCAAAGCCGCGAGACCGCTGCCATGGCCACGCAACCTATTGTGATTTAATCATCACCAATATGAAATGGTTCCTTCTTAGCGGGTCGGACTTTGGTGGGAAATCCTAACAAGAATAGTAAGTCTGTTGCTGAAATATTGAAGGCTACCAAAGTGGTAGCCATCTCTCTAGACTGAACTAAGCCATATCCCCACGCCGGCTGAGAAGAAATATCCTTCTTTCTCGGGAAGAAACGCGGCGTGGCGTTAACCATAGTATGATGTCCATTAAGCTGACATGGACCTGGTGGCGTGGGAATGGGATACAAGGGAATTAATTATTATGTACTTGGAACAGCGGGACGCTGGTGGAATCTCGAGCCGGGGCCCATACCAGCATATTACCTTTGATTCCAGAAACTGCTTGCAGACATTCTACCAGGCTATCAACTAAGCCAGAGCCCCATGCCGGCTGATGACGGGAAATAACCATCTTTTTTGGTTTGTTTTCCCTTTGTCAGGCAGCGTGGTGATTACTAAACAGGCGTGATCTCGGTGGCGCGGGACGAGGGGGGAAAAAAATAGAAAAGTTATGTAACAAACAGCGGGACTTAATATCTCTACATTCTCAGCAATGGAGAGCCATCAAATGCTTCCTTGACAGTGGGACTGACTTTTCTTTTTTGGGGGAAACCCTAGCAACAATAGTGAGTTATGTGTTGAAACATGGACTGTAACCAAGATAAAGCGTAAACGAAGTGAAACTTATCATTTACAAGGGCGGGGACTGGGGGGGCAGGAGGGGGCGGGAGGTTTAATGGGGTGGTTGGTGATGGAATATGGGCACGGGTGAAGGGAAGGGTGTTTGAGTATTGTATAACTGACATAATCCTGAGAACTATGTAACCCTCCACATGGTGATTCAATAAAATTTAAATTTAAAAAAAATCAATAAAAGAAGTTATGATTAAAAAAAAATTAATGTTTTTCTCTTAGTGGGTATTTTCCAAGGAGTGGAATTACTGGAATATGTGATGATTCTCTTTTCAATTTATTTTTGAGAACTCTGCATATTCCTTTTTATAGACAATAGTCTTACAATAATGAATAAGGGTCCTTTTTTTTTCCACTGCATCCCCTCCTGCACTAGCTGTTTCCAGGTACTTTTATAGAGGCCATTCTCCCTTGTGGGGGGTGACATCTCATTGTCATTTTCATGTGCATTTTCCAAATAATCAGTGATGATGAACAATTTTCAAAGGCTTGTGAACCATCTGTACATCCTTTTTAGAGGAGTGTTTGTTCAGTTCCCCTTCCCATTATTTTGAGGTTGGAGTTTCCCAAGCAGTGCTCAGGAGACCTGCGTGTAGGATATCATTGGGTTGTCCCTTCTCCCTTGCCACAAAGAGTTTAGGTTTGTCTGGTAATAATCCCTAAACATTTTAAGACAACATTGGTATGTCCTGTTCCCCTTGCCACAGGAAGCTTAGGAATGGAAGTGCTCCCGAGGCACTTCCATTCCACTGCCTTTATCTGTAAACTCCTCTCCATGCTTTCTTCCCCAACCGGGCTATCACCTTCTCCCCCTAGTCAGATTTTGTTAACTTGTAAGGTCAGGTTCCTTAGAAATCTATGATTTTATATGTATGAGTGAAATACTGCCTTTCTCCTCTCCTTATGTCTTCTAAATAGTTTGGTTTAAAACAATGTCCTTTTTGTATGGACAAAGGAAGACAGTTCAATTATGCTTTTGTAACTTGAGATTTTATTGACTTGGAATATTATTCATTCCCAGGCATCTGGTTTTTCGACTTAAGCCTCAGTTGTCCTTAGTTCCTAGCACACCAAAAGCAGGGTCCCAACAAGGGACTGAAAGGACCCAGGGCAAGCTGTGAGCTACCCTGGCACCGATATGGGCCAGGCCAAAGCGCCACGATTCTTAACTATAAGTTAAGAGCTTGGTCATGCACAGATGCTGTCATGATCTGAAAGCAACGACGAGACTAGGACTCTGCTAGGGAAAGGAAAGACTAACCTTGCCTGAGCACTGTAATCTGAGATCGAGATGGTTCCAGGAGAGCAATTCTATAAGCTTAATGTATCTCTTACTGTGTCCATACAAAATGACTAATATTATGAATGTATGCTTGTTGGACTAAAAAAAGGAGAAAGGCACCCCTCGATGGTATTTCGCCCTTAGGCGGGTCATCTTGCTGTATGAGAATCTGTCCTAGAAGCAGCATCCCCTGAGGGAAAGAATTGTGACCACACCTACATGTAAGTCCCAATCCCTCATGCTCGGGGATTTAACTAGGCTGTAAGAGTGGGCTGGGGGTTCCAGGGCCAGATCTGGAGAAGCCAGATCAAGATCCAGATCCAGAGCAAGAAGGAGAATGAAGTAGCATGGGGGAGGAAGAAGCAGGAGGAGAATCAGAGGAGAATGGAGATGGGAATGGAATAAACTGCAAGTGAGACCAACCAGCCTGGCCCTCGTTCCTTCCTTCTCCTCCTCATCGCCATCAACCTTCCTGGGGTGGGGGAAGCGGCTGGAGACTACCGAATGCGGGCGGCGGGGGAGAGATAGAACATCGCTGCCACTGTGCCCCTTTTTGTGTGTTTACACACCGGGAGTCTTCCTGGGATTCTCAGCCAAATAGGCGGAACATTCAAAGCTCAGACCTGAGAAGGGGCTACTCCACAGGTTCTGCAGTGCCGGGCTTACCCTGGCCACCGCTGCTTGGGGAGTCTCCAGACTGGGATTCTCAGGGGACGACGTAGTGTCAAGGATCCCACCAGAATCAACCCATGCAAATCATGTGCCTCAAACCCTATACTGTCTCACCAGCCCCATTCTTCTCATTATTTTTATGGGGCTATTTGTTTTTCTTTTGCAGTTTTCTGGGCATTTTACATATCTTGGATACTAGCCCTTTAGCAGATTCACAGTAGAAAAATATTTTCTCATATTAAGAAGGACATCTTTCTATTTAGTCATATTTTCTTTCACAGTGAGAAACTTTTTTAATTGATGAAGTCACATTTGGATTGTTTGTTTGTTTGTTTGACCACTTTTGCCCATGGAAGTGAATTATTGACAATACCTCTGAAGCCATTATTATGGAGAATTCTGGCTGTGCTTTTTGATACGCTATGGACTCAGCTCTAACATTGAGAACTTGAATTCATTTTGAATAAACGTTTGTGTATGGTGTAAGGTATTGGTTCAGTTCCATTCTCTGCATTATGGATATCTAGTTTTCTCATCATCACTTGTTGAGGCATTTCTTTACTCACTTTATTATCTCAGCAACTCTATTTGTAAATTGACTGTCCATATAGCTGAGGATTTATTTCTGGACTCTCAATTCTATTCCATGTATCTTCTAGTATTACAGTATCTTGACAAACATAGCTTTATAATATAGGTAAAGTCAAGAAATGCAATTATGCCCACATCTTTTTTTTTTTCGAAAGTGCTTTAGCTATTCAAGAAAGTTTGTGATTTTCTACAAATTTTAGTATTTTTTAGCTCCATGTCCTTGAAAATGCCATGAAAATAGTCATAAAAATTATGTTGAATCTGTATAACATAAGCAGGATGGTTGACAATATTAGTTCTTACAAGCCACACATATTTGCCATATATTATTTTTCTATTTTCTTGTGACTTCTATTTATTTTAATATTGATTTATAGATTTCAGTAAATAAGTCTTATCTCCTTTAGTAGTTGATTTGGCAGGGGAGTTACAATTATGTATGGAATTTTTAAAAATTAGTTTTCTTGTATCTCATTGCATGTGAAAGTAAAATATATTTTTGATTTTTGGTGTATTTTTCCCTATGTATTCTATCCTGCTGCTTACAAATCATCTGACTGATACTTTCTCAGTTCAAATTCCTATAGTTATTTTTTGCTTTCCTAATTCCTGTGGTAAAACTTCTAATGCTTTCTAGCACCATATTGGAAAATAGTGGTAAGAGTAGACATCCTTGTCTTTTCTTAAAAAAAGAAATTTGACATGATACATATCTTCATCATATTATGGACACTTACTTTGTTTCCTGGAATGTGGTTTATCCTGGAGAATTTCTCACTTGCTCTGGAGAAGAACATGCTTAGTTTCTGAGGGGTAGGGAGTCTTGTGCATATCTATTAAGTCTAGTTGTTCCTTTTATTCCTGAAAGCTTTTTTTTTTCATTGATTTATTTGTATAGTTGATCTATATAATAGTAAGCGAGATGTGTTATAAACAACTGCTGCTGGGGCCCAAGAGAGAGTACAGTGGGCAGGGCGCTTGCCTTGCAGGGGTCCAACCTTGGATTCTATCCCAGGCATGTCATATGGTCTCCCAGCATCTCTACAAGTGGTAACTGAGCTCAGAGCCAAGAGCAAGCCCTGAGCACCTAGGGCATGGCGAAAAAGCAATAAGAGCTGAAAAAAAAAAAACATATGCTATTATTGTGTAACTCTTAGTAACATTCTTTAGTCCAATTAATGCTTGTTTTGTGTATTTAATGTACCTTCATTTGTTACATATATATGAGTATTAAATCTTCTTGATGTATTGGTCCTATAATAATTTTGCAGTCTCCATATTTGAACTTTTAGTTCAAAGTTTGTTTTTTATGAATATCCCGGTCTTTTTTAAGTTACTGTTTGCTTATATGACTGTTTGACAACTTTCGCTCTGTTTCTATATTTCCTATGGTGGTTCAAGTGTGTCTCTTATAAGCAGAATAATGTTGGGTTTTGATTTTTGACCCATCTGGCAGCTAAAAACACCCTTATTGTAGGCTTGGTTGACACTGTATGGTTGAGACTTGTTAATTCTGCCCAGAAACTATGACCATGAGTGCTTTGCCTGTTACTACTGCAAGGAATTTGTGGATGAAAACTTACTGCATCAGGGATAGTGCTAAGAATGGGGTGTTAGAGCTGCAACCCAGAGTTCACAGCTGGTGGTGCCTGATAGTACTTAGGATGAAAATGTCTAACAGATTTGGGCATTCAGTGGGGGCCTAGAGCTCAAGATCAACCAATAGCGACCAACCAAGATCAACCCACGATCAACAGAGCTGCTTTCTACTACAGTACTTGTGTTTGCTAGCATCTGGCAGCCTCTCTCAGTATCGAAAGAACCAAGCAGACCTGGAAAGTGTCCTGTGGTCCAGATGGGTGTTTGGTGAAACCTGAGCATTTGTGTTTACCCAGGCCTGTTCTCAAACTAAATGTTTAGTTGTTTAAAAAAGGCTGAAGATATGCATGAAATAGGGGTGATTTTCTACTTTCTTTGGTTTCTGCTCACCATTTTAAACAGTAGGCATTCACTCCTCCACCTGCATTCAAATGTTGATTGAAAGGCACTTTTTTTTTTTACCCCTGGAATAAATATTTGTTTTTTAATCCACCCTGATCTGCCCTGGTTGAGAAATGGGGAATTTGCCCTCTAACTGCTCCTAGTTTAGCAAAGGATCAAAACGAATCGCTCCTGGGCTGGAGCTATAGCACAGCAGGTAGGGTGTTTGCCTTGCAACACCCTATCTAGCCGAGCCGGGTTTGGTTCCCAGCATCCCACATGGTCCCCTGAGCACTGCCAGGAGTAATTTCTGAGTACATGATCCAGGAGTAACCCCTGTGCATCACCAGGTGTGACCCAAAAAGCAAAAACAAACAAACAAACAAAAAAACTGAATCACTCCTAACTGGCTTGCAAGATGCAATGTGCTATCAATTCCAGCCTTGAATTACTTGCCTGGTTTGATTTTTGCCTCCATATCAAATTTTGTAAGAGTAGATATTTTAGCAATAATTGCAAGATTCCGTCCCAGTGGAAAAGCAGCAGGACTGTTCTGTTGTACAAGAAGGGAGACATCCACAACATTGGCAACTATCACCCAATCTGCCTGTTATCCTTCGTCTACAAGTTATTCATTCAAGTCATCCTGAATAGAATAAGCAGAACTCTAGATGAAGGACAACCAAGCCGGGTTCCGAAAAGGACTCAGCACGATTGATCATATCCACACAGTGACCAAACTCATTGAAGTTTCACAAGAGTTCAAGATGCCGCTCTGTCTAACATTCATCGATTTAAAGAAGGCCTTCGATTCTGTTGAGACTGAAGCGGTCTCAAGCCCTAGCCAAACAGAGCATTCAAACTCAGTATATCAAGATCCTCCTCGAGCTATATTATGGATTCACCACAAGGATTTCACCATTCTACAAGGAAGTGATCATTGAAGTAAAGAGAGGGGTTCGGCAGGATGATACCATTTCACTGAAACTCTTCAGTGCCACCCTCAAGAACATCATGTGATGGCTAGAATGGGAAGGAATGGGAGTGAAGATAGATGGTTGGCAACTACACCACCTCCACTTCACTGATGACATTGTTTTGATAATGCCAAACATTAGCCAAGTGGCACAAATGCTGGCTGACTTCGACCGCAAGTGTGGAAAGGTCAGACTGAGCTGAATCTCAGCAAAATGATGTTTATGAAATATGAACTAGTACCTGACGTTCCATTTACTCTCAATGGAACGAACATCTCCAAATGCAGCAGCTATGTGTGCTTGGGTTGAGAACTCAATATGAGGAATGATTTGGCGCCAGAACTGCAGGAGAAGAGAGCAGCATGGAATGCCTTCAAGAGCGTTGAAGAAGTGGCTAAGAGGATGAAGAACCTCCGTCTCTGGGCACATCTTTTTGACTCTACCTTTCTTCCTGCACTAACGTATGCCTCAGAATACAAAAATAGGATGAGAACACTATTCTGGTATCCCAAAGAGGAATTGAAGGAGCCATACTAGGAGTATCACGTTCCACTCAAGTGAGAGAAAGAATCCGGAGTTCCGACCTCCATTGACCATCAAGAATCAGGGACGCGCCCACTGCCGAGATGTGATCCCGGGGGCCGCACATGTGTGCGGCCTCTCCGCAGCTGCACGAGCGTGAATCCAGACCCAGAAAACCTCTTTCGGCATGGGCAACTCCTCGCAGAATGTCTCTAGCCTGAGAACTAAGCCGCGGCCCCGTGCCCGTCCAGGAGAGGAAAGGTATTTCTCTCTCTCTCTCTCTCTCTCTCTCTCTCTCTCTCTCTCTCTCTCTCTCTCTCGCTTCTTTCTCTCCGGGGATGAAGGGCGCGGTGTCCGCCATATTAAGACGACCACAGATGGGATTTACGACAAAACCTGCAGCAAAAGGACACGAGGGTGCTCTTGGGAAGGTGGGAGGCACCGGCCCCTCCCACCGCCGAAATGTGATTCTGGGGGCCGCACGTGTGTGCGGCCTCTCTGCAGTTGCACGAGCCTGAATCCAGACCCAGAAAACCTCTTTCGGCATGGGCAACTCCTCGCAGAATGTCTCCAGCCTGAGAACTAAGCCGAGGCCCCATGCCCGCCCAGGAGGGGAAAGGTATTTCTCTCTCTCTCTCTCTCTCTCTCTCTCTCTCTCTCTCTCTCTCTCTCTCTCTCTCTCTCTCTCTCGCCTCTTTCTCTCTGGGGATGAAGGGCATGGTGTCCGCCATATTATAACGACCACAGATTGGGTTTTCAAGCCTGCAATGATCCAATATCTGGAAGAAATCTCCCTGGACTTAGTTGTTAAAGTACAGAAATTCAAAACCTCATTTGTCTTCACAGTAGGTCTGAATCTAGTGGGGTACTTCTAACAACAATAGTGAGGTTTGTGTTGAAATATTGAATGTAACCAAAGTAAACAGAAAGTAAAATGAAACTTATCAGTTACAAGGTGGGGGGTGGGGGAGCGGGATGGGAGGTGTACTGTGTGGGTTTTTTTTTTTTTGGTGGTGGTATATGGGCACTGGTGAAGGGATAGTTGTTTCAGCATTGTATAACTGAGACCTAAGCCTGAAAGCATTGTAATCTTCCACATGGTGATTTAATAAAATAAAATTTTTATTAAAAAAAAAAGAATCAGGGACACTGTCTCGTTTGCCAAGGCATCAAAAAATCAGATGGGCTGGACACATAATTCGATTCAGAGATGACCGCTGGACTAGAGCTGTTACCGACTGGATTCCACAGGACGTCAAAAGACCACGTGGCCACCTACCAACGAGATGGCCAGACTTCTACGTCAAAACCCTGAAGGAATGGTTTGAGGCTCTTCCTGTTCCTGGAGCAAGCAGATATCATTGGGCTACACTAGCACACGACAGGGACAATTGGAGATATTACTGGCACCCACTCAAGCAAATCAAAGGTCAACAGGATGACAAGTGATAAGTGATACAAGATGTTTAAGCGTGGAGTGTATTTTTCTGCTCATCTCTCTCTTTTACCAGGAAAAGGCTCCAAACCTCAGCAATCTCTCTGTCCCATTCTCTTCTCCACATTTAAGTCCAACTGCTGTGCCTTCTCCACAGTAGGACTCTCTTCTCCCAGAGGTAAACATTGTCAGTTTGGCCCCATGTCATTTTCTGTACTTAATTTAGTTTTTGACACTGTTTTGAAGTTTTGGTTTATCTTTTGTTTTGTTTTGTTTTTAGGCCACATCCAGTGATACTTAGGACTTTCTCTTGGCTCTGCACTCATGAATTACTCCTATAGCCTCAGGGGACCATATGGGGTACGAGGGACCAGACTCACGTCAGCTACATTCAAGTTCAATTCAGGGGCCATATGGGTGCCAGGGCTCAAACCAGATTAAACCCAGTTCAACCCACTGTATTATCTCTCTAGCCATTTGACACGATTTTTGTTGTGGTACCATAGGACCTCAATGGAGTCTAACAATGGAGACATTACTGGTCTCACAATGGAGACATTATTGGTGCCCACTCAAGCAAATCGATGAACACAGGACGACAGTGCTACCATAGGACCTCCTTCAGATTTCTCTCTCTTCTACCATCTTGCTCTTGTACTTCCCCAAAGTAAAGTTTCTTAAACTAAGAACATTCTTAGTTCACAGTTACGAATGTAAATTTAAAAAGCAACTATATAAATATAATATGATAAGCTACATAGTCCTGAAGGTAATTATGAAACAAACTCATTGGCATACGATATAAAATGAGGAAGGGGAAATTCTATTTTAAGAGTGACTAGTCACAGGGAGCTATTGTTTTTATGTGCTGTTACATAAGCTGTCTTAGTTGTCTTAGCAAAAGAATGATTTTAATAAAATTTAATGACTTCTCTACATTGCTACCTCAATGTCTCCCCAGAACTTTTCTCAGTGTCTGTGACCTTTAAAAATATGAATACAATATGAATAGATAACCATGTAAAATAGTATGACGTTAAAGGTGTTGAAAGAAATCTACGTCAATATTGATGTCCCAAATAAATGTATTTTGTGACATGCTAGAATAAATAATTCTCTGGAGTCAAATATATAGCTAGAATTGAGACTTAGAACTATAGTTCTATATGGAATTAATGTAAAAACTGTTTTTCCTAATGCATCATAACTATCACATGATTTCAAAAGATTTTAAGGAATTTATATTCAAAACTAAATGTTCTTTTGTAAGGTCCAATATATTTTAGCCTATATTTAATTTTT
Organism: Sorex araneus; assembly: GCF_027595985.1. Classification (NCBI taxonomy): domain Eukaryota; kingdom Metazoa; phylum Chordata; class Mammalia; order Eulipotyphla; family Soricidae; genus Sorex; species Sorex araneus. Next base: position 64,837,005 of record NC_073303.1, read on the forward strand.
CCCCCTACTTTTGAAGGGGCCTAGTCTTTTTCCAGGTTTTTCTTTTTTTTTCACCTAATGACTTACAAAAAGGTTTCACTGTGTGCTGTGTTTGTATTTTCAATTATGAGGTCTTAACTATTTTTTAATTTATTATTTTTTATTAGTGAATCACCATGAGGTTACAGTTACAGATTTATATATTTTCATGCTTGTGTTTCAGTCACACAATTCTCAAGTACCCATCCCTCCACCAGTGCCTATTCTCTACCACTGACGATCCCAGTATCCCTCCTACCCCCCTATCTCATCCCCCCATTCCATACCCCCCTCACTTCTGTGGCATGGCATTCCCTTTTGTTCTCTCTCTATTTGGGTGTTGTGGTTTGCAATAGAGGTATTGGATGGCCATCGTGTTCAATCTATAGTCTACTTTCAGCACACATCTCCATCCTGAGCGGGTCCTCCAACCACACTTAACTTGGTGTTCCCTTCTCTTTCTGAGTTGCCTTTACCCCCAGCATGTGAGGCCAAGCCGTGGATAAAACCTCTTGGTACTTATTTCTACTATTCTTGGGTGTTAGTCTCCTACTCTGTTATTTTATATTCCACAGATGAGTGCAATCGTTCTATGTATGTCCCTCTCTTTCTGACTCATTTCACTTAGCATGATACTTTCCATGTTGATCCACTTATATGCAAAGTTCATGACTTCATTTTTTCTAACAGCTGCATAGTATTCCATTGTGTAAATTTCCAAAGTTTCTTTAACCAATCATTTGTTCTTGGGCACTCGGGTTTTTTTCCAAATTCTGGCTATACAGTGCTGCGGTGAACATACAAGTGCAGATGTCATTTCGACTATACTTTTTTGCCTCTCCGGGATATATTCCCAGAAGTGATATTGCTGGGATAAATGAGAGGTCAATTTCTAATTTTTTGAGAATCATCCATATTGTTTTCCAAAAGGGCTGAACCAGTTGGCATTCCCATCAGCAGTGTAGGAGGGTCCCTTTCTCCCCATATCCACGCCAATATCAGTTGCTTTTGTTCTTTTGGATGTGTGCCAGTCTCTGTGGTGTGAGGTGGTATCTCATGGTTGTTTTGATCTGCATCTTTCTGATGATTAGTGGTGAAGAGCATTTTTTCATGTGCCTTTTTTCCATAGTTTTTCTTCCTTGAGAAAGTTTCTGTTCATTTCTTTGCCCCATTTTCTGATGAGGTTGATGTTTTCTTCTTGTAGAGTTCAACCAGTGCCTTATATATCCTTGATATCAACCCCTTATCAGAGGGTATTGGGTGTATATCCTTTCTCGTTCTGTAGATTGTCTTTGTATTCTGGTCACTGTATCTTTTGCAGTGCAGAAGCTTCTTAGTTTTAATATAGTCCCATTTGTTTATCTCTGTTTCCACTTGGTTGATCAGTTGCATGTCATCTTTGAAGATACCTTAATCTTCAATATCGAGGAGGGTTTTTCCAACCTTGTCTTCAACGTACTTTATTAATTGTAGTCTGATGTTGAGGTCTTTAATCCATTTTGATCTGACTTTTGTGCATGGTGTTAGATCGAGGTCTAAGCCCATTCTTTTGCATGTGGTTATTAGCCTATACTTTAGATGTTTTAAAAAAAATCATATTGAAAGTCAGAACTAGTCCTTATAATTAAGATTAGATTATTCTGTTAAAAGTAGAATATAATTCAATGAAAACTACTTGTGTGACACGTGAAGTGAATTGCAATTCATTGAAGAGCCATAGATAGAGTGTCTCTTGAGGCAATGGAAGCATTACACATCTCTAGACTAAAAAATATTTTTTAAACACTAATTATTGTTAGTTGATGTTTATGTATGTCAACAGCATGCTAAATTTGGAACACACATCCACACTTCAGAGTCATGAAGTTTTCAGTTAAAATTTGGTACCTAAAAGAACAGAGAAGACTGGTGGAAAAGTGAGGGGTTGGATGGGGATTAATATGATCACAGACTAGACCGATAGCTCCAGCTCTTGCTTTGAGATCTATCTTGCCATCCTTCTAGTTAATCCCTCTATAAACTCCTGTTTTATTGACATTAACCCTTAGAATAGTTTATCCCTCTGTACTGTCAATCTTCGAATCCTCAGGGATGGCCCAACAAGATTCTTGGTTTTCAGTTTCACATACAGTATGAATCATTTATTGTGACCTTAAAGATATTCTTCTCTTCAGAAGATACCAAGAAAGTAGCAAGGAAAAAAATGCACATAGAGAAATCCCAATTCAATTAAGATGTGTGAAGCTTGCTGTCTTTTGGGCAGAAGCACATGCATAACCACCTTGCCCACAGCCAGATTGATGTACATGGTTCTTCCAAAATAAGCAGGACCAACATCTCTGTTTGGCAGTCACTGTATTTTCGGACTCATGATGGCTTTTCTTTTCTTCTTTTTCCACACAGGGATCAAAACTGAGGCAAGAGAGGAACAGCTGGCTAAAGCCCTCCCTGCCTTGCTATCTTTGGCCTTAGTTACAAAGTTCCCACCTTGATTTTTTGATTGAGAGAGTGAGGGATGGGCATAGCTGTTAAGATTCAGTACTGAGATTGAACTGGAAATACCACAGAGTCCAAACAACGAAGAAGAGAGTACTTATCAGTCACCAGTTCATTAAGTTTATAGCGAAATAAAATCAACATACAAGTCGCAGAAAGGTCACCTGTCTTAAATACAAATAAATATGGTAATATCCACCTGTTTCTTCTTCCACTTCTAGGTAAGCATCTGCTAGTATGGCACATACATTGAAATCTCAATTCAGAAATGAAAATTTGAAGCCAAGCTACCTGCTTTTATGTACTCTGGCAATGTCACATTTAAAATAATCCAAGAATGAAAATAGGAGCTAAACCATTTGCCTTTTAAAACACTAGATACACCAGTCAGTCCTGGAATTCCACTGGATGGGTGCTTACTATTCATCAAGGTAAGAGTTTCTGCTGACCTCAAATTGTTTAGAACACCAACAACACACAATCTATAAAAATGTGTTCACTCTAAACATATAGAATTTGAGCTGAATTTTCTTACAATCATAGTTAACCTATTATATATGTTAGATGACATAATAATTAAAAGTTTTTTTTAAGAATATTTAATGTCTGAGGCCCTGAAATTGCAGCATGCTGTCTTTGAGTACTCACTGTAGCATTTGCAAACCACGTGTCCTTGTGAAAGTCATTCTTCACCTAGAAATCACTGTATCACTGTATCACTGCCATCCCGTTGTTCATTGATTTGCTTGAGCAGGCATCAGTAACGTCTCCACTGTGAGACATGTTGTTACTGCTTTTTGGCATATCGAATACGCCACAGGTAGCTTGCCAGCCTCTGCCGTGAGGGCGGGATACTCTCCGTAGCTTGCCGGGCTATCTGAGAGGGGCAGAGGAATAGAACCCCGGTCAGCTACATGTAAGGCAAACGCCCTACCCGATGTGCTGTCGCTCCAGCCTTGTCTAGAAATAGAAGTGCTAAAGTACTTCATTAAGTATTTTTTTTTCAGGGTTGGAGCTGCAGATTTAGTAAAGCACGTTAGGCCTTGCCTTGATGCAGATGACCCGGGTTTGATCCCTAGCACCACTTGTGGTTCCTCTGTATGGCCAGAAGAGATCTCTGAGTGTGCCTGGAGTAAGCACTGATCACAGCCATGCGGCCCCAAACAAAAGTTCTTGTCAGAGTTAAATATGACCATGTATGTAGAATATGAATTATAGTAGCTACCTAAGTACATGCTAGCTGGTATAAGAATAATGACTACTAAGTTTTGTTGAGTTCAGATAGATCTTCAGGGTTCTTGAGATCAACTTGAATGAAGTTTTAGAAATCTCTGATTTTTTTAAGTGCTCATTCAGAACCATTCTGAATGATTCCAACAAACAATTCACTAAATTCAAATGATTTTATTTTTCACAGTTTCAGTTACTTTAAAATAATTTATAAGTCTAAATCTGAATTTTTGGCTCATATCAGTCATGGTTCTGTCTATTGGAGAACCATGTTTAATACAATCATAAGCTCTGACATACCTCTTTCCAATCTTTGAAAATAACTACTTTTCATTCTATTTCCCGCCTCTCACTGTATTGTCCAGTCTTGTATTAGCTAAATTCAAACACCAGTAATTCTCCACCTGACATAGTTCCACTCTTCTTCTCTGTCCACTTTATTTTTCCTCTTCTTAGCAACCACTGAGCAAAATTGAGCAAAGCTACTGCAGAGGTTGTCTCCCAAGAACTGTGGTTCAAAGTACAGTTGCATTCCTTTTCCTGGACACCATATTTCTTCTAATGCAAGGTAAGAAAGACTTAGCTTTTTGGCTCACACCTTTGGATCACACTGAGCTTGTTCCCAGTGAATATATCCAAGCCTTTTTCATGTGAATTTCTGTTAAGCCTGTTCTCCCTGCATCCTGTATTAATATCAGCCCAGAGCCCCAGTATGATGAAACCATTTTGAATCCTGGTTCTTTCATTGATATTAACTCTCCCATCCAGCTTTGTGTCAGCAAGTGTGATCTTCCAACTCTCTGTGTCTTCATTTGTGTTGTTGATAAGATGAAATACTATCTGGCCATGGGCACAGCCCTGTGATTTCTCTGGGGACATCCCTTCAGGTTGAGAATAGTATCTGAATTAATATTCTCTGATAAATTATTGAAGTCTTTGTAAATATTCCTTACTACTGCATGCTAATCCTAACCTATAATTGTTCTACTGTTGAAAATGTGATATAATGAAACATTATGGGTTCTAAGTCAACTATAACTGTATTTAAGTGAGTGTTTTTTCACTTACTACCATGTGAACGTGAGTTATCACTAAATCTAAATTTCCCTTTTACCCCTTCCTTCCTTCCTTCCTTCCTTCCTTCCTTCCTTCCTTCCTTCCTTCCTTCCTTCCTTCCTTCCTTCCTTCCTCCCTCCCTCCCTCCCTTCCTTCCTCCCTCCCTCCCTCCCTCCCTCCCTCCCTTCCTCCCTCCCTCCCTCCCTCCCTCCCTTCCTTCCTTCCTTCCTTCCTTCCTTCCTTCCTTCCTTCCTTCCTTCCTTCCTTCCTTCCTTCCTTCCTTCCTTCCTCCCTCCCTCCCTCCCTCCCTCCCTCCCTTCCTTCCTTCCTTCCTTCCTTCCTTCCTTCCTTCCTTCCTTCCTTCCTTCCTTCCTTTCCTTCCCTTCCTTCCCTTCCTTCCTTCCTTCCTTCCTTCCTTCCTTCCTTCCTTCCTTCCTTCCTTCCTTCCTTCCTTCCTTCCTTCCTTCCTTCCTTCCTTCCTTCCTTCCTTCCTTCCTTCCTTCCTTCCTTCCTTCATATTTGAACCACACCTAAGCTGTGGTCAAGACTTTTTCCTTACTGTGTACTCAGGGATCACTTCTGGAGGGCTCAGGGTACCATATGGGGTTCGAGAAACTGAACCTGGGTCAGCTGCATGCAAGGCAAGATGTACTATTTCTTTGTCCGCACCTCTTTCTTTGCCTATCACTCCGGTCTAAATATAAAGCTTAGAAGAAAATAAGAGTATTAAAAAGTACTTATTCTGAAATTATCCATTGCTCACTTCTAACAATCATTAGTTTCTAACAAACATCTCTATTTTTTTAAATCAAGGTATAGTTATCTCATAAAGTGTGTCCTTTTAAAATGCACACATTCTATGACTTTTATTATATTCAAAGTTGTGTAGTTTTTATTCAGATCCATTTCAGAATATTGTTGTTATGTAGAAAAAAACCTGCACCATTAGAAATCATTTCCCACTTACTTTTATATTAGGATCTTTTATAACATTCTGAATGTTAGTATACTGTTACTATTTCCACATAATTGTTTCACAATGTCCTTGTCATTTTTAAGTTTTGTACTTAGCTAAGTGTTGACAAGACATTGATAATACTGAGTTCTAATCACTTTTGAGAATTAGAACTTTCGAGAATTATGGAATGTACCACTCTATCTGCATGTGAGTCTCTCTTATCTATTTGACCTTGTTCCCATATTTGTGTTTTTTCTAATTTCTTCCTGAAAATTAAAGCATTTTGTTTTTTCAGTCCTTTTCTATCTAGAAGGTGTACACTGACTTTTAAAATTTATTAAATGGAAACATATGTCAGTAATGCTTATATATGGAAAAAATTAAAAACCACCAAAAATTTCTCCAAGCAAAAAAGGATTCATTCTTAGAAATCTTTTCTAAGTATGTATTAGATTAAGTTCCTTAGTTTTGAGATGTCTTTCATCCACCTGACACTTTTCTTGTATTTGATAACTCAATACCTTTTAATATAATTAAATGCATTATTTCCTTCCTTAGTAAATATGAGTTATCTTTTGAATTCTAAAAGAGCTGTGTATATGAGGACTCATTCATTTATTTATTCACTGAAGAAGCTTGTATAGCTATCTCCAAGTAAGTGAAAGTAAAATAATGAAAAAATAGATCAACATTTCTGCTGTCATTCATCCTATCAAGAGGAGATCAGTAATATATAAATTGACATGGAAACTGTATAGTGTACAAAATATGATCAGAACATTGGAGTTAAAAAACAAAAAGGTTAGAGGCTAATATGAGAGTATTATTTCACAATGATTGGTCTTTTTCTTCACTTCAAGAAGAACATTTACATAATCAAAAGACATTCAAGATATAATTTTTCTGTTGAAATTTGCATATTCTATGACTTCCTTTCATAATCTGCCTTGGCCTGCTGCATCTGTAAAACATTCTAAAAAAAATCTGCATTTCGTTCTTTCACTTCCAACACCTCAACACAGGTTCTTCCTTTTCTAGTCCTCACCAAGTATCTTTTCACACTGTTACATTAGGGGGTATGTTCTCCCAGTCTGAGAGAGACTACTGTAGCTTGAAACAGATGTGACCTATAACAGGAACATCATTTTACATAGGCATCCTCTAGAGAAACTCTTTTTTCAAACATACACTCCAGTCCACCCTTCTAAGTCTTCATCAGTTGCTGCAATGTATTTCTTCAGGACCAGTTTCTATTATATTTATTGGACTGTGATGTTCAATTTTACTAACCCAGTCTACCTTTTTACATGATTCACAACTTTTTACCAAAAAACATTTGTTACATTTGCAAAATTATATTTTAATCAACAAATACTAAATTTGGAAGAAGCATGTGTATAAATAGAGTAGTCTGCCATTTTGCTTTGTTCACTTGACATTTTAAAATATTTAATACTTATTTCTTTTTATTTTAGGCATCTTGATTTACAATACTATTAATGGTAGGCAATGTAGAGAAACTTTGGTATGTTGTATAGGGTTCGTTTGTATTCAGGGTTATTTTATGCAATTGAGTGTTTTTTGGGGGGAGGGTTGTTCTGTTTTATTCGTGCAGGTCTAATTGGTTGGAAGGTTGTCAAGTGGTGATTGGTTTAATTTTTAACTCTGACCATCTAGTTCTCTGGTGTGGTTTCATTTTTTTATTAGAGGGGGGTGTGTGTTAAGGGGGGCAGTGTTGGAGGGGATAGGGTGGTGGTGGATGCGTCAGGACATTCTGGAACCTGCAGGGTATGGCTGGAAGTTTTGGGAACCCAAACCTCAGCAGTTTTTATACTCTGATTCTCAAACTCAGGATGGATTTATTTTTGGTTTCCTTTTCTGTTATTTATGAAGACTATTTAACCTTATCTTATAATAGGTTACATCTAGGGATGTCTTCACTACTACAAATGGCCTTTGAACATCTTTACTTCTGGGTTATTTTCTTGAAATTACTTTTACATAGCATGAGTGAACGAAATAAACATGGTGGTGACATTTTATTGATAGATTTCTTTAAATACTTGCTTTCACTTTTTAAAAAACATTTTTGGGTCACACCTGAAGATGCACAGGGGTTACTTCTGGCTCTGCACTCAGGAATTACCCCTGGTGGTGCTCAGCGGACCATATGGGATGCTGGGAATCGAACCCATGTTAGCTGCGTGCAAGGCAAACACCCTACCCACTGTGCTATTGCTCCAGCCCCCTTACTTTCACTTTTATTTTATGTTTTTATTAAGGATTACAGCGTTCTTTGGGTTTATCTCATCAGCTCATGCTGTGCCAAACACCAAGTGTCCAGTAACCATTAGCTACTGACCATTTGGCCTTCTTGACCTGTTTTGGCCTCTACCCACATGCTAGGTAAATGCTGTACCTGACCCCATGTCTTCTTTACCCATCATCTATGTCTTCAGATACTTAGGTTGCTTCCATATCTTAACCATAGTAAATAGTGCTGCATTAGCTTAGGGGGCCTGAAAATATTTAAAAATTGGTGTTTTAAAATAGTTTTTAGTTTATTCCCCCCTAAAGTGGGATTAATGAATCTTATAGTAGTGCTCACACAAGGGAGAGCCTGGCAAGTTCCCCATGGCATGTTCATATGGCAAATGATGTAACAATGATGGGTCTCATTCCCCTGACCCTAAAGAGCCTCTAATGTGGCACCATTGGGAAGGATGAGTAAAGAGAAGCTGCTAAAATCTCAGGGCTATGACAAATGGAGACGTTACTGGGCCCACTCGAGCAAATCGATGATCAACGGGATGAAAATGATACAGTGATTAATGGTAGAGTTTCATGCATTCAATGCCACCCATCTACCTACCTCAATCTGCTACTCCCACCCTACCTGCCCCTCTTGCTCACTACAACTCATACCTCCCACCATAATTAGCTCATTTCTATAAACTAGTTCCCAAACTCCATTGCTCTGGGTCATTTGTAATAACAAAGTACTAAGTTTTTTTTTATATCCCATATAGAGAGAGATCACTTCACATAGCAGCAAATTGTATTTTTCTATATTTCTAAGTCAAATAATATTCCACTGTTTTACCTCCGCCCTTCTTGGAGAGGCTGGCAAGCTACTGAGAGAGAGTATCTCGCCCACAGGGCAGAGCCTGGCAAGCTCCCCATGGCGTATTTGATATGCCAAAAAGAGTAACAACAAGTCTCACAATGGAGACGTTACTGGTGCCTGCTTGAGCAAATTGATGAGCAACAGGATGACAGTGATACAGTTTTGCATATTTTTAAATTTTATTTATGGTTTACACACTACTATTAATAATCATTTATCATGGATATAATTCCAACCCCACACCCATCACCAGTTGTACCCCTCCCCCTCCCCAAAGATCCCCTTCCCTCCCTCTCAATCTCCACCCAACTCAATTGCATGGATCTGTTCTTCCCACCTTCTGTTGCCTTTAGATCTTTGTTACCTCGTTGTGCATCTTCAAGACACATATGAGAGAGATCATTCTATATCCTTTCCTTCTCACTGACTTCACTCAGCATGATAGCCTCTACTTCTGTCCAAATTACTGCAAATTGCATGATTTTCTTCTTTCTTAGAGTTACATAGTATTCCACTGTGTATATAGACCACAACTTATCAAGGCGTATGCATCAAATGAAGACACAGCATAGTTTATCAAGGAATGACAAAGACACCTGAGGAAAGAAATCAATGGCAGCAAATAGTGGTGGAGATTCTTCGATACTCCACTCTTATTGTTAGACATATCAACCGGGCAAATTGTGAATAAAGAACCAAAAGCCTTCAATGAGGAACTGGAAGAACTGGGTTATAATAGACATATTTAGGACCATCCAAACCCCCAAAATGTTTTGCATAATTTAAAAGGCAGATATTTTCAGTATGAAAATGAGTCCCCAAATATGAATTCTGAAGAACCAACTGGTGTCATTCCCCAAGAGTATTAATATTAATAAGCATTTCTATATTTAATATTTTTCTAAAAAAAATTCTTATTGGGATCACACCAGCCATGCTTGACTCAGCAGAGCAGGGAGGCAGCACTTTTGCACTGGGTTCAGGCCAAGGTGAGGCACCTTTTCTACCTCCAGAACCACAGCCCTAGTCCCTCAAAAAAGAGCTTAGGAAATGTCATGCGGTTAAGATAAAATCCCAAAAACTGAAATCTTCCACCTTCCAAAGATTGTCTTTAGTAGGATGTGGAGACAAAGAAATCAGCTTTTGTTGAATATCCACTAAACATAAAATCTTCTAAAAAATGGTGCTCACAGCAATGAAGACCCTGCCATCAGATGGTGCCATCAAATGATGTCATCATCCCTTTTGCAGGAGATGTAATTCAGGTCTTAAAAAAGTAAATAATCCAGGTCATCATACTACAGCCTACCAAAAACTTGGATGCAGAACGTATCCAAAAGCTGCAGTCTGGGGCTGAGAAGATAGCTTAGCAGTCAGAAGTGCATGCATTGGGGCCCAAATTCAAACCCCTGTAATGCATTATCTGCTAACTCCTGTTCTGGAGGACCCTCAGTTCCACCCGTCCTGGTCACCACCTCATCATAGGGCTAGAGAAGCTCTGCTTCCTTGGACACTAGCATTTAGCCTGTTGGCCCAATGGTCTAAGCAGCACCAGGTAATGCCCTCGGCCCCCTACACACTGTCTATCACTACCCTACAAAAATATCAGCGTTTATCTGTTTTGGTATTTCAAGCATTAACAAAATGCAACTTAAACCTATCCCAGATAGCATCTACTAAAGAAATCTAGATCATAAAGTTAAACTAACCAAAGAATAACTGAGTCATACCATTGTGTAAATTTCCCAAGGATGTTAACTGAAGAGTCACCAAGTTACACTCAGAAAAATAACAGAAGCATGATTTGTGATAGAGAAAGAAGAGGCCAAAATTTCTAGCCCTCTGACCCATGATCACATGCATGCAAAACAGGAAATAATTAATATGAGCACTTCTACAATTATGTCTTAAAAGACTCCACCACATATTTGGAAGTATGCCAACTATTTAACAAGAATGCAAGTATTGAAAGAGCACAGTGGTGAAAAGTCAAGATTAGAATGTGAATTTCTGTTGAGGTGCAAAGTGTACTAAGGGAGTATGACTCCTTCCTTTGCCAAGGTAGTAAATATCAAGCTGTTTGGGGCCAACATCCTCCTTAGTGCTGGGGAGTGATGGGTCCCGGTCATGGTCTTCACAGGAGCAGTCGGTTCCTCTAGGAGAAAAACATGGTTACACGCCCCCCAACCACCCCCTCACACATACACTCTATCAGACCAAACATCACGAAATTCCACATCTTGGATCCAAAAAAGGATTATGTAAGAGAGTGCTCATGATTTGGAACCCACAGAAAAGAATTACTGCTTGGGGGGAAAAAAAGTTTACTTCTTCAGGTTTAACCAGCTACCTGTCAGTGACCACATAATTTATCATCCAAAACTTTTTTGAGGGAGTTGTTATTAAATACTCTGGGATGACAGGCACAAGTTGGGATAAAACCAGGAAGTGGAAGGTGTATTACCAACCCAATTATATCGTTTTTGTAAATAATACTAAACCAGAGGTTCCCAAATGCATTTGGCCTACCACCCTCTTTTCCGGAAAAAAATAAAATCAGCAGCGAAGGATAAATAAATTCCTTCTGATTCAGCCCCAGTTGACTACTGCCTGCTCCCCTTACATATTTCCAGTACCTCCTCCCACCCTGGGGTTAGGGCAGCATCAATCACTTGGGGAAATACTGACTAAACTGCATATGCACACAACATAGAATTGCAAGCTTTCTGGGATCATTTCACACTAAAGAAGTCCATGTGTAGGCTAGCTTCAAGCAGAGTCTAATGTTTGGCTAAAGAAAATCCATGATTAAATAAATCCAAGAGCATATCTGTATTTCTCAGATAAGATTTAAAAATAAAGCCAAAAGTCAGCAGATGAAGAAGAATAAACATTTGAATAGACGTAAAATAGAAACCAAAAAATGATACAGAAGATCAATGAAATTTAAAACCAATTCCTTGAAAGGATAAACAAAAATTGATAAACCCTTTGCTAAACTCATTGAAATACAGAGAAACTATAATTTTATAAATTGTAATGCTATACAAAATCATAAAACTGTAATTTTATAAAGCCACAAAAACAAAATCCAGGACTAAGGCATGACTCAGGGTCCCACACATGTATGCAGGTCCCACACATGTGGGCTCCGGGTTCAGTCCCAGGCACCACCTTTCAAATAAAGGAGATGACATTTTAACAAATATTCAAAAAATACAAAATGTTATGAGACATGAGACTACTATGAATGCCTAAATTTGATTAAATAGGGCAACCAAAAAGAAATGAACAAATATTTAGAATTATATCATCTGAACCAATAAAAATAGTAGTTTGAACCGATCTATTATAAATACAGAAATCCATACAATAGTCAAAAGTCTACTTAAGAACACATCCCAGGAACAGATAACTATACTAGTGAATTACATCAAAATTTCAAAGAACACACAGTACCTATCCTCCTCAAACTCTTCCCCAAAATCAAGGAGTATTTGGCAGAGGTCTTCCAAACACCTACAAGAATGACATTACCCTTGTCCCCAAGCAAGATAAAGATAAAAGCAGAAAACTATGATCAATGTCTCTGATGTACATAAATGCAAAAATTCTCAACCCAATTATGACACATCAAATCAAAAAATATATCAAAAGATCCATCCACTGTGACTAAATGGAATTTATTCCAGAGATGCAGGAATGGTTCAGTATACTTAAATCAATATCACCAACAAAAAAACATGAAAATTACAACATCATATCAGTAGATGCTGATAAAGCGTTTGGCAAGATTTAATAGCAATTTATAATAAAAACAGTCAATAGAACCAGACTTCAGAACTAAGTCTGCCAAAGGGGTGTATTGGGACAATAAGAGGAGACTCTTAGACATAGTTGCACAGTAAAATATATATATATATACATATATATACATATATTCAAAAATGTCTTGCAAATTGTTCTTAAACAATTAGTTCAGGGTATCAGATGGCAGAGAAATGAAGGAACTTGCCTTCACACTTCTGACCTAGGTTCCATCAGGTCCCTACATATGATCTTCCAACCATCACCAGGTGGCACTCCTGAACATCGAGGAAGCAGGAGCAGCCCCTGTGCCCCTGTGCCCTGCTGAGTATGTCCCCACCAAACAATAATGAGTTAGATTAAAAAGATAAATTAAGGAGACCAGAGAGATAGTAGAAAGGTTCTATCCCTGGAACCTCATCTGGTCCCTAGAGCACCACTAGGAGTGTTTCCTACGTGCAGAGCCAGGAATTAAACCCTCAGCACCATCAGATGCCGCATCAACCCCCCTCTAAAAAATGCCAAAGAGACCAAAGACAATTCCAATGGCCAGAGAAACAAAAGCAAAAATAACCAGACAGGACTACATCAAATTAAAAACCTCTACACAGCATAAAAAATAAGCCGGCAGAAAATCAAAAAGGCAATGTGTAAGTTGGGAGAAAATATTAGTACATCATACATTCAACAAGAGTTAAAATCCAAAATATATCAATAACTTTTATAATTCAATAACAAAAAAAACTGGACCGTGCAATAAAAACAGGGGTATGCAAAATGTCTCAATAGGTAACTTCTTCAAAGACACTCAGAGGGCGCAGAGTACAGGAGGCAAGGCATTTGTATTGCATGCAGCTGGTTCCATCTCTGGTATCATATGTATACCCTACACACTGCCCGGAGTGATCTCTGAATGCAGAGCCAGGAATAATCCCTGAGCCTTGCTGGGTATACTCCCATCAACACTATAAAAATGACATGTAGAGGGTAAATAAGCACATGAAACAATGTTCAATACTATGTATTATTAAGGAAAGTAAATCAAAATTGCAATGAGATATCTCCTCATACCTTTTTTTTTCTTTTTTGGGTCACACCCGGCAATGCACAGGGGTCATTCCTGGCTCATGCACTCAGGAATTACCCCTGGCGGTGCTCAGGGGACCATATGGGATGCTGGGATTCGAACCCGGGTCAGCCACGTGCAAGGCAAACGCCCTACCCGCTGTGCTATCACTCCAGCCCTCCTCATACCTTTGATGCAGGTGAGGTATTCTATTTTATTTTTATTTATTTTTTTTCTTTTTGGGTCACACCTGGCGATACACAGGGGTTACTCCTGGCTCTGCACTCAGGAATTACCCCTGGCCGTGCTCAGGGGACCATATGGGATGCTGGGATTTGAACCCGGGTCGGCCGCGTGCAAGGCAAACGCCCTACCCGCTGTGCTATCTCTCCAGCCCCGAGGTATTCTATTTTAAAACAAGTTTTGGTGGAGGGAAAAAAAACCTCTAGTATACTATTGGTGTAGACTCTTTGGAAGAAAAAATCTTTTGGAGATTAAAAACAAACTAAAAATAGAATTCCATATGATCCAGCAATATAACTCCTAGACATTTATCCAAAGGGTACATAAACACTATTTCCAAAAGATAGTTGTACCCCTATATCCATAGCAGCATTTTTTACAACAGCCAAAGAGTGGAAAAACTACTTGTCAACACATGGTTGGATTTAAAAATATGCTATAGATACTCAATGAAATACTACTCAGCTGTTTAAAAAAACATAAACATGCCTTTTGAGGCAAGGTGGATGGAAACATGAGGTGATGCTAAGGAGATAAATTCAGAAGTGAAAGGTAATTACTGGATGGTTTCACTCATGTAAATATAAATAACCAAGTGAGTGAAATGGCAAAACAAAATAAAATAACTCTTACAGCACAATAATTTATAGTGACTGCTAGAGGAAAAGTGAGTTGAGACTAGATGTATGGGTAAAAAAGTTCATTTTAGTAATGTGATGGTCTTATAACTTTGGTGGTGTGGTAAGACTTACACATATATAGGAAGGTAAAGCCATCTCCCAAAACTGTATAGTACTTCAAGTCAATGGAAAATCAATAAAATTTGTTTAAAAGTAAATTCAGTAAAATTAATGCTTTCTTCTACTTATTGGAAACAAAACTGATTGAGTTCCAAGAAGTACTGTCTATAATAATCTTCCTGCTCCTAACTCTCCCTTCTACTTTGCTTTCATATGCAAATAGGTGTGTAAGTAAGATAGGTCTTTCAAGTTTATTCCAACATTAACAACACACTAAAAGGCAATATTAACTTTGCCAGTTGAGTGTTGAATCACTGAGGGTCTTTTTCATTGTTTCAACTTTGTTCAACAGGCAGGCTATCAGTTTTACCAACTTATTTTTGTGTCTGCTAAGCAGAAATCACTGTGAGGTGTCCAAAAACGACTGGAATGGTAAATATTCTTTTGAACTCTCCTTGGCTGCCATAGCTTTCTTTCTCTTCAGCCACTATGGAATTAAAGATCTAAATAAAGAGCTGATGTGCATTGTTGAACAACCAAATTCACTTCTGTTTATTTCACCTCTAGTAACTTCTAGCTAGTGGCTCAGTTAAGGCAGATCACATAGTTCCAACATCTTCCTTTGGACCAAATTCAAGTACAACTGCTTCAAATTCCTTTTAGAAGTAGACATGGAATGAATACATAAAACCTCTGATAGTGAAGTTGAAGATTTGCAACTTTGTATCTCTTTTGGAATGAGATGGGATATAAATAAGTGGATAACTCTGTAGTGTTCCATTCCAGTATCTGTTTGCAGGAAAAAGGTCCAGTTCCTTCAACCCATCCTCTTTATTACTCTCAGAGTTATTTTCCTAAAGTGAGAAATGGATTCTATCACTGTTCAATGTCCAATCCTGAGAAACTGTTGACCTACCAGTTCACATTTCTTGACTCTTTCTACAAGATTTGGGGTATTATAAACATCTCAGACACACACCTTACACCACTGTTAACATTCTTTTTCCATTAATACAGTGATAGAAATTTATAGCAAAATTGATCCCAATTCCCTATCCCTGTAGACTCTGCTGTACAATTATGCAGCACCCGCTGATTTTCTCACTCCCTACATCTGCAATAACCTTGAGGAGTTACTACTATGCCTTGGAGAATATGATCCGATGCTCATTTCCTGCATGGTCAAAAGCCTTTTGCATTTTTCTTTTCTTTCTCCGAGACCCATATCTGTGCTACAAAAATTAGCCCATGCAAGTATGGTGGGAAATGAAAATTTACACAGAGCAGAGACAAATCATTCTGTCTGAGACCATCTTAGACAAGTCAGCTCCAACTATAGTCTAGGAAATCACGGAAGGACAAATGAACCCTCATTAAATAGATACAGTGTAGCCAGAACCAGTGAAAAATGACCCAGCTACTCATGACTCTGATAAATATTAAGCAATTATTCTTGAATCATCTTATTTGAGATAATTTGTTATGTCACTTTGACATACTTTGACTAAAGATAATTTATAGACATATCAAACTACTTATAGTTCTGAGCAAAAATATTCTTTTACTCATCTATTATTTTTTTTAAATTAAGATCCATTTTATTAAAAAATAAAACCAACAAACTTTTTTAATGTAGGAGTACTGCTACTTATTCAGCCATTGATTAAGCTGATTGAGTTGATCAAGAACCCCATTCATCTATTATTTTTAAGAATGATATTCCCTCTGCTTCAAATAATTCTGAATTCAACATAGTCATAAATCAGCCTCAACATTCGTCTACCCTGTCTTTTTCAGTCAGGGACAATTCTATAAACTTCTCAATATCCTCTGATGCAAAATGCCTATGCCAAATTTAGCAACTGTATCCTGGATTGGAATCTCCCTTATTCATCATTCTCCCTCTTACCTCAGCATTACTCATTCTCTCCTTTATGTTGCTTAACATTTTGCTGTACTTTCATCTAGCAGTTGGCACATTAGTTGACATATTTCACATTAAATCACTGTGAGATAGTTACAGAGCTTTCATGTTTGAGTGTCAGTCATCACTGTCACTGTCACTGGCATCCCATTGTTCATCGATTTGCTTGAGCGGGCACCAGTAACATCTCCATTATGAGACTTGTTACTTTTTCAAGGGGGACCATATGCTGGAAATTGAACCCTGCTCAACCACATGCACAGCAAGTGCCTAACCCCCATGCTATCTCTCAGACCCGTAAAATTTAGAAGTCTTACTTTCCATTAGTTTATTTGTAAATTGAGTATGTTCAACATTAAGGGTCTATATACTTAGGGTAGATATATTTAGGTAAGCAGAGAGTCTCTTGCCCCAACGCCTGGCTGTCTTCCCCAGGGCCCCTCGGGGATGCGCTCCAGCTTCCCTCCCCACCCCAAGCAGAGCTCCCGGCAGCTGAAGACCACCGGAACCTAGCTACAGCCATGCTGGAGGCCCCTCTCCACACGTTCGGACAGGCCTCATGCATGAAGGTACTGGCAGGGGAACCCAGGTGTGTGTAATCCCATTAACGGCCAACATCCAGAGACTTAAAAGCAAGCTCCCAGAAGCAATATCTTGTAGCCTACTTCGCCCTCTGGGAGAAACTGGCAATCTTCTGAGAGTTTCCTGCCCACATGAGACAGCCTTGCAATCTTCTGAGAGTTTCCTGCCCACATGGGACAGCCTTGCAAGCGTCCTATGGTGTATTCATATGCTAAATCCAGTAACAAGCTGGATCTCATTCCCCTGAAAGAGCCCCCAGTGTGACATCGCTGGGAGGGGCAAGTGGAGAGACTTCTAAGATCTCAGGGAAAGGACAAAATGAGAGGTTACTTAGCCCGCCCAAGAAATCGGTGATTAACAGGATTTTCGTGATTCGTGATATTTAGGGTACTTAGTGCTGCCTGTGGACTGGAGCAATAGCACAGTCGGTAGGGCCTTGCATGCGGCCAACCCAGGTTCAATTCCTTCATCCCTCTCGGAGAGCCCAGCAAGCTACCAAGAATATCCTGCCCGCACGGCAGAGACTGGCAAGCTACCCATGGTGTATTAGATATGCCAAAAAAAGTAAGAGTGTCAGTCATACAATGATCAAACACCCATCCTTCCACCAGTGCACATTTTCCACCACCAATGTTCCTGGTATCCTAACTCTATAGCAGACAGTTTTCCTTTTTCTCTCATTGTACTTCAGGGCATTATGGTTTGCAATGCAAATTCTGAGAGGCCATCGTGTTTGATCCTTCATCTCCTTTATCTATTCAGTACACATTTCCCATCCTGAGCAATCCCTCCAACCATCATTGATTTAGTGATCCCTTCTCTATTTATTTGACATTTTGTGTCCTCCACTAGACTATAAGCTTTTTAAATTTATTTTCATAAAGTTGTTCACAATAATGGATTGCATTCAATATTTTGACACCAGTACCAACAACCATTACACTTTCCCACCATTGGAAAATGGTGGGAAATTTTAATAATGGTGGTTATTTCCCACCATTGGAAAATGGTGGGAAAGTGTAATAATGGTGGTTTCCCGACCACCATTATTTTGAATTTTCCTGCCACCACTCTAACCTACTGAAAAAGCTGATGCTAGATAATTTATTTTGTAGCTTGTTATGAGTAGCATAAGACAAATAGCTCATGGAATTCTGAATTTTTAGATAATTAAGGTCTGGAGAAATCTTTCCTGTGAGCTGCTTGGTTCGGAGATTCTTTTGTGTGTCTGCGGATCATGGCTGCTAAGGAGCTTAATAGCAGCTGGAGGCAGTTTGTGGGCGTGACCTCCAGAGTCCGACAAGGATGATGAGAAGAGAAGGACGGTCCATCCCCTATCCCCTGAGGCCTGGAGTTTGCCATCACTGAACCCGAGTGCCTTCACTTCTCACTGGGTTCTGGGACTTGGCGGCCGCCAGGATTCTTAGGGAGCAAGTAGAGGGACGACGCCTGCTCCCATCCCGGGCACCCTGGTGAAATCGGCGTGGATTAAAGTCCGGAGCATCTCTGCAGCAAGCTGCTCGGCTCCGAGAGAGAACAGCATCCCTTTCAGAGTAGCCAAAGACAGAGGCTAAACTTCGCACTTACGTTGTATGACTATTTTAATTTTTTACCGAGTTGATTTCTTATTATTAAATCTGCCCATTCACAAAATATGGATATGGTGATATTGCATATTAAAATTGATGAAAATATCTAAATTTTTTTCAGGCAGATCATAAACAAACCTATGAAAGATACGGGTTAAGATCATCTAGAAAGATTTGAGGAATGGACAGCCTACAACTCGTCAGGTTTATCTAATTATTATTTTATTAGGAAATGAAAATGGACAATATTATTGCAACTAATATATTTAAGAAGGAGAATATGAGAGAGAAAAGAGTTTTATTGTATAATAATCGCTTTGGGGAAAACATGTTTGATTACATGATGTATTAATGCAGTATCACTGTATCACTGTCATCCTGTTGTTCATCGATTTGCTTGAGCAGGCATCAGTAATATCTCCATTCGTCCATGTTGCCTGCTAGTGTAGCCCCCTCACCCCCCCGTATTGGGGGCTCTTTCAGGGTCACGGGAATGAGGACTATCATTGTTATTGTTTTTGGCATATTGAGTACGCCGTGGGTAGCTTGCCAGGCTCTGCCATGTGGGCGGGATACTCTCGGTAGCTTACTGGGCTCTCTGAGAAGGACAGAGGCTTTCGGGACGGCCTCTGCTTGCCTTTATAGGTGTTCCCAGTCTACCGAATGTAAGCATTTGGTCTGCTGGCATGTTGTAACGATCTGCACACTGACAAACATGCACCTGACTGTGTCTCTGGGCAGCACCTGGGACATCTGAGGCCTCAGGTTGATCTCCTTGAGGTTGATGGAGTACGTCCGGAGGTTGTTGAGCAGCTGGAAGAGCAGGGCCCTGTCTTGAAGGGTCTGTGCCAGGTCAAACACCTGCACTGAATCCCGGGTCACCCGGTGGTTGGCTGACAGCACCCCACAGTGGATGAGCCACTGCGCACACTGCCGCCACGGCTCTATGTCTGATATGCAATAAATTATATTTATTTTAATAATATTTTCTGTCCTTTTTTATAAGGCCCATTTTAAGCAGATACTGTTAACTGATTAATTTATTAAGACACCATTAAGTTATATGGTTATTCATCGCTGTGTTTCAGGCATACAGTATTGCAACACCAATCCCACCACCAGTATCAACTTCCTTCCACCAACATCCCCAGCTTCCTTCCCACCCCTGAGCCTGCCTCCTTGACAGGTATATTTTTAAAGGTTTTTTGAGTTTGGATCTCTTGTTTTCAGTGCTATTTACTCTGTGGTTTATATATATATTCATGTACCACACCTCTACACCCCCAGTGTGCCTAGAGGCCCCTGACCCCTTACACTGTTGCCTCTGGTCAGCCTCTTCTTACTTCCCTCCTCAGACTCTTTCTTTCCCTGTCCTTCTCATTTATATCATCATTATGTCCAGGGTAATCTATGTATCAGGATAATCTTTGATACCATGAAATCACTTTTTCTTAAATAAATTGATGAAAAGTCATAAAATAGGGATTCCATCTGGATAACACAAGTAGAGGGTGAGGAAATTAGAGCCAATATGAATCCTGAATTAGAAAAATTCTGAGGACAGACTCATGATACTGTCTTAAGGTAGAGAAAGAGAACAGAAATAACCAGATGATTTGTTCATTAGTGATAGGAGTTCATGTGCACTGCCATTAACTAAGCTCCAGAGTAGCATTAAGGCACTGATTACCACTACTTTATCTTTGCCTGCCACCAATATATCTGCTTATTCCAACATTAAATTTCTCATGACTTTAATCTGCCTCCCTCTCAGCTTCTCTGAGATTGGGTAATTGACTCTTGCTTTCCATCAGAGAAAAGATTTACTTCATTTTTCTGAACTCAAATTTCAAAAAAAATTTCCAAAAGAAGTAATCTGATTGACACAGCTATTTCACATTTTACTAGAACTTTCTACACTAAGTCTCCTCACAGTCATGGGTCAACCCTGAGGTTGACAAATCCATTCCTTTGGAAAGGAATGCTGCACGAGCATAAACTAAAAGGCATGAAATATTTATTTTCTGTGAGGACCTACACACTCACTCTTAGCTTAACCTGAGTTTATAAAGAAAAATGGAGCAAATTTTTAATATCCTGGCTGGTTAACTTTAAAATTTTTTTCCTTTTATTTATTTTAGCTGATGCCTTATCCGTTAGGCTACTGGGCTGGAGCGATAGCACAGCTGGTAGGGCGTTTGCCTTGCACATGGCCGACCCAGGTTCGATTCCTCCACCCCTCTCTGAGAGCCCAGCAAGCTACCAAAGGTATCCTGCCCGCATAGCAGAGCCTGGTAAGCTACCCGGGGCATATTCTATATGCCAAGAACAGTAACAACAAGTCTCACAATAGAGACATTACTGGTGCCCCCTCCAGCAAATCGATGAACAACGGAATGGCAGTGCTACAGTGCTATTTATTCTAGCAGTTTGGGGTTAACAACTAAATTGAGCATAAAGTACAGAGAATTCCCAAATATGCCCCTGCTCACACATGTACAGTCTCTTGTGATCAACATCCTCCAAAAGAGTGACAAATTTACTAAATTCAGGGGAGTCTATGTTGACACACAGATACCCTAAATCCATGGCTTATATTAGAGTATATTCTTGGTGTATATTCTATGGCTTTTAACAAATGTATCTGTGATCATACTGTTGCAGAGAAAAGTTTCTTTGCCCTCCAAATCCTGTCTTCTACCTATTTATCTCTAATCCCTGGCATCCTCTATTGTTTTTACTGTCTTCATAGTTTTGGCATCCTCAGAATGTCTTATAAATGGAATCGTACAGTATCCTTTTTAGATCAGATATTTTTTCCACTTTGTAATATGTATTTCAGTTTCCACGTCATTTATTTATTCCTTTTTTGAATAAAAACAGATTTTATTTGGAGGTTTTTAGGAAGGGAAGGAGGGAGAGAAAGTGAAAGAGAGAGTAATGTGCTCAATGGAGAATGTGGGCTTCTCCAAAGGTGAGGAAAGCCCCTACACATATCCCAGCACCAGATACAACTGCATGAAAGTACGCATCTCAGAGGGAGAGACTCGGGTGACATGTGCTCGGGCGCCACATGTGCTTGGCCATGTGGGCACAAGCAGCACATGGACTTGAGCAGTGTATGTGCGCCTCCATACCATTATATAACTTGAGGATTCACTTCAAGCACTTTAAATTCATTTATTTATGCTTCATTGTCTGAACATACCACAATATACCTATTAATCAACTTAACGACATTTTAGTTGCTCCAAGTTTTGAGAATTATGAATGAAATGTTATAAACACTCATGTCCATATTTTTATGTGAATATAAATTTTCAACTACTTTGGTAAATACTGAGGGATTGCTGAATTTTGTGGTAAAAGAGTGAATATGTTTACTTCTGTAAATACCAAGCTGTCTTCCAATTGGTAAATTTATTTTACTTTATCCTTATAAAGTAGTTCACAATATTTGATTACATTTAATATTCGAACACCAATTCCAGCACCATTACACCTTCCCAGAACCATATTTCGAATATTTCCATGCAGAACTCCAAACCCTACCCCCAAAGCAAAACCGAAATAATTTATTTTGTATTGCTTATTATGAATAATCTGCTAAAAATGATCCAAAAAAGGTTTCTTAGTGGAAAGTGTGTGAAGACTGTTGTATTTCACCCAGGAGCCATTAAGCCCTTCTATAAGAGATTAGTAACATATTGTTAAAGGTTGAGCCTTGTGTGCATATGTAATATATATATATATATAATATATATGTATGTATGTATAAATGAATTTCCCCCTAAGATTGGTTGTCTTCTACTTTAAACCCCATCAAATGTGGTGTGCCACTCTTGGTATATTGGTGGTATAAAATATGAGATGTTGCAGTCCAAAAACAGATTATTCACTCGTGTGTGAGGCCCATCCGAGCATGCGGAGAGAGGCCATGAGCATGACAGTGATTAAGTTCTGGAGGTTTTCAGCTGTGGATCTGACTCTGTTGGGGCTGGGAGAGGCCTCACCAGTCCCCCTCCAGGGTGCCCAAATGAAACAGCCTAGCGAGGGGTCTGGAGGCATCTCTATGGTATCTTGTTTTGTGCTCTCTTCTGAGAGATTCATATTGAGTTTCTGGATCATGGCCCTTGATGAGATTATATGGTGGCTTGTGGGCATAATTGCCAAGCTCCTGGAAATATGAGGAGATGGGGGGAGGTCACCCATTTCGTTGAGCCTGGAGTTTTCAGTGACAAGTCCCACATACTTCAGTTTTATGCAATTCACTCACGGGTGAAGCTTATATGAACATGTGGAGAGCTATACGCCATAGTCAAACAACTGGATCTTGCTCCAGACTGCTTCATTAGGAGTACCCGGAGGGGAGGGGGTGAGGCCCCTCCCGCCCAAACAAAGACAGCCCTGGCAGCCGAAAACCTCCAGAACTCAACTGCCACCACAGCTCACAGTCACTCTCCACACGCTCGATGAGCCTAACCTATGAGGCTCATTTTCCTCAATTGGTAGCACTGTATCACTGTAGACCCGTTGTTCATCGATTTGCTCCAGAGGGCACCAGTAATGCCTCCATTGTGAGACTTGTTGTTACTGGTTTTGGCATATCGAATATGCCACGTGTAGCTTGCCAGGCTCTGCCATGCGGGCGGGATACTCTTGGTAGCTTGCCGGGCTCTTCAAGAGGGATGGAAAAATTGAACCCAGGTCGGCCACGTGCAAGGCAAATGCTCTACCTGCTGTGCTATAACTCCAGTCCAACTCAATTGGTAAATTTTTTAAATTTTCTACTTTCAACATACTAATACTTTTGAAATTTTTAAAACTTTCAACTTTCTGCATACTAAATTTTCACTGAGACATATAATTGATATTTAAATATGTCAATTCAATTGTACATTAATCAGTCTATGAAAATTCACTTTTATGTCTTATTCTATTCTCTTCTCCTGGACAACAGTATTGCAATTTCTCTACCTTGCCAATTACCAGCTACCTCCCATCATTGCAATTTCAGAGAAAGTGCCACCAACAGATTAGAATCTTTCCAAATCTATGGCACTTACTAGCTGCAAAATGGCCTTCTTGCATTCCCATCCCTATATTTTTTTAATTTAATTTAATTTAATTTTTATCACATAAAAGCTAAAAAATTCCTCCATTTTTCTACATGACCTAACTCCTAACCACATTTTTCTTAGTGTTTCTTGTTTGTCTTCAACAATTTCCTTTTAACCTATTTCTTTTAACAGATAAGCAAGTTTAATTTACTCAGATTTAAAAGCAAATAGAACTAGAAAACTTCTATTTACCCTGCCTGAACTCTATTTTGCCTTTGTAGCTTCTCTCCCAGAAGCAGATCTTGCTCTCTTACCATTTAGTCTTCTACCCACTGACTTTTGCACCCTTGCTCTTGTGAATATGTATTCTCTAAGGTCAGCAGTTGCCCACTAATTGCAAAATCCAGTGAGTACTTTGCAGTCTTGTGTTGGCTCTGTTTCATTTATTTCTGGTGCATAGTTCTGACTTCTTTCCCAGTGCTTCTGATTTTAATGCATTTGATCCTATCTACTCACTTGGCTCTCTGGACATGTCTTTATTACATTCTCTTCTCCTCTTGCTCTTTCTTCCCCAGGCCTCAAAAGGCTTTTTAGACCTAGATCCAATCAAGATGTATAGACTGGGTGATACTTCAGTTTAACACTTCATTGATAGACCAACTCTCAAATCTATAGACCCAATTTATGACTCACAAATTCACTCTCCCCCCCACCCAGCCCCCAGGGTCAGAGCTATAGTACAGCAAGTAGGGAGTTTGCCTTGCATGCATGATATTTGAATATAATCCCTGGTACCAAATATGGTCCCCTGAACCTGCCAGGAGTGATCCCTAAGTGCAGAGCTAGGAGTAAATCCCGGTGTGGTCACCAGGTATGACCCCCAAAATCAAAACAAAACTAAATTTACATCATTGATTCTTAGACGTATCCATCAAGGTGTTCCACACAAACTTTAAATTCAACATTTCTAAAACGGATTCTTTCATCTTAACCCTCAAACTTCAAGTATCTTGTTTCTCTTCCAGTATCCAGCTTTTTTGATAAATGGATTTCTGTATGTAAGTCAGCTATATTTTTTGCTTCAAACGTTCTAGTACTAGTGCAGTATTTCCCTACTCCTCTCAAAATTCAGCTTCCCCAAATTTCTTCCATAATGCATTTTGCCAACAAGCAAATATGATTGTCACTTTTTTTTATTTAGAGATATTTGATAGCCCACTACCATCCATAAAGTAAGAACATAAGAGTCAGACAAATCTCCATATTTTATTTTTCACGGATTCACCAATTCGCCTTTTGCAGTGCTTGCTCTCATACTTTACTTCAGAACTACTGAATTGTTGGACTAGGGCAATAGTACAGCAGGTAGGTCACTTGCCTTCCACCAATCAGACCCAGGTTCAACCTCTGTACCCCATTTGGTTCCCTGAGCCCACCAGGAGTGATCCCTGAGTGCAGAGCTGGAACAACCCTTAGCACTGCCAGATGTGACCCAGAAACAAAATAAATAAATAAAATAAAGGGAAAATCTTTATTTTATTAAATATTTAAAAATAAATACTAAATTATTTCCATTTATATGCTTTAGAGGACATTTGTCATTTTGGATGCCATATTATTCAGGATCCAAAATTCAACAAAAAGCAAAACCATATTAACTTTGTAGTAGAATGTAGCATAAGGATTTAGTTAATCAGGTACTTGGAACTTAAAAGGCAAAGGATACACCTGAGGTAATACAGGTCAAAACTATGAAAAGCATTTGCCAACCCTGAACACAGAAGAGTTCAAGATTATTATAACTTGGAAGCTTAGGGGAAGAGCCCTATTGAACTTAGACCCAGATATCTCTGAAGGATATGTAGTCCTCTTGGGGCTTTAACAACTCACATGTGATTCCCTACTGAGCTAATTCCCAGATTACTGATGTGGAAACACTGGCTAATGGATGTCGGCATCTCAAAGCAGGAAATGGGTATATGTGGAGTATGGGCAGCGGGGAATCAAGACAGAAATATATAACTCTATCGGGGTGAGCAGCTCTTTGGGGTGACTGGAAGAAGACTAGGGTAACAGGCAGGAAAGAAGCTCTTTCCCCTACCTCTAGACTTCTAGTCTATGTTTATTAGTCCTAATATCATGTTCAGAAAATTTATATCACAATAGGAGAAAACAGTCTTCTTAAAATTCTCTATGCAATATTTTTTTTTGTTATTTAAGAACCTTTCACTGAGGAATATAGAGTGGCTTTTTTCCTTTATGTAACCTCAGTAGCTCCAGGGTAGAGGGGGGAAAAGCATGTTAAACAGGCCATTCATGGAAGTGCTCTGTAGAGTATGGAAAATCCTTTTTCTTCTCTTCTCACCATCTTTACCCTCACAGTGCCCAATGCAACCATTGACAGCTTAGTATTAGTTCTGAACCTTGCTAGGACCCACAACTTCTTTGTATCTTTCAAAAATCTAAATCTTCAAGTTTCTATGATAAAAGTGCAGGCAGATTTCTAGAGTAAAAAAATTGACTCTTATCCCAGAACACTTGAGCATGATCTTCAAACTTCTTTAGAGCAGACCATATGTTTTTTCTAAGCATCACCACCACTAAACCAGAGAGTTTAGAAGACTGATAGTCTTTTAAATATTTCTAATTTAGAAGAGTACTAGGGGGCACACATCTGCAGGGCACTCATTTGCCAATAATTTATTAAACATTTACTGTGGGCCCAGAACTTTGTCCTTGCTCTTAAAATTGGCCTTGAGTAAACCTCGACAAATTCAACACCCAGAGTAAGTGGAGCAAGAATACCATCCATTTCTGATTTCTCTAGAAAAGCAAATAGATCTTCTGTCTAGACAAGTGGCCTGGGGTTCTCTCTCAGTCACTTCTGATTTTGCAATCAATATTCAAACTAACCTTTGAAAGATTGATTGGAAAATAGCCACAAAAGGATCAAAAGGCCTGGAAACTAGGGCAGTGAGGATAAAATGTTTTGATAGGACTGTAAGTAAAATTTTTGTAATTTATGGACAATATTCAGACATTCTTCCAATAGTGTATTTAATGTACCCAAGACTGCACAGGGAGTTATACTCACATATAAGCAAATTGTGTCTAGCTTACTGCTCCCTGCCCAGAGGAGACCCCGAGCGGCCGCCCACAAACAGCTCCTCTGCTCCTGAACAGCCATGATCCCAGAGGCACACAAACCAATTTCAGAACCCAGCAGCTTCCGGAAGAAATCTCTCTGGACTTAATTACTAAAATACCAGAAATCCAAAATCATATACTCTTTATTCCAGCAATAGAAAACAAATTATCAAATGATGCCTTTTTGGCAGGTCTAGTTGTTGGGGGGAAATTCCAAATAATAATAGTGGGTTTTCTGTCCAAACATTGAATGTAATCAAAGTAAAGAGAGTAAAGTTAAAATCATCTGCTGTACAGTCAGGGTGGGGGGTGGGGTGGGGGGTATACTGGGGTTCTTGGTGGTGGAGCATGTGCACTGGTGAAGGGATGGGTGTTTGATCATTGTATGACTGAGACTTAAACCTGAAAGCTTTGTAACTGTTCTCACGGTGATTCAATAATATTTTTAAAATTGTGTCTAGCTTATTTTATTTATTGTGTCCCAACATATCTTGAAGAGTTACAGAAAAAAAGTAGAATTGACCTCTTTGCTGTGTCAAGTAGATACTCCATATAACTCATACTTTTTTAGTAATAGAACTAAGAATTTTCACTCATTGTTCTCTATCCTCATGAAGGACCTACTTGATGCCTGATTCATCAAAATGTGAGGTACTGGTACTTGGGTGTACCCAGTACTAAGCCCAGAGTCTGGCTTTTAGAAATTATATACAGGTAAATATCAATCACAGTAAATAGTATACAAAAACATAAATATTTCTAAGAAATAAGAGAGATAACAGAGAATTCTTGTCCTGATTCTGAGTGGAGAGTCACACAAAACAATCAGGAGTTTGAAAGCAAGTGACTATTTCAAGAGATTATTTTTTCGGCCTTATAAACTTTATTTACTCCTCATTAAACAATGCAAAGATTTTACTATAACACAGAACACTCAATAGTTTCCCGTTACAGCCCATAGGTAAAGCTTTGGGATAAAGCATATATAATTTCAAAGTAACCACACCAGCTCTGTGAACAGCATTAATTAGAACTATCACATCTGTCAAGAAGAGTCAAACCCCTTTATATAGAGGAAAGTATATAGAAAATCTGGGAACATTATATGAAGAAGGGTAAAACAACAACAACAACAAAAGGTAGCAATTAGTATAGGGATGAAAACTTGAGAGTGAATTACCCATTTACAATGGAAAAAATGTTCTAAGGGGACAACATTCATGGACTTTCTTTGCATAAAATATCTTTTTTTTTTTACTCTTCTGTATTAAGTTATTGGTTTTTCTTCTCTGAAGGAAGAGCACCTGGTTATCTGTGCTGCTTATCTGGATGTTTGCTTCTTCCAATTACTAGTTGATCTATTACAGAATTTTTGGTGTTCATATCCTCAAAGCCTAAAAATTAATAACTCTAAAGGAAATATAAGTGCTATCATCCTATAGATTTTTAAATGTCTCATGGGTTTTTTTTGTAAGGAGTAATAACTGAGAGTTTAGGCAACAAGAATTATCTCTGCCTAATTGGGCTTCATGATTATTCTGATAAGATATTAAGTGACAAGTAGATTTTCTGAAATAAAAAAAAATGAAAGGTATTTTTATTAAATGTTGCTGTGATATTTTTAACTCTTAATCATGGCTGACCAGATGGATACCATCTTTAAATATAGAAGCTAGGTACAGGAAAATTTTACTTTACAATGAAACCCTCCACTAACTTATGAAAAGCCCAAAGCTATGACAGTCATCAAGATCAACTAGTCCTGATACAACGATTTTTATAAAGGATGTGAGATAATTACTAAAATTAAGATTTAGGGCCTAAAGACTAAGACATAGAAAGATCCTGATAAAATGATTTCTAGTTGTTGGTCCTAGAACTGGGCCAGCAATACCATGGCATCTAAGCCATGCCGCAAAACTGATGCTCCCTGTAGTGTGTGAAAAAAAAGTAAAACCTCAAATCAGATGCATTCCTAGATTTTTCAGGTAGCATGGGTTTAGGGGAGAAAAAAATCCCAAAATCACAAGTTTAGACTTATCCCATCAGCTCTAATATTTTAAAGTAATTCCAAAACACAATGCTTAACAGCACATCATTCTACTGTCTCTCCCCCCTAGCCCCCCCACAACACACAGAGTCTGGTATTTTACATGGCTTACCAAAAATGTATATCTTAAGAATTTTGAGGTAAAACTTCTTTTATAACCAAAAAAATTTAAAATTATATTAGTACATTACCATTTTAACAGGTGACCTTTTAGTCTTTGTGCAGTTTTCAGTTTTACTAATTATTCTAAAAATGCAATTAACATTGTACACTTTTACTATCATTGCATGTTCTTTGTAATCTTTAGTACAAACAATTCTTATCTAGTCATTTTTGCATTTACAGTGAATTGGCGTGAACAGACTACCCCTTCCTCCAATTTAAACAAACAAAAAAAGACAACAAGAAAAATGAGATTGAATTTTGGAATGTGGGAAACCACCAATCATTCACATGTGGGGACACACAGCTTTGCTTTTTGCACCCATTCTCCATGCTATAGAAAAATTTCTAGGCCTCTTGCTGGTTATTTTCTAAACCTTTCAAGAAGCTCCAGTGAACTTCTGGATTTGCTCCTTTAAAATCAGGATACTCTGCCTTTGCTCTGCAGGCAGTGTGGCCATCTGAGCTGCAGTTAGCTGGAGAAGCTGCATGATCAAAGCTGCCTTTTCTCGATCCCGTGGAGTTACCTGGCTCTGCCCAGAGCTAAAGCTGCTAGGCTGGCCTCTAACTTGCTTACTAGCTCCACCTTGTTTACCTGCTCCCTGCACGCCTGCCCCCTGCATACCTCCTCCCTGCACAACTGCCCCCTGCATACCTCCTCTCTGCACGCCTGCCCCCTGCAAACATCCTCTCTGCACACCTGCCCCCTGCATACCTCCTCCCTGCACAACTGCCCTCTGCATACCTTCTCCCTGCATGCCTGCCTTCTGCATTCTTCCTCCCTGTATGCCTCCCCCCTGCATTCCTTCTTCCCGCATGCCTGCACCCTGCATTCCTCCTCCCTGCATATCTACCCTCTGCATTCCTCCTCCCTGAACATCTGCCCCCTGCAATCCTCCTCCCCTCTTGCTTGTACCCTGCATTCCTCCTCTTTGCATGCCTGCCCCCTGAATCCCTACTCCCTGCATGTGTGCTCCCTGCATACCTCCTCCCTCTTTGCCTACCCCCTGAATTCCTCCTTCCTGCATGCCCACTCCCTTCGTTCCTGCTCCCTGCAAGCATGGCCCCTGCATACGAGCTCCAGAATTTCCCAACCCTGAAATAACTGGGACCTCCCTGGGTCGCTGAGGACCACCAGCCCCCATACTAATGGGCCCAGGGCCCTGAACTGCACCAGTCATGGGGCCTCTTGAACTAGGGCCATGGCCCCTTATCATTCCTCTCGCATGCATTCCTCTTGCTTCCATTCCTCTGGTTTCCTTCACACAGGCCTCTGTTCCTCTTCTCTCCATCACGCGTGTCTCCACAGCTCGAGCCTCTCTCCCAGCTCTGCCATTCATAGGGAGGCCTCTTTGATCCATCGTGGGTCCTCGGGGGTCCCCAAGGTGCAGTCTGGGCTCCGCCAGCGGCCCATCTCTCATCTCGCGTTCGGAGGGGCCACGGGCATCATGGCCAGAGGCAAGGTGCACGCGGGGCCCCTGATGTGGTGGGCCCAGGTAGCCTCTGGGCTCTACTTCTCTGGTGACCGAAAGCAAAGTCCCCCTACGTGGGTCACTTGGTGCATCTCCTAAGAGTCCTCGAGGAGAGCGGCCACCAGCACTCACGGGCGCACGCGGTAGGGAAACTCGAGGATCTTCCATCTGCACTTGACTCTGCTCCAAAAGCACCGGCCTAACACCCGGCACCCCAGTTTGGGGCTGCTTCGCCCCACCGGGATTTAGGGGACCCGGCCCGGGTCTGGGGGCAGCAGTCGGTATTGGCCCGGGGGCCGGAATTTCCTCCGCCTTCGGGGTCTGCCTCAGCTGTGGAACGTCTTTTGCAGGTCTCTTGGCCGAAGGTGGCTGTGGCTGAGTCGGGGCGGGAGGCTTCTGCTCGCTCGGCAGAACGTTCGGGCCGTGGCCCGGTCCAGGCTCCGGTCCGGCCACAGAGCCGGCCTGGGCTTTGCCCGGGAGCAGCGGGGCCACGCGGGTCTTGCGGTGCAGGAGGCTGAGCGCGACGTCGGGCTCCATGAAGCCCATGAGCACCTGCGCCTGCAGCAGCGCGTAGGCCAGCTGCGGGTTCTGCAGCAGCATGCTGCGCGCCTCGGCGCTGCTGTTCTGCACGCACAGCTTCATCTGCTGCATCAGCTCCAGCATCTGTTCGGGGGGCAGGCTGGCCACGGCCCGCGCGATGCACTCGGGGGCGTCCTCGGGGTCCACGGGGGCGCCGTAGGGCGAGTCGGTGGCGGCGGCTGCGGTAGTGGGCGCCGCGGGGCCCGGGCCGGCCCGCAGCTCGTCCTTGCTCCTCTCCACAGACGCGCTGTCCACCCGCAGCGCGCGGCCGCAGCACTCGCGCCCGTTCAGGCCGCGCATGGCCCTCAGCGCCGTGGCCGGGTCGCCGTACTCGCAGAAGCCGTAGCCCTTGGGCTTGCCCGTCTCGCGGTCGCACACCAGCCGGAAGCTCAGCACGCTGCCCACCTCCGAGAAGATGGCCTTCAGCTGCTCCTCCGTGGCCTCGTATGGAATGTTGCCCACGAACACCGAACGCAGCGACCGCTCCATGGCCGACGGCGCCCGCCACAGGCTCTCCACAGGGAGGCTGCAGCCGCCGAGACCGCACTTCCGGCTCCCACCGGAAGCGGCCACGCCCTGACGCCTCAGCTGCGGCCATGGCGGCCATGATGCCTGAGGGGCCAAAGCCCGGAAGGCAGGAAGGAGGCTGAGCTGAAGGGGCAGAAATCTCATCACGAGAGAGTAAGAGCTTCCTGGGGGGCGGGCGGGGGCGTGGAGCAAGAGCCTAGCGGGGAGGGCGTTTTCCTTGCAGGCAGCCAACCCGGATTGGATCCCCAGCATCCCACAGGGTACCCCAAGCCCCGCCAGGCCTGACTCCTGAGTGCAGAGCCAGGAGTAACCCCTGAGCATCGTGGGGTGTGACCCAGGAAGCAAAAACATTTTTACAAAAAGAGCTTTCTGGTTACTGCAAAAATAGACCCAGTATGGTTCTATTGCAGTGAAAATGTCAGAGCCATTTATCATGGTATGAAAGACATGTGTGTTGAGAGAAAAGTCTTTGATTCTCTTGAAATCATTGTGTTTTCCCTCTTTTAAAATACTCATGAAAGGGACCGGCAGAGGAACCCAGGTGCGCTGGACCGGGGGCTGAGATCGCCAAGCCTGCTTAGATCAGGACTGGGCCTCCTCCACCCAGGTACCCCATTTTCCAATAGCTTGGCAGCCACACCCACAAACTGCCCCTGCCCCGTGCAGTGTAATCCCACGAAGGGCCAATGTCCAGAGACTAGAAGACCAAGCTCCCAGAAGTACGTGGCCACAAAGCGACCACACGATATCTAATAGCCTTGTTCTCCCTCTTGGAGAATCTGACAAGTTACCAAGAGTCTATTATGCCCGCACGGGAGAGCCTTGCAAGCTCCCCATGGCGTATTCATATCTCAAATACAGTAAAAGATATATACAGACCTCTCAGAGAGCCTGGCAAGTTACTGAGAGTATCCCGCCTGCACGGCAGAGTCTGGCAAGTAACTTACCGTTACTGCAAAAACAATAATGATAAGTCTCATTTTCCTGACCCTGAAAGAGCCTCCAATCGTTGAGAGAGAGAAGTAAAGAGAGGCTGCTAATATCTCAGGGCTGAGTGTAATAGAGATGCTATTGGTGCCCGCTTGAGTAAATTGACGAACAACGGGATGACAGTGAGATATATATATATATATATATAATATATACACATGTACATATATATATATGTATATATATATATATACTGTATAACATCTGATAGCCTAGTTCTCCCTCTTGGAGAACCTGGCAAGCTACTGAAAGTTTACTGCCCTCACAGGAGAGTCTGGTAAGCTCTCTGTGGTGTATTTATATGCCAAATACAGTAACAGTGATGG
Organism: Sorex araneus; assembly: GCF_027595985.1. Lineage (NCBI taxonomy): Eukaryota > Metazoa > Chordata > Mammalia > Eulipotyphla > Soricidae > Sorex > Sorex araneus. The sequence goes on from NC_073303.1 coordinate 64,870,155, forward strand.
GTCTCATTCCCCTGACCCTAAAGAGCCTCTAATGCGGCACCATTGGGAAAGACGAGTAAAGAGAGGCTGCTAAAATCTCAGGGCTAGGATGAATGGAGACATTACTGGGCTCACTCGAGTAAATCATTATCAACGGGATGACAGTATATACATACCTCGTAGAAAGCCCGGAAAGCTACCAAGAGTACCCCACCCACACAGGCAGAGCCTGGCAAGGTTGCTCATGGTGTCTTCGATATGCCAAAAACAGTAATGATAAGTCTCATTCCCCTGAAAGAACCTCCAATCATGGGGAAAGATGAGTAAGAACAGGCTGCTAAAATCTTAAGGCTGAGAGGAATAGAGACATTACTGGTCCCCCCTTGAGTAAATAGATGAACAATGAGATGACAGTGACAGTGACAATGACAGTGATTTTTATTTTCATTATCCCATTACTAAAATATGGGAGTGGATGCCATAAAAAACTTAAAGTTGTGTTTCTCTCTCTAAAATCTTTCAAGTTAATCCTGAAATAATGAGGCTGAGACTTTAAAATTTAATTTCTTAGACAAAAAATACCTTAGAAATTATTTATGGATGAGAAAAGTGACACTTGCGGAAAACTGAGTACAAATCAGAGTGTAAGATACATGGGATTTGAGGTATTTTGACTGAAGTAGGATGTGTTATTTTTGGAAAGACTTGAAAGAAAATATATCCTGTGTCAAAGGCTAATTAGCAAAGTTCTACTCTCAGAAATTTTGAAAAAAGTAAGGCACTAAATAAGTACTCAAACTTTTAATGAAAACCTGTACTGCCACAATTTCCTACAACAATAGAATACTTAAAATTTGGTTTCTGACCTAAAGATACCTTAAATAATTTTCACATGTGTATAAGCACTAGAATGTACATTTGCATTTTGAAATATGTGGGATAAGACCAAAATCTTCATTTCAATGTCATATCACTTTTTTCACCTTTGGATAGCACTTTATTTTATTTTATTTTATTTTTATTGAGTTACCGTGAGATACAGTGACAAAGCTTTCATGTTTGAGCTTCAGCCATACAATGATCGATCACCCATCCCTCTGCCAGTGCACATTCTCTGCCACCAATGTTCCCAGTATACCCCCCACCATCCCAGTTCTCACCCTGCCTCTATGGCAGACAATTTCCCCAAATACACTCTCTCTACTTTTGGGCATTATAATTTGCTTGAATTTTCCCACCACCGTTCAAGTCTGCCTGCCAGGGGCAGATGTTTTGCCACTTCAGGCTTCTGGAATTCTAAGATTGTAAATGGTTGGGGTCCAGAGACATCTCTGTAGAGTGATAGTCCATTTTGGGATTCAATTGAGAATCTCTGAAACACGGGTATTGGTTCTGCGAAGATGCTGCCTGGAGGCAGATTGTGGGTGTGACAGCCAGGCCGCTGAAGGGGCTGGGAGCTGGGGAGGGACAGCCTGACTCCTCTGCCGCCACTGCCATGTGACCTGAGTCTCAGTCCTGAAACCCACATACCTGGGCCTTGCTTGTGGAAGCTCGTGGTCACCTGGGCTTCCTCTGGAGCTGGCGGGGAAAGTGCATCTGCTCCATCTGATGTGCCCCCGTGAAATTGGCTTGGTACCGGCCCAGAAGATCTCTGGCGATGTGGTGTCTTCTGGGACTCACTGCTCTGTCTCTGGACCAGAGCTCAATGTCATATCACTTTAAAAGAAGAAAACCGACCCTTTTAAAACTGAACAAGTTTATCCTTAGTAGCCTCTCACCATAATATTCAGGTGGTGGTGATTATTTTGGAATATACACCACATATATCTGATTTAGGTAAATAATTGTTCACATTTTAGCAGGTACCCAGAATGCTTACAATGTATCCCATTTTCCTCAACTAAATTAGGAAAGCTTTAAAATAACCACCATAAAACTCTTAAAGATTCTAGAAAACAGGAACACCATTGTTCCCCAAAGGTAATACCTTTATTTAAATTGAGCTCATTTTAAAAACTGCAGACCTCCTTGATTCCTGTGATTTGCCTGCTCATTTCTCATTTCTATTCAATGGATCAAAGATGAAAAGTTTTATTATTCAAAATAAAATATGATATATTGTAAATTAAGTCAGAAAATTTAGTTTTTTCTCTTTCTCCAGAAATATTATATGAGAAGATAGTATCAGTTGCAGTGGGAAATGGTGAATTTTCACACAGAAATGAAAAGAAACCTTATATATAAGAACAGAGAGGGTAAGTATGTTCAGCTTCTTCTTAAACATATTAGTAGCTTCTAATAGAGTTGTATTTTGGGGAGTTTTCTATTTTTATTTTTGGTCAATGCAGGGATTAAACCCCAGGGCCTTATCCATAAACATAGATGCTCTCCCACTGAGCCATAGCCCCAGATCTAATATAGCTCGAAGAGAGTACAAGATTACATATCAGTTCCTGTGGCCCTGTAAAATGAACTGCTACCACATGTCACAATGGGTATCAAAGTTATCATCCTCAGGAATGGGTCAAACACAGATAAAAATTACTGTAGAAGTCATATGTGCAGTAAAATAAACCTTTCTCCCTGGGCTTTACTTATAAATTGTTTTAAGTTTGTTTTTTCCTTTTTCCTGGTTAAAATCCTTTTCTTTAAAAAAAATTGCAGTAACATTAGCTTACAACACTGTATAGCTTTCAGGTGCTCATTTCTCTTTGCAGTTGCACACATCATACCACATTAATGGTAATCAGATGTCCACTGGTAACCCACCACTGACCAAATGCCCCCTGCTACCAGTCCCGTTTTCCCCAATACTAACAACCATCTGTGTTTAGAGTCCAGTGGGGTTTGTTTTTTTTAATTGAGATTGTTTCTTTATATTTCAAATGAGTGAAAACACAGGTATTTGTTTTTAATTCCTCTAAATCATTTTATTTTGTATAATCCCCGCAAGGCCCATCCATGTTGTCACAATTGTCAAGATTTCATCTCTTATAGCTTTCTTGAATTGTACTGTAATATGCATATGTATATACACCACTATAGGATAGCATTGGGTTTGTCCTTTTAGACTTGCCGCAGGGAATTTAGTTCACCTAAAAGCAATATTGTTTCTGTATGGACACAGGAAGACGCTTAATATTATGCTTTGTAACTTGGGAGCTGATTGACTCCAATAATATTTACTCCTGGGCATCTGCTTTTTCGACTCAGTTGTCCTTAGTTCCTACCACCCCAAAAGCAGGGTCCTGATGAGGGGTGGAATGGACCCAGGGCAAGCTATGAGCTCTCCTGGCATCAAAATGGGGCAGGCCAAAGCGCCACAATACTCAACTGTAAGTTGAGAGCATGGTCATAGACAAATGCTGTCATGATCCAAAAGTAACAACACTAGGACCCTGCTGGGGTTAGGAAGACTGACCTGACCCAAGGACTATGGTCTGGAATATATAGTGAGATGTCCTCAGGAAGAACCAAATTTTAAGTATTATATATCTCTTATTGCACTCATACAGAATGACATTGCTAGAAATATTAGAAGTAAATTTGCTATAGTTGTTTGAGTGGATTACTAGCTGAGGAAAGAAGAAAGTGACACACCCTAAATGGGATCTTGCCCTTAATCGATCTCCTAGTAATCAGGAGTAATCTCCTTAGAAGTGATTTTGTTAATCTCCTGGAGGAGTGGTCTTACCCCTCTTTGTTGATTTGTTAATGTTCAACCCACCTTTGTGTCACCACCCCAAGTGGTTGCTATATAAACTAAGGAAGAAGGGAGAAGACACAGAAGCATGAAGAAAACAAAGAGGCAGGGAGAAGACACAGAAGCAGGGAGAAGAGACCAGAGGAGAGACAATAGAGACAGAGATAGAGAGACAGACAGAAGAGAGCACAACAGCACACACGGAAGACCACAAAGGAGGAACCATTTCGATCCGGTCCATACACAGCAGCTCAAGAGCACAGAACACGAGTGGCGAGAGAGAGAGACAGACAGACACACAGACACACAGACACAGAGAGAGAGAGAGAGGAGAGAAAGAGAGAGAGAGAGAGAGAGAGAGCGCTGTCCTGAGGAGCACAGAACACAAGAGGAGAGAGAGAGAGAGAGAGAGAGAGAGAGAGAGAGCCATCCTGAGAGCCCTGGAACAACACACACATCACCCCCTTCAATGCGTGCATTTGTATTTTTTACACACCACATTATTTTGTAACCGTCCATCTCAGACAGATTGTTTTCTCATCTTTGCTATTCTGAATAGTGCTGCAATGAAATTCAGGGTTATCGGGTTACGTGTATATTTTTAAATTAATGTTCTCATATTCTTCAGGTAAATATTAGATAATATGGTAGATCATTTTGAAGTTTTTAATGTTTTCCATAGTGATTGAACCAACTTTATTCTTATCAACTGTGCATGAGAGTTTCTCTTTCTTTAAGTCTTTAGGAATGTAACTTTCTCCACAACCATACCAATCATGACTTTGTAAATAGCCTTTCTTCTTCAAATGTGTGTGTGTGTGTATGTTTTGTTAGCTTTTCTACCCAGGGAAATCTAACTTTGGTCTTGACATGCATTTTCCTGTAATTTAATAATGTAGTACATAATTTTATGTGTCTACTTGGTCATTTGCATGTATGTCTCTTTTTGGTGAAAAGCTTATTTTAAGTCTCTCTCCACTTAAAAGAAATTAGGTTGTATGTTATTTTGATGCAGAGTTGTGTATATATTTTAGATATTACCCTTTTTGTGAGGACTGGAGTGATAGCACAGCGGATAGGGCGCTTGCCTTGCACGTGGTTGACCCGGGTTCTATTCTTTCATCTCTCTCAGAGAGCCCATCAAGCTATTGAGAGTATCCCGCCCGCATGGCAGAGTCTGGCAAGCTACCTGTGGCGTATTTGATATGCCAAAAATGGTAACAAGTCTCACAATGGAGATATTAATGGTGCCCGCTTGAGCAAATTGATGAATGTGACGACAGTGCTACATTGCAGTGCTACCCTTTTTCTGATGTATGGTGTACAAATATCTTTTCCCATTAAGAAGATTATTTTTAACAGTGGGTTCTTTAGCTGTGTTTTTAGTTGTATATAATTTCATTTTTAACATTTGTTTTGGTGTTGTTGTTGTTGGAAATATGTCCACAGAAATATCTTCCTGCCAACAATGCTGTTAATAATAGCTTCCAATATAGAAAGAGTGCTAACACAAAGTAACTAATAACAAAGTTTGATATTGAAAGGGACTTTCATAAAATTCATCTTAGATTGCTCTAATTTTTAATCTTTTAATATATTTGACCTATTTCTTTTGTCAGATGCAAATTCAGAGATATGTAAGTTATATATCGACTATCTCCTTTTCCAAAAGTCAGTCAGGTCAGTGAAAACTAGTGATGGTGATATACCACTGGATACTAAATACAACCTTAAATGAGACTTAATTTTCAAGCAGAATTACTTGCCTGCTAAGAGAAATGTAATCATTGAAGATAGATTTTTAGATTCCAGAGTTCTGATTGCAAACGGACCATTAGAACTTGAGATCAAAAAGAGTTTAATCTGAATTTTCAGAGTAACACCAGAGAATCCTAGAGCAAAATCGGTTACCCATTTGCAGACTTGGCAGATTTTGCAGTAATGATTCAGAGTAGTCAACTTTCACCCCTTCTTTTTCTCTGAGACTTTTGTACAATATTTTTAGGGTAAGTAACTTTCACTTCTCATCTGAAATTTATGGGAAATATTTTTATATTTAGAGTTTTTGCTAACAGATAAATTATATTTAACTTTAGTGTCACTGTAATCTCAGAACTTATTAAAAAACAAACCGAGGAGTCTAATATGTACAAAATATATACTTAAAATATTTTGATTACAAAAATATATAATAGAATACTTCTAATGTCATTATAACTTATTCTAATCACAAGTAAAATTTGAATATAGAATATTAAGATACCTATATTTGCCTCAACCGCTTATAACTGTGTTAATCGTTCTTAAAAGTTGCATAAATAATGATAAAACAAGAAACCAACTTTGCTGTGATTCTTGGAAATAAATTATATTTAAATTATGACATTCCATTGAACTATATGTATATGTATATACATATATATATATACATGAGTTTGGTCACTGTGTGGACATGGTCAATCATGTTGAAACCTTTTTGGAACCCGGTTTGCTTGCATGGTTGTCCTTTGTCTATTGTTCTGCTAATACTATTCGGGATGAGTGAACAGCTTGTAGACAAAAGGCAGCAGGCAGATTGGGCGATAGTCACCAATGTCATGGATGTCTCCCTACTTGTACAGGAGAACGGTCCTGCAGGTTTTGCACTGGGACGGAGCCTTGCATTCAGACAGGTAGCGTGTGAAGAGCTGAGCCAGTGTATTGATGAGTACTGGCAACAGATTCTTCAGGTGTTTGGGTCTGGCCTTGTCTGGACCGGGTGCTGTACGCCAAATGGCGTGTAGGATTTCGGAAGGTAGGACATTGGGAAAGACATACCCATCTTGTGGTATTTGGTATGTGGGCAGGTGGACGTGGCTATCAAAGAGATCCAAGTAGAAGTTGTGATTAATCCTTTCCATTGCCTTTCTGGAAGATGTGATAGATCCATCGGTATATCAGAAGGCAGTCATCTTGGTCTTGTAGTTGGCCAAGGACAGGCGAGCGTTGTGAATACTTTTCCCAGCTTCTGCCGCATCAGCCAACAGTGCTGCTTTTCTGTCTTTGAGGTCTTCCTTTATCACTTCTCTGCACAGCTTTGCAAGCCCGGACATTAGCTTGTGGTTGCCTGAAGCTCACGCCAAACCACGTTGATGAATGAGCTCGAGAGTTTCCAAAGACAGGCATCTGTTTGTGGCTTTCTCACTCTCGGCATTCTTCACACAGTCATGGAAGTGCTAAACTAGTTGATCATATTCCTTGTCGATGTTGTCAAGGACAGCATCTTCCCATGTTGCTGCAATAGTGCCAAAGAGCTCCCAGTTGGTGGTCATTCTGGGAGTTGCCTTCTTAGACTTAAATTTTGCAGACCTTTCTCCCTGCTCTGTGAAGTAGAATTTTGCATGAAGGAGATGGTGAACCGATCCCATTTGGAATTTTGGGACAACAGTGACATGGTTTAGGCAAAACCATCAATTGAATATGATGTGGTTAATTTCATTGTGGAACTGTTCACCAGGAGACTCCCATGTCCAGCGTTTAGATTTGGCCTTCTGGAACTGTGATTTACCATGGGTGGTCTTTGTCAACATGATGAACTCAGACAGTCTCTCATCCTGTTTGTTTCATTCTAGGCCATAGGTCCCGATATGGAGTTCCTCAGGTGATCTTCTAGGTCCTATCTTGGTGTTAAAATTAACCGATAATGACCTTGTAGAAGGCGTGGTCTTCTTTATAGAAATTCTCCAGCTTCATGTAGAACTTCTCAATTTCTTCTTCATCCTAGTTGGATGTTGATGCATAGACGACAAAGATAAAAACTGCCAGCAACAAGCCACATCTATTGAAATGTCCAATTCGGGTTGTTCGGCCTTTGAACGAATCAATGCTCATGGCTAAGTTCATGTTGACAAGGACACCAACACCACCGACGCCTCTACTGTCACATGTTCTGAGGAACAGTTCTTGTGTCGAAAGCGGCGTCATGTGTTCGATGCCTTCTCATTTTGGTCAATCCAATGACATTGTACTTGATCTTCCGCCCTTGCACTATAAGGTCTTTGATGGATGTTTCCAATGCCAGCGTACATGCGTTAAAAGTGCAGTCATTTTAGTCCTTCATTTTGGCAAGCTAGTTCTGCCCTGAAATTTTATCAGCCTCTCCTTGTTCATCCTTCTTAATGCTGCCATATAGGGGGCTTTTCCAGGGTCAGGGCTAGGGGAATGAGGCCCATTGTTGTTACTGGTTTTGGCATATCAAATACACCACAGGTAGTTTTTCAGGCTCTGCCATGTGGGCAGGATACTCTCGGTAGCTTGCGAGGCTCTCTGAAAGGGATGGAGGCTTTTAGGGCGGCCTTCAATTGCCATTATAGGTGTTGTGATGGTTCACACCATATTTGAACCCAATCAAATATGGTGCAGTAAAGATGGAAAATGGGTAGGAAGTGTTTTTGATGTGTTGGTGGCCGCAAAGCAGCCGCGCAGTCTGGATAAGCAGCCTGAAGCATGGTGCCAGTTGTGTAGTGGAGGTCGGCCCCTGAGGAATTTATCTGGCACTGGCAGGATGGGTCTTATGGCTGTGACCCCTGGGTCACCAGGGATTGGTGGAAGCAGGTAGAAGATCTCTGTTTCCAGGTCCCATTGAGCCTAGAGTCCAAGGTCACAAAGTTCCATATTACCTGGTTCTGTGGAAGAAGTTTAGAGAAATTTTTTCTTATAATACTTATAAAGATATATTCTAAATTTAATATCGCATAAAAATCTGTTTTCCTCAATACACAATTTCACCTTAGAAATAAAAATGTAATTTAAAAAATGTGGTTAAAATAATTTGAACCATTCAGAGTCCTCTTTTGGATTTTTGATAAGTTAATAATTTAATATACTTTGTCACAAAATGAATTCCAACCCATAAAGTAAAATTTAAACTATAGCTTCACCTCATGATTGATTCCCTGATACTGTGTGGTCTTTCCTCTAGTCTGAGCATCAGCCTGAGGCTCAGTTCCGACTAATATATTATCATTGCCCTGAAGAACAGTAGTTATGTGGCTTTCAAACAAAGTTCTCACAGTCTCTAAGTCCATTATTTATTACTTGCAGTGATTTTAAGCCATCCTGGTCTGGCATGGCACTGCATATGGTCCTCTAAGCACCATCAGGAGGGATCCCTGAGTGCAGAGCCAGGACTAAGACCTGATCACAGCCAGCAGACCTAAAAGTTAAGGGAAAAAAATCTTCCTAGGCTTCCCTTAAGAAGATGCATAAATGTAATACTTATGACAGATAATATGTTGGGATTGCTTTCTTTCACCCAAAATCATCTGATTTTTAATTACCATATAAAACAGATATGACTGGAAGAAGAGAACATTGTTAGTGTAAATATATCTCTAAATGCTTAACTAATCAAGGTTAGAGAAAAATGGATACAGATTTGGAAGCTGGAGAGATGTATACTCAGAAAACTGGGGATAATCTCCAAAGTTGGGTAGCCAAGAGCTAGTATTAGGAAATTGTGAGAACAAGAAAATACCATAAAACATGAAATGGATATGGACAAGGAGGTAGAAGGGCAAAGCCTTTTCATAGATCTATCACCAACTGCAAACTTGACCTCTGGTTTCCCTAAAATGAGTAAGAGCTTTTCTAAAGTAAACATGTTATTTTAAAATATTTGAAATGGCCTTGAACTATGGTGTACAACTTAATAGAATGAGGGAAGAGTTCACAGATAGTGCCCAGGGTTATTAGGAAACTAATATGAGACTAGGTAGTTTGAAAATACTCTTATGTGTCTTGATCTGCCACTGAACTACAATTTTCAAAGTCGAAAATTCAAGGGAAGCATTTTCTGAGTCTCCTTGGGGGAAAACCCATGATCCAAAACCTTTTCCTTGTAGCACTCTGCAGAGTTGGCATGGGGCCAAGGAGAAAGTTTGATATAGTTTCTGAGTAGAATCTTGTTAGAAAAGTTAAAAATTGACATGATGGTGACAAGTCTAAAACCTCTTGATATTAGATTTTCACAGGAATAGCATGCTGCCTCCCAAATATCACAAATGTGCATTCTGTAGAGTTTTTTTTATTAAACACATCTTTTTGTCTCCCTAAAATTCAGTTAAAGGAAAAATGAGGGATTTTTTTTCTCCACCACAAATAAACCCAGCATCCCTCCCACCCTCTGCAATCCCATCTCCCCCCACCCCACCCTGCCACTGTGGCAGGGTATTCAAATGAGGGATTTTCTTGAAAAAAAAAAAAGGAAAACTTAAGTGCAGATATGTCTTACAATTGACATGTAATGACTATTCATGTCAACAGCACTATGAAACACAATAGTCAAAATGCTATGTTCGTTTTATGTTAAGAAAATTAGAAAAATATTTTATATGCCTTGATTATGTTTCATATTAAGGAGAATAGAGTCTGGTTTTGCTTCTGTAAATCTCATTCATTTCTGACAAAATCTACGGAAGAAATATTCTATTGTAGTGGCTCTCTAACAGTGATCCTCGAACTATCAACTTCAGCATCAATTGGGGATTACTTAGAAATTCAATTCCTTATGTCCACCACACATTTACTGTTTTCAAAACTGCAGGTGAGGCCAGACATGCAGTGATTTAAAGGGCAGGGCCTAGAACACCCTTAGCCGCAGAGAAATAAATTGGAGGAGATGGGAGAAGACACAGGGGTCAAGGGGATTCGGGTGCATAGGTAGCATTAAGGAATGAGAGAGCTAAACATCCAAACCTCAGAGTCAACTGCGGTGAAATCATGAGACCCAAACTTTAACAATTAAACTCAAAAAGGTGCCTGTCAAGAGGGTGGGAGGGACCCTGGGAACCTGATGGAGGGAAGTTGACACTGGTGATAGGATTGATGCCAGAATAGTCTATGTCTAAAACCCAACTATGAATAGCTTTGAAAATTATGGTGCTTCAATCACTGTCACTGTCACTATTATCCCGTTGCTCATTGATTTGCTCGTGCGGGCACCAGTAACGTCTCCATTGTGAGATTTGTTGTTACTGTTTTTGGCATATCGAATACACCATGGTAGCTTGCCAGGCTCTGCCATAATGGCAAGATACTCTAGATAGCTTGCTGGGCTCTCCGAGAGGGGCAGAGGAATCAAACCCAGGTCTTCCGAATGCAAGGCAAACACCCTACCTGCTGTTCTATCGCTCTAGCCTTGCTTCAATAATTTTTTTAAAATTCACATTCTAATAAACCCTCCCAGTGATTTGAACCTTTGAGTATCAGGGTCTTACAGGAACCACAACGACCTTTTTGATCAGAGCTTATGACTTCATTTGCTTCTTCCTTTAAAATTTTTCTTTGAAATGCTTTTGCATTTTTTATATAAATGACTATTTTCTCCTCTTACTCCCTGAAGTAGAGTGCTATTTTTATTTCTTGGATTAAAAAAATACCTATTTCTCCATATTGGAGTATAATATATAATCATGCAAAATAAAATAACTTCATCTGGTTATATTTTCCATTTTATAAGGTGATAAAATGTCAGTCTGTTTCAATGAATAATATTATCAATTTGTAGCTTGTCCTCTGCCATTTGGTTTCTTATAATTTTGATTTTAATTTTCCTACAGTGATTGCATAGAACTTCCTTTCCTACTTTGCCCATTGGTGAACAAATGATTTTCTTCAAAGTCTCTTTTTGAAGGTGAAGGGGGCAAAAGAGACCTCTTATACTCCTGATAAGTTAGAACACGAGGGACATGTCCTCATCCTAATTGTGTGGGTTAACAAGTTTTGCTGAGAGTTGCAATTCTTCCATAGAGTTTCTACAATTAGCCATCAAGAAACAAGCTATTAGTACAAATTGGTAGAAGAAACTTTCTCCAGAGACCACAGGAAATCAACTTCACTTGATGGGTCCTGCCTACACAGAGAGCTAAGGGCTCTGGGTTTCTTAACCCAGGCTAGAAGAAGCCTGTTCCTAGCAGGGAAGTCTTTCCTCTGGTTTGTGAACACTGACACCCATATTTACTTGTTCACTAGATAAGATTTTGGAAACCCCCCTCTCCACCTTGCTCCCACCCCCACTGGCTTTGCTTATTCTACTAAGAGATTATGCCAACAGAGTATTGGCACAAGGAGTGAGCCATGGGTATGCAATCGGATTTCCAAATTTCTTGATTTTTCTTTATCACTATTCTCAAAGATTATGGTCATGGTTGTTCTCTGTGAATTTAAGAATTAATAGTCTAGTTATACTGAGATGAAGGAGAAACCTTTATTTATAGTAGACCAAGTCTATATAATTTTATTTTGAATAGTGTACAAAGTCTCCTAGGTAATTTGCCCATTCTTCAAAATGCTAATATTAAAATAAAAGTCCTAGGTGCTGATAGGTACAGCATTTAAGACCACACTTGGGTTTCTGGACTTTCAATGTGAGAGATTCCTTTTACCATAATGTTATCAGGGAAGCTGTGTGCAGCCAAGAGGTGTTTACTTTCTTAAGTCATGGAGGTTCTCCGGTTCGGGCAAAGGTTCAGAATAATTTAATCCCATCTTTCATCATCTTTTATGATGGAGCCAACACTCTCTACTTTTAGATTTACGTGCCTGTAACTTTTTTCATGAGGCGCCTATAAATTCATTCCCAGATAATCTTATTTCTGGAATATAGAAGTTACTCTTTTTCAGGCATGATGGAATACAGTTTTTTTTTTTAAAGTAGGTTTTTATCAATCAATTCAGACATTCCCCCATTTTATAGATTGATGATCTACTGAGTAATATCAGTTGAGATGCCAACTGAGCTGAGATTTTTGAGGCCAGAGTTTAAGCTGTCACCTCCCGATCTCATCTTGATTCTCTTAGTTGTTGGGGATGGTCCCTTCCCTCTCTTGGCCATAGAGGGAAGACAGAGATTTCCAAGTCAGGTAGCAGCTGTTACTGCCAGTATCTAACCATCAGCTGAGCACCTTCTCTAGCAGTTCTGCACACATCCCTGCACTTGGCACTGCAGAGGAACTAGCTCTGGCATTGAGGCCAATTTGATATCCAATTCTGTCATAATTTATGATCTAATAAAATTTAAGCTTATTCTCAGGCCAAAAGAGTTTATATTTCTGGTACTATGATTAGATCAAGTTTTAGGTAAAGAGATAGTATCTTTTTACTGAAATTGTGAGTAAATATTCTAACACACTTGCCAGGGATGATAATGCTTTGTAGACTTAATTTATGTGATATATTAAGTATTTTGCCTGAGTGAAAATTGTTTTTTCAATTCTAGATCTCACTTAAGATCTTATTCTGATAAACCCAAATTGCTCTTTATAGCATTACAAATATATCAAGGAAATAAAATAGCACACTCAATTTTGTTGTTTATCTCCAAATTTAACATTTATCAAATATCTGTTAAGGATTGTACAAAATTTCTAAAATTTCCTTTCCTAATGAAAGGCAATTATACAATAAATATGTCAATGTTTGAATATAAATAGTGTCAGGAGAAAGATTTTAAAAAATTCAATGAAAATCCAGAGATCTCTTCCAATTTGGGAGAGATAAATTTCTCCCAGATTCATTTATTTTCCTTAATGAAGAGCCTCATTAAGGAAAAACTTATCATCTAAGTTGATGATAAGAACTATGAACAACAGTTTAGATTTTTCACAAGTGTGTAATGGAAAGCTGTTGTTTCAGACGAAAGACAAAATGGGGGAAAGTCTAAAAATGGAAAAATATACCAAATAAAGTTAAGAATGTAATCATGGAATCCTGTTTCACTGAAGCATAAACACTGCAAAATTGACTCTTACATACTACAAGAATTAAAAGCATTGAATCCACACCTGCAGTCAAAAAACCATGTGTAACATTTGATTTCTTCCCAAACTTAACTACTAATAGTCTGCTGTTGACAAGAAGGTTTACTAGGGATATAAGGTCTATTAATGTATTTTTTGTGTTATATGTGTGATGTAGTATATTTTTTTAGTGCACGTAAAAATTAAAGTGTCATTAACAAAAACAATACTGTAGCTGTTATGTGTTCCTAACACAAAAGTGTCAAAAATGAAGACATAAAATTCACACTTACTTACAGATATGAAGATTCATGCATTGCTATAATAACAAATAGGAGGCAATATGATTGTACTATGGTAGTATACCCTAGGTAACTAAAATTTTTATGATCTGCAGTATACAGTTGTCAAATTTGTATGTATTTTATGGTAGTAAATAATGTCAATATATAATGTGTATATATACACACATTAGTGACATGACCTTTTCTCAGTCTTTTCAATATTTTTAGACTATATAATTATCTGCTTTTTTCAAATTGTTATAAAATTGTCCCCATTTCTTTCAATGCATGTGTTGAAGATATTACACATAAAAGTATATAAGTGGAACTTTGCCATTCAAAGTTATATTTTTAGGACCATCTATAAAGGGAGCTAGGAAGATAATGATTGTAAAAGTAGATTTGAGGCCCTTGCATATCAAGCATGGCAATGATGTCGGTGGGCCCCATGGGTGACTTATGTGAAGCAGGGAGGAGAAAGATGGTCACTTTCTCCCCATCTGCCTCTGCAACCCCCCTCCCCTGGGACCCAGGGTTACTGGGTTCTTGTCTCGCCTCACAGAAAGGAATTTCAGGAGTAGACAAGCAGTGAAATAAATACATTTTATTTGGAGGTTTTTTAAGGTGTGGAGAGAGAGAGAGAGAGAGAGAGAGTAGCGCACTCAAGAGAAAACACCGGCTTCTCCAAGGGCAGAGAGAGCCCCTACACACATCCTAGCACTAGACACAGAAGCATGAAAGTACACATCTCAAGAGGGGAGATGCGGGCACCACATGTGTTCAGGCACCACATGTGCTCAGTCACATGGGCACAAGCAGCACATGGGCTCGGGCAGCATACTCGTGCCCTTCCTTTGTTCAAGGTGGCCTTTATAGGGTTTCTCCAACCTGCCCCCGAGTGGGGCTTCTTCCCAGGTAAAAGTCCATTGCTAAGGAGGTTACCAGGAAGGTTGGGAGTGGTGATGGTCTTCTTTGGGCTGAATTAAACAGATTGAGGGGGAGGTCCGAGGGAATTCGAGGAATTACCTTCATGCGGAGGGGTCCAATCTCCTCAGGGTCCGCTGCTCAAGATCTTACCTGTATCCACAAAGTGGGTCAGCCTTGGAATTTTACTTTCAGAACTCTTGCTGACCTTTTTCATTGTCCAGGGCCTTCCCCCATGTACCTGCCTTCATCAGCAAGAGCCTTCGAACCAAAGTGATGGGAAGCTGTTGAAAGTTAATAGACCAGGGACAAGCTGACTTCCATTAGTCTTCAGTACTAATTTTCCCGGTGGGGCTTTGTGCTGATTAGGAAGGAACCGAGATTCAGGCAGTTAAACCATTTTATGACAGTTGGTGAGAGGCAATGGCAGTGGAAAGGAAAGGATTGTGAGAGATGATGTGAAGGTAAAAATTAACAGCATTCACTCGTGCAAACCTGGGAAAAGAAGAAAGTCTTGTCTACCTATATGTGTATTTATGACATCCCAATCTTTTCTTAACCATTTCAATATTTCTGGACTATAGAATTTATCTGTTTTTTCAAATTGTTGCAAATCTCTGAAAATTCTTTTCCAATAAACATGTTGAAAAGAATGTCCGTATAAGTATAAAGTGGATTTGTGCAGGTCTGTGTTCTTTGATCCTACCTTGAAGATTGTGGCGATGTTAGCCATAGATTAGATAAAGAAGAACAAGCATGAGTTTAACTGCAGACAGAAGAATTCTAAACCCAGAGTTCAGGAATGTGCAACTCTGTGAACAAGAAGACCAAATAGGTGGGGTTTTAATTGAGAAGCAATGTCTTCAGTTTTGCCTGGAAACTGGTTCATGCAACTCATCACTGGAAAATGACACAGATTGAGCCCTTGACTGCTTTAATTTCCATCATCAACACAAACATTTATTGTTTTTGTATTTTTATTGTATTATTATTGTATTTATTGTGCATATGTGCATGGAACACCATCAGGCATTGGAGAAAATATAGGGAAAGTTTGGGTTCTGTTAAAATGACTATTAAAAAACTAATTTTTCTCAGAAAAATCAAAAGCACTGACCAAATGGCTAGAAAAACAATAGCTTTTTTAAATATAATTCACCTTAAAATCACCCTGCCATCCCTTCAGTGATCTTGTGCCTCAGGGGAATTAAAGAAGGATTAAAGAATTAAATCCCTTAAGTACACATAAGGGATTTTATGGGTGATCCTTTTGTCAACACACACATTTTTATTTCTTCTCACATCTTCTCTGCACAGAAGTGACAACAATGTAATCATGTAACAAAACGATGTGTGTCATTGCCTAAAAAGTACAATGAAATAAATGGATGAGCATTTAGAATTTAGAAAATTCAGTATGATCACCAAAAAAAAAATTGCAGAAAAATTAACTCCTTTCTACTATATCTACCAGTTCACTAAAAAATATTCAAGGCTTGCTGGAGAGATAGTACAGACAATAGAGTATTTGCCTTGCATGCAGCCCATCTGGGTAAGGTGCCCAGAACCCAGAACCAGAACCAGAACCCCGAGCACTGCCTATGTGACTTCCCCTCAATAAACTATGTTCAAAGCAAGATATACTTTACAGTAGTCATAAAATTAATAGCTTGTCATATTATTTATACCTTTCTTGCTTTCCTTCCCCCTTCCTCCCATACCATAATTATGTCTGATTCATCAGAAAGTAAAAAATCACTCTTCAGCTCAGAATGAAGCTAATTTATCCAAATTTCCTCCCTTAAACATGCCAATTCAATTCTTCCCAGGGCTGAAATTAGTCTATTGTCTCCATTTAGTTGGTTTCTTTCATTATACCCCATCCATATCATGAACACTGTTATCAGTAATCTTTACCCCCCAGTTATCACTGTGAGATATTATCAGATCTTTGATAAACTAGTCCCTGCTTTCTAGCTATAGTAGACTAGAGTGGGTGCAACAACAGTTCTCAAATATGTGCATGTCCTAATCCTCAGAACCTGAGTTTGTTACTTTATTTTTTAAATTTTTTTATTTTTTTTTTTGCTTTTTGGGTCACACCCAGCGATGCTCAGGGGTTACTCCTGGCTTTGCACTCAGGAATTACTCCTGGCGGTGCTTGGGGTACCATATGGGATGCCGGGGATCGAACCCGGGTCGGCCGCGTGCAAGGCAAACGCCCTACCCGCTGTGCTATCGCTCTGGCCCCCTGAGTTTGTTACTTTAAATGACAAAAGGGACATTAGAAAAATGATTAAGAATTGTTAGACTGTAGGGAGTACTCTGGATTATTCATATGGGCCTGATATATTAACAAAGGTTTTCATGTGAGAGATGCAGAAGAGCAGATAAAGAAGAAACTAAGCTACTAGCTTTTGTGGTGGAGAAGAAGCCATTAGCTAAGAAATACAGGCAACTTCTAGAAGCTGGGAAATGCAAGAAATCCAAGTATCTCTAGAGACTTTGGATAGTACCTGCTGTACCATGGCTCTGGGCCCTGCTTTTATTCTTAAAAAACAAAAACAAAACAAAACAAAACTCTAAATTTTTGCATTGTGTGTTGACAAAATAATCACCTTTAAAATATATCTTTGCCAATTTCCAGGGAACTTGAATTTCATCATTTTGTACATAAAGTCTGATTAGCTTGGTTTTCATTTTAAAATGTGAAGAGTTAGTAAATATCTTAAACAAGTAGGGTTAAGAAGATAAAAGACTACAAAATCCTCTATTTATCTTTCAGAGTGGATTGAAAGTAGGCCCATGGAATCTGTCCCCAAAGACTCATTAACTGGGCTTAATGGAGTTTAAGCTGTTCTTTCTGTGTCTTTATTTCTTGTTTTTTTAACCTTCCTCTTTTAGCCCAATGGTACAAGCAGTAAATGTAATCCTGTTGAAATAAGAACACATGTTCTCCATGTTCCTCCAAGGAATTTGGTTTCCTCATTGGTATATCACACCTTCATGGTTTGTGAGCCACCTATCTTTACCTTAGGAGTCAGTTTTCAAGGAACCTGCATGTGAAGTGCATGTGAAGGTCAGTGCTCAAAGACAATATTTGTGTCTACAGTATCTTGTACATTGGATGAACTTTGTTCCATACACAGACACACACAAAGTTGTCAACTTGTGAGGTTCCACTGCAAGTAGCCTCTGCTGTGGGAAAAAAAAATCCCTTAATAAAACTCATCTGCTTCTTCAACTTCCCTTTCTGCTTTCTCTTCTTCAACACTGTGGAGTGTGGAGGTAGGGAGGGTAAATTAGGGAGTTTGTCCTAGATTGTGGACTGGAGCGATAGCACAGCAGGTAGGACGTTTGCCTTGCACACGGCCGACCCAGGTTTGGTTCCTCCATCTCGCTTGGAGAGCCCGGCAAGCTACTGAGAGTATCCCATCTGCACGGCAGAGCCTGGCAAGCTGCCCGTGGAGTATTCAATATGCCAAAAACAGTAACAACGAGTCTCACCAGTAACAATGGAGATGTTACTGGTGCCCGATCGAGCAAATCAATGAACAAAGGGACGACAGTTCCAGATTGTGCTCCCAGTTAGGCCTAGACTCAGCATGTAACTGTACTGAAACTAGAGGGTTGGTGGATCTAAATTAGCTGGACAAGTCTAGGGACAGCCTTGCTCTCAAAGGACTATCTTCTGCAAGGGCCAGAAAGGACGCTCTCCCAGAGTTCATCTCTGTTTAAAACCATCACTAGGGGCTGGAGAGATAGCACAGCGGGTAGGGTGTTTGCCTTGCACGCGGCCGACCCGGGTTCAAATCCCAGCATCCCATATGGTCCCCTGAGCACCGCCAGGAGTAATTCCTGAGTGCAGAGCCAGGAGTAACCCCTGTGCATCGCCAGGTGTGACCCAAAAAGCAATAAATAAATAAATAAATAAATAAATAAATAAATAAATAAATAAATAAATAAAACCATCACTAACCTATGCTTGCGTTGTTTGTTAGTGTTACATTGTCAGCAAAATATCTCCATGACTGGTGATTCTAGCACAAGAAGAATAACTCAACAACCACGAATTTCCAAACTGATAGTCATTCCCAAATTGGTGCTGAATTCTCATAATGACATTGGATCCCCAAAATAGCGGTGCTGAGGTGGGATTTTAAAACTTTTTGGTTCCTCTTCCAGGCTATGGCATGGGTCTCAGTTTGGTCTCAGTCTCTCCTCGTAAGATTTGGTTTCTTGGGACCTGCAGAAGAATAAAAAAACTGGAGAAGAAAGATGGTTAGAATTTGAAAGACTTTGCTAGACAATGTGGTACTGTAATTACCTCAGAAGTCAGTTATCCACCCATGAGAAGCATTTTTGCAGTTATATTGCAATAGCTCTAGAAACTTTCAGTTGTCAAGGGTTCATTGATTTAATAAATTCAAAAATAAACAAATTTTTTAAAAGATTTCATACTGCTCTGTGACCTAAGACTTTTCCTGTACTTACAGAAATACTTTTTAATAAACAAAGTCACATGGAAAAGCCTGTGCCAGTATGGGAAAGGGCTACATAAAGTATAAAGGCCAGAAGACCAGATTTATTGGGGATAAATGCAATATGTTGTTTTATTTTCTAGATTTTTTTTATGATTTAGGGTCTTCATATAGTTTTGTTTTTGTTCAACAATTATCAGACTTCCACAGATACTAGACAAAAATGTTCCGAGCTCATAAAATTTTCTTCTCAAAAGGGAAATTGTTTATCCATGAGTATAAAAGTTAAGAAGATAATTTTGGATAGTGATAGGAATGCTGAATAAATCAGGACAATAGGTAGAAAAACTTATATTTTCCTTGCAAAGATGGAAAATCTAAGTTTAGCAGCGGTCAGGAAAAGCTTCTGAGGGGATAGCACAGGATCAAAATCTAAGATTTTACTGTATAATGGTTGTACTCTGTTTTAGCCCCAAATTAGTGTATATGCTTCATCATAAAAATGTCTCACTATATAAATTTGTTCTCCATTCTATTTAAAAGGTGAACAGAGCAGCACTTGCGAGAAGCATACACATACACATTTGTCTTCTCACACACTGAGAGTTGGTGCTCAGAATTCTCACTTCAAGCACATACATTGTCAGTATGTGTAAACACATCCATTAAAGACCAGTTGAGGAAGTCATGCTAAGTGAAGTGAGACAGAAAGTGAAGGACAAACACCAAATGATTTCACTCATAAGCGGAGGATAAATAAATAAAGCAAGGGATTAGGCAAACTCTAATAGAAACCTTAGATATGATCAGTGGAACTTGAGTTTGAAATAATAGTATAGATAGTATAGAATCAATAGTATCAATAATAGAAGAATCCTAGTACTCTGGTGATGGGTATGGTATAGAAGCACAAGTATAAAATATAGTAATTATTGTAAAAATATAATTCTACAACATACTACAAAGCTATAATCAAAATTACATAATGTTGTAATAAAGATAGATTTGCAGACTAATAGAATATAACTGAGAGTCCTCAGTTAAACCCCCATATTTATATAGCAAGTGAGCTAAGTATATTAAGTAGCTCAAGAATAACCTGTTAACAAATGGTGTTGAGGAAACTGGGTAGCCACATGTTAAAAAAATAAAATTAGAACCATACTCACATGGTTCACAAAGGAAAACTCAAAGTAAAATACACTGATGAAAATATTGGCAGAAATCTCCAGAAAACTCTCCAGGAAATTGGCCACAAAGGAGTCTTCAATGAGATGACCACAGTGGTAAAGACAACAAAAGCAAAAATAAATGTGATTGTACATCCAATTTAAAAGCTTCTAAACAATGAAATAAAACTCAATCTAAAGCAAAGACAACCTACTGAATGGGAGAAAATATTTGCACACAGTACAACATAAAAAGGGCAATATTCAAGATCTATGAAGCAGTCACAAAAATCAACAACAAAAACTTCAATGATCCCATTCACAAACTGGGCAAGGAGTTGAACAGACACTTTCCCACAGTCACTCAAGACTAGGGAAATTCAAATTCAAAGCCAAACTACATTGAGATGTCATCTCATACCAGTGAGAGTTGCAGATATCAAAATGTCTGGACATAGCTCGTGTCAGCGGGGTGTGGTAAGTGAAAAACCTCATCAACTGCTGTTGGGAATGTCATCGGGTTCAGCCTCTATGGAAAGCAATATGGGGATTTTACTAAGAAAATAGGACTAGAGCTCCCATACAACTCAGCAACACCACTTCTTGATATCACAGATCACAAAACATAAACTTTTAGAAGATATATTTGGAAACAACCCAAATGCCTATGTATGAAGGGACAAAGAAGCGAAGAAGTTGTAGTATATATACACAATGAAATACCATGGAATTCTAAAGAAAAAAATGCAATTTGCAGCAATATGGATGGAACTAGAGGATAGCATGCTAAATCACAGATACAGAATGCTTTTTCTCATATGTGGGACCTAAAGATACATAGAAAGGTAGCAACAAAGGGCAAAAGGCGACACAAGAAGAACACTGATTCACTCAATAAGGTTGTGGTGGGGAGGGGGGTTACAACGAAGGGGATGTCATGTGGAAGGGAGGTTATTATATTCTGGTGATGTGTGATGTAGTGTTGGAGTTATGTGCACAGGAAACCACCACCAATGGTATTGTAAATCAGAGAACCTCAATAAAAATCAGTTTTTTAAAATTGAATAGAGCCAGTCCCAACAACAGAAAACCTCCAGACCTCAGCTTCCACCATGCTCACAGCTGCTCTCCACACACTCTGAAGGGTTTCACCATTGAGTGAATCTATACCTGGACATCTATCTAATACTTTACATCACTAATATACCAAAAGTATCACACCATATTTGATGAAATTTAAAGTAGACAATAACCAGGGGGAAATACACATATATATATACATATATATATGTGTGTGTATATATATATATACACACACACACACATATATACACATTTATGCACACAAGGCTCAACTTTTTTCTTTTTGCTTTTTGGGTCACACTTGGCGATGCACAGGGGTTACTCCTGGCTCATGTATTCAGGAATCACTCCTGGCAGTGCTCGGGGGACCATATGGGATGCTGGGAATCGAACCCGGGTCAGTCATGTGCAAGGCAAACACCCTACCCACTGTACTATTGCTCCAGGCCCAAGGCTCAACTTTTAACAACATGTTACTAATCTCTGCTAGAAGAGCTTTATGGCCCCTGATTGAAATACAGTAATCCTCACACATTTTCCTTTAAGAAACTTTTTTGGATCATTTTTTAGCAAATTGTTCATAACAAGCAATACAAAATAAATTATGGTTCTGCTTTGGGGGTAGGGTTTGGGGTTCAGAATGGAAACATCCAAAATATGGTGGTGGGAAGATATTTGAATATTAAATGTAATCAAATATTGTGAACAACTTTATAAAAATAAAATAAAATAAATAAAAAATGTTTTCAAACAAATTGACAAATTTAAAATATGTATGTGAAAGTAAAAAAAATTAAAAATTGTAAAACAGTATATGTGATCTAAAAAGTTTCACTTAAAATAAATAAATAATAAAATCCAACCCAGCCTTACTAAACTTAATAACAAAAACAACAAAACACCAGCATCGGGGATTCGAACCGGGTGGCCATGCGTTTGCACGGCCGCTTTGCTGCTGAACGACCAAGATCCAGAGCCAGCTAGATTACTTCTGAACCCAGCAAGTGAACTAAGCTTTTGATTTATGCTGCACCAGGAAGGGAAATGATGAAATTTCCCACATAAATCTCCATGTACTTAATTACTAAAACACAGAAATCCTAAACTGCGTGGCCGATAACTCGGCCTCGAGACCTTTTACCTCTTCATTCTCATTAGTGGAGAACTAATTATCAAATGTTTCCTTGTCAATAGGGCCGTATTTGGGGGGATAAACTCCAAGAAGAATAGTGAGTTCTGTGTTGAAACCCCAACAACAATAGTGAGTTTTGGGTTGAAATATGGAATGTAATCAAGGTAAAGAGAAAATGAAGTGAATTTTATCAGTTATGCAGGTAGGGGTGGGGGGTGGGGGGGTGGGAGGTGTACTGGTTTTTCTTTCTTTCTTTTTTTTTTGGCGGTGGAATATGGGCACTGGTGAAGGGATGGGTGTTTGAGCATTGTATAACTGAGACATAAGCCTGAGAACTTTGTAACTTTCCACATGGTGATTCAATAAAATAAATTAAAAAATAAAAAAATAAAAAAGATAAAATAAAATTATCTATGTAGATTAGATTAAAATAAAACACCTGCATCATTTCTCCAATGAGTGAATGATAAACAGAGATCACTGGCACTCCAGAGACATTTAGCACCCAACCTTTAAGTTAACCTTTAAGTTAACCCAGGTAACTCACCTGGACAAATGAAGACTTAGGACTTTATAACAGCTTTTTTCAAATGCTTTTGCAACTAAGGGCCCCCTGTGGGGTCCCAAGATATTCCAAGGGGCCACAAGTAAAAATTATATAAATGGGGGCCAACCTATAGGAGAGTGAAACCATGAGAAGGGAACAAGATCTGAAAGAAGAATATGGTAGAAAAAGATGAGAAACCCCATGAAATAGTTGTCAGGCTTCAAAAAGACAAGATCTGGAGTCAAAAGAATATTACAGGGGGTAGGGCTCTTGCATGTGACTGACCCAGCCTTGATCTCCAGCACCTCATATGATTCATTGAGCTCCACCAGGAGTGATCCCTGAGTGCAGTCAGGAGTAATCCCTGAGCAGCACTGAATGTGACCCAAAAACAACTAATAAATTTAAAAGGCAGGATTTTCTAATGTACCAGATGGCTCTAAAGGTGACACCCTGCAGCAATGAAGCAAACACATTTATATGAGTTTTGCAAAGGAAGATGCAACAGAAAAAGAAACCAATGATAACAATGCAGAATATTTGGACACAGAAAATCCAAGTTGGGGCTGGAGAGATAGTGCCACAGTCGGGTACTTGCCTTGCACATGACCTACCTGGGTTCAATCCCCAGCACCCTACATGGTCCCCTGAGACCTGAGGTGTGATATCTGAGTACAGAGTCAGGAGAAAGTCCTGAGCACGGCCTGCTGTGGCCCAAAGCAAACAAATAACAACAACAAAAGGATGTGCAGGTATAAAATCCCAGCATTAACAGTTTTGTAAACCATGATGCCTAAAATAAAATTATAAAAATAAGTAAGACTTTTTTATTTTAAATATGCATTTTTCTTTATATTTTTATATATTCTGTATATTTATATATTATATACTTTTATATACATTTATATATTTTATATTTTTTTATTTTTTAAAGATCATACAAGTAAACAGCCAAGGTTTCAAGCACTTCTCCTTGACAAAGAATCTAGCAACAGATTCTTATATTCATAGAAATGCCCACATGGAGACAGTTTGGGGAAAATTCTATAAAACCAGCTCTGCAAAGGCAAGCAGAGCCCTTCACCATTCTGTTGTGCCGAAGGTTCTCCTTCATCTCAAACCTGAGATGTGGACTCAAATCCCTCCTCTATGTAGAAACCCTTTCTCTCTTTAGTCTCTCTATTTCTCTCTCTTCTCTTTCTCTCTTTCTCTTTGTATCTTTCTCTCTGTATCTTTCTGTATCTCTCTCTCCTCTTCCTTCCCTCCCTCCTCATAATTGCTAAATAAAGCTATTTTACTTCATTATTTGTTTTCTCCTTCTGAAATTCTCTTATGTAAGGGAAAAAGTGAGTTCCTGGCAAGACCTAGGTAGAAATTAACACAATTTTCCTACAAAGAGCAGTTCCTTGCTCTAGCCTTTGTCCCATGACTCCCAAAGAAATTGGGTAGCAGGAATCACTTCCCAGGCTGGGTAGGACAAATGCAACTGCCAGGTGGAGCTGATGAGGTGTGAGGTCTGTGCCACGCAGGGTCTCACTACACACTCATCACTCTAAGCTTCACCAGGTCCTCCCTCAGGTGAGTCAGGGAGAATGAGGTAGATTGTCTTCTCATGGCTGCCACCTCTCTCCTGTCCCCTTCACTCAGTCTCCCTCAACACTAAAAGAGGCAGAAGTCTGTGACAGACAGCAGAACTCAAGTGAAAGACCAGGTTGGAAAGACAGGGACTAATGTCCAGAAAGCAAAGCAGCCCCAGATAACCATGACAACTGAAATTCAGCACAGGGTACAGGATTTTCATCCAACTTGCACTAAAAACAGAGCTTAGCTTCCAAAGAAAGATAAGTTCACGCATGTGCACTCCGGAATTGAATGGAACGATGACATTTCCTTTAACTTCACTTTAGCAGTTTTTACTGCTAAGGATAAATGAGAGAGAGAAGATAAAGAGAGCGAGAGCGAGAGACAGAGACAGACAGAGAGAGAAAGAGAGATAGAGACAGAAGCAGAGAAAGAGAGAGAAGAGAGAGAGACAGAGGCAGAGAGAGACAGACAGAGAGAGACAGAGACAGAGATAGAGACAGCAAGACAGAGATAGAGAGAAAGAGAGAGGAGAGAGACAGAAAGAGAGAGAGACAGAGACAGAGAAAGAGAGAGACAGAGAGACAGAGAAAGAGAGAGAAGAGAGAGACAGAGACAGAAAGAGAAGAGAGACAGAGACAGAGAGAGTGAGACAGAGACAGAAAGAGAGAGAGAGACAGAGACAGAGAGAGTGAGAGAGACAGAGACAGAGAGAGGCTAGTGCTATTTGTAGCAAGCACTAGAATCACCTGGTGTGATTCTTCTCTCCCTTCCAATATTCAGTGATGTCTAACCCCTAATTTTATAGATTACACTATAAAATTGTATACTATAAATGTGGGGTTAGAATAAAAAATTGTAGGTAGATACAGTGCCCTAAGAATCACGGATCACTGAGATACATCCCAATAAACTTTCATCATCAGTCTCCTGGTTAAATGATTTTTGCTGCTTTCCTAATGTCCGAGGAGTACTGGTGATATCAGTGGCAGTAAGTGAGCTACTGAGTTACCTACAGCTCATTTCAACCACTACAAGTTAGGATGCCCCGAGGCAGTGTCTGTCTGTCACAAAACCATTTGTTTTGTTCTTTATTCATTTACATGGATCAAGCTCCCTTTAGCTTCCATAAATGCCGTAGTTTAAGCACTGTACAGAAGCTGTCATTTCAATACTATTGAATTCAACTGCAATTGTAAAAAATTTCCGAGGTGGACTGGAGGTGACATAGAGGTATGGGGTGTCAAGATTTTGATCACTTTTTAGGTGATGAGGGGAGAGAATTATGTACACCAGGACCATAAATGTCAGCACCATTGTAGACATATTGCCTTCACCATAATCATTTAAAAAATAATATCCAAGGTATGTCTGTTTACTATTGATCTTTGCATTGGCTTAACAGCATTCCTCGAAGTAACAAATAATGTATCAGGTCCCCACCTCTAGGTATATTGCAGACATAGTAAATAGGACTGGATTTTCCAGCTCATTTTTGTTCAGAGGCAAGGAGGAAGGACTCTGGAAGCAGATCGTAAATCAGTTGATTTAGGCAGGCCACCTGCCCTGTCTGTCTCAGCTACATCCAACTGGGTAAACAGAAGATCTAGGATTACCCTGAGACAATGCCAATGGCCAAGGTACCGAAAGGTCACATCTATTAAAGTTGGTATTTCTCTCCCTGCAAGGCTGCTTTTTAGAGGTAGACATACTGCTCATCTCACACAGATGGCAATTTCATCACACCAGAACACTGTTGCTAATATTTGATTTAGTAAAAGACACGTTGTCTTTCTCTTTAAACTTTTAAATGTCCAACTTCTGCTAAAAGATGACCCCTTTCCTCCACACCATGCACTTTTACATGTCAAGGACTTGAATTCTTAAACAAGTGTTTAGTTTTAAGCTTTTATTTTAAAGTTACATTCATTCATATAAAAACATAGACATTAAGTCAAGGGGAGAAGGATAGGTGCTGAATGATCTCCCTTATACGTGGTTTATAAAGAAGCAAACCTAGGGAAAGGACAGTATCCGATGGC
Organism: Sorex araneus; assembly: GCF_027595985.1. Taxonomy (NCBI): domain Eukaryota; kingdom Metazoa; phylum Chordata; class Mammalia; order Eulipotyphla; family Soricidae; genus Sorex; species Sorex araneus. Next base: position 64,896,856 of record NC_073303.1, read on the forward strand.
AAGAATCCCTTGCGTGTAGAATATAGAGCTGAAATTACCAAGGTGGGAGATGGTGGAAGTGGAGGAAGAGGAAATCTAAAAGTGACACCTGGATAATAATGGAGGGTTTGGGGCACTTTGGTGGTGACGGACAAACTGTTATGTTCGCTATAAGCATAAGAGTAAGCATGAATGTAACCAGGCTGCGTCAATTACAATGCAAAAAAAATAGCAATAAGAAGAGAACTATACAAATTTTAGTAAAACATTCATTTCAGAACCAAAATCAATAACTCCAGCATCTCCACACCTAGAAATGCCTTTGGACGTCAAGATACTTACCAATAACATCCTGCTCGTGACAGGTTGGCACATTGTGTATAGTATCAGAAGTGAAGGAAGGAGAGCGGGTGTGTGAGAGCCCTCTCATCCCAGGGGACCCAGCCCAGGCAACTGAAAACCTCTAGAAATCAACCACCACCATGCTCACGGCTACTCCCCACATGCTCGGGCCGAGCCTCACCCATGAGTGAACTTTTTCCCGGACAATGCAGCTGCAAATCCTACCCATCCTCCAAGAGCACCGCACCACTTTTGATGGGATTCAAGGTAGGAGGCAACCAACCTTAGAGGAAAATATTATTTTGGTTCTACTTTGGGGCAGGGATTGGGGTTCGGGATGGAAACACCGGAAATATGGTGGTGGGAAGGTGTAATTGTGGTGGGATTGGTGTTCGAATATTAAATGCAATCAAATATTGTGAACTACTTTATAAAATAAAAAAATATTTAAAAACTTTAAAGAAAGAAGTGAAGGAAGGATTTGAAACACAATCTTATCCCAAAAAAACAAAATTAGGAAAGAAAAGCATTGCAACAGCTGATGCCAGCAGCAAGCCAGCAGACAGCACAATTCTGCCCAACTCAGGAGAGGAATCTTTGAGAACTCTTGGAGCCTGGGACTGGAGCAACAAAGGACTGCATTGTAAGGACATCAAACACAAAGCCAGCTTGCTAGCATCCCAGAATTACCCACAGAGGAGTGGGTAACATTGCCAGGAATTCTTCTTTCTCAGATCAAATCACCGAACAAAATCAGTCTTATTTGTGTTGTGGAGTCCACACTCATGAGGTTTGCTCCAACTGGAGCTTGAATCTTAGCCAGCTGAGCCCATGGGTCCCTGTGGGTATCCATCTTAAAAGCGTTATTGACAGGAGCCAAGGCAGAGTGGGGGAAGGGGAGGTGTTTTTCCTGGAGTTCTTTCTCAGAAGACTGTTTCCAACTGACTCCTGGGTGATGATGGAAAATGAAGGCATTTGCCAATAAGACATTCCCACATTTTGTAATCTGCAGGCAGTTGCACAAAGGTTATGTGGAACTTGACCAAGGAGTTTAAGGCAGAGTTGGAGACGGTCTTAAATGGCTTAGAACTGTTAGTGTCAATGCCTGAATGTTGCATATTAAGGAGCCCCACCTCAAGGGCCGGATAAAGTAGGTGTAAGGGAACATAATCAACACCTTTTCACCCTTAACCCTGGAGTTTTGAAACCCAAGGCCTTTCAAGCCACACTTAAAACAGTTGCCCAAGCAGTTTCTCCAGTTCCAGAAGCTAAGAGAGGCCTAGGAAACCAGAGAAGACAGAAGACCTTTTGCACTATTTCTATGAGGGCCAGTGTTGCAGGGTTCCATTCTGCCAGAATTTCTGAAAGTTCTTCGGAAACTTACTTGTTTATAGCTAAACTCATCTTAGAAATCAGTTTAAAATAAGCTATGTATTTAAGTAGCTCTCATTTGCTTGATTTTTTTAAAATCACATAAAAGTAAAAGAAGTCAAAAATAAATATGGTCTCTTAAAATATGGCTTCTATCAACTATTTTAATTGCATAAGTGATTGTATGTACAACAGAGACAGAATCAGGAAGTACTTTAATGAAAATCTTGCTAATTTATCCCTTAGCTAAAGGACAGGATTCTTTTCTAAAACTTTATCACAGGGAGTTGACCATAAACCTACTTGTTTTTTCAACCCTAAGAAGAAAATATCTATTGTGGTCTGTCTTGCGCTCTGATCCTTCACCCCTAGGACAAGAATGAAATTAACTTTTGAAAAAAGTTAGGAAGCCACATTGAAACTAGAGTTTAAAATCTCTATAATATGATTTCTCCATAGAAATGTAGGAAGAAATTCAGTACTGAAAGAGACTCTGTGTGTTGTTTGTAACAGTTCCATATGTCGGAAGTGACCAGTGATGAGTATGTGAAAAACTACAGCATTCACTTATCCAGGAGATATGAAGGGCCCTCTTGAGTCCCAGAATCCATGGCACAAATCAGACTTTCTTTGTAGACCGTTTTTGAAGAAAAGACTTTGTAGATCTTTTTGAAGAGAATACTTTGGAGTTTATACCTCACCATATCATTAAGTAATAAAAGACATTGTTTGATCATGTGATTTGTCACAATGCAAAGAATGTTTGGAGATGGTGTTCTATCACTCACGCTGGGACTAAAGAGGCTCAACATCTTCCTCTGTTAACACTACGGCTTCATTTTGAAATGGGGTTGCTGATATTCTACCCAACTTATATTACATCTTAAAATTCATAAGATAATGTAATTAAAGACACAGTGAGTACAATGCATTATTCTGTGGGTCTTCTAAAAGATTTTAAAAAATATTTCTTAAAAAGAGCCAATAAACATTTCATTATCATTTACATATTTCTTAGAAAAATCCCTAGGTAGGATTTTGTGGTATGGTTTCAGGGCTGATTACCTATACTCTTCATTAATCAAAATCTTAGAAATTCTGACATAGTCCTATGTCCTCCTCAACTCTCAGTGGCATCTAACTTCCATCCTACTGGTCTGGTCATAGCCTAGATAATTTCTCATTATTCTGTACTTGGTAAAAAACAATGACTATATTAACTATCTCTTATTTGTTCTGGGCACTTATGTCTAATCTTCCTTTTAAAAAAGTTTTTAAGATGAGTATCATTACAAACCTAGTTAGTAACAAAGAAATAGCATTACTCGAAATTGGGGTAGGCATAAAGAATTTTGTCATTAATACTAGCCCATAAATACAGTTGTGAAGCAAAGAACAAGTATTTTGAAGCTGAAGAAGCATTGCAGATATTATTTCATCACAATTAGATACCTGTCTTTTCTTTGTTTTAATATTTTTTTTTGGTTTGGGCATCACACCTGGTAATGTTCACGATGAATTCATGGCGTTGCACTTGGAGATCACTTCTGGAGGGCTAGGAGGATAATACAGGATGCTAAAGATTAACCTAAATCTGCCACTTATAAGGCAAACTCTTGAGCCCCACGGGTGATGTCTTTAAAGATCAACAAAAACGACCTCTGCTAGCTACTTCTGAACACTCTTCCCTTAAATAATCTATCTTTCTACAAGCTACTGGTTCATGGAGCACTCTTGCCAATTTTCTTTGATAAACTGACTAGGATAAGGAGCAGTAACGAATAAAATTAAAGTGATAACCTCTTGCATATAGCAACTGATGTTTCCATTACCAAAAGACGTTTGATGATTGTGGCTCCTTCTACTTAATAGTTTTGAGCATCTGGTTAGAAAAATCATAGCATATCAAGTGACCAAGCTGAATTCAGTATGGGAAAATAGGCACGAAAAAATAAATCATTTAAATTTTTCTTTTCTGGAGGTGGGCACTGGCATTAAATGTTAAAGGATTTAAGAAATTTTATGGGGGAAAGGACAAATTTAATATTAGTTTTTTTTCCAGTATTTTTTTCAAGTGGCTATTAGCATGCAGTATATTTTCTAGTAGAAAAGTCATCTTGGGAAATAAATTATTTAGAATTTCTTTTGATGTTTTTAAGGGGCCAGAGACATATCAAGTGTAAAACACTTGCCTTGAATGGAGCCAGGTTCAATTCCTGGCATCCCATATGGTCCCCTGGATCATGCCAGGGGTGGTTTCTGAGTGTAGAGCCAGAAGTCACTCCTGAGCATTGCCAGGTGTACTCCCCACCAAAAATTATTATTATTTATTGTTATAATATTGTTATATTATGAATATTTTATACTTGGTATTATTATAAAATTATTATATTATTGCCATCTGAGAGCAAACAAAATTATCAGAATCAGCAGAAACTTTTTAAAGATCTTAGGTAACTTTTAGGTAGATAGACCCCGAAAATGATTGCATGAACGATGTTACAACACGGTACCTGAAAAGACTGACCTTTATCTCCCTCAATATTTACACTTGAGAATTTGCCTTCTCTTATATTTACATGCAGGACTTAGTTTAATCTGTACCAAACAGAATTCAGTTATGCAACTGTTTGCATTTCAGGACACATGTAATCACTTGAACTATTTTATTTTAATCATACATTTATCTGTGAGTTAAAAATCTAGGGTTTGTTATTTATGTGTGAGGTGTTTGTGGGGTTTTTTTTTGAGGTTTAAGTTAATCATTTATATTTGTACAGTATTATTTGGTTTCCAAAGTATCTATGCTTTTTTTTATATATAACTGAAAAACAGTGCTTAATAGAAGGAAAAATAGTATTTTTTCCATTTTAAATTAAATATAAGGACAGTACAGTTAACTTGTTTAGGTTACCTATTCAACAGTAGAAAAGATTTGTAATCACTGTCTTAAAAGATCACAAGCCACTACACTATATGTATATGTGACTATATTAACTGGATACGAACAAATAATGTCTAAGTATATTTTCTGTCAATAAGTTCAGTGAGAATGAACCAACTAGGCATTCTTCAAACTTAATGATTTCAAGATTATCAAGCTACAAAGCAATGATCAATACCTCTATGCTATAGATTCAAATAACTATCCAGAGAGAATTTGGTCATAAAATTATTTATTAGTTGATTTTAAAATTGTTTTTAAAATAAAATTAAAATGTTACAATACAGGGAATATAAGGCAGAAAGTTTCCTTTAACCATAGTAATAAAAGAGTGGGGGCTGGAGTGATAGTATAGTGGGTAGGCTGTTTGCCTTGCACGTGGCCGACCAGGGTTAAATCCCCGGCATCCCACATAGTCTCCAATTACCACCAGGAGTAATTCTGGAGAGCAGAGCCAGGAATAACCCCTGAGCATTGCTGGTGTGACCCCCAAAAAAAGCAAAAAAAAAACGAGTAATAAGACATAATGAAATTTTAAAATTTATATGTCAAAATTTCAAACCACATTTCAACAATTCTGTTAAATCAGAAAATTTGACACTTATGAACACTAACTTTTCCTAACTCTTCAACAGTAACTGCCAGAAGCATGTGGTCACAATATTAGAATATAATGAAAAGGCAAAAACCTTTTTTGGCTTGGTTCCAAATACAAACATGAGTTCCACTGGAGCGAAATTTATTTATTCCCACACTTAACAGTAGTGAAGCCCACACAAGTGAGCGCATACACATAGGCCCAAGTTGAACTTACTTCCCAAATAGGATCTCAAAATATACTTTAATTTTGAAATGACCATTTAATAAATCTCTCTGAAACATTTGTAGAATGACTGTTTTCCACTGTTGTCCACAAGTGAATAAAAGATTCAAAATTATAAAAACATCCTATGATTATGGAGATGTCACTAAAGAGACAATCCTTGACATTGAACAAGCAAATTTATTTCAAAATGCAAAATAACAATTTTGTAACAAATTCTATGAAAGAAATATAATAGAGTCACCGGGAATAGGAGAGATTCTGTTAAATTTGGAGGTCAGGACAGTAACTCTGAGGAAGTAAATTTGAACTTGTTCAAAATCTAGATACAGAACAATCCAAACAAGAGACAATAAGTTTGTTGTACCTGGAGACAAAGACATACACTAGAGTCAGTGAAGTTGGTTAGACAGCTCATTGTGAGTGAAGAGTCGATTTGAAGGAAATAATCTCTGTAAAATTCAAATAGACCATCCTGTCACTAAAATTGCTACATCAGAATTTCCAGTTGTCTTCCCACAGAGTTTTCTAAGATAATATTGCACAGTCAACATGTCCACTTCTCCACTAGAAACCTAGTTTATCTTGCCACACTAATTAAAATCTGGGGGAATAAAAATTAAGGAGCAATATCAAAATTTAGAAAGCATTGTGCCAAATGTAATAGTTGAGATTGATACTTGATTTTCACAAGGTGTGTTTCCTAATTTTAGGGGAAATAAAAATCCCAGGGTAGTTCTTCTCCTTATGCAATACTCAGCACTTTAGAACTGTGAATGCCTTTTAGAAGCTCTTTTCAGTGGCATTCATAAATATCTACCAAAACTAGGCACAGTACCCATTGTGCCTTTAGTTACTTCTGCACTTTAGCGGGGGGAGGACAAAGACAGTACTAGACTAAGGTACATGCTTTTCATGCAGCCAACCCCAGTTTGGTCCCTGTATCACATGGATCCTGTGAGTGACTCTGTGCAGCCATGGAAGCTGAGCAACCCTGGGATGACCTGGGCAAGTCACCACACCATGAAGCACCTCATTCTTGGACTCATGTTGAGATGCAGGTCCAGTTGGCTAAGAATCACTGTGGGATGGAAACACTGCTTAAGAGACTCCCCTAAGAAAGATAATTATTGGGGCCAATCCTGATAGTGTTCAGGGCTTACTCCTGGCTCTGTCTTCAGGAATCAGTCCTGAATGTGCCTCAGGTACCACATGTGGTGCCAGGATTCAGCTCAGGTCAGCTCCCTGCAAGGTCAGTGCCTTACCTGCTACACAGTCCTTCCCTCAAAATTTTTTTTAATTTATCATAACACCGTGATTTACAAAGTTGTTCATAATACAGTCATTCCGGGCCAAGAGTTGTTGAGATTCCAACACCAATCCCAGCACCAGTGTGACCTGCCTTCCACCAATGTCCAAAATTGCACTCTAGTGCTGTCCTCCCGTTGTTCATCGATTCACTAGCAGGCACCAGTAATGTCTCCATTGTGAGACTTGTTACTGTTTTTGGCATATCAAATACGCCACAGGGAGCTTGCCAGGCTCTTGTGCGGGCAGAATACTCTCAGTAGCTTGCCAGGCTCTCTGTGGGGGATGGAGGAATTGAACCCGAGTCAGCTGTGTGCAAGGCAAATGCCCTACCCTCTGTGCTATCACTCCAGCCCAATGTCTATGGCCATACCACCCTGAATACACCCAATCTCGTCTGAAAGTCCAAAATTCTGTATCTCTGTATCACTGTATCACAGTCATCTTGTTGATCATCGATTTGCTGGAGCGGGCACCAGTAAATCTCCATTCATCCTACCCCTGAGATTTTAGCAGCCTCTCTTTACTCATTCTTCCCAGCTAGTCCGAAAGTAGTGAGTAGTCGCAAGGTCAACCTAAAGTCAAACTATAAAGTCCAAAATGAGTCAAATAAAATTAATTTTAACCACAAATTTAAGATTGAAACTCACTATGATTTTTATGTCTCCATAGGAGTTATTTATTATTTGGGGACACATCCAGAAGTGCTGGGGCTAACTCCTAGCTCTTCACTCAGAAATCATTCCTGGCAGGGCTTAGGGAACAAAATGAGATGCCAGGCATCAAACCCCGGTCAGCCATGCAAGGCAAGAGCCTTATCCACTCTACTATCCCTCCAGCCTTAAAAATATAAATATTTTTGTTCAGCAAAATTTCCTGATTCATTTTCAAATATAGTACACACAAGCTTACTGGGAATGGTTTGTCAAGTGAAACAAAATCTAGTCTTCAAATATATGCTTATACACTTGCTGACCGTAGGGAATAAACTTTCAAGAACAGAAATAAGTAAATTGTATGTCTTGGTCTATACTAGCCACCAAAAGACTAGAAAAGGTTACTAGGGAGAGTTGATAGGTGAAGATTAAATAAATGCTAGCAAAGTTATCTTGTACCTACTTATATTCTAAACTGAAAAGGAGCAGAACTTATGAACATGGAAAAGCACATAAAGTAAAAGGGAGAGGCATGACTTCAACTTATTCACTGTATCACTGTCATCCCGTTGTTCATCAATTTGCTTGAGCGGGAGCCAGTAACATCTCCATTTGTCTCTGTCACATGCTAGTGTAGCCCGATGGTGTATTGGGGGCTCTTTGAGGGTCAGAAGAATGAGGACAGTCATTTAATAACGTTTAATAACTGTTTTTGGCATATTGAGTACGACATAGGTAGCTTGCCAGGCTCTGCCGTGCAGGCAGGATACTCTCAATAGCTTGCCGGGCTCTCTGAGAGGGACTTTGGGAGCAACCTCTAATCGCCTTTACATGTGTTCTCAGTCTACCGAATGTAAGCTTTTGGTCGACTGGCATGTTGTAACGATCTGCACACTGACAAACACGCACCTGCCTGCATCTCTGGGCAGCACCTGGGACATCTGCTGCCCCAGGTTGATCAAATCGAGATTGATGGAGTGTGTCCAGAGGTTGTTGAGCAGCTGGCAGAGCAGGATCCTGTCGAGGAGGGTCTGTGCCAGGTTGAACACCTGCACCAAGTCCCAGGTCACTCAGTGGTTGGCTGGCAGCACCCCACAGTGGATAAGCCACTACACCCACTGCCACCACGGCTCTATGTCTGATGGCACTGCAACTCGGCCTGGCCAGGGCAGGTGGCAATGCTGCGGCCACCGCTGAGGTTTCTCTGTGCCCCGCCGATGCCATTCTGTCTGAATCTTGCAAAATAGCTGGCGATGTCCATCAGGAATCACACGTAGAGTTTCAGCAGGGATCGCGCAGAGAGTTCCATGCCTGGCATGCTGAGCCTCGTGTTGTCTAAGGCGAGATGGTGAGTCTGTTCGGGAGAGCACAAGGGGTTTGGACGGCGTCAGTGCCGTCTCTTCTCCAATCAAATATGGTGTGGTAATTATGGAAAATGAGTAGGGAGTGTCTTATGATGTGTCAAAATACATAGAGAACTCAAAAAACTCAACAGCAACAAACACTCAACTAATTCAAGGTCAGAAGATTTGAATAGGCACCTCTTGCATGTATGAATCACTGGGTTCCATCACTGGCACTGCAAAAAACCTGGGCGCAGTGAGCGGTGGTGGTTCCCTCAAGCCCCGAATCTGGTCCTTGTGGCACGGGGGAGTGGATGCTGGCCCCTGGCGTTGGGAGTTCAGAAAAGTCCTCCCACCCCCAGCCCTTGACCTTTGGCAGCGGCAGCAACTTCAACTTATTAAATTTCAAATCTTTTTCATATAAAAAGTTTTGTGTGCAAGTTCAAAAACAGATCATTACAGTAGCGTCAAAGTAACTCTGAACCTAAAAATTCTAAAGCTTTATTATCCCAGATGAATGCTGAGACATGCCTTTGATGAACCATCAACAGGATAAAAACCAAGTTGCCTCTTTTCCTTTTTCCAATTATGTTGCTGAATAGAAGAGTTATAGTAAAACCACTTATATTTCAATTCTTTTGAAGTTGCATCACATTACGTTTCAGGTGTGCATCATGAAAGTTATTTGTAAGAAAGTAACAAATATTAGGAGGCAACATATATGGCCCAGAGTTGACCATTGTTATCACTACATAAGTTTCTGTTAAACAAAAATCTGGAAAGACACGAGATTAAGAATTCTCTGATAAAGGGACCACCAAGTGAAGGGTGCTTGGAGGGCCCACTTGGGATGGGAGATGCAAGCTGAAGTATACTATAGACTGAACATGATGGCCACTCAATACCTATATTGCAAACCACAGCACCCCAAAAGAGAGAGCAAAAGGGAATGCCCTGCAACAGAGGTGGGGTGGGATGAGGGGGCAGGGGTGGGGATGGTGGGAGGGATACTGGGATCATTGGTGGTAGAGAATGGGGATTGGTGAGGGAAAATTTTTATAATTCTGATTTGTCCTCACCTCTATAGTCTTCTTACATAGATCACAAACCTTAGTTTTAACCTATATAATCAAATATATAGATGAATTTATAATTTAGTAATTTAATATGTAATTTAGTTGTGAGAATTAAATACTTTAATGTATTCAAAAGTTAGCATACTATTTGTGATATAGTGAGTGCATAAGGCTTTGCATCTAACCCACCTAGGTTCAATCCCCCAGGACCACATTTGGTCCCCTTAGCACTATCAGCTGTGATGCCTGAGTTCAGAGACAGGAGCAAGCCCGGAGCATCCCATGGTGTGCCCTCTACCCCATTCCATTCTCCACTGAAAAAGGAAACCCCAAAACAATAGTTTCCTTTTAAGTTGACTTAATCCTCAGAACGGAAACTTAGTTTCACTAGCCATGTCACTCTGCATAGCAGGCAGTAGGACTATAAAAAATGAACAACTTGTCTCCAGCAGTCATGAAATATATTGCTCCTCACCCTCCTTTTCTTTCAGAGTGTCCAGGTGGCTAAGACAAGTCTACAGAATGGAAGGGTATGGCTTTCTACCTTGCCATGAAAACGTGCTGCTCTAGGAGTGTTATGTCTGATTGCGTTCCCATCTTAGCATGTTAGGAATCTTGGAGATTTGGATCTAGCCTGAGAACAGCACATCCTAATCAGAGTTTTATGCTTCCTTAAAAAGTTCTGTCGATTCTCATATTGTTCATCAAGTAGAAATTCTCACTTCCATTCAGATTTAAATGAGAGTTTTAAGAGAACTATAAACGTAGGAGGAATATTACTGGGTCACTCGGCACTGTATAGTGCGTAAAACTAGCCAGAAGAAAGGCTTTCATCCACGGGGACTGTCTTTGATGTGCAAAATAAAAACTGGCATATATTTAACTTTAGTAGTATGGGATCTTCTCCATTTATGGATTCTAATATTGAATGATACTATTACTCTAACTTTATTCTCATCCTGCATGATTATGAAATGTGTCATTATAATTAATATATTTCAGATTAACAACAACATTATCTTATTTTTCTTGGGGCACCACAGAGGGAGGCAGGTGAGAACCCTCCCCACCCCAAGGGACCCAGCACCAGCAGCCGACTTCCACTGCCCTACTGCCGCCACACTCCAGGCCACTTTCTGGACCACACGGCCACAAAGCGGCCACGCAACACATAAGACACTTCCTACCCATTTTCTATAATTACCACACCATATTTGATGGAGTTCAGACAGTAGGCAACAAATTATATATATAATTTGCCTCTCAGAGAACCCGGCAAGCTACCAAGAGTATCCTGTTGCCCACACAGGCAGAGCCTGGCAAGCTACCCATTGCATATTCGATATGCCAAAAACAGTAACGATAGGTCTCATTCTCCTGACACTTAAAGAGCCTCCAATCATTGGGAAAGACGAGTAAGGAGAGGCTGCTAAAATCTCAGGGCTGGGAGGAATAGAGATGTTACTGGTGCCTGCTCGAGTAAATTGACAAACAATGGGATGACAATGATACAGTGATTATTTAAATTTCCTCAAAATATTTGCTTTAACAACCTGTAAGCATCACAATTTTTCACCTTGTTAACCTATTAATGTAGTAGAGCTTAAGTATCTAACAAGGTAAAACTGGAACTCTCAAGTATAATGTCTTTTTTAACTTAGGAAATAAAAAAATCATATATGATAATAAACAACCAAGTCTTCTAATATGATATAAACCGGAGTTGGTTTTATAAAATTTTTAAATTTTCTATTTCTTTTCCAGTATTAGAAAGCATAATAGCTAGATGTGACCTGAGCCTTATGGGCTTTTTATAACACCTCTTACTTTTACATAAGTTTGCTTCCTTAAGAACAGAGAAGTTTCTATTAAAAAACTCAAATGATCAAGTCTACTACTTGGTTGCAGTCATTAATTATAGATGCTATCTTTGTTTTCAGGAAAACAAATCTCAGTAGGACAGCATGGCAAACTGTGGCTGGAGATATGAAGGCAGAAATGGTAGGCGGTCTGTTCATGTGAATTAAAATAATAGATTAGTCATTTTTATAGTAAAAGAAGCACTGAGCACTTAAAATGATTGTTGCTTTAATTGTAGGAAGGTGCAGTAAATTTGTAAAAATTTACAGTAAATGGCACTCATTTAAAAGAACAAAAGCAAACAGTGCTGGCGTGGATGTTGGGGAAAAGGGACGCTCTTTCACTGTTGGTGTGAATGCCGAGTGGTCCAGCCTTTCTGTAAAACAATATGGAAAGTCCTTCAAAAACTAGAAATTGAGCTTCCATATGACCCCGCAATACCACTGCTGGGAATATTTCCCGAGGATGCAAAAGAGCACAGTAGAAATGACATCTGTACCTATATATTCATTGCAGCACTGTTCACAATAGCCAAAATATGGAAACAACCTGAGTGCCCTAAAACAGATGATTGGTTAGAGAAACTTTGCTGCGTCTACACAATGGAATACTATGCAGCTGTTAGGAGAGATGAGGTCATAAAATTTGCTTATACATGGATAAATATGAAGAGTTTCATGCTAAGTGAAATGAGTCAGAAAGAGCGGGACAGACATAGAGGGACTGCACTCATTTGTGGAATGCAGGGTAGCATCACATGAGGCTGACACCCAAGGATGGTAGATACAAGAACCAGTGGGATTTCCCCATAGCTGGAAGACTGCTTCATGAGCGGAGGGGAGAAGGCAGATGGAATAGAGAAGGGATCACTAAGAAAATGATGGCTGGAAGAACCAGTTGGGATGGGAGATGCATGCCAAAAGTAGATAATAGACAATAAATAAAAGTAGACAAGACCAAACATGATGACCTCTCTGTGTCTGTGTTACAAGCTCTAATGCCCAAAAGTAGAGAGAGAGTATAAGGAATATTTTCTGCTTTAGAGGCAAGGGGAGGATGGGAAAAGGGGGGGTATACACGGGATATTGGTGGTGGGGAATGTGCACTGGTGGAGGGATGGGTGTTTGATCATTGTGTGATTGTAATCCAAACATGAAAGCTTGTAACTATCTCACAGTGATTCAATAAAATTAAAAATATTTTTTAAAAATTTACAGTAAAAATATAAATATTCACACTATTATGAGTGATGTTACTCAATACTAATGCAAATAAGATTCAAATAACTGCACACTCAGAGGAAAATAATTTAAATTTCCTCAGTGTTATAATTATAGTAATTGTGTATATATTTTAGAATTCTTCCCCCTGGGGGACATGAGTTGTATTCATTTCAGTTTTGCAAGGGGTTGGTTTTGGACCACAGTCAGAGGTGTTCAAGGGCTACTCCCATTTCTGTGCCTAGGGCAGGGGAGGAGCACCACTTCCTGGGTGCTTGAAGAATTGTGGGGAGCAAGAGATGAACCGTGGCCTTCAGTACGCAAAGCATGTGCTCAGCCTAATGAAGTCTCTTTGGCCCCTGAAATAAAGTCTCTCTACATACATATTAATATATAAATTTATTTATGTTTACCTACACTCTATGAGTATCTTGTTTCTGTTGACCAATACAGTATTTTATTATACAGTAAAGAAAGGGGCATCCTCAAACATTGAATTGCTACTAAATTGAACAGTATATCAATAAAACACTAACATAAAACCTAAACTAATAAGCAAAGAGCTGATTATAATCCTACAATAATTATTAAGCATTTAATAAAGTTTGACTGCATACATGTTTGTTCTGGTAGGTCCTGAACAATGGAGTAGGTTGTACCCCATTGCAAATGGGAATAACCAGTCTCCAATCGATATTAAAACCAAAGAAACAAAACATGATCCTTGTCTACAACCTGTATGCCTCTGCTATGATCCAGCCACAGCCAAAGAAATGACCAATAATGGTTACACACTCCAAATAACTTTTAAGGACCACGATAACCGATCTGGTGAGTTAGAAAACTCTGATTATTCCCCTTTTCTCTTGGTGGATGAAATGATCTCATGAGTTGGAAAACTCTGATTAATCCCCCTCTTTTCTTGGTTGATGAGATTGAAGCAATGGTAGTTAAGTAACATGTTTATAATAGTGTTGACACTTATGGTCTTCTTATACAGTTAACATACATCACCACTGCTCAAATGCCCAAGACTCGCTTTATGTTACATCTAGTTCACCTCTTCATCTCCCTCCCTTGCCTCCATGTGGTCATCTCAAATTTGTGATCTAGTGTACTACACACCATAATGCCCAAAAGTAGAGAGTATTGGTGAAATTATCTGTCATAGAGGTGGGGGGGGTGGGATATGGGTGGGGGGGGGTGGAATACTGGGGATATTGGAATATTGGTGGTGGAAATTGGTGGTGGAAAATTTGCATTGATGGAGGGATGGGTGTTCTATCATTGTATGACTGAAATTCAAACATGAAGAAAGCTTTGTAACTGTATCTCATAATGATTTGGTTAAAAAAAAAAGTGATCTAGGGCCAAGGGTTGAAACAATGGAGTTTTAAACAGTGCCCTTCTAAGTATTTGTGCATAGTGTTACTGTCTTCTAGTGAAGCTTCTTGGATTTCTAGATAATTCCCACGTGGTATAGAGGATTTTTTGAAGCCTCAGTTCTTCTAGTCTTCTCAGTGGCACCCCCTGTCTCTTCATACTCAAACTATATTTTTCCAAAATGTCCTGGTTAACCATCAAATGAATGTAAAACTGAATATTTAAATATTTCCTCATAGAGATATCTGGAGTAGAAAAGAAGTATGTTTGAAGAGAATGATGGGAAGGAAAAAAATATAGTTTTGTCAGAGGGTATCCAGAAATTTTCAGGAACTGTTTCTGGCTCTGTGTTTTTGGAAGAGGTACCAGGGCAATGATAAAGGGGCGCTGGGAATACATGGGAGTAAGCCACATGCAAATCAAAAATCTCACCCCTGAACTATCTCTCAAGCCCTAAATATGTTTATTTTTATAGCCAAAACTATCTGTTGAGGTGTGAAATGCTTGAAGTATCGTAAGAAAATGAGTGTCTTCCTTAACTCCTGAATGAAACAATTTTGTATATGAGAATGTTTGTCTATTTGTCCACTGTCTACTAGACTGTAGTGACTGGATTACCTTCAAACATCCAGAATCTGACACATTTCCTGTTACATAGTAATGTTTTTTTACATATTTATTGAATAATAATTTTTGATGACAACTCCAAAAGACAGCCCTCCTGCAAAAAAGGCAAAACTTGATTCCGCATATTCCTAAAAAGACCCTGAGACTAATTTAGCCACCTTGTGGCTATGGCCATTGCTAATATCAAATTAGTCATGTCATTATGCGTATTTAATTAATCATGATTGGGTAGAAAAAACAAGATCATTCAATGTTTTAATTGTAAAAGTGACCCCATTGCTTATAGGTACTTTCTCTTGGTCCCTGGCTAATGACCCACAATAAGTTGACAAGATATACTGTTGTAGGGCCAGAAAAACAGTTCAAGTGGTAGAATATCTCTCATATGTAAGGCCACGTTTGATTTCTGATACTGCATGCACATCCCCTCCCCAGAGTATCAGCATTCTTTAATAAGGAGTGGCATCTGTTAATAATAATTACCAAAAAGAAATCTGTTGCATCTTGACTGCTAGGAAGAATTTGATGCTTCCTAAATGGTCTTTGTCAAAAGATGAATGGATGAGCTTGCAAATTAAGGTAGATTTGGGGATATCTTATAAGCCTCTACCTCATTCATCTTCCAATATGCTTTCTTGGCAGCTGAAATGGGTAAAATTGCAGCTCATATAGTGAGAATTGTATGTTACACATGCACTATTTTATCAATGATTTTTCATGGTGCATCATGGCTATGGACACTAAGATGGATGTAAAAGAAAGGATTAAAATGATTGACACTAAAGAGGTTTTTAAATTTATAATCTGACTGATTTATATCCATTTATATTAAGTGCAAAGGTAAGCTGAAGCTTGTGCTAACAAGACTCATGGTAGCTCTACTTTTCTTCCAGTGCTTAGAAATGGTCCTGTCTGTGAAATCTATAGGCTGCGGGAGATCCATTTTCACTGGGGATGTACAGATGACTGTGGTTCTGAGCATACAGTGGATGGGGCCAATTACTCTGGAGAGGTAATGTAACTTAGTGATAATCACCCTAGGGGTATTGCCAGAATGAACTCATTTGCTACATCAGATATCACCTTATGAACATTCTGGTCTATGTAACAGGCTCCGGATTCATTAACATCAGACACAAGCTGTGCTTAGCAATAGAGGAACTCTTCTGTCTAAAAGAGGTAGCTGAACTTGAAACTGAACTCCTTAGCCCAAGAATCATTTTCCCCTTAAGAGTGTCTTGTTACAGGGCTGGAGCAATAGCACAGCAGGTAGGGCATTTGCCTTGCATGCAGCTGACCTGGGTTCTATTCCCAGCATCCCATATGATCCCCTGAGCACCGCCAGGGGTAATTCCTGAGTGCAGAGCCAGGAGTAACCCCTGTGCATCACCGGGTGTGACCCAAAAAGCAAAAAAAAAAAAAGAGAGAGTGTCTTGTAGCCTTGGCAAGCCTCATGAAGAGGTGCTACCTTCCTTCAAGATTCTGATTCCAAATGGTGCACACTATCATTTACTTTTCATTTTAATGTCCAGGTTTGGAAATACCAGTAGCCTAGGCATGGTGACACTGGAACACATCAATAAGACCCATTAAGAGTCTATTTGATTACTGGACTGGCCACAGAGTTGAGAACTGGGTGGGTGACTGAGGTTCCTTGGGCACAGACATCTTGATTTGCCTTTATATCGAAACATAGGACCTATCTCAAAACATTCTTTATGTATGTGCATCCATAGGGAACCTGGGAATATTTGCATCCCACTGTCAAAGGAGAGACTTAGAGATTGAAAAAGAACGTTAACTCTTAACTTGTATGAATATATGATCCATATATGGACCATATACACCGGCTGACTAATTTTATTTTCATGAAATAAAATATCTATTGTTCAGCTTCCTTCATTTTATTATTTCATTGTGATCATTTTTAAGTTAGTAGTATAAATCTGCTTTATTTTATTTCTACATAGTATCTCAATTGTATATATTTCCCTCTATGATGATGTGTCAAAAAATATGTTCAGTCGTGTGAGTCTCAGCCCAAGCGTGTGGAAAACAGCCTGGAGTGTGGTGGCTGTTGGGTAGTGGAGGTCGGCTGCCAAGGCTGAATTCCTTGTTGGCAGGGAAGAGGGCTCTCACCCTCTCCTCTCTGGGGCGCTCTGAGTGAAAACAGTCTGGCTCAGAGTCTAGTGGCATGGTTATGGGGACCTCATTTTATGATCCCTTCCGGGAAAAACAGCCATGAGTTCTGGAGGTTGGCCGATGAGATTATCTGGCGCCGGTAGGAGGTGGTTTATGGGTGTGACCCCCGGGTCACCAGAGACTGGGGGAAGCATATGCCCAAAACAGTAACAATAGCAGGTCTCATTTCCCTGACCCTGAAAGAAGCCTCCATCATTGGGAAAGATGAGTAAGGAGAGACTACTAAGATCTCAGGGCTGGGATGAATGGAGATGTTACTGGTGCCCGCTGGAGTAAATCCGTGAACAATGGGATGACAGTGATACAGTGATCTCAATTGTATATCTCAGAATGTATTTAACTAGCCCCTACTGGCAGAAAATGACAATGCCTTCTGCCTTTTGTAACACTGGTTTTTGACTTCAATCCTAAACCAAGGGGAAAACCTGGCATTGAAATATTCAAGGAAGGGCATTCTAGAGAATAGCAACAATTAAATCTCAGAACTCAAAATGTGGAATGAGTGAAAAGCTATAATCTGGGACATTAGCTTAAAGATGTTGATAAATAGAGGAAAATGTAAAATGGATAAATGTACTTTTTGATTGAATTATTAAGTTGGCAAGAAGTACATTATCCTAAGAAAGAAAAATGAAACACATTTGGTAAGTGGGAAATTAAAAGTCCATGTTCAAGGTAACATTCATGTGAAGATATCAGAAAAGCATCAAGAGGATGTTCGTATGTACTTGGATATAGAAGTCTAGGGTTCCACAAGCGCTGAAGTTTGCGATACTGATTTGAATGGGCTTAGTTGTGAATAAGATATATTTTCTTCTTGATTAAGACACCAAATATCCTAGGAATGCCTTCTTCTAAGTTACCAAGAAATATCTCTTGTTAGAAAACTTATATTTGGTCATAAATGAGTTAGGATTACTAATATTTTTGACAGACTAAGGATAATTTTTTAATTCTATTCCTTGTATTTAGTTACCATTCAGGTACCATGGTCCCAACATTGTAAACAAGTATAAAATTTATTTACAAAGTTGCTGCCAAAATGCCCAGAATCCTCAGCCACTGTCTTTATTCCACATCTACTTTACCTTTCCACTCCCCCCCACTTCCCCTCTCCTGCTTGGAAATCTGAGTTTTATCATCAGGCTAAGGATTTGTCATCCTTTGATACCGGCTATTTCCATGTACTTTCTCTATATATAACTAACACAGATGAGTTCAGCCAGTATTTGTCCTTCTCCCTTTCACTTAATTTTGCTCAACATGAAACACTCCAGTTTCATCCATTTGTATAAAACTGAAAAATTCTCATGTTCTCTTACATTGAGCAGTACTGTATTGTGTATATATACCTCGACTGCCTTGTGTGTGTAAATATGTACGTATTCATATACATATAAACTTTTTCCTGCATTCAGGCATACCATAATATATTGCCAATAATACCTAAAAAATGTTATTTCCTTCAACATTGCTAATACTGATCTTTACTACTTTTATGATTTTCACCATTCTAGTCTGACTGAAAAGATCTTTATTTTCTCTTAGTAGAAGAAGCACTATCATCTCGTTATTCGTCAATTTGTTCGCGCAGGCACCAGTAACTTCTCAATTGTGAGACTTTTACTGTTTTTGTCATATTGAATACACCATGGGTAGTTTGCCAGGCTCTCCCGTGTGGGTGGGATACTCTTGGTAGCTTGCTGGGCTCTAGAGCGAGAGGGACGAGGAATGGAACCCTGGTCGGCTGCATGCAAGGCAAACGCCCTACCCGCTGTGCTATCGCTCCAGTAGCTTTGTCTATTAGGCTTTTTGATGCTCAGGTCTTACCCTGGCTCTGTGCTCAGGGATCACCACTGGCTGTGTCCAGAAACCATATGCACTGCCAGTGATAGAACCGGGTCACTGCATCTATGTCAAGCACCTTAACCCCTGTACTCTATCCAATTAGTAGTCTCTTCAATCACGTTTAGCTGTCTTTGTTTCTAATCCATACTTTTTAGTTGAAAAATCATCACTAAAAATAATATTGAAATAATTTTCTTACACTTGCAATGATAATATATACTTATTCCCTCCCCAATATTTCACAATTCCTCTGCCGCTATCCTATGGTCTCTTCTTTTTCTCCATGTAATCTCTTTTGTTATCAGTTCTGTTGATCATTTGTTACTTTATGCTCTGCATATGAGCAAAAGTATTCATTTCTGACTCATCTCTCTTAGCATGGTACACTTCTGTTCCATCTGAATTATAGCTGCATTTTAAGCTGCAAAGCTTTATTTATTATCATTTCTGAATAGGTTTCCATGCATATATATGTATGAATTATAGTAGTATTCCACATGCACACATATCACAATTTTATTATCCACTCATCTTTATTTATTATCATTTCTGAATAGTTTTCCATGCATATATATGTATGAATTATAATAGTATTCCACATGCACACATATCACAATTTTATTATCCACTCATTTATTGTTGGATACTTAGGAAGTTTTTAGATTTTATAAATAAATAGTGCTGAAATGAACATAAGTATGGAAATTAATGGTTTTGTTTTCTTGGAGTAGATGCCCAGGAATGAAATTTTCAAGTTTATTTCAACTCCCAAAGTCATATGGGAGTTCCTTTCATACTGTTTTGAGAAATCTCTGAACTTATATTTTCGGAAAACTTATATCTTGGAAAAACTTATATTTTGCAAAACCTTATTTTCCAAAGAGGCTGAGCTGCACAACTTCTTTATCCATTCCTTTGACATTGGACTTTTTAGAATTGTTTCCATATCCTGGCTATTGTACTAAGTACAGCAATGAACTCAGAAATGCATTTTTCTTTTCCAGTTAATGATTTTGTGTTTGGGGGATAGATACCAAGAAATGGAATTGCTGAGAGCACTGCCCTTATTTTTTTAAGAATCTCTATACTGTTTCCCATAGAGAATTAAATTATAATATTCCAATCAACAGTGAATGAGGATTATTTTTCACCACATCGCCACCAACACTGTTTGCAGTCTTTTTGATATTCACATGCCATTCTCATTAGTGTGAGATTATAACTCATTGTTGTTTTGATTTGTATTTCCTTCTTAATAAGTGACATAAAGAGTGTTTCATATGCCTATTGGCCATCTGTACATATTATTGGGCTAAATGTCTATTCATCTCCTCTCCCAATTTTATGATAGAATTATTGATTTTTTGTTATTATTGTTTATGAGTGCTTTATCTCTATGGGCTATTATAGTATCTGATATTTTATGTGCAAATATTTTCACCCATTTAGTCAGTGATAATTTATTTTAGCCTACTTCTTTTGCCATGTAAAAACTTGTTAATTTGTGGCTAGAGTTACATACAATGGGTAGGTCTTTTGCCTTGCACATGACTGAGCGGGGTTTAATCGGGCACCACATGTGGTCCCCAAGATCTACCAGATGTGGTCTCTGAGGGCAGAGTCAGGACTAAACCCTGAGCACTACTAGGTGTGCCCCCCCCAACAATAAATAAGCACTGTCTGTCATCTTGTCCCATCAATGTGTTCATCAGTTTGCTCGAGCGGGCACCAGTAACGTCTCCATTGTGATACTTGTTGTTACTATTTTTGGCATATCAAATATGCCACTTAGCTTGCTAGGCTCTGCCGTGTGGGTGGGATACTCTTGTGAGCTTGCCAGGATCTCCAAGAGGGACGGAGGAATCAAACCCAGTCAGCCATGTGCAAGGCAAACGCCCTACCCTCTGTGCCATCACTCCAGCCCATGATGATTTAATTTAAAATTTTTTTTGTTGAATTATTCTCCATCATTTGACTTGAGTCTGTGTCTGCTCTGACTATTCAAATGAGTTTCTTGTAGGCAGCAGAATGTTGGATTTCATTTTGTAATCCATTTTGCCTGTGTCTCTTAATTGGTGCATTTATACCATTGACATTGAGAGAGATTATTGTCATGGAGGTTTTTTTTTTTATTGAATCACCATGTGATTCAATTACATGCTTTCAGGCTTAAGTCTCAGTTCATAATGCTCGAACACCCATCCCTTTACCAGTGCACATATTCCACCACCAAGAACCACAGTAAACCTCCCCCCGACCCCCCACCCTTCCAGCCCCCCACCCCGCCTGTGTAGCTGATAAATTTCACTTTACTTTCTCTTTACTTTGATTACATTCAATATTTCAACAAAAAACTCACTATTATTGTTTGGAGTCCCCCCCCCCAAGTCCAACCTGCTGGAAAGGAAGCATTTGATAATTTGTTTTTCATTGCTGAGAATGAAGAGACATGAGGTCGTGTGGCCACAATAGCAGCCGCGTGGTTTTGGATTTCTGTATTTTAGTATTTTAGTAACTAAGTCCAGAGAAATTTATGCCAGAAGTTGCATCATTGCAAGCTCGTACCTCTCTGCTACTTTATATTCCACTTATGAGTGCAATCTTTCTATGTCTGTCTGTTTCTTTCTGACTCATTTCACTCAACATGATACTTTCCACGTTGATCCACTTATATGCAAAGGTCATGACTTCATGTTTTCTAACAGCTGCATAGTATTCCATTGTGTAGATGTACCAAAGTTTCTTTAATCAGTCGCCTGTTTTTGGGCACTCCTATTTTTTCCAGATTCTGGCTATTGTAAACAGTGCTGCAATGAACATAGAAATGAAAATGTCATTTCTACTATACCTTTTTGCCTCTCTGGGATATATCCCCAGGAGTGGTATTGCTGGGTCAAATTGGAGCTCAATATCTAATTTTTTGAGAATCGTCCATATTGTTTTCCAAAAGGGCTGAACAAGTCGGCATTCCCACCAGCAGTGAAGAAGAGTCCCTTTCTCCCCACATCTGCGTCAGCACCAGTTGCTTTTGTTTTTTGGGATGTGTGCCAGTCTCTGTGGTGTGAGATGGTATCTCATAGTTGTTTTGATCTGCATCTCCCTGATGATTAGTGATGTTGAGCATTTTCTTATGTGCCTCTCAGCCATTTGGATTTCTTCTTTGGGGAAGTTTCTGTCCATTTCATCACCTCATTTTTTGATCGGGTCAGCAGTTTTCTTCTTGTGGAGTTCATCCAGTGCCTTGTTCATCCTTGATATCAACCCCTTATCGGATGGCTATTGGGTAAATATCCTTTCCCATTCTGTAGGCTGTCTTTGTACTTTGGTCACTGTATCTTTTGAGGTGCAGAAGCTTCTTAGTTTCAGGTAGTCCCCTTTACCTCTGTTTTCACTTGCTTGGCCAGTGGCGTGTCATCTTTGAAGATACAATGTTGTGGAGGGTTTTGCCGACCTTGTCTTCAATTTTCCTTAGGGATTCTGGTTTGATGTTGAGGTCTTTAATCCATTTTGATCTGTCATGGAGTTTTGTGCCATCTTTCTGTAGAAGTCTGGTGTGTTTGTACTGTTCCTTCAAACAAACAAACAAACAAACAATAAATTGATTTACTCACATTTGTTTATTTTATTACATTTACCAGCTAATAAAATCTTTGAATATATCTCTGAGGTACATATCCTGGAGACTTCTGCCTAATTTTCTCCCAGTGTATTTTATGGATGGATTTTTGTCTAATCTCAAAGTCTTTACTCTGAATTAAACTTTGTGAATGCTGTGAGATATAGATCCAGTTCCATGTTCTTGCACACTATCCAGTTTTTCCAGCATCCTTTATTGAGGAGGTTTTCCTTGCTCCACTTCATGCACACAGTTCCTTTGCTGTAGACTGATAGTCCATAAATCTGAGGATTTAGCTCTGGATTCTCAGTTCTGCTCCACTGGTCTATGCATTTTTTATCCCAGTGTCATACGATCTTGATTACTAAAATCAGGAGATGCAACACCCTCCCACCTTCTTTTTCCTCAATATAATTTTGGCTAGTTAGGGCATTCTATGATTCCATACAAATTTTACTAGACTTTTCTCTGAATTCTTGAAGAATTCCATTATAATTTTTACGTTAAAAAAAGTATAATTGTTAAGGGAGTAACATTGAATGGTTAGCATACTATGGGTAGAAAAATTACTCGTTCCAAGATTTATGATCTGTTCACACAGACATCAGTACACAGATAACCCTTGTTTATTGTGAAAACGAGCCATTTCCTGTCCAGTAGATAAAAGTTTTATTTATTTAAGCTTAAATACATAGTCATAAATTAACAAATAGCTTGTAATTTACTTTAGTCTTCATGTTCATATAAATAATTTATCACATTTTCCTTTTTTAGCTTAACCTTGTTCATTGGAATTCTGAAAAGTACTCTTGTTTTGCTGAAGCCGTCTCACAGGCTGATGGGTTAGTAGTTTTATCAGTTTTGATGAAGGTGAGTTATAGAGTTCCAGTAAATTACTTTCTTATTCTTCAGACCACAAAAGAGGATGAAGTAAAGCAAAATGATGCTTAAGTCTTACTCTTGTGAACATTTCATTCTGTGAATAATTGTTTACCTTTAAAGGTAAACGAATAGTTCTTTTTGTTTGTTTGTTTTTTGTTTTTCCTATTTTGGGGGGAGTCACACCTGGCAATGCACAGGGGTTAGTCCTGGCTCTGTATTCAGGAATAACTCCTGGCAGTGTTCATGGGACCCTATAGGATGCTGGGAATAGAAACCTGGTTGGCCGAATGCAAGGCAAACGCCCTATCTGTTGTGCTATTGCTCCAGCCCCAAACAAATAGTTCTTTAGTAACTTGTTGCCTTAATCTTTTTGAAATTGCACTCTTTATGAGAGAGGTAAGTTTCTGGTAGTGATAGAATAGAAAGGCTTTAGAGATGAGAAAGACTTTCTCATTCCTCAGCTCTCCCAAATTCACTTTCCTCTAAACTTCTGACCTTATAGATTCAGGAACTTATTGATGAATCAGGAAATAAATACTAAATTGATATTGATTACCTAAGGATTAATTGCCATTTGAAATAGAAGGTGTTACCCAAATCCTCTATAGGATTGTAGAACTGTGAAGTTCTTTAGGTAAATAATCATTACACTGTCAATTTAATTATTACTTAAGTCACTATTTTAAATTATACTAATGTTGGTAAGCCTCTATTGAGCATCTGAAACATGCCAAAATTGGCATTAGTTATATCTAATAGAGAGCACCAAATGAAGTTTGTTTTTGTATCACAGCTCTGTTAAATTCTTGGATGTTGCTACATATCTTTGAACATATAGATTACAAATTCACTGTCACTGTCACTGTCATCCCATTGCTCATCAATTTGTTCGAGTGGGCACCAATAACGTCTCTCATTTTAAGACTTATTGTTACCATTTTTGGTATAACCAATATGCCACAGGTAACTTGCCAGGCTCTGATGTGCGGGCTCGATACTCTTGGTAGCTTGCCGGGCTCTCTGAGAGGGGCGGAGGAATCAAACACGGGTCGACCAAGTGAAAGGTGAAGGCCCTACTGCTGTGCTATCGCTCCAGCCCCAAATTACAAATTACAAATAAGATTTTTGTTGCCACACTTTTGGGATTACGCATTAATAACAATTTGAAGACTACAAAGGTTCACAAAGATATATGCCTGGGAAAATCTTCCTGTCTTAAAACAGAGATAAAATACTTAATCTTTCGGTTTTATTTGTTTATTTTGTGGCTTTTTGGGTGACATCCAGTGTTGCTCAGTCGGGTTACTCCTGGCTCTGAGCTCAGAAATTACTCCTGGCTATACTTGGAGGATTCTATGGGATGTCAGAAGATTGAACCCAGGTAGCATGAGCAAACGCCCTACCTGGTGTACTACTCTCCGGCCCATTCACTTCTCTGTTTTTAACTGAAAAATTTAAAAACTTAGCCAAACTGCAATGGAATTGATAATACCTTTCATAAGAGCTCTTTCTTTCTTCTTTAAATTTCTAGATTGGTCGGGAAAACATTCATTTGCAGAGGATAGTTGATGCCTTACACGCAGTTAAAACAAAGGCAAGTTAACTAAATAATATACTTGAAATTATAAGTCGAGAATTCACAGAAATGCGGAAATCAACTCTACTGATTGGTAAAAAGAAGTAGGAAAACCAAAGCAAAACCACTTGCAAACATAAGCTATTCTGAAAATCAAGGTGGTATTTAATTATCTCTTATTTCTGAGAAGGTCTCTTGCTCAAAATTGTTTTTTGGATTGGTTTTAGTTTTTTATAGATATTATTTATGTATTTTAGCAGGAAGAAGACTAGAACAACAGCTTACATAGCCATTCAAATTTACTTTCAGGATCTGGAGGGATAGTACAACCGGTAGGGCGTGCTTACCTTGTACACCCCCACCTGACTCCAACCCGGTTCCATTCACAGTGTTAGGGCGTGGATCGAGATCTCCCTTTAATGACAAAGAGACTCCAGAGACTGCAAACAGCAAGCAGGGTTTATTGTAAGACTGGCTAGCCAGGGTCCAGCTGCCCACACGGACACACAAATCCAGTAGGTTGGCCAAGACCCCGAGCTTCTCCAAAGGAGATCTTATATAGGCCTTCCCCAGCCGTTACAGCAGAGCCCGCGCATCTCATAGCCAATAGATTTGTAATATTACAAACTTCCTTAAACAATCCATTTCAAAGGACATAATTCCTTAGCCTATGGTTTTAGAGATCAGCATTCGCTCCAATATTCAGGAATGTCCCGGTTCTGGGGGCAGTCATGGGTCTTGTGACATGGGTCTTGTGACATGGGTCTTGTGATATGGGTCTTGTGAGAGGCATCTGGTTATCTGGTCTGACCACCACCCTTCTTGCGACCCTTCTTGCCTGTATCCGAATTTCTTGCTCAGGAGCAGAAAAACAAGTTATTCTGCAATGCGGGATTCTGTAAAAAGAGTCTTGAGAAAGCTAAATTGATTCCTGTGATCTGTCCTGGGCCAGTCCTTCACAACACCGCATATGGTCCTCTGAATCCTGCCAGGAATGAGCCTTGAGCACAGCCAGGGGTGGTTCATAAGAGAGATAACATTTATGGCTGAAAAGAAAGGATAACAGGTTGGGTGTTTGCTTTCTATGGGTCTCAGCACCCCATATGATTCACTGAGCCCCATCAGTAATGATCCCTGAGTGCAGACCCAGGAGTAAACCCCGATCACTGGCGGATGTATCCAACTCCCCCCACCAAAAAAAAGAAAACATTGAAAAACATTGATTTCACTAAAATGTGATGTTTTCCATTTAATAAAGAAAAATGACTTCATTTCTTCAGCTATGCCATAAAAAATGTAATAAAAATGGAATAGCACAAAGGTTAAGCTTCTTGCCTTCCATCCTACTATCTTGTCCAAGCCTTGGCACTATTTATGGTCCCCCTAGTATCAAGAGATGTCATTCCTCAGCACAGACAGGAATGGCCCCTGAGAACCACCAGATGTGGAAAAAAAGGGAGGGGGCTGAAGGCTGGCAGTGGGGGCAGAAAAACACAGAAGTTAAAGATATTCTTTTAACATACGATTAATATGCAAATTTGAGTACAATAATTCCTGTCCACAGAGTAAAAGAGAAAAGAATGGATTTAGTGATATATTTAAGCTTAACTTTCTGGGTTTTATTTAATTTTTTAATTTTATTTTCACTAAGTTGTTCACAATAATTAAGTACGTTCAATTTTTCAACACCAATCCCACCACCATTACACTTTCCCACCAACATTATCTCAAATTTTCCCACCACCTTCCAAGCCTGCCTCACAGGCAGATGCTAAAACATTTATTTTGTATTGCTTGTCATGAAAACTTCACTAAAAATGATCCAAAAATGTTTCCTTAGAGGAAAGTGTGTGAAAATTATTGCATCTCATCTCGGAGCCATTAAGCCCCTGTATAAGAGATCACTGAGGTGCTCTTGGAGTTTGAATCTTTGGGTGCTTATATATATATATATATATATATATATACATATATATGTATATATATATATATATACACATTTATCAAGATCGATTGTCTTCTACCTTACACCCCATCAAATGTGGTGTGCTACTCTTGGTATATCAGTGGCATAGAGTATGAGACCTTATCAGGCTCTGTGCTCCTGGAATTCTAAAATTTTAAATGGGATGCTAGAGCTGGAGTTAACATTTTTAACTGGATGGTGATTTGGGGGCCTGAGGGCATCTCTATGATGTGCTGCTCTCTTCTGAGATCCATCTGTGAGTCTCTGGATCCATATGGCCATTCATGTGCTTAAATGGCGCCCAGAGGCAGTTCATAGGAATGACTGCCAGGAAACCTGGAGGTCCGGGAGATGGGAGGAGGGACCCATTCCCAACTCCATGCAAGCGTGAAGTTTTCAGTCATACAGCCTGTGTACCTGGGCTTTTCAGCAGATTCATTCTCATGCTTGCTGTGCTCAGGGTGAGCTCATGAAGGTTGGCTGTGAGTGTGGCCACAATTAGGTTCTGGAGGTTTGCAGCTGCAGGGGTTCTTTGGGGGCAGGCGGAGGGAGATACCTGCCCCCATCTGAGATGCCTGGATGAAATCAGCCTGGAGAGGGTAGGAAGACAACTTTTCCAAGATTCATGAGTCGGCTTTCTGAGGTGGTTAAATCCTATTTCAGAATCTGAATCCTATTTAGTAAGATTTTCATTTCCTCTCACAGTATGAGAACTGTCACAATTTTATTTTTTTATTTCTTTTTTTTATTTTTTAATCTATTTCAAGTTATTTCTATAAAAGTAAATTTTGTTTTATAAGGTGAGAATTTCTGAATAGAAAAAAGTAAACTTAAGTACATAAAAAGATAATGTGAAAAACAGAAAAAGACTGAAAGAAGATAAAAATAAAACTTCAAATGAAAAAAAAAATGAATAAATGTAAGGTAAAATTTTATAAACAAAATTAAAAATTTGTTCTTTAGAAGAACCAATTAAAAAAGCATAGTTGACAAGTTCAAAAGGAAGAAGCAGCAACACATACAAAAATTGATTAGAGAGGCTGGAGCGATAGCATAGCGGGTAGGGCGTTTGCCTCACACTTGGCGGACTCGGGTTCGATTCCCAGAATCCCATAAGGACCCCCGAGCACTGCTTGAAGTTGTTCCTCAGTGAAGAGCCAGGAGTAACCCCTGTGCATTGCCGGATGTGACCCAAAAAGCAAAACAAATAAAAAAAAAATTGATTCGAAATAAGAAAATTGTGTTAAAGATATGGCCAGAAGTTGGGAGTTTTTGCTTGTTTTTGTTTTGTTTGGGGACCACACCTGATGGTGTTCAGGGATTACTCCTTGGCTCTGTTCTCAGGAATTACTCCTGGTGATTATAGCAAAAAGTTTTAAAAGAAAACAATTGGGGCCAGAGAAATAATTCAAGCTTATGTCCCTTACCTTACTCATAGCTGAACTGGTTTATCATCATTATTTTGAGGATTCTGTTGTTGTTTTGCTCTGGTTTGGGGGCCATACCTGGCAGTGCTCATGGGTTACTCCTGGCTCTGGAGCTCAGGAGTTACCACTGGTGAGCTCAGGTAACCATATGTGATGTTGGGGATTGAACCAGGTAGGCCATGTGAAAGGCAAACACCCTCCCCACTGTGCTGTCTCTCCAGACCCATGGTCAACCTGGTTTGGTCCCTAGCACCATGCCCAGAGCCTCAGGAAGTGATCCCGAAGCACAAAGCCAGGAGTAAACCCTGAGCACTGCCAGGTATAACCCCCAAAGCATTAAATAATAAAATAGAAATGTTTTATAACACTGTACCCATGAATTCACTGTCACTGTCATCCCGTTGTTCATTGATTTGTTCGAGCGGGCACCAGTAACGTCTCTCATTGAGAGACTTATTGTTACTGTTTTTGGCATATCGAATACGCCACGGGTAGCTTGCCAGGCTCTGCTGTGCGGGCTCGATACTCTCGGTAGCTTGCCGGGCTCTCCGAGAGGGGTGGAGGAATCGAACTCGGGTTGGCCGCGTGAAAGGCGAAAGCCCAACCACTGTGTTATCACTCCAGCCCACGAATTCAAATTTTTTAATTAAATGGATTATTACCTAGAAAATATATGTGAACAAAATTAGCTCAAAGGGTTTTAAAGCAGGCCGAGAATTCAGAAATAAACTCAAAGGATAATTTTTACTTTCTTGTTATTTATTTATTTTGTTTTTTGGGTCACATCCAGCGATGCTCAGGGGTTACTCCTGGCTCTGCAATCAGGGATTACCCCTCGAGGTGCTTGGGGGAACATATAGGATGCCGGGGATCAAACCCAGGTCAGCTGCATGCAAGGCAAATGCCCTACATACTGTACTATAACTTCGGCCCCAAAGGATAATTCTTAAATATATCTATTATAAATACTGTAGGCCAAAACAAGGTGATGACAAAATGTAACAAACAATCATGATTTTAACAAACAATCATTCCTGAGTTAACTAAACTCCATGAATGAAAGACCTGAGAAAAACCTCCCATCATTTAATTTTAAGATACCTACTACCCAGTTTTTCCTTTTCTTTTTTTGGTGGGGTGGGGAGTCATACCCAGCGATGCTCATGGGTTACTCCTGGCTCTGCACTCAAGGATTACATTTGGCAATGCATAGGGTCAATATGGGATGCTGGGGATCTAAAGGAAAGAAATGTAAGTACACATAGAATAAATATCAGAAAAGCCAAGACCACTTCATCCACAGTCTGGCCCAATAATAAACATTTTATGCTGAAAGTTGAATATGTTTTAATATATTAAATATATTTAAAACATTTTAGATTAGAAGAAAAGTAACACTTGAGACATTATTGCTCAAATGGTCTAATTACTCCTTTGGCCTCAAGGAGACTCAGGTTTGACCCCCAACACTAGATGGTCCCCCAAGCACCACTGGAGTGTCTGTCTCCTAGACACAGAACCAGAGTAACCTCTGAGCAGAAAGCAGAAGCACCAGAGCACCACCAGGTGTGGCCCAAAAGCAAACAAACCACAAAGCATGAAATTCGAGTCTTAATTTATCTTCCAATTGAAAGAGAAAGTTTACTTGGTCCAAATTTCACTAGAGTGAATATTCAGTCGCACAATGGTCGCAAAATATTGCGTGGTGAAACAATCAAATACCAATATAATATATATATACTCCAAGATAGTATAGCATATATTATGCATGCTAAGCATATGATTTAAGTATTTTATAGCAGGGTATACTGATACATTTGGTCTTCTTTTTGTTCCAGGGCAAAACAATTCCATTCACAAATTTTAATCCCTCTTGTCTTCTTCCTTCATCGTTGGATTACTGGACCTACTTTGGCTCTCTGACTTCTCCTCCCCTTTGTGAAAGTGTAACCTGGATGATCTGTAAAATGCCCATTATCATCAGCCCATGTCAGGTATATTATCAAAAATCAACGAGTAAAATTTGAGAGTGTAAAGCAATATCACTTCAAATCATAGTGTTTATAAAGGAATCCTCACTTTCATTTAGATTTTTTGAGGTGTCCATTTTCCTCTGCACCTGAAAACATTTATTTTGGATTATCCACTAAATATAAAAATATTGTTTAACTTTATGCAGAAAATATATGAGACATTAAGTGCTTTTTTATAAGTGGTAAATGTATTCTGAAACATTTCAAAAAAAAATTTGTTTGAAATAGTCCTACTAACACATAGGGAAATTGTGACCCTTTACTTATATACTTTGATAACTGACAAAGCTTTTGTGTTCCTTTTTGAAAAAAAATTTTTGGGCTTAAGTTCGTAGATATCCAATAAAATATTTAGCTTATTATTTTTTATAATAAGATAACATTATCATAGTTGAAATTTTATTTGATTTTAGCATCTGCTTAGTTAATTCTCAGAACTAACCTAAAAGAAGGCAATGTAACCAACCCTGCTGATCACTGACATTTACTGACCAGATATTATATGTCAAGTTCCATTTTAAGAACCTTAACATTTATTAACTACATATATGGAAACTGAAGCATGAATCAGATAAAATACTTACCCATGCTACTCAATTTTCAAGAAAGACAAAGCTCTAATAGAATCAATCATCAAGAATGTGAACTAAGGGGCCGGAGCGATAGCACAGCGGGTAGGGCATTTGCCTTGCACGCGGCCGACCCGGGTTCAATCCCCGGCATCCCATATGGTCCCCCAAGCACTGCCAGGAGTAATTCCTGAATGCAGAGCCAGGAGTAATCCCTGAGCATGGCTGGGTGTGATCCAAAAAGCAAAAAAAATAAAAAGAATGTGAACTAAATATCTAGTTTGAGAAAACTGAAGGGGGTTGTAGAGAGAGTACATCGGGTAGGGTCAATATGGGATTGACCATATGCATGGTCAACCTGGTTGACCATATGCAACCATTGACAACCATTGACCATATGCATGGTCAACCTGGTTTGGTCCCTAGCACCATGCCCAGAGCCTCAGGAAGGGATCCCGAAGCACAAAGCCAGGAGTAAACCCTGAGCACTGCCAGGCATAACCCCCAAAGCATTAAATAATAAAATAGAAATTATTTATAACACTATGCCCATGAATTCAAATTTTTAATAAAATGATTATCAACCTGGTAATAATTGATTATTATTATTACAACCTGGTTGTCTTATGCAAGACCAACCTGGATCCAATCCCTGACATGGTATGTGGTCCCCTAAGTACTTCCAGGAGTAATCCCTGAGCACAAAGATGGGGGTAAGCCCTGAGCACAACCAGGTGTCGCCAGAAAAAAAAAATCAATCGATTTTTCGGCTTCCTTTTTTTTTTCTATTCGTGAGACTTACAAATTTTGACTTCATAGTATTTTATTGGCTCATTAATTATACTGGATATTATAGTTTGTGTTAGATTTGTATTCTTTGAGTAAGACTTCCATCATTTCCTCCAGCTGGCACAGTTCCGCAGTCTTCTCTCAAACGCTGAGTGTGAAACAGTCATCCCAATTTGGAACAACTGCAGACCACCACAGCCTCTGAAGGGGAGAAGAGTGAGGAGCTTCACTCTGGATGATCCAGGCACCACGTTAAACTTACCCCGCCAAGTGCCCAACTCTGCTCAGTATAAATGTAACGAAGCAGTTTATAAGAAACAGTAGTCAGAACCCAGCAAGATGCCATAATTGCACGTTTGAGTAGTATAACGACAAAAAAAGGTTCATACTTATTGGTTATTGCTTAGCCTAAGGAGCAACCTGTAATCTTGCAAATGTTGTGCAGACGTTCAAGTTTCTTTGAGCAAGTCTTTATAACTGCAATGAAGTTGTACACTCTAGTCACCGAGACTAATATAGGCTCAGAATAAAGGCTGGTGATGTGTTGATGGTGATCATATGTGAAAAACATCTGTCAGGGGAGTGGCCAGGGGAGAGCCCCAGTGGCTCTTCCCTTTGGCTGTGTCCGGGCTTTCAGGGGGTCTGGGCCACTCGTCCAGCCGGAGCAGCCCAGGCCGTGGGACAGACGAAAGAGTAAACGAGGGCCAAGCCGGTTGATTGATCAGATGCCATTTATTCCAGTCTCTCTGAGCTCCCCATTTCTCCTCTCTCCTCTCTCTTCCCCGGTACTCTTCCTTCCTAGCTCCTCACTCCTCCATCCCCCTCTCTGGATTCTGCTCTTCCTCCACTTGGCTCTCCCCCTACTTGATTCTCTCCACCTTGCTCTCTGGGCTACATACAGTCTAGTAGTAAAATCAACATAAGAAAGCCCTTCCTGAGGGCTCCCAGGTTCAAAGGAAGCACCACCTAGGGGCATTCCAAAGCCCTTCCTGACTGCCCACAGGCAAAATACCTCTTAAGGTGTTTTTCTCCTTTGTTCAGTCCAAAAACTCCATCAACATCTCAGAACTAGTTATTTTTGTATGGACACAGTAAGAGATACATTGAGGCTTTCAGGGCAGCTTTCCTGGCAACATCTTGCCGCAGACTCAGACTACAGTGCTCAGGCCAGATTAATTATTCCTAACCCTAGCAGGGTCCAGATCTAGTTATTACCTTTTGGATCATGACAGCATTTGTCCATGACCCAAGTTAAGAGTTGGGTCTTAACTTATACTTAAGCATTAGGCACTTTGGCCAGGCCCATCTCGATGCCAGAGTAGCACATAACTCACAGCTTGCCCTGGGTCCTTCCCTTCCCTCATCGGGACCCTGCTTTTGGGGGTGCTAGGAAGTAAGGGCACCTGAGGCTTAGGTCTAGAGAACAGATACCCAGGAGGAAAATATCATGTAGAGTCAAAAGACTCCCAGATTACAACAGCGTAGCATTTGCTACAGTCTTCCTGTGTCCATACAAAAGGACATGGCCCTGAATAAACTATGCAAAGGACACAAGGAGAAGAGAAAAACAATATTTAAAGTCAACAGAGCACAAAGAAAGAAGTTACAAATAAACACAGAGGAATGGGGGCACTGTGATAGGAACAACCCAGTAAACCTAAATTACCTGAGGCCCTGTTAGCCTACAATCATACATACAAACAATAGATTTCAAAGTACTGGGACAGCCATATTTATAATATTTATAATAGATGAAAGAGAACGCCAACTGCAAAAGAGTAACAGGAGATAGCCATATGACCATTTTATAATAATAAAAGGAAATATACATCAAGAAGACGTACTCTCATGAACATAGACCCACCAATTAGGGGAGCACCAAGATATGTAAAGGAATTACTATCCGTTCTAAAGGAAAATTTCAACATTAACACAATAGTAGTAACAGATTTAAGTACCTGCCTCTCACCACTAGAGCCACCAATAAGATAGAAAATCAATGAAGAAACAGTCACTCAAGAAAGAAAGGGGAAAGTTGGGCTTAATAGACGTTTTTAGGGATCTTCATTCCTCCAAAAATGCCTGCACATTCTTTTTCACAAGCAGAGTTATTAGGATAGACTACATGCTGGGTTACAAAACAGCCCCACATAGTACCAGGAAAATAGAAAGCAGATCAAGTAGGCTCTCAGATCACCATGTTTTGATTATGAAATTAACCACACACAGAAAACTGGGAAATATTCAAACACCTGAAAGTTGAATTGCACACAATTTAACAATTACTGGGCCGAACTGGCGACAAAAGAACAAATTAAAAATATTCCTGGATGCAAGCAAGAATGAAGACACAAACTATCAGAACTTACAGGACACAGCAAAAACAAAAGTGACACCTCAAGGCAAGTTTATAGGACTATGTGCTTTCATCAGAAAAGAGTAAGAGGTGCAAATAATTGACCTAACCTCATATCTCAAGAAATTAGAAAAAGAGCAACCAAAGTAGAAGTAGTAGGAGTGAAACAATTAAAATCTGAGCACAAAATTAATTTTATAGAAATAAAAACACAAACCAAAAGATCATTGAAACCGATAGTTTTATGAAAAAATCAGCAAAGTCCCTAGTAGGCATACAAAATTTTAAATAAGAGAGAAAAGATTGATAAATAAGAAATAAAAGGGAAGAGATTACAATAAAAATGTCAGAAATATATAAGATAATAAAAGATTACTGTGAACAATTTTGTGCCTCTAGTTTGGAAAATCTTGAAGAAATCAGTAAATTTTTAGAGTTCTACATCTTGTAGGAAGGCTGAACAGACCTAATACTATTAAGGAAGCTGATAATAAGAAACAAATCTCCCCTACAGCAAAAACGGACCCAGAAATATTCATGAGTGAATTCTTCCAAATCTTTTATTTTTACATTTTTTTAAATCACCATGAGATAGTTACAAGCTTTCATGTTTGGGTTACAATCTCACAATGATCAAACACCCATCCCTCCACCAGTGCACATTCCCCACCACCAATATCCCCAGTATACCCCCCCTTTCCCACCCTTCTCCTGCTCCATGGCAGACAATATTCCCCATACTCTCTACTTTTTGGCGTTATGGCTTGCAACACAGACACTGAGAGGTCATCATGTTCGGTCCATTATCTACTTTCAGCACACATCTCCCATCCCCACTAATTCCTCCAGCCATCATTTTCTTAGTGATCCCTTCTCTATTCCATCTGCCTTCTCCCCTCCGCTCATGAAGCAGTCTTCCAGCTATGGGACAATCTAGCTGACCCTTGTATCTGCTGTCCTTGGGTGTCAGCCT
The DNA here is from genome assembly GCF_027595985.1 of Sorex araneus. Classification (NCBI taxonomy): domain Eukaryota; kingdom Metazoa; phylum Chordata; class Mammalia; order Eulipotyphla; family Soricidae; genus Sorex; species Sorex araneus. The sequence continues at coordinate 64,932,025 of NC_073303.1, forward strand.
CATGTGATGTTATTCTATACTCCACAAATGAGTGCAGTCCTTCTCTGTCTGTCCTTCTCTTTCTGATTTCACTTAGTGTAGGATAACATAGGCTCAGGTAGTTTAGGTTTATTGGGAACTTTCCTCTGGTTATTTGTAACTTTGTGTTCTGTTGACTTGTAAATATTGTTTTTCTCTTCTCCTTGAGTCCTTTGCATAGTTTGCAAGATGTTGCCAGGAGAGCTGCCCTGCAAGTCTCAATGTATCTCTTACTGTGTGCATACAAAAATAACTAGTTCTGAGATGTTGATGGAGCTTTTAGACTGAGCAAAGCAGAAAAACACCTTAAGAGGTGTTTTGCCTGTGGGCAGTCAGGAAGGGCTTTGGAATGCCCCTAGGTGGTGTTTCTTTTGAACCTGGCAGCCCTCAGGAAGGGCTTTCTTATGTTGATTTTGCTACCAGACTGTCTGTAGCCCAGAGGACAAGGTGGAGAGAGACAAGTAGGGAGAGAGACTAGGGAAGAGAGCAAAATCCAGAGGGAGGAAGAGAATCCAGAGAGCGGGATGTAGGATTGAGTAGCTAGGAAGGAAGAGTGCTTAAGAGGAGAGATGGAAGATTGAATAGACAGTAACTAGTCAGCAACCAGCTTGGTCCTCGTTCTCCCTCGCTGGTCCTTGGCCAACAGCCGGCCCGATCTAGCCCATACACAGCAGCCCCAGAGCACCGAACTCGGGCAGTGAGACAGAGCCGCCTGGAGAGCCCGCGTGCACACACCCTTTGGCGTGCGTAGTTTTTGACAATTTAGCATGATACTTTCCATGTCTATCCAGTTATAAGCAAATTTCATAACTTCATCTCTCCTAACAGCTGCATAGTATTCCATTGTATAGATGTATCAAAGTTTCTTTAACCAGTCATCTGTTCTAGGGCATTGGGTTGTTTCCAGATTTTGGCTATTGTGAACAGTGCTGCAATGAACATATAGGAACAGATGTCATTTCTACTGTACTTTTTTGCATCCTCAGGATATATTCTCAGAAGTGGAATTGAGGGGTCATATGGAAGCTCAATTTCTAGCTTTTGAAGGACTGTCCATATTGTATTCCAGAAAGGCTGGACCAGTCGGCATTCCCACTAACAGTGAAGAAGCGTCCCTTTTTCCCCACATCCACACCAGCACAGGTTGCTTTTGTTCTTTTGAATGTGTGCCAGTCTCTGTGGTGTGAGATGATTTTCTCATTGTTGTTTTGATTTGCATTCTTTTGAATGTGTGCCAGTCTCTGTGGTGTGAGATGATTTTCTCATTGTTGTTTTGATCTGCATTACCCTGATGTCTAGCGATGTGGAATATTTTTTGATGTGCCTTTTGGCCATTTGTGTTTCTTTTTTGAAGAATCTTCTGTTCATTTCTTCTCCCCATTTTTTGATGGGGTTGGGTTTTTTTTTCTTATACAATTCTACTAGTGTCTTGTATATCCTAGATTTTAATCCCCTATCAGATGGGTATTGGGTAAATATTCTTTCCTATTCTGTGGGCTCTTTCTGTATTTTGGTCACTTTTTTTTTTTGAAGTGCAGAGGCTTCTTAGTTTGATGTAGTCCCATTTGTTTACATTTGCTTCCACTTGCATGGTCAGTGCTGTTTCATTCTTAAAGATGCTTTTAGCTTCAATGTACTGGAGAGTTATGCCTACATTTTCCTCTATGTTCCTTATACATTCGTGTCTCATATTGAGGTCTTTAATCCACTTTGATCTGACTTTTGTGCCTGGCATAAGACAGACCTCAGAGTTCATTGTTTTGCATGTAGCAATCCAGTTTTCCCAGCACCACTTGTTGAAGAGGTTTTCCTTGTTCCACTTTACATTTCTTGCTCCTTTGTAAAAGATTAAGTGGCCATATATTTGGGCATCTGTGACAGGATACTCAACTCTTTTCCATTGGTCTGCAGGTCTGTTTTTATCCCAATACCATGCTGTTTTAATTACTACTGCTTTGTAGTAGAGTTTGAAGTTGGGGAAGGTGATGCCACCATCTTCTTTTTCCCAAGGATTGCTTTAGCTATTCGTGAGGGTTTATTGTTCCATGTGAATTTCAGGAGTGTTTTGTCTATTTCTTTGAAAAATGTCATGGATATCCTGATAGGGACCGCATTAAATTTGTATAGTGCTTTGGGCAGTATTGCCATTTTGATCATGTTAATTCTCCCTATCCATGAGCAGGGGATGTGTCTCCATTTCCTAGTGTCCTCTTTTATTTCTTGAAGTAGTGTTTTGTAACTTTCCTTGTATAGGTCCTTCACCTCTTTGGTTAAACTGATTCCAAGGTACTTGATTTTCTGAGCTACTATTGTGAATGGGATTGTTTTTCAAATGTCTCTTTCTTCTCTTTCATTATTTGTATATAAGAAACCCATGGACTTTTAGGTGTTGATTTTGTAACCTGCTACTTTACTATATCAACTTACTGTTTCTAGGAGCTTTTTTGTAGAGTCTTTAGGGTTTTCTAAGTATAGTATCATATTGTCTGCAAATAGTGATTACTTGATCTCTTCCTTTCCTATCTATATGCCCTTGATATCTTTTGTCTTGTCTAACTGCTATAGCCAGCACTTCCAGTACTATATTGAATAGGAGTGGCGAAAGCGGGCAACCTTATCTTGTGCCCAGTCTTAGTGGGAAGGCTTTTAGTTTTTCTCTATTGAGAATGATACTTGCCGTGGGCTTTTGGTAAATGACTTTGACTATATTGAGTATCTTCCAAATCTTTAAATAGGACCAATCCTTCCATTAGCTCTTCCAGAAATAGGAAGGAACAGAGATAGTTACAGATAAGTTTCTGTGAGACTAACATCACCTTGACAACTAAAAGATGACAGCGATATCACTAGAAAAGAAAATTTCAGAGAAATATCCCCAATGAAAATAAGTGCAAATATACTCAATAAAATTCTGTTGAATCAAATAAGACTAAATGTCTTATGCACCATATTCAACTGCCATTTATTCCAAGGATATGGTGATGGCTCAGAATTTGCAAATAAATTTTTATATATCAATTAGAAAGGAATCCCATCAATGGACAACATCCAGAGAGAGACTTAAAAGCAAGCTCTCAGAAGAGAGTGATGCAGAGAGTCTCTTGCCTGCACGCCTGGCTGTCTTCCCTGGGGCCCCTCGGAGGGGATGGGCTCCAGCTTCCCTCCCCACCCTGAGCAGAGCTCCCGGCAGCCAAAGCTACAGCCGGAACCTAGCTACAGCCATGCTGGAGGCTCCTCTCTACACGTTCAGACAGGCCTCATGCATGAAGGTACCGGCAGAGGAACCTAGGTGTGTGTAATCCCATCAACAGCCAATATCCAGAGAGAGACTTACCGCAAGCTCTCAGAAGCGTGACCACAAATCTTTAGCTTACTTCTCCCTATAGGAGAAACTGGCAATCTTCTGAGAGTTTCCTGCCCACGTGGGACAGCCTTGCAAGCTTCCCATGGTGTATTCATATGCAAAATCCAGTAACAAGCTGGATCTCATTCCCCTGACCCTGAAGAGACCCCAGTGCAACATCGTTAGGAGGGCCAAGTCGAGATAGACTTCTAAGATCTCAGGGAAAGGACGAAATGAGATGTTACTGAGCCTACCCGAGAAATCGGTGATTAACGGGATATTGTGATTGTGATTGATTGTGATAGAAAGGAAAATCTAATACCATATACTCATAAATACATATGCAGAGAAAGCTTTAGATAAGATTGAGCACTCATTCATGATAACTCATAATTCATAAAATCATAAAAATCTCTCGAAACATGAAGATTTAAGAAGCTTATAATATTGTAAAGGCCATATAGCACAAGTAAAATCATTCTTATAGGGGAAAACTCTTTTCCATAAAATCAGGCACAAGACAAAGATGTCCACTGTCACTTCTGTTATTCAACATAGCAAAGTAAATTTCAGTTTGTACTTAGACAAGAAAGAGAGGTTAAGGAATTCAATCTAGTTAAGTCAAACTATCAATATTCACAAATGACATGATATCATATATAGAAAACTCTAAATGATTCCATTTTAAAAAAAGAAAGAAACTGTAATCCTACATGGTAAAGTAATAGGCTAAAAAATAAATGCATAGAATTCTGCTGCGTTCTTATAGTAAACAATAATGTGAAAGAGAAAGAAAAAACAGTTCAAAATGCCCCACTGAAGACTTTTCTTTTTTTCGGTGATGGGAAACTCAAGCATCTTGGAATCAATGTGAAAAGGGTGGTGAAAGTCCTATTGTGAAAATTAAAAATTATTCCTGAAAAAAAATAACACACAAGGAAAAAGCACATTTACTTGCTCATGGATTGGAAGACTCAAAATAAATGACCATGTCACCCTAAGTAATTTATAGGTGCAATGTGACCCCCATCAAAATTCCCCTGGCATTCTTTTAGGGTATAGAAGAAAAACTCCTAAAATTTGTACAGAATAATAAAACTTCTTTAATGGCAAAAATATTTCTGGACAAAAAAGATGGGCTACATTCCCAGACTTTACTATTTACTAGAAAGCTACAGTGATCAAAACCACATGGTACTTGGATAAAGACAAACTACTACATCAATAGGATAAAATTGAGAGCCCAGATGTAAACCCTCAAATGTATAAGCAATAAAATTCCAACAAAGAAGCTAGGTTTATGAAGTGGAACAAGGAAAGCAGCTTCCACAAATGGCGCTGGAAAAACTGGTTAGCAAAACACAAAATAACAAATTAAACCCATATTGGACCCTGGTCAATTGCACATAAGGCAAGTGCTCTACCTGCTGTACTAACTCTTTGGCCCTGAAGAACTTTAAAAATATTTAAAATGGATCGACTTTATCATCCAGGAATTCCACTCTTGGTTATTTTTCCAAAGTATTCAAGATCTTTTAATCTGAAAACATATGCACAGCTATATTTATTACAATGCTGGTATCTGTAGCTTAGATATGGAAATAATCCAAATGCCCAATGAAAGACAAATGAATAAAGAAAATGAGGTATATACACATTATGGCGTATAGTCAGCCAAAAAGAAAAGTGAAATTTTGCCTTTCAAGACAATGAGGAGGAAATGGAGAGGAGCACATTAAGTGAAATAATTTAGAATAAGAAATACCAATAGAGAATGATCTTGCATAGGTGGAATGGGAAAAAGCAAAGGTAAGAAAAACAAGATCAGTGGAAACCAAATCACAGAGCTGTGGTTACTAGAGGTGGAGAAAGAAGCAAAGATGGAAGGGAGAAAAGGGTCATGAGGATAATAGTTGAAGATTTTATTTTGATGGGTGTATAGTGTGGCTGCATCATTTCGAGAGGTATAAAATTATACCTGTAAAACACAGACAGTCATGAAAACTAATTTTACCTCAGTTTAAAATTGGAAAGTTCTCGAAAATCATTGTAACAGCCAAAAATGGGAGGGGTAGATAATTTCGTATGAATTCAATTTAATTGAGAAATATAACTATAAAAGCTGACTGGGACTTACAACGATTGAAAATATTCCCTAAAAAGTCACTGAGCAAATTTTAAAATAAATTTCACAGCAAGGACATGAAATATTTTTATGTGATTGCATAGTTTTATGAAGATGAATATGGATGCCAAGATTTAATTACAATTCTACAACAAGGGCAAGGAAGTGGCAATAAGACATATGACAGTGATCAAGTTTTATCCCTAAACTGAATGCCACAGAAGAGCATTTCATATATTTGGCAGACCCACAAGATGCATTCTGGGAACTTTCCATGCTTCTCTGAAGTAGCCGATTAAAACAGCTACTACTAGGTTGTCAAAGCAGTGGATTATTTGAGAACTCAACTCATTGTTTCCTTTGACTCTCCCTCCTGCTCTGCACCATGCCCCTGGCAGACTAAGATGGTAGATTTGAACATCCCCCAAGGATTCAATGTTGATTTTTTTTTAATGATGCTCAGCAACTAGCCTACTTTATGCGAAATCTATTGAGCTTCAAATCATCCAGAATAACAATGCCAGCTAACGGAGTCGGCATAATCTCAACTAGAAAAATGTTTCCATTCCCTAATGACGCCTGATCTACTTGCTTACTCTCCTTCAGAAGTAACATGCTGACTGTTTAAGGTACCATTTTGTTCATTACTGCGCCAAAGTAGATGAAGATATTTTCTAATTATATTTTTATTTTTTGTACAGTTCTGCAAATCACCCTTAAAATAATTTATCGAAAAGAGCACTAGGACAATGGCAAGGGAGGAAGATAAACATCTTTATCTTGGAATTCCTTACTTGACTCTAGAGAGGAAGCTTCTATTTATTGGCTCGCTGATGACTCTGTATCAGAGCTTCTTCACTATTCTGGGGTCATAGGTCGCTATGCAAGCATGAATAAAACTACGAAGCTTTGCTTTATCTCCCCACAAAATAGAAATAGTTATAATGCAGAGTCAAACTGTTCTACCGAGGCTTTAAGCTTTGAGGAATTCACTCCATTATTTCCTTTCTAGTCACAAAGTGACTCTGGGGCTGAAGAGACAGTTCGGCAGGTAGGGCACTTTCTTTGCATGCAGCCTACCCCAGTTCGATCCCCCAGACCTGCATATTGTCCTCTGAGCATCGGCCAGGAGTAAGCCCTGACAACCAAGGCATAAAATAGGTACCAGGACTCAGGATCTTGCTTCCTACTTTAACAATTATTTTTGGTTTACTGTCTCATTCTTTCCATCAGGCTCCTCGAAATGGAACAGATATACTTTTATGACTGGGAGGAGAGGGTCTTCTTTCCAAATATTGTTTTGTTTTGTTTTTTTAATTTAATTATTTTTAATTAGAGAATCACCGTGAGGGTACAGTTACAGATTTATACACTTTTGTGCTTATACTTCCCTCATACAAAGTTTGGAACCCATCCCTTCACCAGTGCCCATTCTCCACCACCCGTAAACCCAGCGTCCCTCCCACCCTCCCCAATCCCATCTCCCCCCCACCCCACCCTGCCACTATGGCAAGGCATTCCCTTCTGTTCTCTCACTCTAATTAGCTGTTGTGGTTTGCAATAAAGGTGTTGAGTGGCCGCTGTGCTCAGTCTCTAGCCCTCATTCAGCCCGCAACTCCCTTCCCCCACATGGCCTTCGACTACAATGTAGTTGGTGATCGCTTCTCTGAGTTGACCTTTCCCCGGAACGTGAGGCCAGCCTCGAAGCCATGGAGTCAACCTCCTGGTACTTATTTCTACAGTTCTTGGGTGTTAGTCTCCCACTCTGTTACTCTATATACCATAGATGAGTGCAATCTTTCTATGTCTGTCTCTCTCTTTCTGACTCATTTCACTCAGCATGAAACTTTTCATGCCCATCCACTTGACTACAAAATTCTTGACCTCCTTTTTTCTAACAGCTGCATAGTATTCCATTGTATAGATGTACCAAAGTTTCCTCAACCAGTCATCCGTTCTGGGGCATTCGGGTTTTTTCCAGATTCTGGCTATTGTAAACAGTGCTGCGATGAACATACATGTGCAGATGTTGTTTCGATTGTACTTTCCAAATATTGTTTTAACTTAGTAAAACATTACACTGTAGGATAATTTTTTAAATTAAAAGCAAACTCAAATCTTAGTGCAATCCTGAGTGACTTAAGGGTTACAAATAAGTGTAAAAAGGATATAGAAAGAAAAAATTGTGAGGAAAAATCATATTAATCAGGTGATGAAAGTCAACCTTGAAAGCTATCAACATTCATCACATTTAAGATCATGAAGCATAAGAAAATTCTTCCTTAGCATTATCTTCACTTTGCTTTAAATGTCAAATGTTTATTTGCCCACTGGTAAAAATCACACATAACTTTTGAGGTTTTAATAGGAAACTAGCACTCTTGAATAAAAAAGAAATGTTCGTAAACATTCCAGCTTACAAGCCTTTCAACAGGTAAATGATTAATCAAAGATAATGCAGGTGCTCTCATCTTGCATGTTTATAAGCGTCTTTAGCATAATTATGCTCAGTGATAACCAATGATGTTAGAGTTGAGACTGTCCAGACAGAGCAGGAAGAGTGCAGGAGGCTCACTCAGCAGAGCACTGGTGACACATACACCCCGAGGGCTTCCTGCCTTGGGCATTTCTGCCTCAACAGAAAATCCTCCTTGAAAGTAAAAAATGCCTTTTGAGATCATCTATTTTTATTATTGATTTCCTTTCCCTCCCTCGTTTTCATACAAGCAATACCAGAACCTTGTTAAATTTTTTCACATAGAAGCAAGATTATATGTGGCTCACGGAGAGAATGAATGCATCCCAGTAACCAACAAATCGCTGGTTTGTGGGCAATTTTTGAGCAAGAAACCTCAGAACGTTAAAAACTTCAAATGGCTCAGCCCTAGATTGAAGGAAGGGCTGAAGTGAAGGCATGAATTAGGGTGGGAGGAGCTAGAATGTAGGGTTGAAAATCCACCCCAGATTTATGCATTCCCCCTGCATGAGGCCTGAGCAGGAGACAGAGTCTGGGCCGGGCAATAGAGAAACAAAAAATAGAGAAAATCAATAATACAAAGAGGTAGTTTTTTCAAAGAATGAACAAGATCAACAGACTTCAAGATAGACAAAGAAAAAAAGAAATTAATAGATTGAAAATAAAATTGAAGAAGTTATAATAGATATCATAGAAGTTCAAAAGATTATATACAAAAACATATTTGTCATAAAATTGGAGAAGGTCAAAGAAATGGACAAGTTACTGGAATCCTATCACTATATCACTGTCACCCCGTTCATCAATTTGCTTGAGTGGACACCTGTAAAATCTCCTTGTGAGACTTGTTGTTACTGTTTTTGGCATATCAAATGCACTAGGGGTAGCTTCCCAGGCTCTACCGTGCAGGAGAGATACTCCGGGAGCTTGCCGGGCTCTCGGAGAGGGAAGGAGGAATCGAACCCCAGGTTGGCTGCGTGCTATCGCTCCAGCCCACTGGAATCCTATAACCTCCTAAGACTGGCATAAATAGAATTTTCTGACCAGTGACTGTAACCCCCCAACTGACTCCCAAACATAAGAAATTATAGTCATCAGCAAAGGAGCTAGAATGACAGTTCAGTGGATAAGATGTTTGCCTTCACCTGCCTCCAACCTGTAACACTTATGGTCCCCCAAGCACCACAGGAGTGATCTCAGAGTACTTCAAGCTGTGTCATCTATCCAGCAAAGGTTTTTATTAATTAACTAAGCTACACATATGCCTACTTTTGGGAATATGATGAATCTGCTTCAACAAATAGAAGTAGAGTGTTCAGGATCCATTGCCAGCCTTGTCTCCTGAGATTTGGGACAATCTAGGAGATTACCCTAATGGTACATTGAAAGCTAAGATGACAGAAAATGGGGAGTATATCTACATTAAAAGATTAATCACTAGATTGTAGCATGCCATGGAGAAAAACAGCACCAGTTGGATAATTTACAATGGGGGTAGACCCCCAGTTCAAAAGCTGAGCCTGTAGGATCCGGTTAAATTGATGAAACAAACAAACTGGATAAAAGCAAATTATTGCCAATATCATTTGCATTTGTCTAAGTCAATGTCTGACAGAAGCAGCAGTCATTGGCACTGGAGAAGGTGGTTAGGAGCCGCAGCTAAGTCAGACAGATGCGGAGGTGCTGAGTCGCACTGTAGCACTGTTGTCCCATCGTTCATCGAGCGGGCACCCGTAAGGTCTCCATTGTGAGACTTGTTGTTACTGTTTTTGGCATATTAAATACGCCACGGGTAGCTTGCCACGCTCTGCCATGCAGGCAGGATACTCTCGGTAGCTTGCTGGGCTCTCCGAGAAGGACAGAGGAATCGAACCCGGGTCAGCTGCCTGCGAGGCAAACGCCCTACCTGCTGTGCAATAGCTCCAACCCTGAGTTCCTGAGTAATGTGGCCTTTTCACATCCCTCTATTGAAGATCAGGATAAGTGTTACGTATCAACAGGACTAAATCTGTGTCAAGTGGTACCACTGACCCAGTTATATGTAGAAGATAAATGCAAAAAGCAGAAATAAAAGAACATTTAAAGAGAGATATACAAACACCAGGATCTTTATTGCTTGCAACAATGCAATTTCTAGTTCAAGCACTATTTGTTCTAAATCTACCCCAAATGAACCTTAAAAGGTTACATGAAGTCAAAAAAAAAGAAACAAAATTAAAAAACAGACACACATACAAAGATAAAAAAGAAATAAAAATCATCTTTGGTTAAACTTGACTTAGAAATAAATGATTCAGCACATTAAAGAACAAAGGGAACATTCTCTAAAGTAAGAGTCTATTTGGAAAACTTAAGGATTCCAAATATTTCCCGCTGAGCAAAGCAAAGAATCTTACCAAAGGTAACTGAAGGGCAATGTACAAAGTATAGAAAGCTTGTTGGTAAGCTGTATATAGAACCCAGCTATTACCTGCCTGACGGACCTCTGAGAGAAATTTCTTTGACTCAGAGAGAAAAAGCCAAGAAACTCCATATTGGGAATAAATTTTGTTGCATAAAAGTATCAGAACAATTTTACTGAGGAAGTCTTGCTGCAGACTCTTCGGAAGTAATCTCTCCTTGGTTAGAACACACCCACTTAGCAATTCAAAGTATAAAGCAATATATTCAAATTAATTCACAGCAAACAAAGGCTTGTTATGGTTCAGTTAAAATGCTGGAGACTTTGCAAGCAGTCTTAAAGAGAAGCACTCTGGAAGCACTATCTAAACACATTTAACTTCTATAAATATTTATTAAACAATCACTATGTCAGACCCACCTTGTGTCCAATCTTGCCTTGATCCAAATCATTCTCAACTTCCCTCCATTTCTATTATCAGTACATGTGTTTTTGATTGTTTTATGTTCTGGTGTCACATCTGGCTGTGCTCAGAGCTTACTATGAGTTCTACGCTCAGGTGTAATTTTAAGTGGTAGTTAGGTCACTATATACTGTTCCAGGGGTGAAACCAGGATCAACTGCATGCAATGCAAGCTCCTTAGCCCCCTGCTTTATCCTTTCATGGCTATATTTGCAAGAGGTCATCATTGGTTTTTGTTGAGAAATTTGCCTCCGAATATTCACCCAATACCCATCTGATAAGGGGTTGATATCAAGGATATACAAGGCACTGGTTGGAATCTGCAAGAAGAAAGCATCCAACCCCATCAAAAAATGGGGCAATGAAATGAACAGAAACTTTCTCAAGGAAGAAATACGAATGGCCAAAATATGAATGGCAAAAAGGCACATTAAAAAATGCTCTTCATCATTAATCATCAGAGAGATGCAGATCAAAACAACTATGAGATACCACCTTACACCACAAAGACTGGCACACATCCAAAAGAACAAAAGCAACCACTGTTGGCATGGAAGTGGGGAGAAAGGGACCCTCCTACACTGCTGGTTCCGCCCTTTTGGAAAACAGTGTAGATGTTTCTCATAAAATTAGAAATTGAGCTCCCATTTGACCCAGCAATACCACTCCTGGGAATATATCCCAGAGAGGCAAAAAAGTAGAGTCAAAATGACATCTGCACTCGAATGTTCATCACAGCACTGTTTACAATAGCCAGAATCTGGAAAAAACAGAGTGCCCAAGATCAGATGACTGGTTAAAGAAACTTTGGTACATCTATACAATGGAATACTATGCAGCTGTTAGAAAAGATGAAGTCATGAACTTTGCATATAAGTGGATCAACATGGAAAGTATCATGCTAAGTGAAACAAGTCAGAAAGAGAGAGACAGACATAGAAAGGTTGCACTAATCTGTGGAATATAAAGTAACAAGATGGTAGACTGGCATCCAAGAATTGTAGAGATAAGTACCAGGAGGTTGGCTCCATGGCTTGGAAGCTGGCCTCACACGATGGAGGAAGGGGCAGCTCAGATAGAGACAGGAACATCAGGTAAAGTGTGGTTCGAAGACCCACTAGGGATTCGAGATGCGCACTGAAACTAGACTATAGACCAAACACAATGGCCACTCAGTGCCTCTATTGCGAACCACAACACCCAAAAGGAGAGAGAGAACAAAAGGGAATGCCCTGCCACAGAGGTGAGGTGGGTTGGGGGGGATGGGGTGGTGGGAGGGAGGGATACTGCAATTATCAGTGGTGGAGAATGGGCACTGGTAGACGGATGGGTATTCGAGCACTGTATGACTGAAACACAAGCACGAAAAGTTGTAAGTCTGTAAAAAAAAATTTTTTTTTAATTTTGTAACTGTACCTCACGGTGATTCACTAATAAAATCTTTTTAAAAAAGAAAAAAAGAAAGAAATTTGCCTCCTAATTGTTGCTTCTGCCTCTTTACTTGTCCCTATCTATACATCTCATCCAGGGTTTAGTCTAAGGAAATCTTTTTCCCATATAAAATCCTCTAAGTTTCTTCTTGTTTCTGAAAAACTCCCAATGGCACTAAGACTTCTGTGATGCATCTTAGCTTCTCTTTACATTTCACTACTCTCGTCAAGTCTCATTCTCTAGTCACATAATGTAAAGTTCCAACAGATTATACTTCTAAATACTTCAGTCCGTTTGCAAATGTTCTCAGGAACATGCCCCATGGTGCTGCCTCTGTGAAGACTTAACCAAATATCTGCCTCATCTTGAAAAATGTCATGGTCCCAGTACTGCACAATTGCATTCATCTATGGAATGTGGGGAAATGAAACAGTAAAATAGTAATTTGGGATGATAAACCCTTGGTCTTGGATTTCAAAGCAGACTGCCAAGTAGTGCGGCAGGATAAGGAATAGAGCACTAGAGGTGACACAGACAAAGTGAAGGACGATCTCAGGCACTTTGGTCGTGGCAGGGAACAGTACATTAAAACAAAGAATGTTAACACTACTGTGATGATAGCTGGCCAAGCCATAATACATTTTTTAAATTTTATTTTTAAAAAGTTGTTCACAATATTTGATTTCATTTAATATTCAAACACCAATCCCACCATTACACCTTTCCACCACCGTATTTCAAATGTTTCCATCCCAAGCCCCAAATCCCTGCCCCCAAAGAAGAACCAAAGTAATTTATTTTGTGTTGCTTGTTATGAATATCATCATCATCATCATCATCATCATCATCATCATCATCATCATCATCATCATCATCATCCCGTTGATCGTCAAATTTCTCAAGCAGTCTCAGTAACATCTCCATTTGTTCTAGCCCTGAGATTTTAGAAACCTCTCTCTATTCGTCCTTCCCAACAATGCCACATTGGAGGCTCTTCCAGGATCAGGGGAATGAGACCCAGCTTGTTACTGGTTTTGGCATATGAATACACCATGGGGAGTTTGTGAGGCTCTCCTATTTGGGCAGGAAACTCCCGGTAGTTTGCCAGGTTCTCCCAGAAGGAGAAGTAGGCTATAAGATATCTCTCGGCTGTTTTGCCGCCACACACTTTCAGGCACTTCTGGGAGCTTTTAATTCTCTGAATGCTGGCCATTGATGGGATTATATGGCTCCAGGGGCAGTCCCTGGGTGTGACCGCCTAGCTTCTGGGAAATGGAAAATCTGGGCGGAAGAGGCCCAGTTTTGATCCAAGCAGCTTTGGAGGTCTCAGCCCCGGGTCCCACACACCTAGGTTTCTCTGCCAATACCTTCATGCCAGAGGCTTGTCCAAACATGTGGAGAGGGGCCTTGAGCATGGCTGTGGCTAGGCTCCGGAGGTCTTCGGCCGCGGGGAGGTCTGCTCGGGGTAGGGAGGGAAGCTGGAACCCATCCCCTCCAAGGGGCCCCGGGGAAGACAGCCAGGCGTTATGACAAGAGACTCGCTGCCTCTTATAACAACACATTTGCCTTGTTGTAAATAATCCACTAAAAATAATTCAAAAGAGGTTTCTTAGAGGAAAGTATATGAAGATTGTTGTACTTCACCCAGGAGCTATAAGAGATTAGAAACAGTTGTTAGAGGTTGAGCCTTGTGTGCATATATACATATACATACACATATACATATACATATACATATACATATATATATTTCCCCCTAAGATTGGTTGCCTTCTATTTTAAACACATTCAATTGTGGCGTGCTACTCTTGGTATAACAGTGATATAAATTATGAGATGTTGCAATGCTGGAATAAATTCACTCAAGGGTGAGGCTTGTCTGAGCATGTGAAGAGAAGCCGTGAGCATGGCAGTGATTAAGTTCTAGAGGTTTTCAGGTGCTGGCGCTGGCTCCACTGGGATGGGGAGGGGAAATGATAGGACAGCAGGGAGGGTTCTTGCCAAGCCACAATAAATTTACCAAAATAATGCAATTAAATTAACTGTTCAAAAAAGTCCGTCTCATCATTGATAATTACACCACACAGCCCTCATTTGGGCCTCTGTCTCTAGGTTGATTTCCAACCACAGCAATGCTAAACCCATCATGCTAAACCACAGCTCCTGTGCTTAACGTGATTCAAGGCTCAAGAAAACACCCTTCCACATCTCTAGTTCTGTGACCTTAAAACACATGACAACTTTGGCTGAATGATGCAAAAGTTTGTGCGTTGTGCCAGAGCTAAAGGGGTTGTGCTGCAGAGCCCATGGAGAATTGGAGCAGCCATAGTGCTTACAGAAGAGAGGGCCAAGTAATCATTCTTCTCAGATAGCGAGTGTGCAATAGATTCTTGCAAAACAAACTACTATTCCCAGTAGAGCCAAATACCCAGTTTCTTGTTTGCCAGCATGCTCAAATTTATGACTCCAGAGCTACTCACAAAATAGACAGTATTTACAAAAGAGTGCCACAAGGCAATTGAGAACTATTTTGCAAGTTTATGCAATTCACATTTCTCTTAAATTTATATTTAATTAGACTGGATGTAACATATTGCTCAATACAACAATCAGTTATGTGGATATTGGTTGCAGAGTTAGAAATTACTTTATTTTTATGAACATATTTAATATAAATTATTAAATATAACTTATTAAATATAACATATTTAATATAACTTATTGAAATTTAAAAATAGGATTAAAAATTTTAGCTTTAAGTAAAACGTTTATGTTTCATTGTATGGTGGGGGAGGGAGTGTGGGCCACACTCAGGGATGCTCGTGGCTTACTCTTGGCTTTATGCTCAGAGATCACCCCTAGCAGGGCTCAAGACCATTTACAGTGTCAGGGACTGAATTTGTGTTGGCTACATACAAGATAAGCACATTACTGTTCTATCACTCTGGACCTTATATTTTATTTTAAAATTATATTTGAATATTTTTATTTTATTTTATTTTATTTTATTTGTCAAATGAGACCATAGGGAATGGGGAAAACCAAAATATCTAATCAGAATCATTTTTGTTCGAGTGGGCACCCGTAACGTCTCTCGATTGTGAGAGGTGAAAGTGTTGATTATAAAATCTCCATTAGCTATGTTGGAGCCAGAGAGATACTAGAGTTGGTAAAGCACTTCATTTGCATCCAGTGGACCCAAGTTCAATCTCCTGCTCTACTTACCATCCTCTGAGCACTCAGGTCATTTTTCCTGTTGAAGCCAGACTAGTACATACAGATAGACTTGGTTGAGATGGTAATGTCGTATTACAAACTTCAGGAGTAATTCCAGAATGCAGAACTAGCTTTAAGCTCTGAGTCACAGCAGGGCGTTGCTACCAAGCAAACAGACAAATCCTAATTAGTTATTTTGATTAAAAAATTAAGGTCATAAATGTATTTGTGCAATAAATTAATTTTGTTTATAATGCTAAACAGAAATTTATTACCCAAATATCGCCAACCCTTCAATAGGATATTTAAACATGCTCACTAATATTTGAATTCAATTGTCTTTGATATTGTGCCAACTCTTAAATTTTTCTTTGTAAAACCAACTTTATGAAAATTGATATTGAATGTGTAAATATTTGCACATGGGTTTGGAATGATATACAGCAGGTAGGGCACTTGCCTTGCATGGCTGACCTGGGGTAGGTCTCTGGTATCCCATATGAATCCCCCAAGCACCACCAGGAGTTATCACTGAATGCAGAACCAGAGGTAACCCTAGAATATTACCAGGTATGTGGCCCCAAAACAAAACAATAAATATCATCTGGACGTATGAAACACAGTTCTTTCTGTACTTTTTACCAAACCTCTCAAATGTAGCTTTAGATTTCTCTCCCTTCTGCTCCAGTAGCCACAGCTCATACATCTTCTATGGATGTACAACATTGCATTATAGTGTTTTTTTTCACAAATCTTTCTTTACTGCTATGATCTTCTCAAGTGCTGAAAATTCTGCCTTGGTAACCCATTCCCTAGTAGGACTGTTGCTTGGTTCAGCATCTTTGTGAAATGGTTTGGGAACCTCTCAAAAAATTAAGACTAAAGCTGCCTTTTGGCCATACAATTTTGTGTTTAACCCTCACAGACTGAACTAAGCAGTACAGGCAAAAAATAAAGAACCAAAAATACAAGAAAAAAAATAGAACAAACAGCAATAGAGGAATCACATATAAAGGAAGGTGACAAAGCACTTGTCCTGTTGAAGCAAGACTAGAACACATAAGTAGGTTTGGTCAAGGTGGCAATGTTATATTATAAATTTGTACTGAATCTACTGAATCAACCTCAGAAAATTGAGCCTGACTCCTTGAATAAAAGAATAGGTGAAAGGTATAGAGAAACCCTGATGTCACTGTTTCAGAAATATATTTTTGTCTCACACTTGTTTTTATATTTTCTGAACATGCTTTATACTGTTTTTATATTCACTATACTTTGACGGGCTGGAGCGATAGTACAGCAGGTAGGGCGTTTGCCTTGCACGAGGCCGAACTGAACTCAATTCCTCCATCCCTCTCAGAGAGCCTGGCAAGCTACTGAGAGTATCTCACCCTCACGGCAGAGCTAGGCAAGCTACTCGTGACGTATTTGATATGCCAAAAACAGTAACAACAAGTCGCACAATGAAGACGTTACTGGTGCCCGCTCGAGGAAATTAATGAGCATTGGGATGACAGTGACAGTGATATACTTTGACATTTTATTTGCTGCATAGAGTAAGTACTAGATCTCAGAGGCACAAACAACACATTAACACTTATGGGGGAAAGAAAAAGTGAAGAAAAAGAGAAAGTAATAGATATTTGTGTCTTACCCTTTTCCCCTAAAATCATCACACTTATAATTCCTGATTGCTGTTTGCTGTTCTCTTAAGGTCAGTCCTTGTTATTTATTATTTTGTGGCCATATTCCAACTGTCTGGCGAGTAATAGATGTTCGATAAATATTTGTCCCATTTATACACATAAATCATTTGTCAATAAGTAACTTGTTTTTGTTTTTGTTCTTAGTGAAATTTCATGGGGGTGGCAAGGGGCAGATTTGTGGAAATATACAGAAAACATCTGCCAGAAATCTAGTATGAGAGCAGCAAGGCTTACATAAAAAACGCACTGGTTTTCCTTACTAATGTCCAAAATCTTCCATTTCCTAACCTTCACATATGGATCAAATCCAGCTAAAGTAACACAACCATCAATAATAGGACAGATTGGAGTTACACCAGATAGGACAAGGAAAATAGAGGAAACTGACAAACTCAGGCTGCCCTCTCGATCACATTTGCTTCCGTGCAAATTGGCGTCATCTTTTAGACAATTCTGGACAATGACTTTTGAAGAGTATCATAAGAAATCCAGTAAAATAAAGTCAGAGATAGAAGCCACATTCAAGGTATTTTTGGAATTAGTAGAAATACTCTTTTCACTCTCGTTACTATTGCTGTTGAGGGAAATGTTTACAACAGTTAATGTTTATGTACCTGGTGCACGGTTACTGCACCTCACTGCCACCTGAGTATCGAATACCTTTCACCAACGTCCTTATGTTACTTCCAGCCCACCTCTTTCTTCCGCTCCCTCTGCCCTGGTTTGCAATCACAATTCTGTAATCCAGAGCCAAAGATTTGTCATCACTTCTAACTCTATTCTGAAAAATTATCTCTTAGAAGGGATGTTTCTAGAAGAAAAAGAGAAAACTGTGTTACTTTGATGCAAGAATTTATGTAGAAGATTCTGAAAAGTTCTCTCCATTTAATGTCTGAAAACAAAGTCTTCTATCTTTTGCTGGAATGAAGACAGCTTTTCTTTCTCACTCACTCCTAACCTGATGAAGTAAAACACGGAACTCCTGTGTATAGTGTTAGTTTTCACCCTGACCTGGTGTTCTTAGATCAATTATAATGTCTTTCGGGATTTCTGCAGCAGGAACACTAGGGAAAATAGATCGAGGGACCAAACACTTAACTCTTTTTTAAGAGACATTTCAGAAATTAATTTGAATCTTTTACATTTCACTTCCATAATATAGCTTTTTAAAACTCCAAGAGCACTGGAGCAATAAGCACAGCAGGTAGGGCGTTTGCCTTGCACGCGGCCGACCCGGGATCGATTCCCAGCATCCCATATGGTTCCCTGAGTACCGCCAGGAGTAATTCCTGAGTGCATGAGCCAGGAGTAATCCCTGTGCATCTCTGGGTGTGACCCAAAAAGCAATAACTAAATAAATAAAACTCCAAGAGCGTTTATTTCATATCTTGAAACTAAAAGTACAGATAAACTGACAAATGACAGTGCTCAGTTCTTAGCACTGTTCAGTATTGATCGCATACATGATATTCTGTCGTTTGGTTTTATAAGTCTCCTTAGGGTGTAGAAACTGTGAGAGTCAAGTGTGCAGAATGTCAGTGTGGAAAAAAACTAGCCATTTACTAACAGAATAGCAGAGGTTTTCCTGATGCATTGAAGTTAGTGTAGTTTTATTTTCATCTTTCCTGAACAATTAAGTCATCCATAAGAAGAAATTCTTCTGCCAAAGCTAAGTTCTTGCTAAAAAAATATTTTTATTGTTGTTCAGGTGAAATGTTCACAATAATGTTGACTTGCACTTGCACGCTTTTGATGAGCAAAGTTACTATACCTTCAAGTATTTTTAAGCTGGTAATAATTCCGCTGAGCTCTGAACTTGGGTGGGTATACCATGTCGAATTGTCTGGCATGGAAATCAGGCCTGGTAATCCACCAGCTTAAAAAAAAAAAGGGACAGAACACAAAAGGCAGCCTGACATTCGGAACTGGCAACGCTCTCCACTTCTGAGACTAATCTAGGAAGATTCGTCACTGCTGAAACATCTTCGCTTCTACTCTCCCCACCAGTTTTGGTTGACCTCTAGACTTGCATCTTGCTGATCTTTCTCTAGGAATAATTTAGAGCCTTATTTTTTCTAAGGGACCAAGACAGTCATGCTAATCTTCAGAATATGTTGTGACTAGGTGGTATAATACTGTACATTTCAGGAGAAGCATAATTCTTTAAGAATTGAATTGTGGGGGCTGGAGTGATAGCACAGCGGGTAGGGCGTTTGCCTTGCACACTGCCCACCTGAGTTCAATTTCCAGCATCCCATATGGTCCCCCGAGCACTGCCAGGAGTAATTCCTGAGTGCATGAGCCGTGAAATGGCCACCACCTGGCATTCTCCAAGATGTGTGGGTTGAGAGAGAGTGTCACACATATTCATTATAAAAGTCATAAAATTTCCATAATCCTAAAGAGTGAATTACACTTACTTATCATAATACTACCTCAAAACCACTATGAAAAGTTTCCATGTCAGGAGCCCAAGTGATCATGCAGCGGCTATAGTATTTTCCTTGAAGCGGAATTTGATCCCTGACACCCCGTTGTCCATGAGCACTGGCAGGAGTGATCCCTGAGTGCAGAGCCAGAAGTAAGCCCTGAGCACTGCCAAGTGTAGCCCCTAAAACACATAACTAAGAGTTTCTATGTCATAGGCCATGTATATAAAGCTAGACAGACAACAAATTGAGACTATGTTATTTAGGAATTTACTTATTTCACTTTTAATATTTTATTGACAATTTTATGTCAATAAACATTTTTTTACAAATTAAGTTTGCTTTGGTTTGGAGGCCACACCTAACGGTGCTCAGAATTTACTCCTAGATCTATGCTCAGGAATCACTCCTGGTAGGACTTGGGACACCATATGTAGTGCCAAGGATACCACCTGGATCAAGAGCATGCAAGCCTTGCCTGCTATACTATTTCCCCAGTCCCTACAAGATGATTTTCAATGGCACTATCATAGTCTAGGATTTAGGTAAACCATGATTTATTTGTCAATCCAGTGGAGAACTCGCACAAGGAAATTTATTAATTACATGCATGCACACACACACACACACACACACATACATATACACAAGCCTGCAACCTGCCCTTTCTAAAAATTGCCTTTTCTGTTATCCTACACAAGCTGCTTCTTGTAACCATGCACGCAAGATAATGATCTCACTTTCTCCTTTGAGATGGTGATGGTATTCTGTCATATGAGTCTTTCATATGCAACATACTGACTTGCTGCTGAATAAAGCTCATTCTCCACCCATCCTCTTGTATCTTGATTGATATGGCCCCATTGAGTGGCAGTGAAACAGACTATGTCAAATGTTCCAGACACGTTTGTCCAATCATCAAAGATTGGAAACACTTGGGCCATCTTTGCATAGTGTTAGCATTTGGATCCTTTCTATCATTCGACTGATTATGACTTTAAAATATGGAGTTCATTTGTATGAAACCACAATTGAGTTTATACATCACCTTTACTTATCAGGATAGTATTTGTGAGACTGTTTAAAATTTGGAGCCCTTTTACATTGGGGATATGAAATGGTGCAGTGACAATAGGAAACGGTTTGGCAGCCCTAAAAATCCACTACGCTTGAAACTACCATGGGAGGGGCCTGAAAAGAGGGCACAAGGGGTAAGGTGTTTGCCTTGCATGCGGCCAAACCAATTCTATTCCCAGCAACCCATCTGATCCCCAGAGGACCACCAGAAGTAATTCTTAGAGCAGAGACAAGAGTAACCCCTGAGCATCGCAGTTTGTGACCCCCCTCCCCCGCTAACAAAACAAAACAGCAAAAAATATACCATCTATCCAGTAATTTCCATTGCAGCCCAATGCACATTCCTATCATTGCCCAAAAGATAGAAACAAAAATTCATCAACAGATGGATACATAAACAAAATGTGGTACATGCACAAAGGAGAGTATTAATCATAAAAACAAATGAAACTCTGATGCATGCAACGCAGATAAATCTCAAAAAACAATATTTTCTCAGTAAACAAGACACAAGACAGAAAAGAAAAGAAAAGAAAAGAAAAGAAAAGAAGAAAAGAAAAGAGAAAAGAAAGGAAAGGAAAAGAAAAGAAGAAAAGAAAAGAAAAGAAAAGAAAAGAAAAGAAAAGAAAAGAAAAGAAAAGAAAAGAAAAGAAAAGAAAAGAAAAGAAAAGAAAAGAAAAGAAAAGAAAAGAAAAGAAAAGAAAAGAAAAGAAGAAAGTGGATTGGAGATTACCAGAGACTAGGAGGAAAAAGGAATAAAAATGTGTTGCTTAATGGTTACAGAGTTTGCATCTGGGGTTATAAAAGGATTTGGAAATAGTGATGATTACACAATATTCTGAATACACTTAATGACAGTGAATTCCACATTGTAAAATATTGTTAACATGTTAGTGTTATTAAAATTCATTATAATTTGTAAAACCAATAATGTAATATGCCACAAACATTGAATTGTACTAAGTGCATTGTGTAGCATGTGATTATATCCTAATAAACTTCTCTTTAACATATTTGTAAAGTTCTCCTAATCTGTATCTAAATTACAGATTGAAACAAAGAAAGTGCAAGCAAATTTACATTAATTTACATTTAATACTATTGCAGTTATGTTATAGTTGTTCTTTTTCTTTTTTTCGATCTATCATCACTGTCATCCCGTTGTTTGTCGATTTACTCGAGTGGGCACCAATAACGTATCTATTCCTCCCAGCCCTGAAATTTTAGCAGCCTCTACTTAGTCGTCTTTCCCAACCATTGGAGGCTCTTTCGGGGTCAGGGAAATGAGACCTATTGTTACTGTTTTTGGTATATCAAATACACCACGGGGAGCTGGCCAGGCTCTGCCCATGTGGGTGGGATACTCTTGGAAGCTTGCTGGGGTCTCCAAGAGGTATATATGTATGATTTGTTGTATCTCTGTATATCTCTATGATTTGTTGCCTACTGTCTGAACTCCATCAAATATGGTGTGGTAATTATGGAAAATGGGTAGGAAGTGTCTATAATGTGCCCCCAAAGCAGCCTGGAGCGTGGCAGTGGTTGGGTAGTGGAGGTCAGCTGCTGGGTCCATTGGGGTGGGGAGGGCTCTCACATACCCCCCTCTGGGGCACCCCAAGTGAAAAAATCCTGGTGTGGAGTCCAGTGGCATGGCTATTTTCTATCCATAGGACCTGAAAATAGCAAGGACTGGAGTGATAGCACAGTGGGTAGAGCGTTTGCCTTGCACACATCCAACCCGGGTTTGATTCCTCTGTCCCTCTCGGAGAGCCCAGCAAGCTACCGAGAGTATCCCACCCACAGGACAGAGCCTGGCAAGCTACCCGTGGTGCATTCAATATGCCAAAAACAGTAACAACAAGTCTCACAATGGAGACATTACTGGTGCCCACTCGAGCAAATCGATGAGCAATG